>NC_138548.1:335991248-337191248 GCF_964273705.1 Natrix helvetica
TATCCATGGAAGTGCTCAGCCATTTTGAGATTGAAATTCATCATCTGCATTTAGAAATGAATCACCAGCGAAGAATGCAATGTCCTTGTGTAAGGAAAAAAACAAGATTCTATGATCTGCTGACCATCTACAGGTTAATAGTTGGAACTTGGGACAAGAAAGCTATGCTAGACCTTAACATTGGCCACAGTGGGAAAAGAGACAGTGTAAAGTGTAAAAGAACAGAAAGGGGTGGAATACAGACAAATGAAGAAAAAGTCGGAAATAGGGAAGAAGAAAAAGAATGAAGAAAATGAACACACAAATAACTGCAGGAAAAACTGCACATTTTTGACAGATGGACCTGTGGGTGGGTATGTGTGTTTTATTAAAAAATATTTTTGCTGGATTAAATGAAGACCTGCTAATCTGTAATCATGTGGGGTATAAATTCTCTTCTATCAATAATTTTACATGCTAAGCACACCTCATATTCATCCTCCACACAAAGGCAGGAATTTATTTTATTTTTAAAAACCATGCTGCTATTTTGAGTAATCGCTTTGTAAAGTCACTCAGATTCAGTTCTGCCAAGTTTATCGCTACCGACCCTGGTTCTTATTATTATAGAAATTCAAAGCTGGTTTTAGGATAGAAAAAGTAGAATTTTTTTAATGTGTGTTTTTATCTTTCCAATTTAAATTATTTTTGGCTGTAGCATTTTTTTTTAGAACTGTTACGTTCCTGCCTGGTCTCGCCGGTCTACCAGAGATACTTTTGACTGTTCTGATGGATTTTCTTCTTTGTTCTTTCCTGTTATCTTTACCTTGCTTAAATTCCAATGAGTTGGGCTTATCTTCGGCTTTTTATTTCCCTACAGTAGTAAAAACTCTATTATAATGGTTGGCAGACAATCTAAACTGCTGCAACAATCATCTTGGAAAAAGCAAAATCTGCCTCCAAGAAGAAAAAGAAAAGAAAGACCGTTCCTCTTGATTAAATATTCTGTTTTGAAGAAAAGGGAAACCGATGTCTCCCTTAGAATCTTAACTTAATTCTGAATATCTTCCCTGCTAGTTGGGGATTTCGGGTATAGCAGTTCAAACACTCCTCAAAGATCTGGATGGGATCCTTGATCCTTTCTGAGCTTGGTTGTTTTTTTGCAGATATTTCGTTACCCAAACTAGGTACCATGTTTCCCCGAAAATAAGACAGGGTCTTATTTTCTTTTGACCGCCGAAATAAGCACTTGGCCTTATTTTGGGGGAGGTCTTATTATTTTTGAAGTGCAGGAGGTGGCGAGCGTGGTCACCTCATGGCTGCTGCTGTGTTGCAATATTTTCAGGGATGGCTTATTTTTGGGGAAGGGCTTATTTTAGCGCATGCACTCAAAATCCTGATTGGACTTATTATCCAGGGAGGTCTTATTTTCAGGGAAACAAGGTAACATCATCAGTGTTAGTAGCTAGTAGCACGGCTGATATTATCTAGTTTGGGTAATGAAATGTCTACAAGAAAATAACCAAGCTCAGAGACCACCAAGGGCCTCTCATTTCAATCCTAAACTACAAATATTCTCCTTTACTGATCCCTCAAGGATGCCAGTTGAGGGCAAGGGTATGTGCAATAGATGGTTAAAAAAAAAGTCAAGATGGAATCCATAACAGTAAAATTGAAGCCCCACCACCTTTTAAGTGTGATAAACATTAAGGTGGATTAAGTTTTGGGCACATTGGGATCTTAACATTTTTGATCAGTCTTCCGGATGCCCCTGGTTGAAGGGAAGAATTATTTAATGCCTTTCTAAGTATATCTTCCAATGATAAATTCAATTCTGGCATACCTAAACTCTCGAGAGTATCTCATATATTCAACTCAACCTCTACTTAGCTTCAAACATGTTAAAGAATAATCCTCGACTTCCAAACTGATGCTCAACTCTAACTCCTTTGGCTTTTGTTGGGTTTCCTGTTCCGTAGACTTACATTTTAAACATTATTCTAATTTTAAAGGTAAGAAATTGGCTTGGTCAGCTCTAAGAGGCGGCCTCCAAAGATGGATCGTCTTTATTTTCCAGAAGAGTAACTGCAGCCCACGTTTCAATTGAAATTTTAAGTCACTCATTCTTTTTCAACCCAGCTTGCCTATTAGGCTGAGAGTAAAATGAGGAAACACCATTTTATGTACAGGTAGTCTTTGACTTAAGACTACAATTGAGCCCAATGTTTTTATTGCTAAGTGAGATATTTGGTAAGTGAGTTTTGCCCCATTTTTCAACCTTTCTTGCCACAGTTGTTAAGTGAATCACTGCAGTGGCTAAGTTAGTAACATGGTCGGTTAAGTGACTCTCACTTCCCCATTGGCTTTGCTGGTCAGAAGGTCATAAAAGGTGATCACATGACCCCGGGGCGCTGCAACCTTCATAAATATGAGTCAGTTGGCGGGCGTCTGAATTTTGATCGCGTGACCATGGGGATGCTGTACCGGTTGTCTGAAAAATGATCAAAGTCACTTTTTTTTCAGTGGTGATGTGACTTCAAACGGTCGCTAAACAAATTGCTGTATGTTGAGGACTACTTGTATATGGGTGTATAACTAACTAGGCCATATACAAGGAGAAACGCTATCCACCTCAAAGGCAAGATCTCCTGAGAAGGAATAACATGTCCTGTCCACAATGAGACTGAGTCGAAAGAGGGGGAGCCCTGGCAACAAGGGCGTGGTTTAACAGTTCTGACAGTCTCAGTCCAATCGGTGTACAGATGAGGTCAATCTAATCCTGGATGCTCTCTCCACCAAGATGGAGAAATACTGGCTCAGCAAGAGAAATTAGAACAATGGTTGTTTCATTTTATACCCACTTTTCAGGATGGTTTGCATGGGGCCTTCACTTTCCCCTTATCCCCAGATTTTGGTCAGATCCTCAAGTCTCCCATTCAGTTTCCATCAATTTGTATGCCCTCAATCCTAGCACAGCACCTTGTCCACCATAGTGTGTCATAGGATTTCTAGGCCGAATGAACTTACGATATGGGGCCAATCTAAGAAAGCACAAGACAGATCCTTATTGGCTGTATTAGTCCCCATGTCTTATTAACTATCATTCCTTTTAATATCTCAACTGAGAGTTTTGATGGTTTTTTCTTTTCTTTTTTCTAAATCAGAGATGGGGAAGTTAAGCGGCCTTATTTGCAGAGACGTTTTACAAATTGACTCACCAGACAACAGTACATATGGTTGTGTATTAATTTTTAAAAACCCTTAAAAAATGTTTTCCTAATGCACGTATTTGTCACATAATAGGCAACTAAGTGCATCCAGCTTTAGCCTAATGGAAGGAATTGTGTAAACATTATTACAAAGAAAGCTGTTCCCTGGAATTCCACTGGGCTAACACCTTCTGTCAAAATTTTCTAATCAGACAATGCAGAGATTTTTTTTTAGAAAAAACATAAAATTCAAAATATGAACGTTGTTCCATAAATGTGCATGCACACACACACAGATTTTATTTTTCTGTTTTAGAAGACTGTGATTACAATGCTTTCTTAAACCTCAAACCTCTGTACAGAAGTGATAAACTGGCCAGAAATTACGAGAAAGTAATAAGAATTGCAATAGTACATATCTGGAAGTTGGAGAAATAGAGGCTATGATGCCTGAATGTCTAAAAAAAAACCTAGTGTTAAATCTCTACTTTGCTATGCAGTTTGCTGGGTGTCACCTGCCTTCCACATACCGCTGTTGTGAGGACTGGAGGAGAACCATGTACTCAGATGGAAGTTACAACTGGTCCAGAATGCAAAGGTGCATTCAGTGTGTGTATGCTACATTCTTGTTGTGCAATCTACACTGACATCCACTTTACTTCCAGGTGCAATTCAAGAAGCCTTGAAAGCCCTACCTGGCACCCGACCGGGCTATTTGTGGAACTGACTTTCCTTGAGGATATCTGCGGATCCCACCAGATTGGACAGACTAGAGTTCCTTCCTTGAAATACTGCCTATTGCCCATGATTGCCCCTAACCTACAGAACATCCGTCTTCTGGCCATTCCAGCAGTGATGTCCTGCTCACTCAAAGCCATTTAACCGTGAATTTATTAATATTCCCCAACACCTGCCTTCACCAAAACTCCAGAACTTTCCCAATTAAGTCCAGCCAAAAGCAGGCCACGGCCAGTCCAAAAAGCAGTGGCCAAGAACTCCACAATGCCAAGGAGTCCACTTGAAAGTTCCCAAATGAGATAAATTAAGTCCACATACTTAAGGCACGGTGTCAATCAAAGCAGGTGCATTTGAAATAAGATTTTGGAATTAATTTTAAAGAATCCTTGGAAAATGCTTTTGTTTAGTTCTGGGTTTGTTTGTTTGTTTTTTTACAAAAATATGTTTTTCAAAAATTGGAACTATCAATGTCTAAATACATCATGGGGTATCCAATGGCTCACTGAAAAATGTGAAACTTCACTTTGCAAAGGCAAAGTAAAAATAAAATAAAATTAACAGAAAGAGCCCGGAAGCTGATTCTCCTATCAAATCTGCACCAAAAATATTGGTTCCCCACATTTTAAATGGAGTTACTGAAATGATAATATTTTGAGTCACATAAGTATTAGCTCAAACTCGCCTCTACTTTGTCAACTACCCCAAAACTTAAGTCTTATGTCGGGAAATGTTAGATTCAAACAATTGTTAAATATTGCAATGCACATTAACGATTAGTGCTGAAGGGTAGCTATGGGGATAGCCCAATTAGTTTCTACACGTTTGCGACATATTTCAGTCATTCTGATTGATGAGAAGAATATAGAAAGGAGAAAAGCCAGATGACTATATATTACTTGCCAAGTTGCCCCTTTTAAAAATCAGACATTGAAATTATGTTAAAGCTTGCTTCAAATGTCACGGTGATGTCACTGATATCCCAAGAATAAATTGCAAATGGGAGGTGAGAGTAAAGAAAAGGTTTTCAAAGAATAACAGGGTTGAAAGGGACCTTATAGTCATCTAGTCCAACCCCCCCGCCCAAGCAGGAGACCCTACACCATTTCTGACAGATGGCAGTCCAGTCTTTTCTTGAAAGCTTCCAGTGGTGAAGCTCCCACAACTTCTGAAGGCAAGCTGTTCCATTGGTTGACTGTTTTCTCACTGTGAGAAAAATTTCTCCTAATTTCTAGGTTGAATCTCTCCTTGATAAGTTTCCATCCATTATTCCTTGTCTGGCCTTTGGGTGCTTTGGAAAATAGCTTGACTCCCTCTTCTCTGTGACAGTCCTTCAAATATTGGAACACTGCTATGCTTTCCCACATAAAACACTGTAAAGCAGTATAAGTGCTATGGCTATAAGAAACGCCACTGGTGTTTTGTACTGAAAGAATTAATGGGTGGAAGACAGAAACCAAATTCAAATTTATATAAGAATCCCAAGAAATAACAGCAGCACCAGCCTAAACTGAGAAATGCTTAGCCTAGCAATATTTATTTATGAAAAAAAAAATCTTAGAGGAGTATTGGAGCACAGACTGAATGACACAACCAGAGGTGGGTTGCTCCCGGTTCAGCCCAGATCGGGCAAACCGGTAGTAGCGAGGGCGGGAGGCTCCACCCACCCACCCAGATGCGTCTGCGCAGAGGCATCGCGCAAGCGCGCAGGGGAGTGCGCCCGAACTGGTAGTAGAATAATTGGCAACCCACCTTTGCATACAACTTTTAGTATCTAGGACAATGCAGTTTGAAGGTGGATTAAAAGGAATGTGTTTCTAAATGAAGGCAATTATAGTTCTGTTTTCTTCTATGATAGAAATACAAATCTTTGGGGCACCATATTTCAAGTAGGGTTTGAGAACAGAAATATGTTATTACAAATCTGGATCTGTTTTACTTGCAATGCCACAGCTAATGGAATAATTCTTACATAGAACAATTTGATTTGATTTGATTATCCTGAAATGAATAGCACATAGTAACCATCCTAAATTCTAGAAAGACAGATTCCATTTGAAAGGGGGGGGGATCCTTATAATATAGGTAGTTCTCATTTAGTGACTGCCTTGTTTATTGACCATTCACAGTGACGACAGTGACAAAAAAGTAACAATCCTTTCATTTATGACCTTCAGGTCTGTAAAGCAAATAAAAGCTAACAATCACAAGCTCTTGTGGTTTCATTTAGTGATGGCTTCACCTAATGACTAATTTGCAAGTCCCGATTGTGGTTGCTAAATTAAGGACTATTGGTAGAGCTAATTATCCCAAGAAACATTGGGCTTCTCTTTGCGGAATGAATTTGACCAGAAGTTGTCAATACTTTAATTGGGATTCGTGCATGAAATAAAAAAAAATGGAGATAATGGCCCAAATGGTCAACATTATAATCTTATGATACGTTTTATGAAAAGAAAATTTGTATATAAGTAAGATCTTTGCTGTGCTGGAGCTCAGTTTATTGTTTTCTGGAATGGCTTCTCCGTTGTCTCACTTTTATCTCTGCAATTTTGGCCACCCTGCACCGCCAAAGCTGATGAGAATAAAAAAAAAATACGGCAGCAACTCTCTTATGAATTTCAGTCGTGGTGTCTGTCTAAGCTTGCATTTGCAACATCCTGTTTACGGTTGCGCTTGGATGGCAGGAGGAACAGATGCTATAAAAGCTCATAAAGCAAATAAATATAAATAAACAAGATTATGTCACAGCAAATGAAATGATTCTAAGTGTGCATGGAATATGTAATGTGGGAAAAGCAGAAGAAAAGCTAAACGCAGCAGGTCCTTAACACTCATTGAAATGGCCCAGCAGAAAGCTAAAAAGGGATTATTTATTTAGCATATGGCTTCTACAAAGGTCATGCAATCACTGATGTACAAATTTAATTTAAATAAAGCATAAGCCATAATAAAATCACCATAACATGGAGGCATACAATTGCAGTGGGATAGATGTTATAATTTGCTGTCTAAGGAAGTTAACCATCTAACTCAGGGGTGTCAAACTGGCGGTCCGCAGGCCAAAGGCGTCACGCACAGGCCATGCCCACCCCAGCTCCGCAAATGGGAAAACATTGTGAAACGTCACATGACGTGGCACGTTTGACACCTGTGATCTAACTGCTTCTGGTATGGCTGCATTGAGATCATCCCAGGTGCCTTGAAATTTCCTAAGGAGACATTTTTGAACTACATGTGTTATGAAGTATAGTCTACTCCACAATGGTATATTCGGGCAATGTTCTGTTTTAACAGAGCGAATAAAAGTCTGTACACATGGCGACCGAACTGGATATTGCATCCTTCATCAGTCAAAAACCATAGAGGTAACAATTAGACTACAACGGTTCTTTTAACAATTCACTGAAAAAAGTTATTGGACTCCAAATCCCTATTTTGCAACTAACTATAGACAACTTAAGTAGAAATAAAAAGGTGGTGGTAAAAGTGCATCTGTCCCTTTGCGCCATCCACACAGGACATCTGTGGCTCTGTTGAAGCTTCACCATCAACTGCAATATAGCAACAGTTACTACTGAAGCACCAGTTCCTATGCTTTTCCCTTCTTGCTTTACTTTCACTTACTTGTTACTCTTCCCTTGAGTATAGAGCATTTGTTTTTGTTTTAAATTTCTAATACAAATTTTCCCATAAGAAGCTTCCATCTGGCTTGCAGAGAATTTGCAGACTTGCTGGTTTCCAGGTAAAGTTCTAGGTAAGTCCAAAGTAGTAGACATGGCACAGCAAACTGAATGCTGACCACTGTTTATGGTGAAAATCTTTCTGGATAAAGAGGATAACAAGAGAAAGCCCACAGGTACCTCAGACAGCTGCTCCTCACAAGGGATGGAAGTCTTAGTCTCCTCATGAGTAGAAAGGCTGGAAGTGACAGGAGAACAGCTGGCTTATTCTATATGCAGGCTTTTAAATCACCACTTTCTTAATAGCTTGGGGATATAATCAATCTACAGTTGAAAAGAGGTCTTTGAAAACAGTGGGACAAAAAACATTTCCCAGTGAGTTAGCCTTCCTTTCTTAAAACAGAGTGGAGCATAACACTTTCCGAAGACTTCAAAACAACAGCAAAGAGCTTAATCAAGCTTTTGATTAAGAAAATTATAAATGGATAAAAGGGCCAGTATTAATTTGAAGATAAAAGATTTTGCCAAAAAACACATGCTTTTGACATTGCATGAAAAATTAACAGACCCAACCTTCTTGGGAATGATGACTGTCAGATATCAACCAGAAAATATAACTGGTGGAAGTTACAAAATAATATGAGATGGACTGTGTCATTAAAACTATGGAAAAATAGAATGGCCTAAAGCCTTAAGGGTATAAATAAAGTGAACAGGAAAAAAGAATAGAGAACCCTATTTTTCCTTCATCTTTGTATTACTACATCTTACTTTTACTTTTGAATTATAAATGCTTTAAAAAATGGTGGCCATCAGAAAAGCTTTAAAGAAGGTAGGAAGAAGAGGTCCATTAAAGCAACTGAAAGAAAAGGGAATTACTCAAGAAATATTACGAAAATCGTTTGAAACAATCTGCATCTGTCAAATCTGTTAAAAGTGAGCTGGCTGTGTTTGAAGAGAGAATGGAAAATAATTGAACAATTTAGAGCTGCTAGATGCACAGAGACACAAAAATGGTGATGCAAAAGAACACACTTATTTTCAAGTATTTTTCAAGTTCTTTTTCAAGAATGCTTTGGATATCTAAGAATTTGGCTACTAATGGTGCACAAAGTGGCAATATCGCCAAAGACCTTTTCAGACCATAATCCAATGACTTTAGTACTTAAAAGGAAAATCAGTTTCTTCAAATCCCCCCCCCCCCCAAGTATATCTAATGCCAGAGGAACCACATTGTATGCAGAAAGTGCCAAGTTCAGCTCCAAGTATTTCTAGTTTAAAGGTCAGGAAACACATAATGGGAAAGATCTTTGCCAGATTATATAGAAATATACGATCAGAATATTACTCTACATCTGCTAGAGTTTTTTCTGTGCAGGTCATTCTGTGGGTTATGTGACTTTAGTATGCATAGAAGTTAAGGATAAAGGTAAAGGTTCCCCTCACACATATGTGCTAGTCGTTTCCGACTGTAGGGGGCGGTGCTCATCTCCTTTTCAAAGCCGAAGAGCCAGCGCTGTCCAAAGACATCTCAATGGTCATGTGGCCGGCATGACTAAACGCCAAACGCGCATGGAACGCTGTTACCTTCCCACCAAAGGTGGTTCTTATTTTTCTACTTGCATTTTTACGTGCTTTTGAACTGCTAGGTTGGCAGATGCTGGGACAAGTAATGGGAGCTCACTCCTTAACTTAGTTAAGGATAGGTAAGGACAATTTACTATAAAACCACTCAGAGAAAGTATCGATAATCCAATCTTTATTATATAGAGGCAGGTCATTTCAATTGCTCAGGGCCAGTCTATCTTAAGCATACGGCCTCAGTAACCAGATGTTATTTCAGTGTTTTTAAAGTGGCTCTCCTATTCCTGTATTTCCTTCCTGTCTGGTGGCCGCCCAAAGTCAACTAAAAATAGGCAGTTCTCACCTCCTGTTCTGGCAGCTGAGATTAAAACTCAGATATTTCACAGTGAACAGACACAAATGTGGTCCTTGCTTCATTTACTGGTGATAACACAAAGAGGGTGTCAGTTGCATTCCAGTTCTTTTTACACAATAATATTGCTGTGGTTCACTTAAAATGGGTGTCCGTGATTATTCAGAGATAGTTCTCTGCCCCCCCCCCCCAGGAGAATCTATTACTAGAGATTTTCTTTTCTTTTCTTGCCATTTTAGTACTGTGACATTACTGTAAAAAAAAAAGATAACTTTTGCATCCTGAACACATTTTGAACCATTAGTCACTTGTTTTTCAGGTTTTCTTGCAGGTCAAGATCCCAAAACGGATGGTAAGATAAATACTATTATTCATACAAACACAACTATTCAGGTGAACCTGAGGGCACAGATAAACCTGCTAGTGGCCTCAATGACTATTAGGAAGAGTGCTAATGACCAGATGACTACAAGGAATATAAATCCTTCCATCCTCTATCATTCAGTCAGAACTGAAGAAGCTTCTTGGGTGAGAAGGGAAATGTCTTCAAGGAAAAAGTCCAGTTGCCTTTTGAAAAAAACACCTTTGGGATAGAGATCCAATGGTGCTGTAAAAGTCTAGAAAAAGACAGGTTACAAATGTCTGATTGTGGAATCACAGCAATTGGACTTATTTTTGTTAGTCTGAGATGTTTTGCCACTCATACGACCAGAACCTTTGGATGGGAAGCCCTTCATCGGTCAGAACAAGCTGGTTAGACAGAGATCATGGGAATGTACCAACTCCTCCTGCACCAACCTCAGAGTTTGCTATATCAATGAAGATTCCCAGTCACTCATTTATATTAGTTTGAGATGTTTTGCCACTCATCCAACGACGCTGCCGTACCCAATTTGTTCTGGCGGATGAAACTGCTTGGATGTGTGACAAAACATCTCAAACTAACAAAAATAAGTCCAGTTGCCATAATTTAACCTTCATACAACTTTATCTAGATGACTGAGAATCCTCATCCGGTTACAAATGTTATTCTTGCATCTAAATCAGGGGTACCACACTCAAGGCTCGCAGGTCAGATCCAGCCCATGGAGTGCTTAGATCTGCCCCGTGGAGTCACCCCGGAAACAGTGAAAGATCAGCCTGCGGTGCCTCTGCCAGTGAAAACAGAGCCTGGGGCCATGCATGGCCACCCAGACCATGTTTTTGGCCTGGACGGCTTCTTGCAACACACTGCCAGGGAAAAAAGAGCTCTGGAAGGAAGGAAGTTCCTACCTTAGCACTTGGCCACCAGCAGACGGCAAGTCTCCTCTCTCTGGTCTTGCCTTCCTCCTCTGGAGACAATGGATCCCCCAGCCCCACCCAGGTGCCCTTGACACAAGTGATGTTGAGCTGGCCACGCATACCCAAGCCACGTCCACCCTACGGTCAAACACACCCAAGTACTTCAAAGATTTGTCTTTTTCCTGAAAGTTAAAATGAAACATCTACCTGACTTTTAGATTTGACAATGTTTACAATAAGTCTTGATGTCCAAGAGAAACTTGGTGAAGTTTCTTATCTATAGCCTTCTCATTTTCACTTCCACTGAAATAACAAATATTTAAACAAACTATCTATATTCAGTACCCAAGTTAAGCTATATCAATGGTTTAGCTTTGTTAATTTTCCTGATTTATAATACCTCATTACCACATGGACTTTGATTAACAAACTGGAAGATCTTTATTAATAAAACAACTGAAGGTGTAAGTTTTAGACTCAATCTGGAAAGCCAAATTACTATTAGAAAAAATCCTTCCTTTTTGAAAGTACTAAGATTCAAAGAAATAATTTCAAAAGTAGCATAATCTTGAGTTTAAAGTCTACCAAATAAATGTTCTGTCAATTACAGATGAGCAAGTAAAAAGTTTTACATTAAGCTTAGAGCAATTTCAGATAAAGAGCTAGCGTGGTGGAGTGAATCCAGCTAATAAATGATTAGAGTAGCAAAACATATCTTTATTGCTAGATAGCAAACTACTTGAGAAATATTTCAGGAGCGTAGTTTCTTGTGTGGGTCTTTCTTCTAAGATCTCATTAACTTTCAAGAAAGAAACTCTTGACGTGCAAAATTGAGCAATATTCTTAGAGTAAACTTTGGGGAAGAGTGATAAAAGCAAATAAGGGTTTTCTTCCTTCATAGTGTGATTTGATAAAATACATCTATTCCAAAAAAAAAAAAGGAAAGATATCTAAGAAAAGAAATTGTAACACAGAGCTATCAAGGGATATAGTCCCTTTAAAAACTGATAAAAATAAAATCAATCTATTGCATAATGATTCAGTTCAGGCTAAAGATCATTTACTATTTTTTTCCCGAAATCTATTTTTAGAAAGGCCCTGATGTGATAAATTACCTAATCTAGAAATAGCATTGCAGAAAATGTTTTTTTTTTCTGATTTATGTATAAACAGAAAAAGCACAACTAATTAAAACCTGGTTTCTCCAAATGTAAGCAAAATGCATCTTGCTTAAACGTGAAATTAAAATAGTTTCAAATGTTGAAACTTTTTCAGAGAGAAACCTTTTCAAACAGCAGCTGAGGAATGTATCAAATAAATCAGATGAATAATTTTCTTGGGAAGTTCCAGGTTGGGCAGTGGTTACCATTTTACATATAGACCACTGTCTGTCAACCTTGGCAACTTTAAGCTATGAGGACTTCAACTTCTAGAATTCCCCAGACAGCATGCTGCGAGTTGACGTCTAGACACCTTAAAGCTGTCAGAGTTTAGGAATACTGCAGTACGCAAATGTCTGTCTTCTCATCCAAAATAGCAGTAGATTAGCAATCTCAAATATTTAACCCCTAATTCATATTTTCAAAAGATGCCCAGGTGTGACCTATTAGATTATTAAAGACATATTAAATATCAGCATGTTGATTGTGGACAAGAATGCACTTTCAAACGCAACATTTGATCACCCAAGGTGTCTATGGGTGTAGAACCAGGAGGTGGAGTGAAAAGAGGGAGCAGCCTAGAGTCCCTACATAGCCACAAGTGAACAAGTCCAACCCTCCTTGAGTGGTGCGCCCTTGTCTAACTCTAAGCAGGTGCTGACAGTTCAGAAGATTCTTCTGCTAGTCTATAGTGATAAATCAATGTAATTGAATCTTCACATGCGGACCTGTTCTTTCTGTGCCTAACATTTCAGAGACTTACCTTATTTTTTGGAGTATAAGACGTACCGGAGTATAAGACACACCAAGATTTTGAAGAAGATTTTGCAGACCTCCCAAAACAGCCCATTTGTTGCAAAAATTGGCCTTTTTTTTTTTTCCAAAAAAGGGGCATGAATAGCCTTTAGGAGGTTTGTAGAGTGCTCCTGGGGGGTGGGGATCCCCAAAATGAGCAAAAAATGGCCCATTTTTCATGAAAATGACCATTGGCTTACCTGAAGGGTCCTTTTCTGTACACCGCGGGAGAGTCTAAGCAATGGGTTAATTCAGTCTGCTTGCCCTTAGGACTGAGGAACTATTTTTCCTTTAGCCACACCTCCTCCTGGTGTGATCAATCCCCCAGAATTCTTAGAAGGAGTCAGTTCGTGCGGACGGAGCGAAGCGTCCAAGAAGATGTACTGTTGACACGAAGAACCCGAATCCCGGCCTTGAGAGCCAGGGTGGGTTGGACTCTCCCGCGGTGTACAGAAAAGGACCCTTCAGGTAAGCCAATGGTCATTTTCCTGTACACCGCTTGGAGAGTCCAAGCAATGGGACATACCCAAGTTATTGTCCATCTGGGTGGGCAGAAGAAGGCTCCCGGGATTCGGTCTCTGACACAACCGCCTGGAGCACACGCCTGCCGAAGGACGCCTCAGCCGAGGCGAAAATGTCCAATTTATAGTGTCGCACAAAAGGAGAAGGAGAGGACCACGTAGCGGCCCTGCAGATGTCCAGGATTGAGGCCTGGGTGGCCCAGGCCGCCGAGGTAGCAGCACTTCGTGTGGAGTGTGCGGTGATGCCGCGCGGAACGGCTTTGGATTGGCTTTCATAGGCTGTCGCAATGCAGGCACGAAGCCACCTGCCAATCGTGGAGGAAGAGACCTTCTTCCCTAGGGAACCAGGCTGGAAGGAGAGGAAGAGAGCCTCTGACTTCCTGAACTCCGCAGTACGAGTGATGTAAACCTTCAGGGCCCTCCTGACATCAAGATTGTGCCAGGAACGCTCTCTGGGATGCGACGGATGAGGACAAAAATTTGGCAACACAATGTCGTGCGTTCTATGGAACCATGAGTTTACTTTGGGGGTAAAGGTCGGGTCCAGCCTCAAAATGACCCTGTCAGAGCCGCCAGCTCCGAAATCCGGCGAGCGGACGTGATGGCAATCAAGAAGGCCGTCTTCAGCATCAGGAATCGAAGAGAAGTAGTGCATAGAGGTTCGAATGGAGGGCCGGAGAGGGCCCCTAGGACCACGGACAGCTGCCAAGTGGGGTAGCGATGAACGGTGGGAGGGCGAAGGTTAGAGGCACCCTTGAGGAAGAGGCGCACCTTTGGGATTTTGCTGAGAGGCAAAAGATGGTCGCCCGACCAGACGGTGGACAAGGCCGCCACTTGGCGTCGAAGGGTGTTCGGGGCCAGGCCCTTGTTGAGTCCCGCTTGAAGAAAATCAAGAACTCTGGAAACAGGTGCGGTCGTCGGCTCGATGAGCAGCTCCTCACACCACTTCGCGAAGGCGGCCCAAGACGCATCATAAATTCTGGTGGTTGAAGGGCGTCTCACCGCCTGAATGGTGTTCACTACCTCCTCTAACAGGCCTTCGCCTTTCAGTTGATCCCCCTCAAGTGCCAGACGGCCAACTGGAGCCACTGGGGCTCTGGATGAACCACGGCCCCCCTGGCTGAGGGAGATCTGGTCCGGAGGGATGCGCCACGGAGGAGACACCGATAGGTGGACAAGGTCGGCGAACCACGACCTGCGGGGCCAGTGTGGGGCCACGAGGAGAACTTCCGCTCCCTCTGCGATGACTTTGGAGATGAATTGAGGAAGGAGAGGCAGGGGAGGGAAGGCATACAGTAGCTCGCGGGGCCACTTGCAACGCAGTGCATCTGTCCCCTCCGCCCCCGGGGTGAAGAACCGGGAGTAGAAGTGGTTGAGCTGCTTGTTGTCCCTGGACGCGAACAGGTCTACGGTCAGATTTCCGAATCTGTTGGACATCTGGTGGAACAGGCGAGGGTCCAGTTTCCACTCCGCAGGATCTATGGTTGTCCTGCTCAACCAGTCTGCCTGTGTGTTGTCCACTCCGGAGATGTGGTCGGAGCGGAGAGATCCCAGATGGCGCTCCGCCCAGCGGCCCAGGGACTCCACCTCTCTCATCAGTGCTCTGGATCTGGTGCCACCCTGGCGGTTGATGTGGGCCTTGGTGGCCACATTGTCCGTCATCAGAAGCACATGTTGACAATGGATGGACTGGCTGAAATGGCGCAGGGCCAGGCGAGCAGCTCTCAGTTCCAGTAGGTTGATGCTGTAACTGGTTTCCACTTGGGACCACTTGTCCTGGACAACCTGGGAACCCATGTGGGCTCCCCAGCCGGAGAGGCTGGCGTCTGTGGTGATGATTAACCTCTCGGGTTCCTTGAATAGGTAGCCCTTGAGGACGGCCGGAGACACCCACCAGCGGAGAGACCTCTTCACTTCCGGCGGAACTCGAATCGGCCTGGGAGAGTTGCTCCTGGATGCCCTCTGGTGCGGCAGCAGCAGCCACTGAAGCGCCCTGGAATGCAGGCGGGCCCACGGCACGATGGAAATGCAGGAGATCATTTTTCCCAGCAGCTGCGACAGAAGGACCACTGGAGCCTGCCTCAAGCTCATCACCTTGTGGGTCATGGACCTTAGACCGTCCAACCTGTCTTGGGAGAGGAAAACCCTGCACAAGTTGGTATCTATCACCGCCCCCAGGTGTACAAGTCTGTTTGTTGGAGTGAGATGGCTCTTCTCTATGTTTAGAGTGAAGCCGTGATTTCTGAGGGATCTCATAGTGGTTTGGAGATCCTGCAAGGCCTGCTGCCTGGACGACGACTGGATAAGGATGTCGTACAGGTAGCACTGAAGCCTTATGGGCCTGCGTCTTAGCTGGGCCGCCACTACCGCCAGAACTTTGGTAAACGTCCGAGGAGCGGACGAGAGGCCGAATGGGAGAGCTTTGTACTGGAAGTGGCGACCTGCATAATAGAAGCACAGGAACTTCCTGTGCTGTGGACGGATGGGAATGTGGAGGTATGCCTCTTTGAGATCTATAGATGTGAGGAGATCTCCCTGTCGAATCCCCGCCAGGATGGTCTGCAGTGACTGCATCCTGAACCTCCGGTAGGCGATGTGCCTGTTGAGGTTTTTGAGGTCCAAGATGGCTCTCCACCACCCCGAGTTCTTTGGCAGCAGGAAGAGGATGGAGTAAAACCCCCTCCCCTCTTCCCCCTGGGGAACGGGTTCCACGGCCCTGATGTCTAGGAGATGTCTGACTTCCTGGTCCATACGCTCCCTCTTTTGAGGGCAGGATGGGACGGGGCACCGGATGAAGGTCCGGGGGGGGAGGGACAGGAACTCCAGGGAGAGGCCTTCCCTGACTATCTGCAGAACCCAAGCGTCCTCGGTTGTCTGGGCCCAATGGGAGGCAAACAGCTGGAGCCGACCCCCGATGGGCGCCGAGCCCGGGCAGTCACTTTGACTTACGGAACGGCCTGTTGGAGGCCCCACCGCGGTTATACTTGCGGAAGCCGAACTGCTGCCTGCCTCTGTCCCGAAAGGGCGCCCTGTCCTGGGACCTGTCGCCCTGCTGGCCAAAGGACCTATTGGAAGAAGAGAAGGAAGAGGCAGAGGTGGAAGGCTCGGAGGCACGAAAGGACTGCCTCCTGGAATAGGGAGCGGTCTTACGTTCCTGCTTCTTGTTTAGAGAAGGGAGGATCTTCCTCTTGTCCTTGGACTCGATGAGGAGAGGATCCAGGGACTCGCCAAATAATTTGGACCCCTTAAAGGGGGCAGAAGCCAGCTTCCACTTGTTTTTCTGGTCCGCTTGCCAATGGCGGAGCCAGATCAGCCGGTGAGAAGTGGTATTAGAGCCGAGTGCCCTGGAGGCGAATTTAGTGGCGTTAAGGGAAGCGTCAGCGGTGTATTGGGAAGCCGCGATTATTTTAGACACGTCCTGGTGGAGGCGGACGTCTCCCGCCGGGAGCTTGGTTAGGAGCTCGTGCAGCCAGATCACAGAAGCCCTATTGAAAAAGGAGGCGGATGAAGAGGCCCTAATGGCCCAGGCAGCCGCCAGGTGGGTCTTGTGGCACGCCTTTTCCGCCTTCTTGTCCTCCGCCTTAAGGCCTTCCAGAAGGTCGGCCGGTAGGGAGGAGTTAGAAGTGAGAGCAGCGATGGGCGGGTCGACAGTGGGAAGGGCCAGAAGGTCCTCCAGCACTGGCTCCATAGTATAAAGCTTCCTATCTACCCCACTGGGAGAGGACTGCGTGGCTGGTTGAGCCCACTGACGCTGGATTAGGTCGAGAAACAGCCCCAGGACCGGAACCAGCTCCTGTTGGGGTGCTGGGACATCAAACATGACCGCATTGGGATTAGCCGGAGTGGCATCCGTTGCCGGCGCGGCCGGTTTGGGCTTGATCCCCACCCTGGTGGCAGCCTTGACCTTGTGGAGGACAGATTTGAAAAGGCTGGGCTTGAACAGACCCGCAAAGGCGGGCGCTTCAGGGGGAAGGTCCTCATCGTCCGAGAGACCTAGCACCTCCGGGTCAGGGTCCTCAATGGCAGAGGCCTCTCTGACCACCGAGGATTCCAGGGAAGGATGGCGGGCACGCTTGCTAGGAGGGGGAGCTGTCTGATCAGATTTGGGACCCCTAGGGGCCACTGCAGGGGGACTTTTGAACTTCATGGCTTCCGTGATGCCCTTAGCAATGGCACGGGCCATCAGCTCCTGCATGCGGGGAGATAACTCTTCTGAGTCAGAGTCAGGATCTAGGCCCTCCTCCAGGGGGGGGTGAACCTCACCCGGCATGTCATCTAGACTAGCATCTCCAGGGGGAGGGGCCTGTTCACAGGCCCACGAGGGGACCGGGGAAGCCGGCTCCGCAAATGACCTGTTTGGGGACAGGTCTTGGGACTCCACCTCCTCAGCAAGGACCATTTGGAGATCCTCTCGGGAGGGAGGGATTCCGGAGTGGGACTGCTTCCTGCCTGCTTGGCGTCTGGCCTTCTCAAATTGCTTGTCAAGGGCCCGTTGGCGCCTTTCAGCATCCTTGGCCTCGGCCACAGAAGGGGTTCTGGAACGCTGTTTCCCAGAACTACCCCCACCACTCTTGCCCGCACCCCCACTCCCCGATGAGGAGGAACCCTTGCTAGGGGCCTGAGAGAGGCTCGGCCTAGTATCTTGGGAATCGGGGGGACTGGGCAGGTCCATAGTCAATGACCACACAAGATGGAGCAAGGCTATGACAAGGCAGGAGTTGGAAGAGAGTGGTTGCTGCAAGGGGAACAAAACAAAAAGATTTGTCAAAATTGTTCTATGCACAGTAATTGAGTCAATACGTATGGAATCATCCCATACATAATACCAGTCAGAGGCCCAGGGGTAGGATTGGGGCCTGCACCGAGGCGCAAGGCTCCACAGGAGAAGCAGGGAGGAGAATGACTAGAAAAAGGCTTTGGCCTGCGCTTACTTAGGCCTCCTCCCTGAGCCGGTATAATGACCGTTGGCATGGCCCAGGAACCAGCACCGCTCGCAAAAATAGGCAAAAGTCGAAGGTGGTGGCCCCAGCCCGAGAAACCCTTGCCAGGCCCTGCCACCTCCAGCGGTCTCCTGATAACGAGGCTGGTGCAAAATGGCGGCCATGGCTGGGCGCGCTTTTTTTCGCGCCTAAAATGGCCGCCGCAACAGCGTGGGGCTAAGGGAGAGCAAGGAGCGAACGCGCCTCGAATGGCGACGATCGCTCACTCCTCCCTGCGGCAGAGGTCCTCTAGCAGGCCGGGGAACGAAAAAAACTTCATCTAAAATAACAAACGAGGGGCCTGGGAACGTAGGAACCTCGCCGCTGCAGCCGCGCCGTTTTAAACGACAAGCGGCAGGCCTCCGAAGCCGTCCCATAGAGATCGGCTGAGGGGCACCCCCCACCACCTTCCAGCTTACCTCCTGGCCTTCAAATGTAGATTTTGCTGGAGAAAAACGCAGCGATGAGAAGAAAAACGTCTCAAAATGTTGGGGAAATGTTAGGAAAGAGGAATAAAACGCAAATAGAGAGTCCAAGCCAAAAAAGGATTAATTCAGCTCAGAGCTCTAGCTAATTACGTCAAAACGGGCTGACTGAGGAAGAATTCTGGGGGATTGATCACACCAGGAGGAGGTGTGGCTAAAGGAAAAATAGTTCCTCAGTCCTAAGGGCAAGCAGACTGAATTAACCCATTGCTTGGACTCTCCAAGCGGTGTACAGGAAAATGGGCACGTTTTTTGTCAAAAAATGGCCGTGCACAGCCTTTAGGAGGCTTATACAGTGCTCCTGGGGGCAGGGGGAGGCAAAAATGGGCAAAAAAGGCCCAGTCCTTTGCTCATTTCTGCCTCCCCAGTCCCCAGGAGCACTCGATAAGCCTCCTAAAGGCTGTGCATGGCCATTTTGGTGAAGGGGGCGGGGTTTCGGGAAGCAAAAAAAATGCTGTATTCAGTGTATAAGATGCACTCAGATTTTCAGCCTCTGTTTTGAGGAAAAATTGTGCATTTTATATTCTGAAAAATATGGTATATGAATATTCTCAAGAAGAGATACATTACGTATGTTTCTTCTTCCCGCACTCAGGGACCTGTGGAAATTTGATGGGTCATCTGCTCACTTTAGACAATTGAGCAATGTTGACATTAATGTCCATTTGTAGCTTTGGAATCACCTATCTCAGCCTTGTCAAACTCAACCTGTACACTACAGTGTGTTAAGTCAAGCACAATATAGAAGTTGTTTGCCATTATCTTCTCCTGGATCGTTTTTTCATGTTTCAAATATACTCTGGAGACCTGGGAGTTCCAAGTACCTTCACATCAAACTACTTACCAGGTGCAAACTTGCTCAGCTATTTTGAGGATTAGCTACGGTCAGTTCAATGCTGTCGTCTGCTAAGTTCAGTTCCCCACTTGCTGATGATAACTGATTTGTTATTGTGGATCACTGGGTTCCTTCATAAAATATAGGGATGACCTTGACTCATATATGCTGCTTTGATTTTCTCAGAAGATAGGTACAATATAAATTTAACAAATACCAAGCCAATAAACTCAATAATGCCTAGCTGCTAGTCTCTATTCCTTCTAGTTTTAATTTTAAATAAGAAAGCCTTGGAAACAAGTCCTTCTTGAATGCTTCAAAATTGAGGCACCTTGATCTAGGGCAGGGGTCAGCAACCCTCGGCTCTGGAGCGGCATGTGGCGCTTTCATCCCTCTGCTGCGGCTTCCTGGTCGGCTCCACAATTGATAGAGCTTTTGGTTAGGACAGGTAGAGGAAAAAGGATGCCACGCTAGGAGGAGACTCTATGGTGGGAGAACCGGACTTCCGGTCGGCTCTAGAATTGAATGGGCGGACTTCCGGTTAGGACCTTTGTGGCTCTTTGAGTATGTAAAGTTGCTCACCCCTGATCTAGGGCTTTGCTACAAAGGCTGATCTCTATTAGCCATACTGCAAAGATGAAGATGCTTAGAGGAATTAGGGGATCTTAAAACGTCATAAAAATCGTATGACTACCAAATACTCCCAAAGCAAACTGTTGAATAAGAGCTATGCTGGTATTTTAAGAGAACAGAATATTAAATAAAAGCATCATGAGAATGATGTGCAATTATGGAGACATCAAAAACATACTACCACATACAATCAAAGGATGCATGCAAAAAACTACAATATTTTATTAGTGAACAAGTTGTATTTTTTTAAAAAAAAATCTTATATCACTTAGAGGAACGTAAAATAAAAAAAATACTATTTCTTTTCTATTCTATTTCAAAGTAACCCCAAGAATTCAAACATTTTCCACATTAATATTGCCTGTAAAAGGATTTGAATCCTTAAGGCTTCCACATGGAACACAGAGCATGCTGACAATGTTGCATCTCAGTCTCTTGACACACATAAGAGACGGATCTTAGCTCCAAATTGACAGGTGCCATTCTAGCCTCACATTCTTGTTCTAAGAATATGTGCTCACAGTAAGGCCTCTCTCCTAGTTAACATATTGTACAAAGCCTATTTTTGACAAAATCCCCTACTAGGATACTATCCAAAGATCAAAAGGAAAAACAAACTTGGCCTGAAAAACTTGAAAGCAAAAACCAACTGTTAGCGAAGGCTGAATATCTTCCAGTTGGCTTCAAAGACAGTTCTTCTTTCCATTAGATATCCATTATTATGTGCTTAGTTGTAGTAAAAAGCACTTATCGTATCTGGGATCAGAAAAGAAAAGCTCAAGTGATCCAAGTTTCTCTAGTTATAAAATAAAATAAACATTGGGCAGACTGATGGAAACATCTACAAGGAAATGAGAAAAAAAATCCCTAAATTTAGAATTTGGAGTAATGAAATAAAACTGGGATGACACTGGTTAAGCAAAAGGAAATCTGCTATGGGGCTGAAATACTGTGCTAACCATAGTTCAGTTTATTTCTTAACATATTGCATTAGCACAACTATTGCAATTTTTTAAAGGTTAATGGCAAACTTCTACAACAAGAATATTCAGCAGATGTGTGGATTTCAACTCCGAGTGGTGTGTGTTCTAGTGATGAAGACGCTTGCCTCCCACTCAGAAGATTGAGAATTGAATGCTAGGTAGTGGCAGATATTTCATTCCTAGGGCGCAAAGAAAAAAAAATTGCTGCAAACTCCGCATGGCGTCGGCCAGTAAATGCTCAGCTCCATCCAATCACCCCAACTCTAACCTGAATTAAAGGATGGCAGGGTCAAAAAAGGGAGTGTAGATTTCAACTCCAGAGTTCACCAAATCAGACTGAACTTACTGATTTTATTAAAGACAAAAGGTAAAGATTTCCCCTGTCCAGTCATTTACAACTCTAGGGAGTATGGGTCAGCTGGGAATAGAACTATCAGCTACCACATACAGAGGTCTGGATCCACAATATTATGCAATACAAGTAGTTCTGGCTAAATAACAGGACATTATACGACCTGTTACAAAGGCAACAGAACTGCTTTATGGCCCGTAAAGCACCATCGGCTATCATAATGCCCCCCCACTCCCCGTTGCAGTCACATGACCACATGTCCAGTGGGTCAGTTTTATGGCATTCTGTGGTCACATGGCTGGGATTCATGATGTATTTTCCTCATTGATGAAAAAAAGCTTCCCATTATTCAAATTAATGGTAACAACTTAACAACTAGTGCAAAAAAAAAAAAGGCCAGAAAATTACTTTGCATCACATGGGTGTCTTGACTTACAACTTTAATGACTTATGACCAAAATTCCAGGCTCTATTATGGTTGCAAGTCAAGGACACATGGATGGAAACTAATCAAAGAGGGAAGCAACCTGGAATTGAGGAGAAACTTCCTAACAGTGAGGACAATTAATCAATGCCTTCAGACGTTGTGAGTGCTTCATCGCTGGAGGTTTTTAAGAGGAAACTGGACAGTCTGAAATGGTATAGATTAGAACCATGATGGTGAACCTATGGCATGCAAGCCTTCACCCCGGTTCAGCTCTGCCGCGCATGCGTGCGCACCTCCTCCTGGCCAGCTGGTCTTCGGGTCTCTGCTGCGCAGGGGCAGGGTACGTGGCATGTGCGGGGGGGGCTGGGTGTGCATGCGCAGTGGGCGGGGCCCAAGCACGGAGCCCATGCACGCATTGCATTTTGGGAGTTTGGGCACTTGGTTCGGAAAAGGTTAGCCATCGCTGGTATAGGATGTCCTGCTTGAAGACCTCCAAGGCTCCTTCCAGCTCTATTCTGATTCTAACTTCCTGCATAAGAATAGGTTGAAATCAGCAACTGTCCAGTAACACAGAGCATACATGTCTGTTGTATCTCAGTTTCGTTCTGTGATAAGGATAACTCGCAAACTCCAAATTTAAAGGGCAGTTACTAGTCTCCACTGTTTTCTCGACATTGCATTAAGTTTAACTAGTTCACAGCAAGTCAGTGTGCCTTTTCATTTTAATGAAATGAAATACAGTAAAAAAAATATTCCACCCTTGTTCCACTAAATGTTGTTTCTGGGAACTGTCTTGCAATCGTATGTTCATTTAGAATTTATTCCTTCAGCTCAATTAACCGAAAGTGGTTAAATAAATGAACCATACACTGTTGGGCAAATGGAAATTCACGGTCCAATGCCCTGAATGCACTTTTAAAAAGGTGGAACTAGAAATGTACTTTTAAAAACATGATACAAGCATGACTGTATGAATGGAATTGTGATTTAATGCACAAAGCGATTCAAGCAGTGAGTACATCTGAAACACATGTCAGTTAAGAAAGGCTCAGTGAGAAGGTAAGGCATAGAGTTGAGATGAAAAAGAAACAAGGAAAAAAACAGGCAGCTTCCTTAAAAAGACAGTGGAACTTACGAACAATAAACGGTGGAAAGGAAATGGAAAATTCAATCAAATGAAATATACTGGAAGGGGTACGCTTATTACAACAAGATAGTTGCATTATAAAATAGAAGCAATCAGAAAGTCAAGTGGGAGCTATTACTGTACTGCAATTTAAGAGATTTATTTGTGGGCCCAATTTTAGGTCTATAGGCCAGAATATACAACTTCATTATTTAAGTTAGTGTTATGCCAAATATTTATCTTATACTCATTTCCAACATCCTCATTCTAACCTGATGGAAAATAAATTGCTTTCAAACATTTTTCCAAGGTCTCAGCAGGTACAGCAACTACGTTCAAAACTAACCAGGCTCACTACTCATGGCATATCTTTCTACCTAAGAATTCTATAGAGTTGTTGACTAGAATGAATTATTTTTAAAAGAAATTGTTAAAGAAGTTGGTAAATCTTCTTCAAAACGATGCCTGGAAAGCTTCATAGATGCCACCATCACAAATCAAAGGTGGTTTTACTTTTCTTCTTCTTCTTCTTCTTCTTCTTCTTCTTCTTCTTCTTCTTCTTCTTCTTCTTCTTCTTCTTCTTCTTCTTCTTCTTCTTCTTCTTCTTCTTCTTCTTCTTCTTCTTCTTCTTCTTCAAGAAATGCAGGATTCTAAACTTTATTTTTGTTAAAGGATGGGAAGTTTCCCTCCCACCCTCAATTAACAAGGTGCGGATTGCAGCCCTTCCGAGAAGCATATCTCTTGATAAGCAAAATAAAATCCGAGAACATGTTCTAATGAAAACAAACTTTAGTATGAAAACAAAATAAAACAAATCTATCTAATTGTTACATTCTGGCAAGAGCAATTGCTGCCCACCTCCTTCCGGCAGGCAGACGAAAGATCAGAAGTAAAGTACAAGAATGTGTGACGTATTATGAAACGTGTTAGCAGGCATGCGCAGTAAATCATTGTCAGCTAAGAAAAATATTTCTACAGTATAGCTTAGAATAGAGGCTCAAGTTAGACAAACAAATTAACTTAGTGACAATTTTAGTTATCAAACACATTCATGAGGTAAAAATAATAAAATTCTTCCCATAATCTATGGTGGACAGCAGTCCTTTATTTATTTTTTCTTTTGTTCAATGTGTTTTGATTCTCAAGGACTTACTGAGAAACAAAGTCAGAAGAAGCTAGCCTGTGACCTTCAGCCAGTCACTTTCTCAGCCCTAGGAAGGAAGCAAGGGCAAATCACTTCTAAAAACCCTTGCCAAGAAAACTGCTGGGTTTGTTCAGGAACTCTCCAAGAATCAGACATGACTGAACAAAAAAAAAAAAAAAGGGGGGGGGGGACCACCAAAATAATAAGAAAAGCAAAATAAAAATAAAATTCATTCTATGATCAGTGGTGAACAATTGTCTATCGCAATCCATGTGTTTTGTATACAAAGTATATAATCCGAACATCTACACTTCTAAGCCTTCAGGAGCACTTCAGATACAGTAATGTACTGTCTGATTTCAGACCCTCATATACCTATAACCATATGCACAATGTTGTTGTTAGTTGCGAATTCGTGTCCGACCCATTGCGACCCCATGGATAACCTTCCCCCAGACTTTCTTGTCCTCTACCATCCTCTGTAGTTCATTAAAACTCATGCCGACTGCTTCAGTGACTCCATTCAGCCACCTCATTCTCTGTCGTCCCCTTCTTCTTTTGCCCTCAATCTTTCCCAGCATTGGGCTCTTCTCCAGTGAGTCTTTCCTTCTCATTAGGTGGCCAAAGGATTTGAGTTTCATCTTCAGGATCTGGCCTTCTAAAGAGCAGTCAGGGCTGATCTCCTCTAGGACTGACCGGTTTGATCGCCTTGCAGTCCAGGGGACTCGCAGGAGTCTTCTCCAGCACCATAGTTTAAAGGCCTCAATTCGTTGGCACTCAGCCTTTCTTATGGTCCAACTTTCACAGCCATACATTGCAACTGGAAAAACCGTAGCCAGGAATATGCACATTAATCTCTCACAAATATTCACAATGTAAATAAGAACTCCTTCCCTGCCTCTTTGCTGCTATCTCTTTGCTGCTATCACAGGCATGTTATCAGAGAAGGTTGCAGCACACTGGTAATTCTGGGGTCTGAAGTCCACACATCTTAAATTTGTCACGTTTGCAAAAGATTAGTCTAGCCTTTCATCATACTTCATCCTTCCAACAATCTGCCACTTCTCTAGACTTCCTATACTTCATTTCACTCTCTAGGGAAAACATGGAAGCTGCTCCATTGAGGATTTTCCAGATTAAATCAGACTATGTATAGGTGATAAGGCAAATATATAAATCACATTCTCTTCTCAGATCTTCTACCAGAGACCTTGGAGTTTGTAGGCTCTGCAAAGTTTCTTATATGTTCTTAGTACTGCACTCTTCTGTCATGTTGTTATTGGCATCTATGTAATTCCTGGGGTCTATATATTTCTATAATTCCTGGGATGATATAGTGGCAGGATAGTTCTGTGGTTAGAGCTCCACCTCTGATGTGGGAGACTGAGATTCAAATTCCAGCTGGGGAACAGAACCAAAACATCAAACCAAACCGCAAAATCACCAGAAATTCTAGAGCACCAGAAAAAGAAGGTAGAAAAACAGCAACGATAAGCCAATAAGAAAATGTTTTATTATTTTTTTCAGACAAAATGCTACTCTATTTAAGAATGTTCAAAGTCATGTGTCAAGCTGGAAGGGAAGTGACTAAACCATTTGATAATTTAATGTAATGTATATAATAAAGCATCTCTAGGAGGACTAACTTGTCTACTGGAGTCTACTAAGCAAAGCGGTTGTTAAGTGAGTTTTGCCCCATTTTACAAACTGACTCATACATATGAGTCAGTGGGGAAAGAATCTAAATTTTGATCATCTGACCACATGGATACTGCAATGGTCGTAAATGTGGAAAACGGTCATAAGTCACTTTTTCAGTGCTGTTGTAACTTTGCTAAAGTCACTAAAAGAACTTTCGTAAATCAAGGACTACCTGTATTTGTATATTTCACAAACACATGACTCTGTCTCTCTCTCTCTCTGTCTCTCTCTCTCTCTTACACACACACACACATACACACAAACTCATTTAATGTAGCCAAGTAGCACGTCAATAATGCTTTGACCATGTAGCTGTAGCAGGGTAAAGGAGTGGCAATGCACAGCTAATGCCAACCAAAGTTCATTGACAAACTAGAATATAAGATAAAGTCACAACACGCAGACTTAAAGGCAACTCAAGCAACCATTAAAAAGAGCAGTTAGAGCTGAAATAAGTAACTAGGATTGCCTAAGACAGAAGAAACTATCTGTAGCCCTGGGAGTTTGAACTGCAAATAGTTAGGTTGACCTGAATGAATGTAACTGTGTAAAACTAAAGTGCCCTTCATTATGCAGGCAGGAGATCAAAACAGAATTATAATTATCGATGACCTCTTTTGACTTGTCATAGGGTAAGTACAATAGCTGTGATTGTTGCCAGCAATAACCCCTACAATATCCATTGCTTTGGCCTTCATCAGCAACTTTTACACGATGTGTGATGTATATTATCCACATTCTTGCCCTCCGCATTAAGCAAGTCATAAATGTCTCTTATGCTCAAGAGTAAGTAATCTGAGAGGGCTTTTAACATTAACTGTTTGCCACCGTGCACACTTATGATCCACACTTGCATTTCCTATTGATTGGATCTTTGATTTCTACCCTGATGCATATCTCAAAACATTAGAGTCACATCTCCAGAGAAGCATTCCGCAGAATGCTTGATATGCTCATTAATAGCAAGAAGAAGGCAGAAGGGAGATAAAAGTTATTTATCATCTGCGTTAGGCATCTCCTGGAGTTGCCTACAGCTGTCACTCCCAATTTCTCCAGCTTTTCCCCAGCCTCAGAATCATACACCATAAGAAACTGCAGTCATCCAGCTATATAAAGGCAATGGACAGCTGTACAATTTGAAGGTGGTGTGGATGCAGAGTGACAAATGCTGTAATTGAGTACCAAATTACTGTCACGCATGGACAGGAAATAATAGTGTGTGCCTAGTAATAATAATGATAATAATAATAATATCATAGTAGTGGGTGTGAGATCTGTTTGGATAGTCCAGGAACACATCAATGTTGGATGATGAAAGGGATGTAAATTACAGCCTCTCCTTTGCTCATCTTATTTAAGAAGGCTCGGTTTCCTAGATTTTATTTATTTTTATTGCTGTCGGTCACACACAGTGATACTTACAAGTAGCCCTCAACAACTGGAACCACAGTTTCCATTGCTAAACAAGGCAGCTGTTGAGAAGTCATGCCCGTTTTTATGACTTTTTGTTTTTTGCCAGTTAAGCAAATCACATAGATATCAAGCAAATCCATGGACCTTGCTTGTCAAAAGCTAGGTGGGAATGTCACAAATCAGGATTATATGGCCTCGGGACACTGCAACAGTCATAAATATATGCCAGATGCTAGGCACCCAAATTTTGATCGCATGACTATGGGGGAGGCTGCAACCATCATAAGTCACTTTTTTCAGTGTCATTATAACCAGTAGTGGGATTCAAATTTTTTACGAATAGTTCTGTGGGCATGGCTCAGTGGGCTTGGTATGGTAGGCGTGGCAGGGGAAAGTTACTGCAAAATCCTCATTTTCTCCCGATCAGCTGGGACTCGGGAGGCAGAGAATAGATGGGGGCCAGTCAGGTGGTATTTACCGGTTCTCCTAACTACTCAACATTTCCGCTACCGGTTCTCCAGAACTGATCAGAACCTGCTGAGTACCACCCCTGTTTGTAACTCTGAAGAGTCATTGCACAAATGGTTGTAAATTGAGGACTACCTGTACAAAGATTAAAACAAACCACCACCATCACGCCCCGAAAATAGCCCAGGATTGTTTTGCATGTGAGTCATAATAACTCATAAGCCAGCAGTGTGTAGCAGCTGCCAGAAAAGCCAACACTGTCCTAGGCTGCATAAACAGAGGGATAGAATCAAGATCACGTGAAGTGTTAATACCACTTTATATTGCCTTGGTAAGGCCACACTGCATCCAATGTTGGTCGCCACGATGTAGAAAAGATGTGGAGACTCTAGAAAGAGTGCAGAGAAGAGCAACAAAGATGATTAGGGGACTGGAGACTAAAACAAATGAGGAACAGTTGCAGGAACTGGGTATGTTTAGCTTAAGAGAAAGAAGGACTAGGGGAGACATGATAGCAGTGTTCCGATATCTCAGGGGTTGCCACAAAGAAGAGGGAGTCAAACTATTCTCCAAAGCACTTGAGGGTAGGACAAGAAGCAATGGGTGGAAACTAATCAAAGAGAGAAGCAATTTAGAAATAAGGAGAAATTTCCTGACATGGGAACAATTAATCAGTGGACAACTTGCCTCCAGAAGTTGTGAATGCTCCAACACTGGAAGTCTTTAAGAGGATGGATAACCATTTGTCTGAAACGGTATAGGGTTTCCTGCCTAGGCAGGGGGTTGGACCAGAAGATCTCCAAGGTCCCTTCCAACTCTGTTATTCTATTCTATTCCGTTCCGTTCTATTCTATTCATAAAACTTCCAAATTCTGCACTAATTGCATCAAAGATCATCAAAAGAATCAGAAGGAATACACCTATTTCCAGGTACCATCTTTGAAGAGAAAAACCTGACAATAGGGCATCTATTTTTTAGAAACAGGAATGAAAATGGGCACTGAATGGCTTTGAAACCTATTTATCCACCTTCTCCAAGCTGGAAAATTCATCTCACATAATCTGCAGCCAACATGGTTAGCAACTAACTCCCCCAAGAGTTCTTATGGAACTGAGTTCTAACACATCTGGATGGCATCAGTTTGGCCAGCTAATTGGCAATGTTACTGTAGCTAGAAAGCCGTTGATCTTTTCTGCAATCTGGTTGCAATTTCTGGGGTACATATGGCTTGCTTCACCACAAATCTTTATTTTCGCTTTGTTGGAGCAGATTGAATGATATCCTTCCCCCAATGCAGGCCCTTTGTCTATTTTCATATAGTGTTCTAATTCAGTTCTTTGTACAGGCAGATTCTTTCCTTAAAATAGAAGGACTTCTACTGCCACAGCACAATCAGCAAAATCTGCAGTCGTAACAGATCATAACATTTGAAGGTGGACTTGTGCATCTTGTCAAGAATTTTTAAAGAAAGAAAAATAAAAACAGTTGTTTTTAAGCTGCTCAGAAACAGTATTTTGCTGCTTGAAAATCCATTGTGCAATTCAACAGAGACAATTTTTGTTACCTTACTATTGCTTACATTTGCAACATAAGAGCAAAGAACGCTACCAATCCAAAACGAAGCCCCACTGATTTCAACTAAAATCAATGAGACACGCTGCCAGAGGCAGTTGCAAAATCCAATGGGTCAAAATGATAACAGCAGCGTCACATTGCTATAAGCAAGCTCCACCCTTTTCTTATGTCCTTGCTATGACATATTTTTGCTTTCAAAATTTGCCCCCAACTTGGGCTCGCTCTTAAGTTCAATCTATTTACTTTCTTGCCCTTATCCCATCTGCAGACTCCTGTTCAGGGTAACCCTTTTAGAGAAAGACACATGTGAAGATGCTACTGTTATGCTATGAAGTTTGTTGTTGTTGCAGAAAGTAGTTCATATCTGCTCCTAGTCTAATTCCACTTCAAAAGGGTCTGCTGAGATGATGAATGCAATATCCTGCAAGACCATCTGGGAGTTTTTGAACCAAAAGAAATTCAGTATTGATGAAGCTCTCTGTAGCATAAGCTCAGCCACTCATATGAATCGCTTGGCTTATCTGTGCAGCTGGTAGATTACATGCAGTTGGATTTAGCAGGAGATTAATGTATCACCAAGGTAGGAGGTGATATGAACCATCTTGAAAAAGTTGATGGTGGTGCTCCGTTTTGAAAAAGCCATCTCTCTCTCCAGCAATGGGACAATCTCCAACTTTTTCATTTTGAGGAACATTTTGAAGAATGTGTTGGGGACCTACAGTAGTTCCAGAGGATGCTAGAAACATTGGTTTTGTAGAAGATATGGGGTGGGTAGACCCCTTGCTGTATACTGCCAAAGAATGGAGACCTTTGAACTATGGTGCTGGAGAAGACTCCTGCGAGTCCCTTGGATTGCAAGGAGATCAAACCGGTGAGTCCTAGAGGAGATCAACCCTGACTGCTCTTTAGAAGGCCAGATCCTGAAGAGGAAACTTAAATCCTTTGGCCATCTAATGAGAAGGAAGGACTCACTGGAGAAGAGCCTAAGGCTGGGAAAGACTGAGGGCAAAAGAAGAAGGGGACGGCAGAGAATGAGGTGGCTGGATGGAATCACTGAAGTAGTAGGCGTGAGCTTAAATGAACTCCAGAGGATGATAGAGGACAGGAAGGCCTAGACGAATGTTGTCCATGGGGCCGCGATGGGTCGGATACGCCTTTGCAACTAACAACAACAATCTAATTTCAGTCCCAGACATGGGACGTAATTTGAACTGGGGAATAATATTTCACCAGGGCTTGGAGAGAGTGTATATTCCTTCTGATCCTTTTGGTGTCCTTTAATACTATCAGTCATGACATCATCAGTGCCAGAAGGGAGTGGTGTTCTCTCTCTGTTTATATATAGTCCTCGTCGTACGACCACAATTGAGCCCAACATTTCTGTTGCTAAGTTGTTATATGAATTTTGCCCCATTTTACGACCTTTCTTGCCACCATTGTTAAGTGAATCACGGCGGTTGTTAAGTGACTCTTAACAAGTGACTTGTTAAGTGACTTCCCCATTCACTTTGCGTGTCAGAAGGTTGCAAAAGGTGATCGTATAAGCCCAGGACATTTCAACCATCATAAATAGGAACCTGTTGCCGAGTGTCTGAATTTTGATCCTATGACCATGAGGATGCTTTAAATGGTTGTAAGTATGAAAAACGGTCATGTCATTTTTTCAGTGCCGTTGTAACTTTGAATGGTCACTAAATGAACTGTTGAAAGTCAAGGACAACCTGTACTCTCACCTTTTGGCCTTCAAGAAGATTTTGTTGTTGCTGTTGTTCTTGTACTGCTAAGTATTTGATCACTGATAATACTTGCATTGCCTACTTCGGTTTAGAATGGATTGTCATTTGTTGCCTTTATTACAATTATTACTGTTTTATCATGTGCCACAGGCAGGATGGATTTGATTTAAATCAAGTCAATTTAAATCACTAGTAAAAAGGCTTGATTTAAATCAACTCGATTTAAATCCTAATTTTTAAAGAACAAATGTCATCTCTGCCCCGCAGTAGCGCCCCTCTGACCCTCTGTTGACTCACTGGCAGTCCCAATATTGCAGAATATACAGCCTCATGCTACATAACCTAGCACCATTTCATGCTGAATAAGCTATATTATTAACGCATCTTAAATAGGAAACTATCTTTAGATAGATTTTTACTCCTAAAGCATTTTATTTTAAAAAATTGATAAAAAATTTAAAAAATCCAATTTAAATTTTAAAAGAATCTGATTTTTTTTTAAATCATCTATTTTTATCCACCATGGACAGGCAATATTTTAATACATCATATTCTACCTAAGGTCATGGAAATGGTAAAAGTAGAATCTTTTGTTGTTGTTCGGTTGTTAAGTCGTGACCCCATAGACCACAGCAAACCAGCCTCACCTGTCCTCCACTCTCTCCCAGACTTTGCCCAAATTCATATTCGTTGCTTTGATCTGGTTAGATCTATCTAACCATAAAAAGGTAGTGTCTAATTATGCAGCCGTTACTGTTATTGTTCTAAAAGTGTGTTGTGTACCGAGGCCGTCCACCAGCAGGTGGCGCTGTCCCGGTCTTCCCTGATTGGCCCGTCCGTTCAGCGGGAGAATTCCAGTTACCCCATTGGTTCCCCCGACTGACAGCTATCAGTATAAATAGCTGTCAGCCGGGGTTTTGTTGCTTCTGTCCTGTTAAGTTACTGTTACGAATAAAAGGTTAAACGTTCAGCAGCCTCCTCGTACTTCATTACCTCAGAACTTAAAAAAGACCTTGGCTTCTTAAGTGAGCCATCTATAAATATTATAAATAAAAATTAAATGATCAGGATTAAGTTCTATCAACTTCAGTAGAACTTCTTCCAAATTAAGCCATGAATAATTTTTCTGTATCCTAAAGATTGCTCAGTGGTTCAAAAATTACGCTTTGTCTGTAGATGATACCCTAGAGAAAATTGAATAAACATTTATTGGAAACCCCTTGCTGTTAAAGATGAAATTCAGAAATAAATCTATTTACTCTGATATTACTTGAGCTAATTCAGGGGTGAAATCAACTTACCTTCGCTACCGGTTTGCAAACGTGAGTGCACATGCCACCTCCGCGCATGTGCAGGACCTTCCATGCATGCGCAGAGTGTCAAAAATGGGATGTGATGATGTCCGGGCGGGTGAGCTGAGCCTCCCGCTGCTACCGCTACCGGTTCGCCCGAACCGGATAGAACCAGCTGAATTGCACCACTGGGCTAATCCCATTATTGTCATACAGGTAATCCTTGATTTAAGAGTTGGTTCAAAATTGGCTCAGTTACAACAGATTTTTTAAAAGCTACTTATTTCAGTTACCAAGCAACTGAAATGTGATCACATGATCTCATGGTCATGTGATCACATTTCAGTTGCTTGATAACTGGTTCACATTTATGACCGGTTGCAACATTCCATAGTTATGTGACTGTGGTTTGCAACTTTTTTTGCGGCTAAAGGACTATGTAATTGCTTAGCAATTTTGATGACTCACTTTACAACCATCATAAAAATTGAATCTGGTCATGTGGCGCCTAGATTTATGACCATAATGACTTATGGCTGAAATTTTGGATTCCATTGTAGTCCTACGTTGAGCAGTATTTTGAACTGCAATCCAACAGATAGTTCATTTGAATTTAAACCAATTGTTCTATGTTAAGAATACATATGCTCTTCTTGGCTATATCCCCAGTATTTAGAATCTATTGAGTCACCAAGAATTATGGAGCTTTTATGCCCGAGGCATGTCAAAAAAAGAATTATTATATAACACTGGCAGAATAAATCTATCCATTATTTGCAATAATTGATTGTTGATTCTTGTTTGACAACATCTGAATTAGCCCTCCTTCCTTTTTTGACAAAGGAGCAACAAAATAACTTTTGAGCAATTTGGCAAAATGCTGAGGATGGTTTTTTTTTTTTTTAATGACACAATTCTCTAGCTTTATTTCTTTTCCTTTCACTTTACTAGTGAAACATGATTAACACACAAACACACACACACCACATAATAAATCTCTTTCTGTACGTTTAATGTAATAAAATACATTTTAAACATTTCAAAAGAAAGTCAAAAGCCACTCTATTGCCTAAACCTATCCAATCTTTTTTTTAAAAAAAAACCCTAATCATTAGCATTTAAAGTCTAATGCTTAATTAGATTAGCCTACAATCTTAGGAACAAATGGAAACTGCATTAAATTCACAAGAGCAGTTGATCTGTAAGTCTCCATTCACCCTAGCAGTTTAAGATGGCTTTAGCCTTTTAATTGCAGCTATAAATATTTCTGCTATAGTAACATGCATGCTGGACAAAAGTCAATGCTATATTAAATAGGATGTTAAAGCAACATGAAATCGTATAAGGCAACAATGGTATTTTATCTATTACTTCTAGAGATAAACAGAACTAAAAGTTCTGCACAGGTCTATTTGCATTGTCAGCCACCAAATTTACCAGAATGGATGAATTATCTGCCTAAACCAAAGATGTAAACATTTTCCCATTAAAAATTGAGTGAGGGTTTTTAACTTACATTTTAAAAATCAGGCAGCTAGTGCAAAGTAATGAGCACTTTAAAGTGATTTAACTTTAAACCACACTATTTTACGAGTCACAAATTAATACAGATATTCCTTGAATTATAATCAGCGATTATTCAAAGTTAAACTAGAGTCTCGGACTTTAAGAAAGCTAATTTCAATAAACTTAGAGAGAGCTTGGGAAAAATTCCATGGATGAGAATCCTCGAGGGGAAAACAACTCAAGAAGCTTGGGAAATATTGAAAGATGAGATTAGAAAAGCCCAGTCTAACACAATACCAATGAAGAAGAAAAACAACAACTCCCAAAAGAAACCAGCATGGCTGCATAAACAACTATCTGACAAACTGAAAGACAAAAAAGTAAGTATAAAAAGTGGAAGGAGGGGGACATAACTAAGGCAGAATATCAGCAAATAGCCCGAGCCTGTAAAGATGAAGTGAGGAAAGCTAAGGCTCACAATGAAGAAAGGCTTGCCACAAAAGTAAAAATTAACAAAAAAAGCTTCTTCCAACATGTTAAAAACAAGAAAAAAGTTAAGGAAACAATTGGTCCATTGCTAGGAGAAAGTGGCAAGAAGGTGACAAGCAACAGGGAGAAAGCAGAACTATTTAACTCATGTTTTGCATCTGTCTTTACACAAAGGGATAAAACAGTCCAACCTATCAAAAGCAGCACCACAAAATTAGGAACACAAATTGAAATAGGGAAGAAAATGGTAAGTGAGCACCTGTCTACCCTAGACGAGTTCAAATCACCAGGACCGGATGGATTACACCCCAGAGTTCTGAAGGAACTAGCAGACGAGATCTCAGAACCACTGAATTATATCTTTCAGAGATCCTGGAACACCGGGGAACTACCAGAGGACTGGAAAAGAGCTGATGTGGTTCCCATCTTCAAAAAAGGGAAAAAATTAGATCCAGGAAACTACAGACCTATCAGCCTAACCTCAATACCAGGAAAGATTCTGGAAAAAATAATCAAGCAACGAATTTGCGAACACCTAGAAGCAAACAAAGTAATAGCCAAAAGCCAACATGGATTTGTCAAAAACAGATCATGCCAGACTAATCTTATTGCATTCTTTGATAATGTGACAAAATTAGTGGACCAGAGGAATGCCGTTGATATAGTTTACTTGGACTTCAGTAAGGCTTTTGATAAGGTAGACCATAACCTACTACTAGATAAAGTAGAAGAATGTGGGTTAGACAGCATCACCACCAGATGGATTGGTAACTGGCTGACCAACCGCACTCAATGTGTAGTTCTCAATGGAACTGCATCTACATGGAGGGAAGTATGCAGTGGAGTACCCCAAGGCTCTGTTTTAGGCCCAGTACTCTTCAACATCTTCATCAATGATTTGGATGAGGGAATAAATGGGGAACTCATCAAATTTGCAGATGATACCAAGCTGGCAGGAATAGCCAACACTCCAGAAGATAGGCTTAAGATACAGAAGGATCTTGACAAACTTGAACATTGGGCACTATCTAATAAAATGAAATTCAATGGTGAAAAGAGTAAGGTTCTACATTTAGGCAACAAAAACGGAATGCACAGGTACAGGATAGGTGATACCTTACTCAGTAGTAGTAACTGTGAAAGGGATCTTGGAGTCCTAGTGGACAACCATTTAAATATGAGCCAGCAGTGTGCAGCAGCTGCCAAAAAAGCCAACACAGTTCTAGGCTGCATCAACAGAGGGATAGAATCAAGATCACGTGAAGTGTTAATACCACTTTATAATGCCTTGGTAAGGCCACACTTGGAATACTGCATTCAGTTCTGGTCGCCACGATGTAAAAGAACGGTTGCAGGAACTGGTTATGTTTAGCTTAAGAGAAAGAAGGACTAGGGGAGACATGATAGCATTATTCCAATATCTCAGAGGTTGCCACAAAGAAGAGGGAGTCAAACTATTCTCCAAAGCACCTGAGGGTAGAACAAGAAGCAATGGGTGGAAACTAATCAAGGAGAGAAGCAATTTAGAACTGAGGAGAAATTTCCTGACAGTGAGAACAATTAATCAGTGGAACAGCTTGCCTCCAGAAGTTGTGAATGCCCCAACACTGGAAGTCTTTAAGAAGTTGTTGGATAGCTATTTGTCTGAAATGGTATAGGGTTTCCTGCCTAGGCAGGGGGTTGGACTAGAAGACCTCCAAGGTCCCTTCCAACTCTACTATTGTATTGTATTGTATTATGACGGACTTGCTTGGTGGCACCTATGACCTGGTTCTGAAGTTGTACCAGCTGGCCTATCCACAGAGTCATGTAACAGGTCAAGCACTCAACAACAAGCCCGCATATCTACAGTCATTTGTAACATCCCATACTTTATAACATGTTTGCTGAAAACCGGAATTTATTTCCTGTTTTACACCGCCCCAAGTCCCTTTTGGGAGAGGGGGCGGTCTAGAAATATGAATAAAAGTAAAGTTTTCAGCAATAAAAGCCCATTGCAAACCACCGTATTTTTCGGAGTATAAGACGCACCTAGGTTTTAAAGAGGCAATTTTTTTTAAAAAAAAAAAGTTTTTGCACTCTGCAAACCTCCCCAAAACAGCCCGTTTTTTTGTGAAAACGGGCCCATTTCCCCCCACCAAAAAGGCCATGGAGAGCCCTTAGGAGGCTTGTAGAGTGCTCCGGGAGGGGGGGGGACAAAAATGAGCAAAAAATGGCCCGTTTTCACAAAAACAGGCCCACTTTTTGTCAACAAAAGGTCATAGATAACCTTTAGGAAGTTTATAGAGTGCTCCTGGGGGCTGCCCTCCCCAGCCCACAGAAGCTCTACAAGCTATGCATGGCCATTTTGGTGAAGGGGGCGGGGTTTCAGGAGGGAAAAAATGCTGTATTCAGTGTATAAGATGCACCTAGATTATCAGCCTCTTTTTTGAGGGAAAAAGGTGCGTCTTATACTCCAAAAATACGGTAATTGCATTAATTTATATACATATGCATGTGCAATCTCTTTACCAAAGCAGTCTTTGAATAATTAGAACACACACATGCACACATGCACACACACAATTGAAAAGGCCAGGAAAAAATGCTGAGCAGTGAGGACAGCCTACCAGCCACTAGGAATCAGGTTTTAATATAAAAGGTACCCTGTTTCCCTGAAAATAAGGCCTCCCCGGATAATTAGCCCAATCTGGCTTTTGAGCGCGTGCGCTAAAATAAACCCTTCCCCCGAAAATAAGCCCTCCCCGAAAATATTGCAACACGGCAGCCGCCATGAGGTGACCATGCTCACCGCCTCCTGCACTTCAAAAATAATAAGACCTCCCCCAAAATAAGGCCAAGTGCTTATTTCAGGGGTCAAAAGAAAATAAGACCCTGTCTTATTTTCGGGGAAGCACGGTAGTTTGTAGATGGAAAATTCAGAAACCACAGCGAAGGCAAACAAGACTGCAACTGCTAATCCCTAAGCAATTCTAATGACATCACGATCATGGATTCCAAAAAACAAAGGCAAGATTGAAACAATTCAGTATCCTCTATATACATTGCAACTTCCTGCATGCTTGCATAGATTTGCTTCAGTGAGCTCCATTATTCTCCAGATCAGATGTAAGGATTAATCAGGTATTCTTAGAAGAATGAAACTGCATCTTATCCTTCTTTCACAAACCAAAGAGATTCTGGATGCCCCTCCCCCCCCATTTTTCTTACCCCAAATTCGAAAATCAATATTTTAAGCCAGGGGTGTCAAACTCAATTTCATAGAGGGCTGCCTCAGGGCTGTGGTTGACCTGGGGGGGGGAGACTGGGGGTGTGTGGTTAGCTTGACGCCACACCCCAAACTGCTGGCATGTTTCCTCTTTGCATTAAATAGACTGGGACGAAGCCTTACTGGCCCAATGTTTCCTCTTCACATTAGGTAGACTGGGCTGAAGCAACGTGGGCTGGCCCCTTACATTTTCCAGGATGGCCCCACGGGTCGGATCCGATCACATTGCAGACTGAATCCATCCCACGGGCCTTGTGTTTGACACCCCTGTTTTAAGCAATCAGAAGTTTAGCTCGTCAGGCTAGCTTGCAGAGATAAGGTATAGAACTGCGGTTCTCCTCTCAGCCCCCCCCATGTATAAGACGCTTCTCTATCTTTATATAAACATTTTTAAAGGAAAAGTACCGTGTTTCCTCGAAAATACGACCTGTCCTGAAACTAAAGCCTTGCCACATTTTTCATGTGGGCAAAAATATAAGCCCACTCCCAAAAATAAACCCCCTGGACAATCCACCCTCCGGCCAGGCAGAGCACCGCTCACCGACATAGCAGTATCCTGAAAGCACCAAGCCACAGGAGCTGGGAGGGGGGAGAAAGGCGCTCACATTGCTTGCTGCCTTCGGGATACCGCTAGGTTGGGGACTGGCGTTCTGCCTGGCTGGGGGGGGGGAGTTGCCGGGCAGCTGCTCCTTGCGAACTGGCTCCTGAAGAGTCCGAGCCCAGCTCTCCCTGCAGCAGCCGCCGCCGCGCTCCAAGCATAATATCTTCTCCGGTTCCAAATTCCCAAACTCGGCTGCCGAGTCTTCCAGCAGCGGCCGCTCTAGGAGTGCACTCTATGGTTGTGAGCTGGCTGCTGGAACACTCTGTAAGAGAGTCTTCCGGACAGAGAGTCTTTCAGCAGCCAACCCACAACCATAGAGCGCACTCTTAGAGAGGCCACTGCTAGAAGACTCGGCAGCCGAGTTTGGGAGTTTGGCACCGGAGAAGACGTTATGCTCGGAGCGCGGCGGCGGCGGTGATGGCTGCTGCAGGGACAGCTGGGCCCAGACATGTTGAGGCTAGGAGGCATGCCTACTGGGAGCGGAACAGGCGCTCACGCAACCCCCTTCTCCAGCCAGGCAGAGCTCCATGCACTAAGGTAGGGGGTATCCCTAATGTGCCATGCCATGGGAGCTGGGGTGCAGGCAGAGCACCACGTGGCTTGGCGCCTTAGGGATACCCACTAGGTCAGTGAATGGTGCTCTGCCCGGCTGGAGAGGGGGTTTGCCGGGCGGTTGTTTGTGAGCTTGGTCACTTCATGGCTGCTTCGCCCCCGAGGATGTGCCCAGCTATTCAGGAGCCAGTTCGCAAGGAAGCAGCCGCCCGGCAACCCCAAAACAATAAGCCCTCCCCCATAATAAGCCCAAGGCCATATTTTGTAAGGAAAAGAAAATAAGACCCTGTCGTATTTTCGGGGAAACACGGTATCATCTTATATATGGAAAAATACAGTAATTGAAAACTTCTCAAAATGCCCAACCCGTTATATTGCATCCTTGGGATGATGTGTTCTGTTTATAAAATAACAACAACAACAACAATAAGAAGAACAATAATAGATAGATACATAGTTCTCAACTTACAAACATTTGTTTAGTGACCATTCAAAGTTACACAGAAAAATGTGACTTACCACTTTCTCACACTTACGACTGTCACAGCATCCCCATGGTTGTATGATCAAAATTCAGATGCTTGGCAACCGGTATATATTTTCGATGGTTGAATTACTCCAAGGTCATGCAACTGCCATTTGCAACTTTCCCTGCCAGCTTCCAACAAGCTAAGTCAATAGGAGCCAGATTGTTTAATGATTCGCGGTTCACTTAACAAGGGCAGTGCCTTGCTTAACAACCATGGCAAAAAGACTGCAAACTCGGGCATGACTCACTTAACAAATGCCTTCATTAGCAACGGAAAGTCTGGTCTCAGTTGTGGTTGTAAGGCCAGGAGTACCTGTGTCCTGAATCTTCCTCCAATCCTTTATAAAATAAAATGGATTTGTAGAAACGAAGACCAGTGTGTAGTATTTCATTCAAGAATTGCGAATAAACATGCAACTGTATTATTCACAATACATGGAAACCTGCATAGAAACTGGATTTTTTTTTTAAAAAGTATCTCATTTAAATTTTGTCATTCAGTACAGAAAGTGACCAAATCAATGTTAAAGCTTCCACAACATCTTTTTCCTTTTCCAAGTTATTTTCCAAGAGAAAGCCAGCTCAATTGTCTCATCTGTGTCAGTGGTATTCTCTAATTCTATAATATTACACTCCAGTAAAAATGCATAAGCACAGAAACTGTATCTTTCTTTTGGAAGAATTGCAAATTCTTTTTTATATTGCAGAAACAACATATAGATGATGGCTAAATAGCATGGTTTCCATATCAGCCAATTTGCTGTCCAGAATTGCTACGGTGATAAAAAAAAAGGCAAGAGAATGCAGCCTTGTGATATCTAAAACTGACTGCCAATATTTTGAATCTTTGCAGGTGCCATTTTCCATCAGGTTTTGGAGCTGACCCTCAAACCTTGAGCTGTTGAGCCTGAAGGAACTAATGTTCATAATATTTCTTCTCTGGCTTCAAGCGATGCCTACATGCATGGCTTGATTTTTTAAAAAAAAGTATTCATAAAAACAATTTTAAAAAACCTTCCCATCAGCATCTATTCAGAGTTAGATCATCTTTTTAGAAATGGTAAAAAGGGATGATGACTTAAAGCTATAACTGTACCAAAGTCCCTTTTCTGGATCCTGGTTATTAGCTCTCCCAACAGAACAAACAAGGATGCAATTACATGGACATACTCGCCAGCATTAATATGCATTTCAAGCTGCAAGGGCAGCCTAAATTTGGAATGTTTTTGTTCATGCTGAAAGTGACAACTGGTATTATTCCTGGCTCCATGTACAGGAATATAAACAAGCCTCTCTCTCTCTCTCTCTCTCTCCCTCCCTCCCTCCCTCTCTCTCTCTCTCTCTCTCTCTCACACACACACACACACACACTCACACACACACACACACACGAAGATGACCACAAGTTGCAGTGTGGCAGCTTGGCATTCAATAAGAAAAAAAAAATACATTTACCGCTTTGATTATTTAAAATAAGATTTCAGGCAGTGGAAGCACGTGTGGTTTAAGATTTCTACATATCCATTTCAAGAAATAATGGGAGACTTTTCAACAAAGCGGAAAATTAGGGAGAAAAAGTTGGCTAGTGTCCAAGTTCATGAATTTTAAAATGAGCTGGGTAAAATATTCATTCTGGAATTTGGACAAAGCAGAATAAAAATGGAAGTGCCATTTTCCATTATTTGGAAATTATATTTCTGTTGATGCTGCCTAAAATTTTCGTCATGAATTATTTAGATACTGAAACTCTGCTATAATGTCACCCCTAGTCCTTCTTTTCATGAAACCATACCCAATTCCTTTAACTTCATATGTTTTAGCCTCTGGCCCCTAGTCATCTTTGTTGCTCTTCTCTGCACTCTTTCTAGAGTTTCAACATATTTTTTATATCATGGCGACCAAAACTGGATGCAATATTCCAAGTGTGGTCTTACGAAGGCATTATAAAAAGGTACAAACACTTCGTGTGAACTTGATTCTATACTTCTATTAATGCAGCCTAGGACTGTGTTGGCTAAACACAATTGTAAATGAAATGATGCCATGATGCCCTTTTGGGGTACTTGGAGGCTGTGAAGGACTGAATGAGGAACAATTCAACCCTGATAAGACAGCTTGGCTGTAGATAAGAGATTTCTCTGTAGCCAGGGGTTTGCCATCTTTGGTTCCTGATGGGGTTGCATTGCCCCAGATGGACCCAGAGCGTAATCTGGGGGTCTCCTGAACTCACAACTCCTGTTCGAAGAGCAAGTGGCAGCCGTGGCTAGGAGGAATTTTGCTCAACAACTTGAACACCAGTTATGCCCTTTCAGAATAACAGAAAAAGAGAGTTGGAAGGAATCTTGAAGGTCTTCTAGCCCAGCCCCCTGCTCAAGCAGGAAACACTATAGCATTTCAGACAAATGGTGGTCCAAACTCTTCTTTCAAGCCTCCAGTGTTGTAGCATCTACGATTTCTAGAGGCAAGTCGTTCCACTGATTAATTGTTCTAACTGTAGGGAAATTCCTTCTTAGTTCTAGGTTGGTTCTCTCCTTGATTAGTTCCACCCATTGCTTTTTGTCCTGTCTTCAGATGCTTTGGAGGATAGATTGATCCCCTCTTCTTCTTTGTGGCAGCCCCTTAGATGTTGGAACACTGCTATCATATCACCCCTAATCTTTCTTTTTTCCCATTAAATTAGATATACCCAATTCCTATAACTGCTTTGATCCTTTCCTGGCTCAAGGTCCTTCTTTCAATGACTCATTCCTGGTCACCTTCCATATGGACTATTACAATGCATTCTACATAGGGCTATCCTTGAGAAGTTTCTGGAAACTGCAGCTGCAGTAGTCCTTGGTTCTCCTAGGGTTGGAACATGGCTGCATTGGGTCCAATTCAAGGTGTTGGTTATCAGCTTTAAAGCCATTCATGGCATGGGACCAGGTTACCTGAAGAACCATCTCATCCCAAGGGAGGGAGGGAGGGAGGGAGGGAGGTAATTTGGTTGGTTGGTTCCCATTTGCCTATGCCATGTCTGAGAAGATACTGCTAAGTTTAAATCAAACAGCCACGAGCCACTGTTTGATTAAATGACTCCAATATTTCCAATTATTGAAGTATATCGATATAGGAGATCTGTCTTCAGCTAAAGGAGCTAAGCATAATTCTTGGAAAGTATGAACAAATCTGGTTTCAAACATGACAAAGCCACTTGGAAATTAAAGAGAGAACAGATTGTTATGTTAATAAAATTGGCAGTAATTTTAGGAGTGTTAAAAGATCAAAAAAATCTCCCTTAATACCAGAAATCTCCACCAACAAAAGAGCGTAACAATTGCAGAATTTAGACAGGTTTTATTAACACTGAATGGACTTTTCTCCAGCTCTGGTGAATTATTTCTGAAATACAATGGAAGGACAATACTCTTTATTTTGTAGCTAGAACTCTTTTACAAGTAGCTTACAGGTACAGAGAAGCCCGAGAATTACCTTAATCTTTAGATGTGACTTAAATTATACCATGCAAACATCCTTCCTATCCACAGTCACAAAAAAATCTAGCCAATTCAAAATGAAAGAGACCAAAGTCTCATACCTCAGCATCTTCACATAAAACTCCATCATAAAACAGAACTCAATTCTAATGCTCACAAGCGTTTACCTTTTATTGAGCTGTTCATTATCAAAAGCCAACTCAGCACTGCCGATAAAGCAAGATCATTGTTTCTTATGAGTCTCACTTCCTCGTGAGAACATAAACATAGTGCTCTGGATAAGACTGAAGACCATTTTTAGCTAGTGGCCAACCAAGTAGTCTCAAAAAGAAAATGGAGACACGGCCCTCACCTACTATCACTGTTCTCTGCTAATCTTTAGAAGCTGCACCCAAATTGGAAGTATCATTGAATCACAAGGAAAATAGCTCCTCTATAAATTTATCTTTGAAAGCCACCCAAGTGAATGGACATCAATTAATTTCGTGGTGTTAAACTCCACAGGTTAATGATGTGAGAAAAGAGACAGGAACTTTTCAGTTGCTTCACGCTGTTCTCTAAATTATAATGATGTTTGTTACAGAACTCATTTCCAATATATACAGTGGTTTTGCTAACGATTTACAGGTAGCCCACATTTAGTGGCCACAATTGTAACTGGCCACTTGGTTGCTAAGTCAAGCAGTCACTAAGTGAAACCATGACTGTATTTACAATCTTTATTTTGCTTTATAGACATGCAAAGATCATAAAAGTGGGCACTGGTTGCAAAGTTATTTTTTAATCACTGTTTCAACAACAGATAGTTGACTATCTATAGATGTTTCTATGTGCAGCTTTTTTACAATTTCTTAAAGGTAAAGGTAAAGGTTTTCCTCGCACGTATGTGCTAGTCATCCCTGACTCTAGCGAGCGGTGCTCATCTCCATTTCAAAGCCAAAGAGCCAACGCTGTCTGAAGACATCTCCATGGTCATGTGGTCGACATGACTAAACGCCGAAAGCGCACAGAACACTGTTATCTTCCCACCAAAGGTGGTTCCTATTTTTTATACTTGCATTTTTACACGCTTTCGAACTGCTAGATTGGCAGAATCTGGGACAAGTAATGGGATTTCACTCTGTTACGCGGCGCTAGGGATTTGAACCGCCGAACTTTTTTTGTGGGAAAACGGTGCATCTTATACTCTGAAAAATACGGTAGGTGTTCCTTATTAAAATTCTGATAAGTTCATTTCACTTGGTGAGATACTGGCAATTCAAACTGAATGAATGAATGAATGAATGAATGAATTGCTGCAGTCTTTTCTATCAGCCAGTTTGCTCTGCAGATCTCGGATTCTGCTTGCTTTTGCAGAATCCTCAGCTGCAAATTCCAGCTGTGGTGAATTCATACAGCATATCCAGTCAACACAACAAGTATCCAATACCTGTAATATGCAATAGCTACCAACAACCTCCTCCATTGCTATCAATTATGTCTCTTTATTCTCATTTACCAACCACAACCCTGTTGCTAGGCAATGCGGTCATAAAATGAAATGTTATCTGACACCACCAACTTACAACATCAGTTCCAACTGCAATCATAATTACCTGCACAATGCCATGAGACTACAACTTCTGACTTCCAATAGGCTTCCCCATGGACTTTGCTTGTTGGAACCCAACTGTGAAAATGAAAGTCACCAAAAGCAATCATGTGACTGCAAGGACATTGAAATGGCTACAACTTGAGGACCAGCCATACATTTCCTGTTTCATTGTATCATAGCTTTGAATGTCACTTTGAGTGGTCAGTTGGCAAGGAATGTCTGCATTTTCATCAGATGATAGACATGCCTAGCCTCAAGGGAAATGTCCCCTGAGTTTGGGGAAAATGATGCAATATGCTGAAATGTAGAGAAAGAAAAAAAGAAATTTAGCTGGTAATATGAAGGAGGGATGGGAAGAAGATGAGCACAGGGGAGGCATTTGAAGACTCAAGTATGAATGAGTATAACAACTGAATATTTGCTTACCCAAGTCTATTTCAAAAATGCAGTTTAAGCCTACACAGAGGCAGTTGCAAAATCCAAGACTTTTGTCAAAATGATAATCCCACATGACAATGCTTGGGCAACAGAAGTAGAGCTTACACTTAACAAAGGGATTTGAAGATTAGTTTTACCTTTGGGGTTTACCTGTTGACTGTTTTACTATTGAATAGAGGTTGAGTCAATTCAATTACTACACAAATGGATTTCCCCAACAAGGACATCTTCTAAGGTAATATAATATTTTGTCAGAAGGGAAAGTTTACAACTATGGGTAGACTTGTTATGTAAGGGAAGGAGGATTCATTAGATCTTTGACATGTCTGTCAGCATTCAGCCAGGGTGGACTTTTTATGTTTAATGTTAATGAGATATTCAATATTTGTGGGGGCTGTGTGTGTGTGTGTGTGTGTGTGTGTGTGTGTGTGTGTATGTGTGTGTGTGTGTATATATATATATATGTATGTATGTATGTATGTATGTATGTATGTATGTATATATATATATATATATATGCTGGTTTTGTTGTATTCGGGTCTTTTCCCGTGTAAGGTTGAGATTGTCTTTGCAACGTTTCGGCAGGATCTCACCTGCCATCTTCAAGCGTGGGCTTAAAATGGGAACGGTTCCCATTTTAAGCCCACGCTTGAAGATGGCAGGTGAGATCCTGCCGAAACGTTGCAAAGACAATCTCAACCTTACACGGGAAAAGACCCGAATACAACAAAACCAGCATACCTACACCCATGAAAATCTACGAAAACAAATTATATATATATATATATATGTGTGTGTGTGTGTGTGTGTGTGTGTGTGTGTGTGTGTGTGTATGGATGGATGGATGGATGGATGGATGGATGGATGGATAGATAGATAGATAGATAGATAGATAGATAGATAGATAGATAGATAGATAGATAGATAGATGATAGATAGATAGATAGATTGATTTTGTTGGTGGTGTCAGTATGTTTTCTTTTTTTCCCCTCTTTGTTTTGTATTTTATCTTTGGAGATTAAGAATAATAATAAAAGAAGAAAAGCTTAGGTTGGCATGGCACACATCTATTCATACGGCAAAGGGATAAATATAAATCTAGAGACATAAGTGATTTTATTCTTTATGGTAAAAGATTGAAAAGAAATAATAAAAAATGCAAGAATCATGAGATTCTGCATGTGAAACAGGCCTTTTTTTAAACCTTAAGAGCAACCTTGAAAAGGAATGAAAAAAAAAGATCTTTTTGAAGAAGTGTAAGTAGACTATTACATAAACAGCACGAAAAAAGATCAGAAGATAGATCTCAGTTGTCTGAATGAACATGGATGATAAACATACATGGAATTATGTTAACAGGAGATAAGAAAAAGAATGCTTGATGGGTAAGAAAAGTGCAGGAAGCTATGGATCAGAAAAAAATGGATATAAGAGAAAAATTGCCGCAAAAAATGAAAATGAAAGATTTGTATTATGACTATCAAAAAAAAGTCAATTGCAAAAAATATGGTCAAATACATGGTTAAAATTAAGAGACAAAAATGAGCAATACTGATGGAAATAAAGATAATTTTAAGTGGGTGAAGATGGTTAAACAAGTTAGCATACATTTGTGGTATATAATTCTATATAGACAATATATAATCAAATTTAAATATGTGTGAGAATAAACTGAATGTTTAGTGAATGGTTCGACAGTGAACAAGAAGGACCACAAGGAAATGTGATGTCCTTTTGATTTTTACCTTATTTATGAATAAATGTATAAGAGATGGTTGAGGAAAAGTGCATAGATGATACCACATCGCTGGTGAAAACCTGAATGATTTCACTGGATAATTTATAATTTTGCTTCCTGAAAAACTTTTGGTAATTATGATAGAACCTTTCAAACTGAACAGAAATATAATTTCAGAATGATTGCATCATGTAGGAATCTTGAGAAATATGAAATTAACTTTCAATGGCTATAATGCATTTAATCACATAATGTTTCTGACACGCTGCTTGAGTTCAACAGGGCTAAAGTGTTTTGCTGATTATTTTCATTTATATTCAATGTCTCATGCATCTCACTGCAGTGTCTAACAATAATCAGCCAGTATTGATGGATTCCAGTTGTCCTGATACTATTTTTCCATTGTGGCAAAGTCCTGGTGAAAATCTTCTCCATACAGTATTTGTCAATGACTGCACCTGGATTTTCGAGAAAAAAAGTCCAAGTGTTCATGTAGAAAATAAATCTTCAGTGGTGTGTTGGACTTCATGATCTTGTATTTTGTAAGAAGTTTTCAACCAGATGTAGTTCGGTGCTCTGTAGTTGCCAAGAAAATTCTCAACAACATCCTTGAATGCTTTCCAGGTGATTTCCTCTCGCCCCACTGACAGATCTTCAAACTGCTTGCCACTGGTGATATATCTGATCTATAGACCAATAAAAATGCCTTCCTTAATCTTGGTATCAGTTATTCATGGAAAACTCTGTCTCACATAATGAAAAATTTTACCTTCTCTGTTCATCTCTTTCACAAAATTTTTCACCAGTCCAAGTTTCATGTGAAGTGGAGACAAAAATATTTTCAGTTCATGTGCCACTTTTTCTGTTCTGGAACCAAATTCTTTCGGACTGGTCATTTCTTTTTAATATAATGCAAATCTCTTGCATGGCTGTCCCATTCACATAAATAACAACAGTACTTGATCCATCCAAGCTTGCTATATATGAGCTGCATTCCAATCAGCAGAACCACTACTTTTAGATCTCCATAGATATTCCATCAAATACTTTGGCCACCTAATGAGAAGGAAGGACTCACTGGAGAAGAGCCTAATGCTGGGAAAGATTGAGGGCAAAAGAAGAAGGGGACGGCACAGAATGAGGTGGATGGATGGAGTCACCAAAGCAGTCGGCATGAGCTTAAATGGACTCCAGAGGATGGAAGAGGACAGGAAGGCCTAGAGGAATGTTGTCCTTGGGGTCGCAATGGGTCGGACACGACTTTGCAATTAACGACAAGATATTCCAGTTGTATTTGGTGTACTGGACGTGTGTCAACAACAGTTCCATATTTTCCTATTTTTCTTTTATGTGTGCAGTATAGCCAACAGGTACTGAGGAGAGAAAAATTGCCATTGTGATTTTTTTTTTTTATAAAACTGTAGGTGATGGGTTAAATCACGGATTATTTTTTATGATTAGCTGCCAAAATCTGTAAAATACACCCAAAAGTGTCCAGGAAGCAGAATCTTTGTTGTCTAGTGTTTCCTTTGAATGTAAAACTGACTGTTCAGTACAGCAAGGAATACAGTTTCAGAAATTAACGTCTCAAAGTCCAAGACAGTAGATTTTGACAGGATAAATGGAGTGAATGAAAATAAGCCATATATACATTAGAGCAGACATTCTATCCTCTTTGTATAACTTGATAAAATGTTTTCTAAAGGGGGGGGGGGAGGTGAATGAAAAAAATTTAAGACAGCCAAATGACAGTACAGAAGAAGTAGGAGATTGTAAGTAAGCAGATCTCTTGTAAGGAATGAGCAGTTGTCAAAAGAAGCAAAATGCACATAAAGATAGGCTTTTCCCATCTTGTTGTGTGGAAGTAGGTGCTGAATAATCTAAGGGAAACATAAAAGCAGTTGAAATTGGCTATTATGAGGAGTGTATGGTAGAGTGTAAAAGAAAAGAAAGAAAAGAAAATGGGCAAAATAAATCAGTGCCGAATAGCTGTGGTGGACAAAATACATGAAAGGGAATGATGACCATTATGAAAGAAATAAGCTGAGGCCGTATGATCATAGAGAGAGAAGGAAGGAGGGTCACACTGCAAAACAAATGCAATAGATGAAGGAGTGTATCCGTGGTGCGATTCAATTTTTTTTACTATCGGTTCTGTGGGTAGGCTTGGTGGGCATGGTGTGGCTTAGTGGGCGTGGCAGGGGAAAGATACTGTAAAACCTCCATTCCCACCTCAGTCCAGGGGAAGGATACTGCAAAATTCCCATCCCCTCCCGATCAGCTGGGACTCGGGAGGTAAAGAATAGATGGGGGCGGGGCCAGTCAGAGATGGTATTTACCGGTTCTCCAAACCAAATTTTCCACTACCTGTTCTCCAGAACCGGTCAGAACCTGCTGAATACCACTTCTAGAGTGTATAAGTCTAGAAGGGGAAGACCGGGGATGCTGGGGTTTCACATTTTGTTACCAACGGTTCGCCGCCAGGTGCACATGCCCCTTCCACGCAGGCCCCTGGCCTCAAAAACGTACCTAAAGAGGACAGGATAGAGCTGGGGCGCGTGAGCGGGCCCACCCGCGATTTCAGCTACCTGTTCGAGTGAACCGGTCCGAACCGGCTGAATACTACCGCTGATGCTGGAGTGGGTTAAAATTGCCGAGCAAAACAAATTAGTTTACAGAGCTAAAGACAGTCAATGAAATAATGAACGGAAGTGATGGACGATTTGGAAGGACAGAAAGGCAGAGAGAATGGTTGATATTAAATTAGATTTAACAGTGATTTACATTTGTTTTATTACCTTAAGACTTTTTACTTCCTTGACTTACTATTTCTCACTCCTTTTCAGTACTCTGCACAACTGATTTCCTCCAAAAGAAAGCATTGCGATAGATACACACATACCTAAGGCATGAAATAAACTCCTTTGTGCTTATGCAGAAATGAAATTCCAATCCTCCTTATAGGTAGGTGTGTACAGGAGGGCATCTTTAACTCTTGTTAGTAAGGTAGCTGAAAGTAGTAGAATATGTCTTTTATTCTTCTGCATTCTTTGATTTAGGCCTGATGGGATTAAATCTGCACAGTTCACACCTCTGCAGCTACACACGTTCATTCACACATGCAGCCATACGTTAGCACGCATTCCCCGTCTCCCAATGTTGGTGCATCATCGGGAGTGCTGTTTACTTTGCCAATGTAATACTGTCAAAGCTTTGTTGAATGAGCCAATTTAAAGCTGTTGATATAGTTCAGACCTTGACAGCTCTCTAATCTCCTTGAAGCTTTACCATTTGATTGCATTTGTTTGCCCTGCAAATGGTCAACTGCTCCGGTTATCTCAAAGTGCGAATATATCTAAAAGGCAGCATTTATAATAGATGAGTTTCAAAGCTTAGCAGAGACCTGTAAAATGCAGACAAGGGATTCTATTTTTCTCCTCATGAAATGTATATTAAAAGTCTAAAGCTTCTCCATTTAAGCCCTCAGCTCTGAAAAGTTTTTTTGAAGAAATCACTGCACACTAAAAACCAAATTACTGCTCTTCTACCCTTTCCTAATCTTGGGTCAGTTCTTCTGACCTCCAAATTAAAGATGTCAGCTACGTTATCTACAACACCATTAGAAGCCGTTAGGCAAAAGAGAAGATAGAAAGGCAGAGTAATTTCCATACTGGTGAAAGAATCTATGCAAGATTTTTTTAAAAAATCGTACTACATTGCTGCATATATTCAGGGATGCGGTGTCTCAGTGGCTAAGACGTTGAGCTTGTCTGTCAGAAAGGTTGGCAGTTCAGCAGTTCGAATCCCTAGCGCCGTATAACGGAGTGCGCTCCCGTTGCTTGTCCCAGCTTCTGCTAACCTAACAGTTTGAAAGCACGTAAAAATGCAAGTAGAAAAATAGGGACCATCTTTGGTGGGAAGGTAACAGCGTTCTGTGCGCATAACCATGGAGACGTCTTCGGACAGCGCTGGCTCTGAGCACCGCCCCCTAGAGTTGGGAACGACTAGCACATATGTGCAAGGGGAACCTTTACCTATATATTCAAGGCATGCAGGATTTATTTATTTTTTTATTGTTCTCCAAACCAGATGGTGGCAAGAAGTTTGGAAAGTTTTGGCAATTGTTCAAGAGCTCCCTCCCCCACAAATAGCTTTGGTTTTGCATGATGCCTAAAGCCTGGATTAGACGTCTCTGTCACTACATTGCAGAGAATATACAGGTAGTCCTCGACTTACAACAGTTCGCTTAGTGACCGTTCAAAGTTATATCAGCGCTGAAAAATGTGACTAATGACCATTTTTCACAGTTATGACCTTGGCAGCATCCCCATGATTATGTGACCAAAATTCAGATGGTTGGCAACTGGTTTGTATTTATGACCATTGCTGGATCCCAAGGTTGTGTGCTACCTTCTCACAAGCAAAGTCAAGGGGGGAAGCCAGATTCACTTAACAACTGGGTTATTAACTTATCAACTGCAGTGATTCACTTAACAACTGTTTCCAGAGGGGCCGTAACAGGGGGCAAAACTCACTTAACAAATGTCTCACTTAACAACAAAAATTTGGGGCTGAATTGTGGTCATAAGTCGAGGATCAGCAGAATGCACCTGTCATTCCGAGACAGTTGCTGGCTTTGCACTTATACAATGCCAAATTTTTGTTTCGCATAGGGGGGCGCTCACACCGCAAAGCACAAAACAGGAAGTTGGATCAGTCAGCATGGGGGACGCACACCTCTGCACAACACACAGTTGTGTGGGATTTGGGAGGTGTGGGATTTGGCTTTCATTTACAGCCATCTGCTTACTCATCAACCTCTTCACAGCGTAGGTAGGTAGCAACACCTACATGTAGTTGGAGCAACTCTAAAGCAAGCTCAACTCTACTTCACTGCAGCTTGTCAACTGCTAGGAAATGCTGCAGATGAGAAATAAGGATCTCAGGATTCAAGGAAATAAGGATTCAGCCTACTATCCTGATAACTACTTGAGTAGGAGAATTGAACATCCACTTGCTATTTGGTAAAAATGCTATCCAAAATTTACCACTGTGTCACCTTAAAAAATCCTTATATCTTCTTCTTATATATTGCTACTCAAATTATGCTATCTCTGCAGCTTTTCCAAGGTGGGTCTGTAGGGAGTATTACTACTTCTTGTGAGATAAGAGTTTTTCCTCTTACTACAGAGTAGAGATTTAGGCACCAAGCATTTTGAGAAGATCCGTTTTCAGTATACTGTGGAGTATCATTTGTTCCTAGAAATTTTAGCGCGAGAGAAACTTCTTTCCTTGGGCCTTGTTGCAAGGAATAAAGCTTATTGCTTACAGTATCAAATTACCTTGTTATTTTTAACTTTCAAAATAAAAAAGCTGTTATGGATTTTAAAAAAAGAGAGAAATAAGGATCTCTACATACCATGCTTCCCCGAAAATAAGACAGGATCTTATTTTCTTTTGACTCCCAAAATAAGCATTTGGCCTTATTTTCTGGGAGGTCTTATTATTTTTGAGGTGCAGGAGGCGGTGAGTGTGATCACCTCAAGGCTACTGCCGTGTTGCAATATTTTGGGGAGAACATATTTTCGGGGGAGGGCTTATTTTAGCGCATGAGCTCAAAAGCCCAATTGGGCTTATTATCTGGGGAGGTCTTATTTTCGGGGAAACAGGGTAGAAAGTAGTGAGAACTCAAAAATAACAACAGCCTTTTCAACCCAAACAAGCAGCTGTTGAACAGCTGTCCCCTGAAGTAGGGTTGGACTTCATCTTGCTTTAGAACAGCATTTGATTAAAGAGTTTTGCTTTTTATTATGTGTATCACTGATTGCTATTAAGATTCTAATTTTTATATGCACGAGGCTGCTAGAATCTGCTGAATCAGATGGCATTTATATATTTGAAATAAATTAAATTAAGGCAGAAAAATTCCAGAGTCATAGCAACTGAAAAACAGCATGAAGTTAATAAAGTTAAAGCAATGAACGTTTAAGTAAGTTTACCAGAACTGGGCAAAATCTAGATGACCCTTAGATGGCAGTGTTATTTTTGGGGGGCTGTGTTGTTATTGGAGTGTTGCTGTTGTTGTTTTTTAGCTATATAAGGAGTCACCTTAATTATTGTGGTCTAGGTTTGGCAGTCCTAGTCTTAAAAGTTCAATTTATTTGCCCTTTGATTTGAAAAAAAAAACATCCAGCAGGAGGAGGTTATTGTTTAATTCTATTTTTGATGAAGAGCTACTTTGGTTGTCATTAGAAATTTCTGTAAGATTTATTTGGTAATTAATTAAAATATGGTGCTGATCGGAGACATTAGAGGTATCACATTGAGTTACAAATAAAAACTGAGAGTCTTATGAAGACTTAAGGGAAGACCTCTTTCTTATCTATTTTGGATAACTACTGTTAGTGAAACTAAGATATAATTAGCTTTTCAACTATGCATAAAATCTCTTCACCCAAGTGAACAAGCCACGAATTCCTGTATTAACTATATTTCTTAATTTATCTAAATAAGAGAACTGTAATTAACAGCACTGGGATCAGTTAGCATACTAAGCAGATATCAAACTATGAGTAATGTCAATAATTTGTTCCCAAGCTGCTAAATAAGTTCTGGGGTTATTTGTACCCCTCGGAAAGAAAGAAGTGGATTAAATTGATATAGAAATATCTGAACTCAATTGTCAGCTTAACGCTAGTAATTTCATAGTAGAGAATGGAAATATCTGAGTTTAATTAAGGAATGTGAACTGTTGAGTTATTCTGTTAAAGTATCATCATCATTTAATGACCCCATAAGTCCTTGCGGGGTGGAGTCTGGGCAAACTGAATGGAGCTAGCAGAGTATTTACTGGCCGGATGCCTTTCCTGACACCAATGTGGAGATTTGTTCAGCAGATATATTCTCATTGTGTCCAGAGAGAGAAATATCTGCCTCTACCTAGAACTCACAGCCTCCTGATAGTGAGGCGAGAGCTTCACTTCTAGGCCATCACACTACTCCCTATTCTGATAAAGTAGACTATTTGTTTATTAAATCTGTATGCTGCTTGTCTCTCAAAGACTCTGACAGCTAAATGCACAATTCCCATTATTGACTGCCAACTTTATCTCAACTTCTGCTTCAAATAAAAAAAATAAACTATGTTCATAAAAATAAATTTAAGCCTGGAAGGCAAAGTAAATTAAGTGATGTTTGCAAACTATGATTCATACCAGTTCATTTCATAATCTGACCATTCAGAATCATTTGTTTAACAAACATGTTTTTATAAATTAGTAAATTTGCACGTGAACGATACCTCCACAATTTCTTAATTCAAATCTTGTTAGGTTTCCTTAAATATGCATGGGTCAACAAAAGAACTCTGAAATGCAGTAAAGCATATACCACAGCTTTACTCATTAGTTCCGTTTGCATTAAAATATTAGAACATATTCTTAAGTAACAGTATGTAAAAGAAAAGAAAAAACATCCCTGCAGCTTCTAATTCCAACAGCTGGAATCCTTGCACTTTTAAAGGGTGAATGCTTGCATTAAAAATTTTAATCCCATTTCTTGCTAACAGTAATCTCCTGTGATTGTACATAGTAGATAGCAATAATATGTATATAGTCTTGGACAATTTACTGAGTTAACAAAGGAAGCAAAATAAACAGCCATCTCTTGCAAATGGAATTAGCTATTTGCTTTTGGTCTTCTATTTATTTGTTCTCAATAAGTAAGCTACTATATTTTTCAGAGCACCTTTTTCCCTCAAAAAAGAGGGTGAAAATCTGTGTGTGTCTTATACACTGAATACAGCATTTTTTTGCCTCCCGAAACCCTGCCCCCTTTGCAGAAATGGTCATGCATAGCCTTTAGGAGGCTTCTAGGGTGCTGCTGGGGGGCAAAAACGAGCAAAAAACAGCCCATTTTTTGCTCATTTTTGCTCTCCTCAGCCCCCAGAAGCACTCTATAAGCCTCCTAAAAGCTATGCATGCCCTTTTTTGACCAAAAACAAGGCCATTTTCGTGAAAAGCAGGCTATTTTTTGGAGGTCTGCACAGTGCAAAAACTTTTTTTTTAATTTGCCTCTTCAAAATCGTGGTGCGTGTTATACTCCGAAAAATACGGTACTTTCAGGAATGAAATGTTCCCTGAGCTAAGAGGTCTCAACTGCAGAATTGAACTCCCTCTAAATCAGGGGTGTCCTCGACTTATGACCACAATTGAGCCCAAAATTTCCACTGCTAAGTGAGACAGTGACATGACTTTTATTTCCTTTTTATGATCTTTCTTGCCACCGTTCTTAAATGAATCACTGCAATACCACAGTTGTTAAGTGAATCTGGCTTCTGCCTTGACATTGCTCATCAGAAGGTCACCTTGGAACGCCTGCAACCGTTACAAATATGAGCCATAAACATCCAAATTTTGATCATGTGATCATGGGGAGATTGCCACCATCGTAAGTGTGAAAAACTGGTCATAAGTCACTTTTTTTAGTGCCTTTGTAACTTTGAATGGTCACTAATGAAATAGTTGTAAGTCGAGGACAACCTGTATAAGTAGCTTAGACTGAGAAGATTTTGTGGCTTTTTCTAATGCTCTTTCTATTCTGCTATTATCATGGAAGACCTATGGATTGCTTTGGGAGGTTGTAGAAAGTTAGCACCCACCGCTCTCCTAGAAAAATGAAATATTCTAGGAAATATTAAAAAGGCAGAATATTATATTTTCCCTAAGTGAGGAACATGTTTCTAAAGACATAATCTCAGAGCCTCGGATCCAAACCAGAACAAAACCATTAAGCTGTAATAGGAATTGCCCAAAGCCCCTTCATTACATCACCACCCAGCAAGATTCAACCAGGCCTGGGACTCAAGACAACCTACAAAGTTACCCCTGCATGGCCCCATGGGAGTCTGACAACCAATCAGAGTACATTTCTTACACAGGAACAGGAAGCTCCAAGATGGGGCCCAAGAGAGGGTATAAATCTCTCTCCCTATCTCACCCATGCACTTTTTTTTTTTTTTGCTCAGGAGCTTAAGCCATGTCAGGGATGTGCTGTCAGGGGAGGCAGGGGAGGCAGAGCCTTACCGCTCTCATCATGAAAAAAGAAAAGGGAAAAGGCTCTGAGGAGACTCGGGGAATGGGACTGCGCGAGCCGCGGTCCCCTTCATGTTGACTCAGGAAGGCGGGGAATGGGACCATGTGTGCAGGACAGAGGGAGGTGCAGGAGGCTCCTCTAGCCTCAGCCTCCCTCCTGCACACGTGGTCCCATTCCCCGCCTTCTGTTGGGTTCTGACGCCGGAGCTCATGATTCCAGGGCGAATGTGCATGCGTGAGTGGCTCCCTTCCTCGTACTGAGCATCAGCAGGTTTACGGGAAGTTGCTCGCGAAAGCAGAAAGTGCGACGGACTTTTCTGACCGTCGGCTACCGTTTCCCTGCCAGCTCGCTCGCGAAAGGACCCTGGAAACCGAGTCGTGGCCGGCGCCTTGTTAAGAATTCCCCGCCTTCCTGATGACGTCACCAGCCTCACCAGCCATAAACCTCACCGCACGTCACTGAGCCATGTGGTCCTGTCCACCATTAAACCATCTTTCCAAGCAGTCTCTATGTTTTCAGTGTCTTTTCCCCCACTTGGAACTGAACCCAGATGGACATTTCGTCCAACAGGGCTATCAAATTTCTTTATCAATGTGGGACGCAGCTTGTTCACTCCTATAAAATAAGCTCCCTTATTTCAGTTCCGCATAGCCTGTGATATTTACCAAGCACCTTTTTAATTACTCTCCTGTCTTCAACCACAATGCATTCATTTTGGAAATTACTTCTTAACAATAATCAGCTACTGGATACCTACATACTTCCTGTAATTCTTCTAAATGAAACCTCTGCCCTTGCTTTGTTTTGTAGGGTCACGACAACATGCATCTGTGCTGACAAGTCCATGTTTACAACAGAGAGAAAGGAACTCAGCAGTTACTCCATTCACCCCGCCTGAGCGTCCCAATATAATGGTGACAAGAACAGCATTAGGAAAAATGAATTTCTACCTCCTGATATTAATAAACTTTAAAGTATACTAACCTGCCATTTTAATATGCAGAGGCAAATAAAGTCTCCCCGAAAATAAAAAATGGATCTTTGAGGCCAAAATAAATGAGTTCCTGTAGCGCTTAAATATATGACAAAGCCTGGAGTCGTACCCGCTTGATGTTACTGAAGTAAATAAAAGGAAGAAAGAATTGTAGCTCTGTTATGCAGTAACGTCTTCTGTTGCTCATAAAAGTAGTAAGTAGAATTTATAGGTGCAATAATCCATACGCTTCTGGAATATTTTTAAAAAGTTGTGTTTTACATATATATTTACATCTATAGCTACATTAGCACCCATCTATCTAGATATAGCTGCCTGGTTATTTTTGGCTAACAAAACAAAAGTCTGCAAACATGTATTTGCTGGTATATGAAGGCTCAGCTAAGTAGATTTGTCATAAAACTATGAAGCCATTAAGAAGGTTTGAAGTGGCTACTGTGAATCAGAGACAAGCATTATTGAGGACAATAGGACTCAATTTTCTTCCACCTTTCTCCTGCTTCCTATACATAATGGACTAAAACTGTGATAACTGTGTGCCCAAAAGGCACACAGAGCCATGTCAGCTGGCACGTATGGTGTTGCCGGTTCCTGGCACGCATGCGTGCACGACAATCAGCTTTTTTGTGCCTGTGGCAGTGCCGGAAACCAGAAGAGCTGGTCTTTCGGTTTCCGTTGTACATATGTGACAGCCAGCTGATTGTCAAGTACACATGCCTGCCAGTAACCAGAACACAGGCTGGCCAGTGCGCATGTGCACACTGGGATCCGGAGTTCATTTACTGGTGTGCGCATGCTCACTTGGCAGCCTCTCTTCTGGGACACATACCCGATGAATGCATGTGTGTGTTGAAAATGTTCGCCATCACTAGACTAGAAGCTGATCTCCTTTGCATAGTTTTGAACACTTGTTTTGATAATGGCTGGTTCTACTATATAGTTGTTTACTTTTGGCTTTGTATTAACTTTCCCACAGTGATTTGAACATATAGATGGAGCGGGTCACAGTAGCTTTCTACAATAAACCAAACCTTTTTAATTCTGAATGAATGAAAACTCGTAATGTGCAATCTGAACATTGGACAATTCCAGCGGTGGGTTTCAAAAATTTTTAGAACCTCTTCTGTAGGCGTGGCCTGCTTTGTGGGAGTGGCTTGCTGGCCATGTGACCGGGTAGGAGTGGCTTGTAGCCATATGACTGGGTGGGAGTGGCTTGCCAGCCATGTGACTGGGTGGGCATGGCCAACTTGTAAAATGTGGTGAAACTCACTTAACGCTCTTGCTTAGCCACCAAAATGTTGGCTCAGAAACTCTGGCATTTGAAGCATGCAAGTTTTAAAGCTGTCAAGTTACAAGACCCTTGCACCCCTAACCCTTTAGAAAAAACAACCCAGGGGTGTTCAAACTTGACAGCTTTAAGACTTGTGGACTTCAACTCCCAGAATTCCTCCGCCAGTCATGTTGGCTCAGGAACTCTGGCACTGAAGTGTGCAAGTCTCAAAGCTGTCAAGTTACAAGACTCTTGCACCCCTAACCCTTTAGAAAAAAACCCCAGGAATGTTCAAACTTGACAGCTTTAAGACTTGTGGATTTCAATTTCCAGAATTCCTCCTCTCACTCTTCATCTTGATGTGCGGACGGGCGGGGGGAGGGAGCTGGAACCAGTTCTAAACAGCACTGTAGATTTGTGGAACCTCTTCTATAGAAGACGTTAGAACTGGCAGGAGCCCACCCCTGGACAATTCCCTGTAAAATTGTCTGCTCCATACCTGATATTTTAATACTTTTCCTGTCCATGGCGCAAATTCCTTGCATAAATTGCCCAAACCATTAATTGTTTATAAGTTCGCAGTATTTCTCATCTTGTCATTCTCAGTAAAATTATATTTTCATACTTGCAAAATGCTGTTAATATAGCCTTACAATAAAGTAGAATTAGCTCATCTGGTCGTTTTTCTTTTCTGCTCTAATTGGGAAGGCTAACATTACCCTAATCCTAACCCCCACCCCAGAGGTGGTATTCAGCAGGTTCTGACTAGTTCTGGAGAACTGATAGCGGAAATTTTGAGTAGTTCAGAGAATCAGTAAATACCTCCTCTGACTAGCCCCGCCCCATCTATTCTCTGCCTCCAGAGTCCCAACTGATCAGGAATAGCGGGAGGAAATAGCGATTTTACAGTATCCTTCCCCTGCCACGCTCACCAAGCCAAGCCCACAGAACCGTTAATAAATTTTTTTGAATCCCACCACTTCCCCACCCCATGAATTATAAGGCTGTTTTTTTCCAACCACAAGTGTTATACTATGTAATTAGATGAGAAATCATTATTTATTGCTCCCAAGAAAACTACATGGTGCTTTCAGATATTGAGCTCACCCTGAAGGGTAACTTTTCTTATATAAAGTCTATAATCTCCCTTTGTTTCTGATGTCAATTTCTGAGCCCTTGTGATTTGATAATATGTGGATGGATTAGGGATTAGCGGTCTGCTTTTTCCCCCCCAACGGAAGGGACCATTTCTCAAATGCTTGATGCAACCTGGCACCAATCACACTTTTCTCCAAACATTTGCATTTGGTACACCAACTAATTGTAGACTGTAACTCTCATGGCTCTATAAGCTTTGACCTAACTGTTGGACTTCCTTTGTATTTTTATAATAGTTTACTTAAAAGTGTAGAAAACCTCAAGTGTTTGCACATACTTTTTTACATCACTTTTATTCATCTCCTCTGTTGCTTGTTGTGTCCTTCCCCTTATTTCTTAGAGTTATGTATTACTTAGAGACCTCTGTGAACTACTGCAGTAGAAACAGAAAAGATTATATCCGTGAGCTAGAGATTCTTTACAGAGATATGAATCTGTTACTTCATTAATTTCCATATGTTCTTGAATATGTTGTAACTGGAATCATATTAACTCATCTAAACAACTTTTGATTGTAAAGTCCACGGTGCTTCTCTTCCTTCCATGGAGGAGTACATTAACAAGGCCATCTATATATAGCTAGATTTATTTTTATTGGACACTTTTCTGTTGGATATTGTTGCTTTGTCTTGTCCTGCCTCTGCACAAGACATGGTGTGTTTTAGACATATATAGGGTCAATCCATTAGGAGGAACACAAAGCATTTGAGAAAGGAGCCACCAAATGATTTTGTTCAAATTTATCCCATTCTCCAGTTGTTCGTTTGCTTTACTTTGTGGTTGGAAAGTTGAAAAGGTTCTCTGCATTGTTACGACTGGTACTTTTTGTGTGCTGAGCTGCTTTGGCAGCAATCTTGAATAGATAGAAAAAGAATATTTTCTTAAAGCTCGTGACTTTTATTACTTATGTGATGTCAGGTCTGAAGGAGTTATTAGAAGGGCAAGGAGTTTAGTGTAGATTGTCTTGAAGGCATGTCAGGCTTTGAAATAGGAATAGCTAGGAGATTAAAATTGATCTTAGTGAGTCTACTGATATTAACTGATAATAGTAAAGTGAAAGATTTTAGCTTTTCGGTTGCTTTGTCATACATGTCAGGTTGCATCCTATTGTCAAGAAGACCTTTAAAATTTGTTAAAAGAAGATAGGAAATGTTTGTATGGGTTCAAGGAAATACAGGGGACCCACCCTCCAATTTCATTTCATTTGAAGCTTTGAACTTTGATCTTAATTGAGTAAGATACAGACTCTAGGAGGAAATGTCTTGGAGGAAATGTATAAATTTTGAGATGAAGGTTCAACTTGGTCATCGATCTCTACAAGTGTCTCTCAAATGCTGACAGAAGGAGCAAATTCATGCTGTCAATCTTCAACCAGGCATTTGATTTTTCGGTACCACATTTTGGGAGGTGGAACCTCCATGCGGTTAGGCGGAGCCAGTGGAGGTTGGGATGATGAATGGAGCCTTGATGGAGACGGGACTTCATCATAGGTAGGTCCGCATACCAGGGCCGGAATGGCCAATGAGGGGCGATTAGGATGATCTCTGCCTCCTCCTCCTCCAGCATCTTGCGGATCACCCTTTGTATCAGGGGGAAGGGAGGGAACGCGTACAGGAGACCGCAAGACCACCTGCACCGTAGAGCGTCCGTCCCTTCCGCACCTGGTGTCATGTAGCGAGAAAGATACCTGGGCAGTTGCTTGTTGACTCCCGTTGTGAAGAGATTTAGAACTGGAGTCCGGTACCTTGTGGACAACTGTCCGAAGATGCGGTGGTTGAAGCTCCATTCCGCTGGGTCGATTGTCGTGCAGCTCAGCCGATCTGCCTGGGTGTTGTCGGTGCCCGAGATGTGCTCAGCGTGAAGAGAGAGAAGGTGGGCCTCTGCCCAGGTCCCTAGGTGAAAGGCAGATTCCATGAGTGACACAGCCTTCATCCCCCCCCCTTGGCGGTTGACATGTGCCTTGGCCGTCATGTTGTCAACTCCAGCCAATTCATGCTGTGAGCAAGGTCGGAGTCGAACCACAGGCCCTGAGCCACCTGATCCTCCAGATGAACTCCCCCACCCCGTCAGACTCACGTCCGTAGTGACTACGAGCTGTGGAGGTTCCCTGAATAGGGCCTCCTAAGAGATGGCCAGGGAGACCTACCAGTCCAGAGATTGGATCACGTCTGGAGTCAGCCTGACCTTCACTAGGGAACAACTGCTGTTAGTATTCTGGTATGGCAATAGAAACCACTGGAGGCAGCGGCTGTGAAGCCATGCCCAGGGGATAATGGAGAAGCATGAGACCATTTTCCCCAGCAGCTGGGAACCAGTTGTTTCCTGCGCACTTTGTGGACTAAGTCCCTGAGGCTGACCTGATGCTCCTGAGACAGAAAGACTCTCCCCTGAGAGGAATCTATAAGAGCTCAGGTGAACTAGCCAGCAAGTGGGAACTAAGCAGCTCTTCTCATGATTTATCGAGAAGCCCTGTTCCTGGTGGTCTGAAGATCCTGGAGAGCCTGACTGTGTGACCTGGACAGCAAGAGGATATCGTCCAGGTAGCACAATATCTGAATGGGTCTGGCTCGAACGTGGGCCGCTACCACAGGAAACAGTTTGGTAAAAACCCTTGGGGCTGATGACAGCCCGAAGGGGAGGGCCCGATATTGGAAGTGACTACTTGCGTAGACGAACCTCAGGAAACGTCTGTGATGTTTGTGAGTGGGGACGTGGAGATAGGCCTCTGTGAGGTCCAGCGAGGTGTGGAGATTGTTTTTGTGCACACTCTCTAGGAAGGATAGGAGAGAGTGCATTTTGAATCTCCGGTATCTTATGAACCAGTTGAAAAATTTGAGATCAAGGATTGCGCTCCAGTCCCCCGAAGACTTTGGCACAATAAATAGATGAGAATAAAACCCCCGCCTCACCTGGTCTGGAGGCACAGGTTGAATGGCCTGAATGTGAAGCAGATGATGAATGGCCTGTTCCACCAGGAGCCTCTTGTGAGAATCCCTGGAGATCAGGCATGTGACAAACTGGTTCGGAGAGCTGGAGCGCAAGTCCAAGGTTCGGCTGAATCTGATGGTGGACCTGACCCACGCATCGTTGGTGATGTCGTCCCAATGATCCGCGAAGGCTGCAAGACGTCCCCCGAAAGGGAGATCCTCCAGGCAGTCATTTCTGCCTCTTGAAGGACTTATTGGAAGAGTTCCTGAAGGATTTCCTGGGGGCGAACCTCTGGTTATTTCTGTTGGATCGATTGGAGAAGGAGGGATCCTGTCTGGGAGGGGCCTGATGTTGTGGACGGGAGTTGGACAAATCCCAAGCCTGCCCTCAAAAGGGCTGCCTATGGTAGAAAGAGTGTCCGTGCCCCTCCTGCTTCTTAGTGGCAGCCTGGAGGACTTTTCGTTTATCTTTGGATTCCACTAAGAGGGGCTCTAGTGGGGGACCAAAGAGGAGGGCAGAAGAATAGGCTGAGAAGGCAAGCCTCCACTTTGCATGGGCTTTTGCCTGTCATTGCCTGAGCCAGAGAAGACGGCGAGATGAGACAGAGGAAGCAATGGATTTCGAAGCAAAACGGGCAGCATCTAAAGATGCGCCCACAGTGGATTCCAGGGTTTGTTAAGTTTGTTAATGTCTCTGCGAGCCCTGGAATCCCTGGGTGGAATTCTCTTTTTAAGCTGTCTAAGCCATAGGAGGGCAGAGCGGCTAAAGAAGGAGGATGAAGTTGCGGCACGAACAGCCCAAGCTGCGACCTGGTGTGCCTTAACAAGAATCTTTTCAAATCTTTTGTCTTCTGGGCGAAGAGCCTCCTCAGGAGCAGCTGAGGCTGCATTAGGAGATGACAAGGTCAAAACAGGTAAATCAATGGAGGGTACCTCAAGAGCCTTGGCAAGGTCAGGACAGGCGCTTGTCCAAGGTGGAGGGGAGAGGGCCTGTACCTGGAGACACCCACTGATTCTGGACCACGCCTATGAAGAGTCTGGGTGAGGGAATCACTTCCTTTTCCACCTTGGGCTGGATGAAGAGGGGATCAGTGCTGTCCGTCTTGTCCGCCTCCATGCCCTGAGAAGTCTTGGGTGGAGGAATGCCAGCAATTTTCTTCGCCTTAAAGAGGAGAGACCAGAAGATAGCAGGTTTAAACAGATCAATAAACGTGGGTGGATCTGGAGGGAGACCCTCGTCCTCAGAAAGATCTGAATCCCGGGCAGGGCGTTCCTCCTCCCCAAAAACAGAAGGTTAGCTGGAGGTACCAGGAAGATCATGTGAGGAAGAAGCTGAAAGGTCACCATTCCTGCACCTGGAACTCGAAGAAGAGGACCTGCGTGGGGTAGAAGACCTGTGTTTAAGACCCACAGCTATGCCTCTCTCAATTGCATTGGATATGATAGCAGCCATGTCAGGTGCGTAAGGTAGAGGCTTGAATGGAAGGGAGGCATCCTCCTGGGACAAGAGTTCTCCATCTGCAGTAGGACTTCTGTCACCCTCTGACTCCTCCCCACTGGCCTCCTGCGGCTGGATAATAGAAGCTGCAAGGGATAAATTGTCCTCTGAATCCAATGATAAGTCAGGAGGAGGGCTGGGCTCCACAGGCCTTTGGGCCTGGAAAGAATGGGGCTCTATGTGCTTGGTTTTACTCCTGGCCTTCCTAGGAGGAGCTTGCATGGCAGTATCCCCTCCGTCAAAAGGGACGGTATTTGTAGCCTTGTGAGTAGGCCGGGAAACCTTAGCAGACGGCTCATTGGAAGGAGCCACTGTGGCAGGTCGGCGCCTATGCGCAGCATTCTGGGCCTGGATAGGTGGAGGAACCTGCGGATCCTTGGCCGGAGAAGATGCCATAGCAGTACTTACGACCTTGCTAACCGAAAGGAGGAATCAAAATGACCACCAGGAGGATTTACGCCTAAACGAAATGGCCACTGAGGCTACAGAGCCTTTGGGCCAGGCGCCACAAGGCTGAGGAGGCCGCGGTGTCAGGCGGGCAATAACTGGCCCTTGGAGAGACGGCGGAGGAGGCGGAGGCTTCAGCGGCGCTCTCTGAGGAGGCGGTGCTTGGGGCTGCAGTGGTGTTTGGTGGTGGCGGCCTGTGGCGGCAGCCCACACCAGCAATTGGTGGTGAGGCGGCGATGAAATCTGCCCTCGCAGCGGCAGCATGGGAAGCTAGGTTGCTGGGGCAGCCGTGAGTCCTCAAAGTGTCTGCCCAATAGCGGGGCCTCCAGCGGCCGATGCCAGGCAGCGCCAAGAGGAAGGAGCCTCTAAATAGCAGCCATGGAAAGCAAGGAGGCTGCGAGCTTCGGAAAGAGCTCTTGTGGCAGCACCTTCCGTCAAAGCCCTGAAGGGCTGTTTGAAAGCCTTCGCTCCCTGAGGAGCCATCCTCGACGATACCTGTCTTTTCCTTTTTTTTTTTTTTTTTTGTAATTTGGAGACAGGAACCCTTCCGAATTAATTCTCTTTGAAAAAAGGCCAATTAGAATAGTTTTTAAAAAGGAATTTAGAGTAGTAAGTTGAGGAGAGAGCAGTTAGCACAGCCAGTCTTGATCGAACTGAGTCTAAAAAAGGGGGAGGACACTCCTCAGAGACGATGACATCATTTAGTAGACTCAGTCCTATTGGTTCTGGCTGAGTTAACCCATGCATGGTTGCTGTCTCCACCAACTTTGGAGAATATTTCCTTTGCTACACACACATTGTTTGAGAATTACAGGAGGGCATTAAGTCACCTGCATACAGCCAAAGGTATCTGCCTATGCCTCACTATGCAGGTAGTTGTCAACTTACAGCAGTTCATTTAGTGACCATTCAAATTAAAACGGCACTGAAAAAAGTGGCATAGAACCGTTTTTCACACTTACGATGATTGTAAAATTCAGATGCTTGGAAACTGGTTCATATTTATGATGCTTAAAATGTTCCAGAGTCATGTGATAATCTTTTGTGCCCTTCTGACGAGAAAAGTCAATAGGAAAGCTAGAGTCACTTAACAATCAGGTTACTACCACAAAAACAAAGAGCCACTGTGGCGCAGTGGTTAGAGTGTGGTACTGCAGGCTACTTTTGCTGATTGCCGGCTGCCTGCAATTTGGCAGTTTGAATCTCACCAGGCTCAAGGTTGACTCAGCCTTCCATCCTTCCGAGGTGTGTAAAATGAGGACCCAGATTGTTGGGGGCAATAGGCTGACTTTGTAAACCACTTAAGAGAGGGCTTTAAAGCACTGTGAAGCAGTATGTAAGTCTAAGTGCTATTGCTACTAATTTCACAACTGCAATGATTCACTTAACAACTATGGCAAGAAAGGTCATAAAATGGGACAAAACTCACTTAACAGATGTTTCACTTAGCAACATAAAATGATGGGCTCAATTGTGGTCGTAAGTCAAGAACTACCTGTAATGCTATCCTAGGCATCCTAAATGAAACTCATTTTTTAGCATCGTGATGGAAGAGGTTCTTTCAAGCATTAACCAATATTTTGTTGCCACACAGCAGAATTATTAACTAAGAGCTGTAAGAAGTGAGGCAAAGGAGAATTTGGGGTAAAAAGGAAAACCACCAACTTAGGCCTAAAGAAATTTTGTGAATTTTAAATCTTTTCTTTGTATTTCATTCTTAATTTGCAAGGATTTTCTTCTTTTATTGAAAGGGGAACATTTTAACACAGCTAGTAAATAAGTTTAACAATTAGGTCTTAACAGTAATAGTGGGGTCTCCAGATACATATTTATTAACTGGCAGCAAATCTTCTCAATGTTCAGTTCACTTGGAAACTGCTTTACATTGCCAAAAAAAAAACCCTATTAGAAAATAAACAGAGAAAATGTATAATTTTCCAATAAATTAAACATGAACCTGTCAAGGAACAAAGTAGATGTACAACTGTGTTTGTGAAAATTAAGAGGTAACACAGATGAAATTTGGAAAACATGCATTTATTCAAATGAGATGCATTATTGTGAAGATATTGTCTTGCTTAGGAAGCCTGGAAATATGCACTGCCAAATCCATTCTTCAGTTTCATAGCAGAGAATTAAGCTAACTAGAATCCAGCAGTTTGAACAGTGCTGGACAAACAAAAATATTGAGGCATATAAAGCATCTTCTATTAATGTATATGTCCAGAATGGACTTGCAGGTGCAAATATTTAGACAGGTCAGGGTAGGAGGACACATTCTTAAGAAACATTCACACATGGCTTCAGATCCCTGTAATAAAAATGAACAGAGTTCCCTCCCTCAACCAAGGGTGTCAAACTCAATTTCAATGACAGCCGCATTAGGGTTGTAGTTGTCCTTGGGAGAGGGGGGGAGAAGGGGCCATGGCCAGCTCAACGTCATTCGTGTCAGGAGCGCCTGTGGTAGCCCAGCTACAACAGGCTCCCAAGCTCTGTTTTTGGCTGGGACGGACTCCTGCAACCCTCTGCCAGTGAAAACGGAGCTTGGGAGGGCCTTCGCTGCATCCAAGCCAGATCTAAGCACCCTGCAGGCCGGATGTATCAATAAAGAAGAATATTTATAGCTCTGGGTTGAAACGGAGTCCTTGATTCTCTTTGAGGTTGCTTGTTTTCTTGCAGTCGTTTCATTACCCAACGTAGATAATATCATCAGTGCTATTCTAGTGCACTGGTGTCAAACTGGTGGCCCCCGGGCCGGATGCGTCACACACAGGCCACGCCCATCCCAGCTCCATGAATGGGAAAATTGTTGTGAAACGTCACGTGATGGCAACATGACACAGGCGAATTTGACAGCCATGTTCTAGTGCAGTGATGGCGAACCTATGGCACGCAGAGCCATTTGTCAGGGCACGTGAGGCGCTGCCCTGTCAGCTGACCAGCGCGCATGCGTGTGCTGGCCAGCTGAGTTCACCTTTTTAAAAACCATTTTTCGCCCTCCCCAGGCTCCATAGGACGCCTTCGGAGTGCTTAAAACGACCCTCCGAGCAAACCGGAAGTCACTTCCGGTTTGCTCGGAGGGTGGTTTTAAGTGTTCCAAAGGCTTCAGGGAAACCTCCGGACGGTCCCTGAAGCCTCCAGAGGGCCTCCGGGGTGCGGGGGAGGCTTTTTTCGCCCTCCCCAGGCTCCTATAAAGCCTCTGGAGCCTGGGGAGGGCGAAAAAAGCATGTAAAAATGGGGGGGGGGGTCACGCATTGTGCGCGCATGTGCATTGGGGGGGTCACACATTGCATTATGGGTGCGGTACGCCCGCACCCGACCCCCCTGCGCTCCCACTTGTGGCACACGAGCCAAAAAAGGTTCGCCATTGCTGTTCTAGTGGTTTGCCCTGTCAGTGTGGGTGGGAGTGGCCTTAAGGGGTTCTTCAGTTGGGCTGATTACTGCTGGCTTGTTCGGCAGTTCCTTGAATGGGATATTTACTTCTTGATTGTTGGTCTGATATTAATCTTGGAATTAATCCATGTTCATCTGGGTACTGGTGGGAAGGTGTTTAGGTCTTTTTGCTCCCTTTTTTGACAAAAAAAAAGTACCAGGTAAAGGGTATTTCAATATCCAGTCTGTATCCCATACAGTAGAGGGTTGCAGGCAGTACGCCCCGGTACGGATGTACAGGTGCCTGCCGGGAGCACCGGATACCATTCCAGTATGGTGCTCTGGAGGGCCCACCCACCCGCCCGCCTTACCTGTATATGAGCTCTTTGGCACGTCCATGCAGGTGCACGGAGCGTATGATGCCTGCATGACGCTCCGTTGAGGAGCTGGAGCACCCCGGAGGCGTCATGGAGCATCGCAGGAGGGAAGTACGCATGTCTGTATTGTGTGCATGTGCACACATGCTGCGCGCGTTCAGGTGGTGGACGCCGGGTCCCACCACTGATCCCATATGACTGTTTCACCAAACATGCTGAAAGTTTGACTTAAAAAATTAAAAGCCTTCAGGCTGCATATATCCACAACTGGTCCACTTGGATTAAGCAGGTACCTTGCTGTATCTTTCCTTCATATCCTTTCACTCTCTATGTTGGCAGAAATTATTATCCTGAGACAGAAAGCAATTAAATATGCAATTAGATCCCCGCCCCCAAGCAGCCAAGGTTCACAACACTCCCTGAAACATTAAAGTAATGAAGCCTCTGTGAACGACAAGGCCCTTGGCCAGACTGACGCTGTTGCCCCATCATGCGTGTGCAATTGACACATGTAAATTTAGTTCATTTTATCAGTCTGCGCTTCTGAGAGGTAATCCACACAGAAAGTTTTGTAACTTTTATTAAGATCTTCAAATAGTCCATCTACTTATGACTTTACAGATAGTCCTCAACAAAACATTCAAAGTTACAACAGCACTGAAAAAAGTGACTTATGACCTATTTTCATACTTAACAACTGTTGTAGGATCCCCATGGTCATGTAATCAAAATCCAGGTTCTTGACAACTGACATGTATTTGACGGTTGCAGTGTCCCAGTTTGTGACCTTCTGGCAAGGAAAGTCAATGGGGAAGCCAGATTCACTTAATCAATCATGTTACTAACTTACCAACGGCAGTGATTCGCTGAACAACTGTGGCAAGGGCAGTTGTAAAATGGGACAAAATTCACTTAACAACTTATCTCACTTAGCAAAAGAAATTCTGGCCTCAATGGTGGTCGTTAAGTCAAGGACTACCTTTCAACCTCTACTTTCCTTGCTTGCTATCGGCTGCCATAGAAATGGGGAGGGAGGGAGGGGGCTTGAGATATTTGGGAGGGGGAATTACTGGTGCTGGAGGAGTTATGAGGAAGGGAGTTTTGTTCTCACCATCTTCTGCGCATGCTGGTGGCCTGTGTTTGGACTTGGTCAAGGCCAACCGTCTCGCATACCAACCTAATGAGGCTTTTTCAAGATGCACCCCACATGACACCATAGGGAGATGCAGATTGGACATGGGGTTGGGGAATTGAGGGGAGGGTGCTGGGTAAATGTTTGATATGTACATGTTTGCGCCTTTTTGGCTCAGATCTTGCTTTTCTTTTCGCTGCTTTCAATTCATATCTAGTAAAAGTACTATATCTCTGTTCAAATGGAGTTGGAGGTTTTTCTTTCTTGGATATTGAAGGAGGCATGCCTGACACTACCCGTATATCTAGAAAGAATGCATCAGAGAGAAGTCAAGCAACATTTTGTTTCAACTACAGAGAAATAAAATGCATTACAGGTAGTCCTCACAGAGTGAATGTTCTAAGCTATGACAGACTCCCCAGAGCTACTTATGACCCAGTTCTGAAATTACGATGGATGCACCCCCTGAGGTTACATGATCACATTTTGGGCGCTTGAAAACCGATTCACTTTTATGACTATTTTCAGTGTCCCAAAGCCATGTGATTTTTTTTTGTCAATCTCCAAAATTTAATTCTGATTGATGACAAAAAGACACCAAAGAAAGTGGGTTCACTTAACAAATGTGGCATTCGTTTAACAACCGCCACAAAAAGGTTTGTAAATTAAAGGTGGTGTTGTGGCAACATGTTTCTGAATCAGATCAATTTTTGCAATTCTACAAAAATCAATTAATCTCTACATCTCTTGCTGCCTCTTCTCCCTCATAGCCCTTATTTCTCTGAATTCTACAGCCCATGGTATTTGCCCAAAGCAAAATGAAATGTGTCCTTTTATCACTCAAGTATTGTGGATATTAATGGATAGCAATCAAGACACGCCTGTACAAAACTTTCTGGAGTTTCTAAAAGTGCTTGCCAAAATATGTATTTACTCTGCTTTAAACTTTGAAGAGAGTTTAGTAAACTGAAGTAACCCCAGCTGTTTTTCTTTCTGCATGAACAAATCATTTGCTCTTAGCCATTGTTGTTCCTAAGCATACAAACAGTCTTCGACTTACAACAGTTCATTTAGTGATTATTCAAAGTTAAAAAGGCATTGAAAAAAATTACTTATGACCGTTTTTCACACTTATGACTATTGTAGCACCTCCATGGTCACTGATAAAAATTGCCAGACGCTTGGCAACTGACTCGTATTTATGACGGTTGGAGTATTCCCCAGGTCATACACTCATCTTTTGTGACCTGACAAGCAAAGTCAACGAGGAAGCCAGATTCACTTAACAACCGTGTTACTAACTGAACAATTGTAGCAATTCACTTAACAACTGTGCAAGAAAGGTCATAAGATGAGGCAAAACTCACTTAACAATTGTCACTTAGCAACAGAAATGTTGGGCTCAATTGTGGACGTAAGTTGAGGTCTATCTGTACTATAACTCTGAAAAACACCCATGTGGGAGGAGATGGGATCCTGTTAACAGTATACAGCAGGGGTGTCAAACTTGCGGCCTGCGAGCCAGATGTGTCACATGCTGGCTCCGCCCCTGCTTGGTTTAGCGAAGGGGGAAAAAGTCCCGATACATCACATGACGATGCCGTGATGACCCGAGTTTGACACTCCTGCTGTACAGGCTATTCATTATTGGCCGATCCAACTTATCATTCTCAGGCATATGAAATCTGTATCATTTTTATTTCTCCAAAACAGACAATCGGGGAGAAAGGAACAACTCAACAAAAACAAAGGACAGCTCGAAATCAATTTCAGTCCCACTATTATCAATTTAGTCCGCAACCACATCCCATCTTCCTTTTGCAGACTCAATTCCCATGCATAGCTCCTTGTAGCATTGGGTCCGATGCCTCGGGTTTTAAAAGAGGTATGTTGTGAAAAGGTTACTGCCAATCTGCCATAGCTAAAATGCAATTTTTATTCTCAACACACATGCTTTCAGGTTGCACTGGAAAAAGGAAGAGCAATCTGTAAGGCTGACAAATGCAGATGAGGCCTCTTACCTGCCATCTATTTACCCCTGTGACACCGCAGGGCTGTCTGTCACAACGCCTGTGTGCAGGAGAGGGGGGAAGAGATGCAAGGGGGGTCGGTGAGAGCACAACACCGCCTGCCAGTCAAAAAAGGTCTTCTGTTGCACCGATTTTCAAGTCACTAACAAAGTGTGGACAAATTAAACCGTGATGTTATTCTTCAGGAGTTGAGCAATGACACCGACACCGACTTTGTTTATTAATGACACGCTTTGTAAAAGAATGAACCAGGCTTTGGCAGGGAGAGTCGCAGGAGACAGCAACATCTTTTGGGGGAACGAGATCATTCGGTATAGGAAGGGAATAAAAAAGATTTGCCCGCTGGGTCACAAAACTTGCTTATATTTATTTATTTATTTATTATTAGCGTTTATATACCGCCCCCTCTCCCGAAAGGGACTCGGGGCGGTGTACAGTCCGTACCAAAATACAACAGATTAAAACGTAGAAATAACTATATAAATACATGTATAAGAGGAGGGTAAAATATGCCAAACTGTACAGCTAATAAATAAATCAATACAAAAGTTTAAAATATCAAGTTAAATTTAAAACAATATCCCTCTAAAAACCAGTAAGAATGTGTATGCCAGGAGGTAGACGTTAAAATTATGCCAAACCAGCCAGTCGGAACAGGTGTGTTTTCAGTTTCTGTCGGAAGGAGCGGAGGTCAGTAGTGGTTCTAATATCGGGGGGGAGGTCATTCCAGAGGGTTGGGCCCATCACAGAGAAGGCCCTACTCCTTGGTGTCGCCCGTTGGCATTGCCTCGTGGAGGCAATGGCAATTAAGGATGGATTTTTAAGGGTGCAATGCCTCATTCGCTGTCCAAATCACCTCTGAGATCAAAATCCATAGGGGGCACTCAACCCAGCAAGCAGCAATAAATATTTTGAACACTGCTGTTAACCACATTTTATGCAGAGATAAAAGTATCATCGTATTTTAACAATGCAATCCTCTTATAATAACATGGTCATGGGTATTTAAGTCTACCCTTTTGACAATCACTGTTAAAATACATTGTTCCATTGTAACTGGAATATTTAAGGTCTCAGCGATGTCCAAACTCCATGTAAGAATGGCTATTAATGTAGGGTTAGGGCCTAATATCTGATGAGCTATTTATCTGTCACACACGGTTCTCAATTACCCTTTTAAATTATAGGCTAATCTTGGGAGATAATAATCTTCTTGTAATTTTTGAGAAAATATCAAAGGTATTTTATGCTAAAAGACTGCTCCAGGGAGAGCACATTCACAAAATGGTGTATCTCTCCATAAGCAAGCTCTATCCTCAAGGCACCTTATATCATGTCCAGCTTTCACCCTCTTGCCTCCAGAAATTGTGAATGCACGAACACTGGAAGTTTTAAGAAGAGATTGGACAACCATTTGTCTGAAATGGTATAGGGCAGTGATGGCAAACCTGTGGCACAGGTGCCACAGGTGACACGCAGAGCCATTTGTCAGGGCACACGATGCGCTGCCCTGTCAGCTGGCCAGCGCGCATACGCGCTGGCCAGCTGAGTTCACCATTTTTTAAAGCCATTTTTCGCCCTCCCCAGGCTCCAGAGGCTTTATAAGAGCCTGGGGAGGGCAAAAAGAGCCTCCCCTGCCCCCCCGGAGGCTTCAGGGACCGTCCGGAGGCTTCTCTGAAGCCTTCGGAACACTTAAAACGACCCTCCGAGCAAACCGGAAGTGACTTCCGGTTTGCTTGGAGGGTCATTTTGAGCGTTCCGGAGGCTTCAGGGAAGCCTCCGGACGGTCCCTGAAGCCTCCGGAGGCCTCCAGGGGGGGGCAAGGGAGGCTCTTTTCGCCCTCCCCAGACTCCTATAAAGCCTCTGGAGCCTGGGGAGGGCGAAAAAAGCATGTAAAAATGTGGGGGTTGTGTCTCTTGTGCGCGCATGCGCACTGGGGGGTCACACATTGCATTATGGGTGCGGCACGCCTGCACACGACCCCCCTGTGCTCCCCCCACTTGTGGCACGCGAGCCAAAAAAGGTTCGCACGCGAGCCAAAAAAGGTTCGCCATCGCTGGTATAGGGTTTCCTGCCTAAGCAGGGGGTTGGACTAGAAGACTTCCAAAATCCCTTCCAACTCTGCCATTCTATTCTATTCCATTCTATTCAGAAAGCAAGTCTTGCAAGCAAGTCTTGCCTGTTTAATGAATAGTCTACACCAGGAGTGTCAAACTCGATTTCATTAAGGGCCACCGCAATATTCTCCAGTCTTCTGCCAAAACAGAGCCCAGGAAGGACACACTCCATTTTCGCTGGCGGAGGTCTGCAGGAAGCCGTCACAGCCAAAAACAGCTCGGGAGGGCGACAGGCAGTCCTCCCGAGCTCCGTTGTTTTTGCCAGAAGTACCATGGGCCGGTCCTCTGTTGTTTCCAGGGTGACCCTGTGGGCCAGATCTAAGCACCCCATGGGCCTTGAGTTTGATAACCCTGATTTACATTATCTATGCGGACTCACCTCCTCATCTAAATTTTGTACTTGGCCCATAAAAGCTGCAATTGCACTTGCAACCTTCCCAGTCAGTTTCTCACAAGCAGTCCAATGGGTGAAGCCAAATTCGCTCAACAACCACACGATTCAGTAAATTCACTTAACAATTGTGCAAAAGGGGACATAAAATCAGGCACAACATTTCAAATTGTAGAACCAGCTTTCTGCAAATATTACCTCCATTTTTAAAAGTTTTGCATCCATTTTCAAACAATGCCGTGTTAACTGTGGAGGGGTGGGTGTTTTGGGGGAGCCATTATCCTTTCTCCGTGCAACACTGCCTGGTGTTTATTACTAAAGTAACTAGAGAAAACCAGTTAACTGGGCTATGAAACAAAGTAGGAAAGATACTGAAAGCAGCAAGGCCATTGGCTCTATATAATCTGAAAATACAGTATCCCGAAACTAATACTAAACTAGCTGGCATGATCCTAACCTGCAGCATTTATAGACTCCTAGCCTAATTTCTCCACACAGCTAATTGCATAATGTAGCATTAAAAATACCATGCATGCAGAATTCAGAGAACTTCAGACTAACAAAGCTAAATTTGCTATATTCAGGAGTTTGCATTAATGCAATGCCTGTGGCTGCATTTTTAAAAAGAGAGAGGCGGGGTCGGGGGTGGGTGGGATCATTATTCTTTATTTTCAAGGCTACAGAAGAAAAACTTCTGATTAAGTCTGCACATCTTCACAAGAAAGTGGGATGGAGGCTATTCTGCTCAACAAGATCTATAAAATGATCATTATTATGGAAGAAAAGTCAGTTCCTGCAGATCTGGGGCTTAGATGAGGCTACAATTTAAGCATGCCATACGCATAAAAGCACATTAAACTGTGTTAATATCAAGCCCTGGAAGATATATGCAATAGATCAAGAGATATCCACCTTCTACTAAGTACTTACCTGGAAGTCAAACCACACAAGGATTATTTGTCTTTAAAAGCAAAGAAAAGCTTCTTCATAAGTGAGGTGACTATCTCATTTTTCTTCCGACTAACAGTAATGTATGTGTGTGTGTGTGTGTTTGTGTTGTATTTGTGCTGATAAATAAATAAAAATAGACTAGTGTAGATCTATTTCAAGCTATTTAGCTCTCATCAGCTAGCCATACCCTTACTGGGATTCGAACCTGGGCTGTATTACATATTAGGCAGATGCATTAGCCACTAAACCACAGGCTCTCCTCCTTATCAGCTGAGCCAGGGAAATAGGTATGTATTTGTGTTACAACCCCTGGTATGCCCAAATATGCCCAAATATCTCCCGCAGTGAGCCGATAGACAGAAAGGGGGAGTAGTGAGTTCCCTCCCATATACCAGGGGTTGTAACACACACACACATGTATGTATGTATGTATGTATGTATGTACACAAAAAATACTGATTATACTGGGTTGCTTAACTCCCTCCCCCCTTCAACAAAGTCTAATTTTATACAACCATATTTTTCTTACCTAATTTAAGCACAGTTCTCCCTTGTTATGAATAAGCACTTTTGATTAAAAGGTACTAGCCTTTACTCAAGTAGAAAGACAGTCCTTGAAATTAGAGAGGAAACTTCGACTTTTCTATTCTGCCAATACACACACACACACACACACACACACACACTCAACATTGAATCTACAACCCTATATTCTTACTTTGTTTCACAAAATATAATCCAAATTTTTTTCTCATTACAAAGAAACCAATAGTCTTCCATAGATTATGGGATAGTGATAGCTAACCTTTTCCAGAGTGAGTCCCCCGCACTTGTGCTCCGCCCCCACGCATGTGCACATCCCCCTGCGCCCATGCCCCCGTGCATGCACATAATGCACCCCTCACATGCATGTGTGGCCCACTGCACACGTCCCATCCCCCACGCATGTGCAGCAGAGACCTGAAGACCAGCTGGCCGGCAGGAGGCACATGCTCATGCGCGGCAGAGCTGAACTGGGGCAACGCTTTGCATGCCATCAGAGAGGGTGCTAACAAATCTCAAACCCCCAAACCTCAGCCCAGTGCCGGGATGCATCCTTTATAGAACCAGGCCATGTTAGTGGTGGGCAAACGCACATGCATGAAGCTCATTGTGAAACCATCCCCTCTTGCCTCCTCCAATGGTCCACTGAGCCAGAGAGTTTGGAGACCGCTGCTCTAGAACATGTGAACTTGCTGTACGAATGCAAAACCTGATTCGCTGCAGGCAGAGACTTTTAGGTTAGTTACACCATTGTTGGTTTATCCGATGATGAAAAATTGGTGGCCTTACAATGAAACTCATAGCCATCTTAGCTACATGCATGTGACTTGTACCTTAGTTTCCTAACCTGCTCAAGTTGGGACACATATGCCTAGATAGTCCTCAACTTACAAATATTTGTTTAGTGACCATTCAAAGTTACAATGGCACTGAAAAAAATGACTTACAACTGGACCTTAGATTTATGACCATTGCAGCATCCTCAAGGTCACATGATCAAAAGCCAGATGCTTGGAAACAGGTATGTGTTTGTGACAGTTGCAGTGTCATGTGATCACATTGGCAACCTTCCCTTTCAGCTTCCCACAAGTAGACAATAGGTGAAGCCAAATTTGTTTAATGACATGGTTTAGTGATTCACTTAATAACCATGCCCCCCCCCCCCAAAAAAGGATCATAAAATCAAGCACAACTCATTAACTACCACCTTGCTTAACAATGAAAATACTGGCCCTAATTGTGGTTAAAAGTCAAAGACTAGTTATACTTCCTTCTCAAATTTTCCCCAACTATCACATGTGTGGGCTGAGAGAATAATTACCCCACAATCAGCCAATGTGTCTCCGTGTCTTGGAGTACATCTAAATATGGGTTTCTGGTCCGAATTCAATATTTTAATTATTATTAAATTCCTCGGAGCCCTGGTGGCGTAATGATTAAGTATAGTATTGCAGACAAACTCTGTCCATAGACTGGGGTTTGATCTTGACAAGGTCAAGGTTCAGAATGCGGCCGCGCGGACAATTGTGGGAGCCACCAGATACTCCCATGTAACACCTCTGCTGCGCGGGCTGCACTGGCTACCTGTGGCTTTCCGGGTGCGTTTCAAGGTGTTGGTTATCATCTTTAAAGCGCTCCATGGCATAGGACCTAGCTATTTGCGGGATCGTATCCTGCCCCATACATCCCTTCGGCCGATTCGCTATCACAGAGAGGGACTCCTCCGGGTGCCGTCCACTAGGCAATGCCAGCGGGCGACGCCCAGTAGTAGGGCCTTCTCTGTGATGGGCCCGACCCTCTGGAATGACCTCCCCCCGGATATCAGAACTATCACTGACCTCCGCTCCTTCCGTAAGAAGCTTAAAACCCACCTGTTCAATTTATCCGGCCTGGCCTAATACCAATTTTAGTCACCCAAGCCTGTATTTTTAAATTTTTAGGGGTATGTTTTTAGTTGATTTTAACTTTCATTATTCTGTACAGTTGAATTTAGGTTTAATTCGCTTTTAAGGGAATATATTAAGGGTATTTGTCTTTTGTATCTGTTTTTAATGAGATGTCTGTACACCGCCCCGAGTCCCTTCGGGGAGAGGGGGCGGTCTATAAATTTTGATAAATAAATAAATAAAGGCTTAAGGTTGACTCAGCCTTCCATCCTTCCAAGGTCGATAAAATGAGGATGCAGATTCTTGGGGGGAGGGGGAGGGAATATGCAAATAATGCTTACATTGCAAACCACCCAGAAGTGTTATAATGCATTGCGGGGCAGTATATACGGTAAGTCTAAATGCTATTGTTCCTGCTTTTAAGTAGAAATGCCTGTTGCCTATGCAATTTACCAACAATCTATATAGCGGAGTCTTGCCACTGAATTATCTGCACTGATAAATGTTAAGAAACATTGTCGGCACACAAAATAATGTGCATTGCACCTAGGCACGTACACGACTAACATGCCACCTCACCTTTTGCTAGAGTAGCTCGTTATTGTGCAGAAATTTCATATTCTTTGACAAGGAGACTATAGGCCCACACTGGGCTATTCAGAAGAAAAGAACAATGCCAGCAGTCACCAAGGTGAGCAGCCCATATGCTGAAAACAACAGCCGTGCTGCCCACGTATTGCAATGCAGATTAAGGTTGGCATTCTAAATGTGTGTGCCTTTTTTTTTTTTAACAGCACATAGCGACAAACATTTGGAAGGTAATTATTTCCCTCTCTTCCCCCCCCCTTCCAAATCCAGCTCAGAGCCGTTTTCTGGTTACGATCATTTTTTCTCTTCCCCAATGCCTTCTCTCCCAAACCACGATACCGACAAGTCATTTCAACGTGCTGTTATTATGACAGCAGATAAATCATTTTAAATTGCCGATCCAGCCAGGGGAAATATTAATACCTAAATATTTAGCACATCACGAAACCTACTTAAAATTGAAACTTAGCCTACAAGAGACTAGCTCTTCCTACTTGGCAATGAATTAATACTTTCTTGTGCCCAGAAATGTCTTGCTTTCCACATGCAAAACACTCTTGAAAGAATGGTGGGGTTCTATTGATATCACTAAATAACAAATTAGAGAGACTTTGTAACTACATGGGCATTTGATTTCCATTTCGTTTCTTGCCATTATGCCTGAAAACATTCACAGATTATCTTTTATTTTCTCTGTGCAATTTCCAAAAAAACAAGAAGCACCGAACACATTTATCTCCTCCTCTACAAAGCCAGAGTATTTCAGCTGATTTAAATTGCTACAAATATATTTGGATCAATGTGCCTTCATACGGAACACAAAAACTATGTAAAAATTACTTGCAACCCTTTAGGTTATTTCCAAGTCTGCCTGGGAATGTTTTTAAATCTTTGCTTCTTTCTAGGCAGCAGTTTTTAGGGGGGTTTCTTTTTAAACTATTCTCATTTTTCACCATTTTCTCTTAGTGCAGGGGTGTAAAACGTGATTTCATTGAGGGCTGCATCAGAGTTGTTTTTGACCTCAAGGGCCCAGGGTGGGTGTGGCCAGAGTGGGCGAGGCCAGCTCGACGTTACTCGTCAGGGGCGCCTGTGGCGGCCCAAGCTCTCTGTCAGCGAAAACAGGCTCCAGTTTTCGGCTGCCACTGCCTCCTGCAACCCTCTGCCGGTGAAAATGCAGCTCAGGAGAGCCGTGCGCAAGCTCCATTTTCACTGGCAGAGGGTTGCAGGAGGGTGTAGCAGCCGAAAATGGAGCTGGGGAGCCAGTTTTCGCTGGCAACAGCATCACGGACTGGTCCTTTGCCGTTTCCAAGGGGGCCTGGTGGGCCAGATCTAAGTACCCTGCGGGCTGGATCCGGACCCCGGGCCTTGAGTTTGACACCCCCCCCATGTGTTAGTGCATGAATAATACTACTTTCACAACATTATATACCATGCAACCATGGTTTCACAATTACACAAAGGGAATTCACATAGCCCACATCTGCTGTTTTATTTTTTATTTTTTTTAAACCGGTTTGCCAAAAGCAACTCAGATGCATTAGCAGTGTTTTTACTAGTACTGTTCATTAGCATTGTAATGTTAATTGAACAGTCCAATTATCTGTTTTGAAATAATATAATTATGCAGCAAATATACTCCTAATAACAGCAAAAGCCCCAACACTATTTTTTCTAACTGGGGGAAAAAGGGAATATCTTACAACACTCAACTTTCTACACTACTATGGTACCTTGGTACTCAACAAAACCCAAAAATGGGTTTTGAAACCCATTTAATTTGATACTCAATGTATTTTGACACACAAAAAAATGTGTACTCATCGTTTTTTGGTATTCAATTCACAAGCTGGAACTTGTCAGTGTCGGCTGCCTTGTGACTCACTGTATTATTCCTTATAAGAAAAATATGGCTGGTACTCATTGTTTTTGGTACTCATTGTACCTCCCTGAACCAATTAATGAGTACCAAAGTACCACTATATTTACAAAGAAATCTGTTCAGGACAGCAGTTGTTGCCTACTAAGATTTTACAAGAAGTAGCTAAACTAGGCTGTGGCCTGTAAATTCCCTGCCCACAACAATTCAGCAAACTCAGTGCATGCAATCCTAATACAGGTAGTCCTTGGCTTACGACCATGACTGAGTCCAAAATTTCCATTGATAAGTAAGATAGTTATTAAGTGAGTTTGCTCCAGTTTAACAATCTTTCCTGCCTCATCCGTTGAGCAAATCATTGCAGTTGTTAAGTTAGTATCACAGTTCTTAAATGAATCTCGCTTTCCCATTCACTTTATCAGACATTACAATGTGATCCCAAGATGATCACATGACCCGGGGACACTGCAACTGTCAGAAGTACATGCCAGTTGCCAAGCATTTGAATTTTGATCATATGACCGCCATGGTCATAAGTGTAAAAAACGGTTATAAGTCACTTTTTTCTGTGGTATTGTAACTTTCAAATTAATTAAACAAAAGGTTGTAAGTCGAGAGCTACCTGCAACTGAGCGTTAACTTCCAGTGAGACTCAGTGGAACTTAATTCTAAGCAGACATTCCAAGGACTGTGCTCTTTAACATTATTCCCACATGGAAGAAATTTTGAAAAAAGGACAGGACATGCACACACACACACACACACACACACTTTCCCATCTTGGCACAAAGTATTTTTATCTCCTTTTAGATTTCGCCAGAAGAACAAAATATGCAGGGCAAAATACCGGGTGGGTGGGAGGAAATAGAACAGAGGTTCTAGGTGTTGTTGTTTTTTAAAGTAGGGTATCTATATACCAACAAAGTTTGCCGTGCTATTATTAAACTTCCAAGCCAGTGAAGTCCAAGGAATCTTCACCATGCCCTTGAACAAGGCGATAAATACTTCTAAGCATTTTTTTTCTATTTTGGGTACTGGGGAAAAAAAAGCTGAGACACTCTGGCCCAGTTCAGCCATAACAGGAAACCAGTGTTTCCTGCTAAGTGAATGAACCTCTTGCATCCTCCTACTCCCACAGGCCAGGAGAGATCAAAATCTTCTGCTTTCAATTTTAACTAAGCAGAGTTCCCTAAGATAAAACTCAAGGAACTGTAATTGATTTAAGCCATGAGTGGAAATCTTTTGACCTCAGAAGAGCCCACATCTGAGGGAAGGATTATAATAAATAAGGAGAGGACAACTTTTTGCCAGTGGACAGGAGATAAATTTCTGGGAAGGTCCTAGGAAAATCTGGTGTTTTGCACTGAGTTTGCCCTTAGCCTATCTTACAACAATCCTTGTATTTTTTTTTGCTCTACGTTGAAAATAAGCAGGAAAGAACTGATTTTCACTCATTTCCTGCTGGAGTTTGATGCTGTGATTTCACTTTAAAAAAAAAGGATTTAGGCACTACTTCCCAGATAAAACTAGGTTTGGAAAACACATCCTAGAAAGAGTCAAATCTTTCCCATATAGCTGCCAAGGAAACTACATCTATCTGCAATTATTTATAGAGTGTGGGCTCAATGCTAAAAATACTGTCAGCTTTTCAAAGTAGACTAGACTAAGAAACCAAAGTTACCCATGCTAATACTACTGTATTTTTCAGAGTATAAGATGCACCTTTACCCCCCCAAAAAAGATTGGGTGCATCTTATACACAGGCCTCCCAAAAACCCTGCCCCCTTTGCAAAAATGGACTTACAGAGGCTTTGGGAAGCTTGCAAAGTGTTCTTGGGGGCTAGGGAGGGCGAAATGACCCAAAAACGGGCCATTTTTGTTAGTTTGCCCCTCCCAGCACCCCAGGAGTACTCTACAAGCCTTCCAAAGCCTCTGCATGCCCCCCCCCCCATTTTTGCAAAAAATGAGGTGTTCAGAGGGTTTGGGAGGCCTGCAGAGTGCAGAACCTTTTTTTAAAAAAATTACCTCTTCAAAATCATGGTGCATCTTATACTCCGGTGCGTCTTATAGTCTGAAAAATACGGTACCTTTATTACAGATAGTGCTTGACTTACAATGACAACCGAGCCCAAAATTGTGATTGCTCAACAAGACATTTAAGTGAGTTTTGCTCCCATTTTGCAACTTTTTAGTTAATAACTGAATCACTGCAGTTATTAAAAGTTAGTAACCTGGTTGTTAAGTGAATCTGGCTTCCTGGCTGACTTTTGTTCCTTGGAAAGTTGCAAAAGGTGATCACATGACCCAGGGACAGTGCAACCGTCATAAATACATGCCAGTTGCCAAGCATCTATATTTTGACCCCCATGGAGATGCTGTGATGGTTGTGTGAAAAACAGTCAGAAGTCACTTTTTTCAGTGTTGTTATAACTTTGAATGGTCACTAAATGAATGATTGTAAGTGATGGACTACCTGTATAATATTATAGTAACATAACCTTAGAGGGACGCAGTGGCTTAGTGGCTAAGACGCTGAGCATGTCGATCAGAAAGGTCAGCAGTTCAAATCCCTAGTGCTGCGTACCAGAATGAGCTCCCGTTACTTGTCCCAGCTTCTGCCAACCTAGCAATTCGAAAGCATGTCAAAATGCAAGTAGAAATATAGGGACCACCTTTGGTGGGAAGGTAACAGAATTCTGTGCACCTTTGGCATTTAGTCATGCCGGCCACATGACCACGCAGATGTCTTCGGACAGCGCTGGCTCTTCGGCTTTGAAACGGAGATGAGCACTATCCACTAGAATCGAGAACAACTAGCACATAGCGTGAGGGAAACCTTTACCTTTACCTTGAAAGTCTGAATGCATTTCCCTCCACCTACCCTTCATCTTCATGAGAACTAGAGAGGGTATTGCTTGGCTTACAGTTCTTACAACGAATGGAGATAGTTGTCCACTCAAAGAAAATCTCCTTTGGATTTGTCAGCAAATTCCCAGTGAACCTAAAACGATCATCCCATTTTAAAATTATATTAGGGTGCTTGTTTTCCCTTTAGGACACAATGAGAAGAAGAAGGAGAACATTGCAAACAGTTGCACGCAGAGTTCCAGAACCCAATCAGAAAGTATCTGTTCAGTAAGTCTCAACTTCCGCAGCTGTGTAAACTGAATTATTGAATAGAACAAATGAATGAGTGTACAAATAATACATAAATACAAATGTTAATGAGGGGTCCTTGGTGCTGCTCTCCAAGCTTTTTTTTTTTTTTTTGCAGGCCTGTGATTACCAAATTAGGTAGGTAACATCATCAATGCACTGATGATGTTACATGGTTTGGTAATGAAAAATCTTCCAAGAAAACAACCAAGCTCAGAGAGCACCGAGCACCCCTCATTTCAACCCTGAGCTACAAATATTCTCCTCTAAATGTTGATCACTCTCTTATATTTGTTAATAGCTTTAATCTAAACTTTAAAACCAGACTTCCGAGGAAAATTGATGTTAGAACCAGGCAGGAAAAGGCAGGGAAGAATTCACTTTTAACGTTTTAAATATGGAAAATGTGATGGAAAATATGGTGAAAAACTTGGGATGATAGTAAATTCAACTTCAGGCAGGATAGCCGTTTGAAAGGCTAAGACCTTATTTATGCTATGTCTTTCTTCTGACATACATCACTAAATAAACCCAGAGGGAAATGTGAACTGATTCATCAGTGATTCCAGCTAGACAGAGCGCTGACTAATGGCTTTATTGATTCTTTGCTCTGTGTTACAAGATATACCAAATCCAATGGCCCATACCGGAAGAAGAGCTGAGGCTTCTGGCAAAACAAAGTAATTTGTTTCCAGTTTATCAGAGAAGTCAAAACAAATCTTCTACAGTAAGAACCAAGATTATATTTTCTGGATGTAGAACCAAAAATGATAATTTGAATTACAGCTCAAACATCTATACAGGTAGTCCTTGACTTACACTTCATTTAGCGACCGTTCAAAGTTACAATGGCACTGAAAAAAGTGACCTATGACCGTTTTTCACACGTATGACCAACTGGTCCATATTTATGACCGTTGCAGTGTCTCAGGGTCATGTGACCATCTTTTGCGACCTTCTGACAAGTAAAGTCAATGGAGAAGCCAGATTCACTTAACAACTGTGTTACTAAATTAACAACTGCAGTGATTCACTTAACAACTATGGTAAGAAAGGTCGTAAAATGGGGCAAAACTCCTTTAGCAGAAATTCTGGGCTCCATTGCCATCATAAGTCAAGGACTACCTATATTCTTCTTCTCTTAACTTAACTTTTCTTTAGATTAATTTCAAATCTATTTTTACCCAGTATCTTGTAAAAACTGTATTTTTAATGTGTTTATGTACACCCAAGGATTATCAATCCATTTTATTTTATGAAATTTATTTAATGCATTAACAATTATGGAGGATGCCCAACTGAAGACAAATTGAAGAATCAAAGCTGAAGCTCTTGAATTGTTTTAGAAAATAAAGACATTAATAACACCCCCCCCCCCGGTTAAAAAAAATCTCTCAAGCAACGATGCATTAAGAAATGCTTTAGCACGATTTTTAAAAAAATTGACACTTCTTCAAATTCTGATGGTACCATATGATATGATGGTTTTTCCAAATAAGCTATGTGACTGCTCAAATTATAGCTGCAAGTCAATTACAGGTAGTCCTCAACTTACAACAATTCATTTGGTGACCATTCAAAGTCACAACGGCACTTAGAACCGTTTTTCACATGATCATTGCAGCATCCCCATGGTCACGGGATCAAAATTCAAATACCTGGCAACTGACTCATATCCACGACAGTTGTAGTGTCCAGGGGTCATATGATCACTTTCTGAGACATTCTGACAAGCAAAATCAATGAGGAAACCATATACATTTAACAATCGTGCCAAGAAATGCAGGGATTCAATTAACAACTGTGGCAAGAAAGATCCTAAAATGGGACAAAATCAGTGGTGGGATTCAAAAGTTTTTACTACCGGTTCTGTGGGCGTGGCTTGGTGAGCATGTCAAGGGAAGAATGCTGTAAAATCTCCATTTCCACCCCACTCCAGGGGAAGGTTACTGCAAAATCCCTATTTCCTCCCGATCAGCTGGGACTCGGGGGGTGGCAGAGAATAGATGGGGGTGGGGCCAGTCAGAGGTGGTATTTACTGGTTCTCCGAGCTACTCAAAATTTCTGCTACTGGTTCTTCAGAGCTGGTCAGAACATGCCAAATACCACCTCTGGACAAAATCCACTTGTTTAGCAAAAGAAATTTGGCATTCAAAATGGTCGTAAGGCAGTAACCAATTATCCCTAAATGAACTAGGAATACACTTCCCACAATTCCAGCCTTTGCAATCTAAGAATTCTGGGAACAGGGTAGCCTCTCTACATCTGAGATTGTGGATAGTTAAAATAGTACAACGCAAGTGCAACAATCTTAGCTGAGTACAAAATACAGAGAAATTTATTTAAGATACCACATCCACAATATTTCTTGCGAACAATGTAATCTTTTAACTTTACCAGTAAACAGTGTAATAACAGTGTGCATATTTTAAAGCAGGACTTTTGCAATCACAGATGAGGGATTCTTACATCTGGGGATGAAAGGTGGGTGGAAAATTATTTAATTGGAAGTCAAGCTGTGCTTCGAGACAATGGGAATGGCTTGTACTTTCCTCCAGCACATGTGCTCGCAGCTCCAAGCTTTTTTAAGAGAGGGAACGGCACTTTCAGCCGCATAAGAGATAAGAAAGTGTGCCATCATCAGGAATGGAAGGGCAAGGTAGGCATTTTATGCCTTTTATTTGTTTGTTCGTTTTGAATAGCATGCCAGGTACTTCATCCCAAAAGGGGGGTTTTCTTTAATATAATTCTAAGGTTAAGATTAAATTAAATTTGCTTATCATAGTATGCGTTTGTTAGTTTTTCCTTTTGACTTCATAAAAAAAGCAATTTGGCCTCAACAAATCAGGGACCCAAAGCTTTTAGGTAAGGGGGGTAACATACAACCTGGCATCTCAGAATAGATACCTCTGATGTAAGGGAGAGAAGATCAAGGTTGGATTAATAAAATCACATTATTCATAAAGCTTTGATTAAGCCCAGGCAAAGCTCAATCTTCTATTTATATGAAGAATGAACCAGGGTTCCCCCCCACACACACACGCATGTGCACACATGCACATTACACACACACATTCTCTGTCAGATAGGATCCAGAAACATATCAAATCCAGCAGTTTAATAATTATGCAAGAGCTCAACTTTTCAACTCAACTTCGCACTCTCGTTTTATTTTCCTTTCTTCTTCTTTTTTAACCCAAGCAACCATTTATTCTATGAAGTACATGATACACAGGCTAAAAACCTGGCAGCCCAAAAAGAACAATAAAAACAAGCTATGCTCTGAGGAGGCAAGAGACTCATTACATTAGAAGAAATGTTGGGCTCTGCAACCCCCAGGCAGCTCCAGTAATCTGCAGAGCTGATGCCGCATTAGCAGATGACAAGTTTTCACAAATACACTCACAGCTCCACCATTAGGTCTGGGAATTATTTTCTCAAGGACTCTTGGAAGGCTTTCGGTGCATTTCCAATGCCCACTTTAGCCCCTTATTCCAAGGGGTACCTATTACAAATGCAGATCTGAGGGACATTAAACTAGAACAGGCCTCTGCAAAGGCAGAAAACGTCACAATACGTCATGTGACGCGATCGAGTTTGACACCCGTGAACTATAAGAAGCTGCTTTATCACACAAGACTGACCAAGGCTTTGAGTTCAAACAAACAGAATCCAAGGGAGACGAAGAGTAGAGATGGGTTTCTGCATCTCATCAAAAAGTATAAAAAAAAATAGCAACAGCACTTAGACTTATATATCACTTCACGGTGCTTTTACAGCCCTCTCTAAGCGGTTTACAGAGTAAACAATCTGGGTCCTCATTTTACCGACCTCGGAAGAATGGAAGGCTGAGTCAACCTTGAGCCTAGTGAGATTCGATCTGCCAAACTGCTGACAGCCAGTGGTCAGCAAAAGTAGCCTGCAATACTGCACTCTAACCACTTCACCACCGCGGCTCTTATGAACCATAAAATGAACTCCAAGGCAGCTGATAGTAAGGGTCAGGATATGAATGTACAACAGAAGTTATTTGAAGGGTTTTAGATGGTGACAACTGTATTTAATCTGCTCAAGAAGAGTCCTGTAGAACTCGCTGCGCTTGCATTAGAAGCAGTCCATCTTGCACCGGCTTCCGCCCTCACCTGCGATGTGGGGCAGGTGTTTTTTCCTGCACAAAAATATTATAGGGAAGTTTCTACCACGTATCTCTGGATGGTTGATGGCAGGGCGAAGACAAGCTGAGTAAGCTTCTGGGTAAGTAAACAAATATACCTGTTTAAATTTTAACCTTGGTGTTTGTGAGAAGTCTCGGCACAAGGCCATCCACTGCAAACTTCACTATGTATCTAGGAAAAGGACGACAGCCTGTTGTGAATGTAGCCTGCATGCTAGACTGCATATTCAAATACAGAATATATATATATCCCCACAAGGGAGAGATGATGCGTAGTCACATATGCACCAGCTCCTCTTTCTCCTAGATCCAGGTAAAGGAAAACATAGGAACAAATGTTATTTCTATTGTGTTTATTTCTACAGACATGCGTTGATGTGTTTGTACCCATTTTTTAAAAAATTCTACTTGCTATATAGTATGACGATAAATTTAAGGTCATTACTTTAAAACTGAGTGTTTAACCTAGGCTCGTATTCACACTTCCTGAGATGTCCTTGAAAACATTATTTCTACTTTGGGGTTCCTGATGCAAATGTGAATCCTTTCTTTCACCTTTTTGAAGATTCTGGCAAAAAGCATTTTCGTTGTAGCAGATCGTTGCCTCCTTGTGGTCTGCCAGAGAAATGTATTACCTGTTGGATTACAGCCAACAGCTGACCAGGGCAGTTCTGTATTTATCTTTCTGTATACCAACTTATATACCAGCATTATAATATTTAAAGCTAGATGTGTGGGGTGGGCTTTTTTACATTTTCTGTTTTCTTATTTGTAATAAAGCTGCAATGTGGCCACCAGGTATAATCCGGATACATAGGAAGATTAATGATTATAGCTTTATTGATATTAGGCCATAGGCCATATCAAAGCACACGGTTCAAACACGTATCGCCGATGAAATCTCATTCAAACAATTTAAAATAAGAGTAGGGTGAAATACAATAGTTATAGGATTAGATACAATATAATTTAATACATAAATATGTTAAATAGAATAAAATGTCACTGAAATTATATTTCGGTGTCAGCCTTACAATCTACCCCAATCAGTCCCATGTGTGCAGATCTCAACCAAACCATTTTTATTTAATTACTGTGCTATGTTAAATGTTAAATAGTGGCGGTGGCGGGGGGGGGGTCTGCCCACCCGCCCTGACGCTTCTGTGCATGCGCAAAGCATCATGCATGCACGAGCATGAGCAAACCAGAAGTGCCAGGACTTGCAACCCACTTCTGTGGGAATCCCAATGGGTCATTCATTTGATATATAGACCAAGGTACCTATCTCTCACCCCCTTATACAAGCAACAATAAAATGACCATTGGCTTACCTGAAGGGTCCTTTTCTGTACACCGCGGGAGAGTCCAAGCAATGGGTTAATTCAGTCTGCTTGCCCTTAGGACTGAGGAACTATTTTTCCTTAAGCCACACCTCCTCCTGGTGTGCTCAATCCCCCAGAATTCTTTGAAGGAGTCAGTTCGTGCGGACGGAGCGAAGCGTCCAAGATGATGTACTGTTGACACGAGGAACCCGAATCCCGGCCTTGAGAGCTAGGGTGGGTTGGACTCTCCCGCGGTGTACAGAAAAGGACCCTTCAGGTAAGCCAATGGTCATTTTCCTGTACACCGCTTGGAGAGTCCAAGCAATGGGACATACCAAAGTTATTGTCCATCTGGGTGGGCAGAAGAAGGCTCCCGGGATTCGGTCTCTGACACAACCGCCTGGAGCACACGCCTGCCGAAAGACGCCTCAGCCGAGGCGAAAATGTCCAGTTTATAGTGTCGCACAAATGGAGAAGGAGAGGACCACGTAGCGGCCCTGCAGATGTCCAGGATCGAGGCCTGGGTGGCCCAGGCCGCTGAAGTAGCAGCACTTCGTGTGGAGTGTGCAGTGATGCCGCGCGGAACGGCCTTGGATTGACTTTCATAGGCAGTCGCAATGCAAGCGCGAAGCCACCTGCCAATTGTGGAGGAAGTGGCCTTCTTCCCTAGGGAACCGGGCTGGAAGGAGAGGAAAAGAGCCTCTGACTTCCTGAATTCCGCAGTACGAGCGATGTAGACCTTCAGGGCCCTCCTGACATCAAGATTGTGCCAGGATCGCTCTCTGGGATGCGACGGATGAGGACAAAAATTTGGCAACACAATGTCTTGCGCTCTATGGAACCATGAGTTTACTTTGGGGGTAAAGGTCGGGTCCAGCCTCAAAATGACCCTGTCAGGGTGGATGACGCACAGATCCTGGCGAACAGAGAGAGCCGCCAGCTCCGAAATCCGGCGAGCTGACGTGATGGCAATCAAGAAGGCCGTCTTCAGCGTCAGGAATCGAAGAGAAGTGGTGCGTAAAGGCTCGAATGGAGGGCCAGAGAGGGCCCGCAGGACCACGGACAGCTGCCAAGTAGGATAGCGATGAACGGTGGGAGGGCGAAGGTTAGAAGCGCCCTTGAGGAAAAGACGCACCTTCGGGATTTTGCTGAGAGGCAAAAGGTGGTCGCCCGACCAGACAGTAGACAAAGCCGCCACTTGGCGTCGAAGGGTGTTCGGGGCCAGGCCCTTGTTGAGTCCCGCTTGAAGGAAGTCAAGCACTCTGGGAACAGGCGCGGTCGTCGGCTCGATGAGCAGCTCCTCACACCACTTGGCGAAGGCGGCCCAGGACGCATCATAAATCCTAGTGGTTGAAGGGCGTCTAGCCGCCTGAATGGTGTTCACTACCTCCTCCGACAGGCCTTGGTCTTTTAGTTGGTCCCCCTCAAGTGCCAGACGGCCAACTGGAGCCACTGGGGTTCTGGGTGAATCACGGCCCCCTGGCTGAGGGAGATCTGGTCCGGAGGAATGCGCCACGGAGGAGACACCGACAGGTGGACAAGGTCGGCAAACCACGACCTGCGGGGCCAATGCGGGGCCACGAGAAGGACCTCTGCTCCCTCTGCGATGACTTTGGAGATGAATTGAGGAAGGAGAGGCAGGGGAGGGAAGGCATACAGTAGCTCGCGGGGCCACTTGCAACGCAGTGCATCTGTCCCCTCCGCCCCCGGGGTGAAGAACCGGGAGTAGAAGCGGTCGAGCTGCTTGTTGTCCCTTGACGCAAACAGGTCTACGGCCGGAGTCCCGAATCTGTCGGACATCTGGTGGAACAGGCGAGGGTCCAGTTTCCACTCCGCAGGATCTATGGTCGTCCTGCTCAGCCAGTCGGCCTGTGTGTTGTCCACTCCGGAGATATGGTCGGAGCGAAGGGATTCCAGATGGCGCTCCGCCCAGCGTCCCAGGGACTCCGCCTCTCTCATCAGTGCTCTGGATCTGGTGCCGCCCTGGCGGTTGATGTGGGCCTTGGTGGCCACATTGTCTGTCATCAGAAGCACATGTTGACAATGGATGGGCCGGCTGAAATGGCGCAGGGCCAGGCGAGCAGCTCTCAGTTCCAGCAGGTTGATGCTGTAGCTGGATTCCACTTGGGACCACTTGCCCTGAACAACCAGGGACCCCATGTGGGCTCCCCAGCCGGAGAGGCTGGCGTCTGTGGTGATGATCAACCTCTCGGGTTCCTTGAATAGGTGGCCCTTGAGGATGGCCGGAGACACCCACCAGCGGAGAGACCTCCTCACGTCCGGGGGAACTCGAATCGGCCTGGTAGAGTTGCTCCTGGATGCCCTCTGGTGCGGCAGCAGCAGCCACTGAAGAGACCTGGAATGCAGGCGGGCCCACGGCACGATGGAAATGCAGGAGATCATTTTTCCCAGCAGCTGCGACAGAAGGACCACTGGAGCCTGCCTCAAGCTCAACACCTTGTGGGTCATGGACCTTAGACCGGTCAACCTGTCTCGGGAAAGGAAAACCCTGCACAAGTTGGTATCTATCACCGCCCCCAGGTGTACAAGTCTGTTGGTTGGAGTGAGATGGCTCTTCTCTATGTTTAGAGAGAAGCCGTGATTTCTGAGGGATCTCATAGTGGTTTGGAGATCCCGAAGGGCCTGCTGCCTGGACGACGACTGGATCAGGATGTCGTCCAGGTAGCACTGGAGCCTTATGGGCCTGCGTCTTAGCTGAGCCGCCACTACCGCCAGCACTTTGGTAAACGTCCGAGGAGCGGACGAGAGGCCGAATGGAAGAGCTTTGTACTGGAAGTGGCGACCCGCATAATAGAAGCGCAGGAACTTCCTGTGCTGAGGACGGATGGGGATGTGGAGGTATGCCTCTTTGAGATCTATAGATGTGAGAAGATCCCCCTGTCGAATCCCCGCCAGAATGGACTGCAGAGACTGCATCTTGAACCTCCGGTAGGCGATATGCCTGTTGAGGTTCTTGAGGTCCAAGATGGCTCTCCACCCCCCCGAGTTCTTTGGTACCAGGAAGAGGATGGAGTAAAACCCCTTCCCCTCTTCGCCTTGGGGAACTGGTTCCACGGCCCTGATGTCCAGGAGATGACGGACTTCCTGGTCCATACGCTGCCTCTTTTGGGGGCAGGACGGGACAGGGCACCGGATGAAGGTCCGAGGGGGAAGGGACAGGAATTCCAGGGAGAGGCCTTCCCTGACTGTCTGCAGAACCCAAGCATCCTCGGTGTTCTGGGCCCAATGGGAGGCGAACAGCTGGAGGCGACCCCCGATGGGCGCCAAGCCCTGGCAGTCACTTTGACTTACGGAACGGCCTGTTGGAGGCCCCACCGCGGTTATACTTGCGGAAGCCGAACTGCTGCCTGCCTCTGTCCCGAAAGGGCGCTCTGTCTTGGGACCTGTCGCCCTGCTGGCCGAAGGACCTATTAGAGGGAGAGAAGGAAGAGGCAGAGGTGGAAGGCTCGGAGGCACGAAAGGACTGCCTCCTAGAGTAGGGAGCGGCCTTACGTTCCTGCTTTTTATTTAGAGAAGGTAGGATCTTCCTCTTGTCCTTGGACTCAATGAGGAGAGGATCCAGGGACTCGCCAAACAATTTGGACCCCTTAAAGGGGGCGGAAGCCAGTTTCCATTTGTTTTTCTGGTCCGCTTGCCAATGTCGGAGCCAGATCAGTCGACGGGAAGTTATGTTAGAACCGAGGGCCCTGGAGGCAAATTTGGTGGCATTGAGGGACGCGTCAGCGGCATACTGGGAGGCCGCGATTATTTTTGACACGTCCTGGTGGAGACGGATGTCTCCCGCCGGGAGCTTGTTTAGGAGCTCGCGCAGCCAGATCACAGAGGCCCTATTAAAAAAGGAAGCGGAAGAAGAGGCCCTGATGGCCCAGGCAGCCGCCAGATGGGTCTTGTGGCACGCCTTTTCCGCCTTCTTGTCCTCCGCCTTAAGGCCTTCCAGGAGGTCGGCCGGTAGCGAGGAGTTGGAAGTGAGCGCAGCGATGGGCGGGTCGACAGTAGGAAGGGCCAGAAGGTCCTCCAACACTGGCTCCATAGTATAAAGCTTCCTATCTACCCCACTGGGAGAGGATTGCGTGGCTGGCTGAGCCCACTGGCGCTGGATTAAGTCGAGGAACAGCCCCGGGACCGGAACCAGCTCTTGCTGGAGCGCTGGCACATCGAACATGACCGCATTGGGATTAGCCGGAGGGGCATCATCCGCCGGCGCGGTCGGCTTGGGCTTGATCCCCACCCTGGTGGCAGCCTTGACCTTGTGAAGGACCGATTTAAAAAGGCTGGGCTTGAAGAGACCCGCAAAGGCGGGCGCTTCGGGGGGAAGGTCCTCGTCGTCCGAGAGGCCTAGCACCTCCGGGTCAGGGTCCTCAATGGCAGAGGCCTCGCTGACCACCGAGGATTGCAGGGAAGGATGGCGAGCACGCTTGCTTGGGGGCGGAGCTGCCTGATCGGGTTTGGGACCCCTAGGGGCCGCTGCGGTAGGACTTTTAAATTTCATGGCCTCCGTGATGCCCTTGGCAATGGCGCGGGCCATTAGCTCCTGCATGCGGGGCGATAACTCCTCAGAGTCAGAATCGGGATCCAAGCCCTCTTCTAGGGGGGGTGAAGCCTCACCCTGCATATCGTCTATGCTAGCATCCCCAGGGGGAGGAACCTGTTCACAGGCCCAAGAAGGGACCGGGGAAGCCGGCTCTGCAAATGACCTATTAGGGGATAGGTCCTGGGATTCCACCTCCTCGGCGAGGACCGACTGGAGATCTTCCCGGGAGGGAGGGGCTCCTGAAAGGGACTGCACCCTGTCTGCCTGGCGTCTGGCCTTCTCGAATTGCTTGTCAAGGGCCCGCTGGCGCCTTTCAGCATCCTTGGCCTCAGCTACCGAAGGGGTTCTGGAACGCTGTTTCCCAGAGCTACCCCCACCACTCTTGCCCGCACCCCCACTCCCCGAAGAGGAGGAACCCTTGCTAGGGGCCTGCGAGAGGCTCGGCCTAGCGTCTTGGGAATCGGGAGGACTGGGCAGGTCCATAGTCAATGACCACACAAGATGGAGCAAGGCTATGATAAGGCAGAAGGATAGATATGGACTGGGTGCTGTAATGGGAAACAAAACGAAATGATCGTTAAAATTGCCATATATACAATTAATCGAATCAATACTATGAAATCATCCCATGTTTCACACCAGTCGGAGGCCCAGGGGTAGGATTGGGGCCTGCACCGAGGTGCAAGGCTCCGCAGGAGAAGCAGGGAGGAGAATGACTATAGAAAAAATCTTTAGGCCTGCGCTTACTTAAGGCCTCCTCCCTGAGCCGGTATGATGACCGTTGGAATGGCACAGGAACCAGCGCCGCTCGCAAAAATAGACAAAGGGCGAAGGTGGCGATCCTAGCCCGAGAAACCCTTGCTAGGCCCTGCCACCTCCAGCGGCCTCCTGACAACGAGGCTGATGCAACATGGCGGCCATGGCTGGGCGCGCTATTTTCGCGCCTAAAAATGGCCGCCGCAACAGCGTGGGGCTAAGGGAGAGCGAGGGGCGAACGCGCCTCGCAATGGCGACGATCGCCCACTCCTCCCTGCGGCAGAGGTCCTCTAGCAGGCCGGGGAGCGAAAAAAACTTCGACGAAAATAACAAACGAGGGGCCTGGGGACTTAGGAACCTCGCCGCTGCAGCCGCGCCGTTTTAAACGACAAGCGGCAGGCCTCCGAAGCCGTCCCAAGAGGATCGGCTGAGGGGCACCCCCCACCACCTTCCAGCTTACCTCCTGGCCTTCAAGTGCAGATTGTACTGAAGAAAGTCGCAGAATTTTAGAGAGAAACGTCTCACGAGGTTGGAGGAATAGTAGAGAAAAACTTTAAACGCAATTTGAGAGTCCAAGCCAAAAAAAGGATCAATTTAGCTCAGAGCTCTAACTAAATACGTCCAAACGGGCTGACTGAGGAAGAATTCTGGGGGATTGAGCACACCAGGAGGAGGTGTGGCTTAAGGAAAAATAGTTCCTCAGTCCTAAGGGCAAGCAGACTGAATTAACCCATTGCTTGGACTCTCCAAGCGGTGTACAGGAAAATAGGATGTGAGCCAGGTCTTCTACCTCTGCCGCTCCGCAAATCCAGATTGTAGGATATAGAATGGAATCTCCCATATCTGACCACTGTGTCAAGCTGTGATTAATGATTGATACATCAATGCTCTTCCAAAGAGAAAGAAACTAGGGGTTATTACAACACTCCTGGGTGCCAGTAACCTGCCAGTAGGGCTTCCTTAAATTTCCCAGTATTGTTGGGAAGATTGGAAAAGAAGAGAGCTTCTTTCTGACAAAAGACAGAATGCACGATCCCCGTCATCCCGTTTAAATTTTTACTAGAGACAGTAGAAAAATAACCTGCAGTTAGATCAATAATTTTCATTCCCCAGGTTCTCTTCCCACAGGGACAATAACAAGCAGTTTCCTCTAAACTCTGTTTACTGTCTTTCTCATCTGATCAGTTTCTTCCAACAGTCTTTCCACAAGTTCAGATACAAAACCTCATATTTGTGTATGATTTTCAATTTTCAAATTTGAGATTCTCTTTTTAGATGAATGTTCTTTTCTTGGACCTTAATTATTCCTTGAAATATTTAGTTGTTTAGAATTATTATTTTGAAACTAATTATGGGTTCTGAGGACAAAGCCTCTGCAGAAACAAACATGAAAAATTAATATTTTTATCCTGCAGGCTAACTGACCCAAATTTTGTAGTTTTGAGAGAGCAAAACAGCAAATAACGAAAGAAAACCAAGAAAGGACTAGGCGTATTTATCACTCATACAGACAAATAATAATTCCAAATATCTAACAGATGGGAAAGTTGTTTTTAAAAAACCTCCCCCACCCTCCATCTTTCAGTCAACATCAGAAGCTTTCTTGTCTTCTTTTGTCTTAGTTGCAGACTTTGTGGAGATAAAGAGACAGGTAAGCAGACCAAGTCCCATACAGCAAAGGTATCAAGGATTATGAAGGAGATAGCCTTGGGCAAATTTCAGATGACGGAAAAACAGTAAATCCCTGAACACTTCAAGTCATGTAACAGAATGAAAAGGAGAATAATTCTTCAAATGTTTTATTTACTTAGATATAGGATTTAGATCCCACCTTTTTGCCCAGAGAGCAAATGAACATGATTAACAATTAAAAAGCAAAACCATCACATTTTATAATAATGCTATAAAGTCACAATTAAATTCAAAAAGCAGGGAGGTTAAAGGAGAAGGACTTGATTCCTTTCCTAAAGGCAGAAAGAATGCAGACTGAGCACAACTCCTATAGTAGCACATTCTGGGTTTTGGACAACACAATAGAGGACCTAGGATAGAAAACCTTCCTTTTTCTAATCAACAATCATACTTGACCTTTGAGGAACTATATACACACTGCAATAATCGCTGGAGGCCAGGGCAACAAAATATACATCATTAAAGTCAGAGTCAAGTAAAATTAAATTACACTAATTTCATAATTACCCCTTTGTTTTATTTTCCCCTTCTGAAACATCAAATATGATTTGACCACAACTTTTGAAGAGGTCTTGTGGACAACATTCAAGATGTCAAGAGGGCCATAACTTTAAGGTCCCATGTGTAAATATCATCTTATGTAAGATGAATGATTGCATTTTGAACTAAATGAAACGTTTTGCTTTAATTGACTTTTTAAAAAAATTACTCAAGGATTCAAAAGGAACTTTCAAGTATGTATGTTGCTTTTATGGGTGGATGTAGAAAAAAAAAGGCATTCAAATATTTGCTTCACATTATTACTAAGAAAAGAAGAAAGTAGAAATTGGGCCAAACTTAGTTGACTAAGTTTACTAGTGATCTTTGTAGCTGGGTGAGAAATTGAACCTATATCTTAATCAATGCAGTGGTTCTTTTATCAACGTTTTACCAATTGCAAGTAAACTTCCATGTGCAGAATACAATACAATACAATACAATAGCAGAGTTGGAAGGGACCTTGGAGGTCTTCTAGTCCAACCCCCTGCCTAGGCAGGAAACCCTACACCATTTCAGACAAATGGCTATCCAACATCTTCTTAAAGACTTCAAGTGTTGGGGCACTCACAACTTCTGGAGGCAAGCTGTTCCACTGATTAATTGTTCTAACTGTCAGGAAGTTCTAAGTTGCTTCTCTCCTTGATTAGTTTCCACCTAATAACACGAACCCTTATTCAATCTTACTCACTCACCTGCTACACTCAACCTGTAGTAGAATTTAGGGTGAAAATTGAATTTGTTCAATCGGTAGATTCCACCCATGCATTTTGGCTTAGATTTAAATACGCTGTAGCTCATAAAATTATTATCCCTCGCAATGCTAGAAATTAAGGAACCCATCAAAATGAGTATAGACTCTTAAAGGATAAGGCACGATATTGAACACAACTGAGTTGATGTGAAGGCATCCTTTCATCAGTCGCTCCAGCATTTGGGGGTTCTATTTATATATTTCAATTCAGACATTAACATTCGGTAGCAGCCTTCTTCCAGATTCTTTAAGGCTCTAATTTACAAACAGAATCAAGAGAAGCAATTAAATGTTAAGTGCTATCAGCATGTTCTCCCTGAGTGGCACCAACATTGCATGCACACACGAACAAGATGGAATTGAATGAATCCAATCTTGACACAGACGAGTGGGTTACAAATTGAAATTCTATTTCATTACCATTAGTCTTAAGCTCTGTGTAACAGAAAGTAATAAGGGAAGGCGTCAAAAGCTTCTTCTAGCCAACATTGGATAGGAAGTCTTTTACCTATTACAAGAAGTCACAACTTTTTCTGGGGGGTTGATGCCATACTTGAAAAAGTAGTACATAAAACCAGGAGAGAAACTTAACGTTCTTAACATTTTATATGAATTAAAAACAAGTATGACTATCCTGCTAGTTACTATGAATACTGTAAATCATCTATGTAAGTGCCATTAATTATTTCAACCTCTGTCACATTGAAGTGACAGAAATCACTAGTAGACTAAAATCTACAATAATTTTGCAGGACTCTTGGAGGTAGAACTAACGTGTTTGGTTGTTGGGTGCAGCCTTGTGACTTCTGGCTGGGCTATTATGATGTTGTCCTTGAAATTAGCACATTATAAAACCTAAATGTCTCCTATGGGAAACTCCATATAACCCACGCTCATTTCTTAAGGAAAAAATACATCTGATGCATTTATCCACATGTATCAAATTGATTTCTAAATATCTGGTGGGGGGGGGAGCTAGAAATCTGATTTCCTCCTAGTTATATATAGACAGCCCTTCAAAAAGAGCCCAACCTGTACAAGAAGGCTGCTCAAAAGAAAAAGAATCCAAAACACACAGGACATGTTCACATTGGAACACATCTTGCAAAAAACAATAATATACAAGCCAAAATGAATCCATCAGCCTACAGTCCTATTCAGTAGTGGGGTTCAAAATATTTTACTACCGGTTGTGTGGGCATGGCTTTGTGGGCGTGACTTTGTGGGCATGGCAGGGGAAGGATACTGCAAATCCCCATTCCCTTCCCATTCCTGGGGAAAGGTTACTGCAAAATCCCCGGCCCACTAACCCCGCCAGCCTATTTGCCGGTTCTCCAGAATTTCCGCTACCAGTTCTCCAGAACCTGTCAGAACTGGCTGAATACCACCTCTGGTTCTATTGTCTTCCTGATATTCTTCCCCCTCCCCCACAAGTATAAACAGACAGAATTTTGCCAGGCCAGAAAAGGTAGACCAGATGCTACTACCTGCTTCAAAAAACTTCTATTTCCATACGCATGCCCAATGTGAAAGGATATCCATGAACAGCTTCTGAAGCTACAAGCAGTCTCTTGAAAGCTTTAGATGGCACCTTCTACGCCTTTCCTAAAGGTGCCACTGTGCTGTCATTCATAGTACAGCATAAGGGAATTATTTAAGTATACAGTATGTGAAATATGATACTAAGTATAAAGAAAGTGACTTAAATTTCCAAAAAGAAATATTATTGTCTTCCACCTATTTTGGTTTTACATATAGGCCCTAATACTGTCAAAAAAGTTGGACCAAACTTTCAGCACACTGAGCGTTATGCAGCCCTGACCCAAAATTGAAACTCTAACTCAAAATGAAATGAAATGTGTGGCTAATATGAAAAGTAGAGAAAACTCAATGACTTGGACCAAAAACACAATGTGGATATCCTAATTTATGTCAACGTAGCCAGCATTTGGAAAATTTCGGCAGCACCTGGACAAAATCTAGTAACAGCCAACAACATATTCTTTCTGGAAAGTGGAGATTCCATACACAGTGATTTTCAGGGCCTGTCAGGAGGCAATAAAGTCTTATTAACCCTTAATGTAGGAATAGCGTAATATGTGAGCCACTCCTTCCATATCCCTCGCACCATATGGCACAAATGTTCCAGAAAAGAATCCAAAGAATTCTACCATTAAGTACGGTAGACAGAAGGGGATTCTCTGGGCCCAGGCTAATGACAGTAGATCTGAAAAACTCCTGACCACTCTGTGCCTCCTCCAGTGGCACCCAATGTTACAGCATTTCGTTCAGATTATTTTTGTAAATCTACATTCTAGATATGCTACAGAATTGACAATTTATCCCACTGAAACCAGATTCTCTGAAGTGAGCCCACTGGTGAAAAATATACTTTCCTAAATGCTTTTGGGAAGGTGAGAAATTCTTGTGTAAACCTAGGGATCTTAATCCCACTGGGGGAAAAAAACCCATAATTTTATCCAAATTGTTAGAGTATTTACTTCACTGATTTGGGATTTCAAAAAACATCTAATGCTCCAAAAGCACAATTTGATCAATTTGTTTGGAGGAAGAGGGTCCTGTATTTAACCTAAGAGAACAAACATTAAAGGGTGCCACATTTTACAGCTTTGGGTTTACAAACTTTAACAGTGAATTTATTCACTGTAAACAATAAAAACACTTCTTCTATGCATTAACAATGTAGTAAGAAACAATCTGAAGGCAAATCGCAGCTGCTGAAAACACTGTCACTAAACTTACATATGTTAACACTTACTTAAATAGTTAAAGAAGAGAAAAGGTGTTGAACTGGAATACTGACATGCAAGTCATAGAGTCTGATGCAAGACCCTTGGGCATGGAAGAAATGAAAAACAAACAACTAATTTTAGAAACTCCATTTAGTTATTCTCACCAATTAGAATATGATGCAAGAGCCATCAACAAGCAGGTTTAAGTTATGGCTTTGCAAGCTGCATTTGAAATAGGTAAGAAAGCCATTTCCTATATAGGTTTATTTTTCTTCACCCATCAGTCATTGGAAATAAATAAATAAATAATAAATAAATTATTGTTAATAAATAAATAAATTATTGTTAATAAATAAATTATTAATAAATTATTATTAATAAATAATTATTTATTTATTTGCCCAAATTGGCCTTTCATAACACAGATTGATTTATATACCGTAGACTACAAATGGTAGGGGAAAATGAACTCTAAATGCATTACTTTTGAGAATCTGAAAAGTGTGGTTCAACTCAACATCCTTGTTCTAAATTCTAACAAACAAATATCTATATCCCAAGTTTCCTTTGTTCAGAAAGGGACTCTTCCACATACCCATAGTTCAAAGCTGGTGTAAGCATTAACACAGAAACAACTACACAAAAAGAGAAATAATACCAACGAATAGGTGAGACAAGTCTTAAAAGGAATTCAGAGACTAAATGTAACCAAACAATAGTACCTGTACCAGAGGTAGTATTCAGCCAGTTCTGAAAAGTTCTGGAGAACCCGTAGTGGAAATTTTCAATAGTTTGGAGAACTGGCAAATAGGCTGGCCCCGCCCCTGCTGCCTCCCAGCTGATCTTCTTCTGTGGCCCTGAACAGGAGAATGGAGCTGGAAAGCAGGTTAGTGAGGTGGGGAGGGAATGGGGATTTTGCAGTAACCTTCTCCAAGGAGTGAGGAGGGAATGGGGATTTTGCAGTATTCTTCCCCTGCCACAGCCAAGCCACGCCCACAGAAGCGGTAGTAAAAAAAATTGAATCCCACCACTGACCTGTACCTTCTATCTAAATGAACAAATCCATGGGGTCCTTGGTGCTCTCTGACCTTGGAGGTTTTCTTGCAAACGTTTCACTACCAAACTAGGTATCAGTGTTAGATTGGAGTGGAGCTTTGTGTCTGTTTATTTACAAAGGGGTTGTTCCATTGGTGCTGGTGGGAGTGTTCCTTGATGGTTCATTGATTAGGCTGTTGTTTACTGTTGGATTGTTTGTCTGAGTTAGTACAGTATCCCAATCAAGCAGAATATAAGTCTTGTATATAAACAGAGAGCAAATCCCACTCTCTTCTAGCACTGATGCGATTACCTAGTTGGGTAATGAAATGTCTGTAAGAAAAGAACCAAGCTCAGAAAGCGCCAAGGACCCAATTCAACATTGAGCTACAAATACTCTCTTCTGTTGGAACAGAAGAGAATATTTATAGCTGAAGACTGAATTGCTGGAATTGATGGAACAAATCCATCTATTATCTTCATCTGAAGACTCTTTCCTGGACAATATACCCCTATTTCCATAAGCATGGAAGATTTTTTTAAAAAAATATTCTCAATTGCAAGATATCTCCCTAGACTAGGAAATTTTGATTATTTGGTTATTTTCTCTACACAATTTTTCTTTTGAGACTGAATTTTATGCTGTATTGTATTTATGCTGCTCCTTTATTATCTTGTTATGTTACAATTGTACTAGGTTCTTTGTTATGTTGCATTCCGTATTTTTAATGCAAATTACATTGGAAAATGTTTTTAAATGTTTTAAAATACAAACAAGCATACCCCTCACTTGATTCCATGGTGTTTCAACCAAGATCATTTGGAATCCAGAAAATAATAATAATAATAATAATAATAATAATAATAATAATAATAATAATAATAATAAGGAGGAGGAGGAGGACTTCAAAAGAGGAGGGACGAAAGAAATATGGAATACATCTAAATTATATTTATAATGTTTACAACACCTGCCATACCCTTCTGGTCTAAATTATATTTCTTGTTTCAACTATGGTCATGCACTACTTCATACAGTGTCTTTGCTTACTTTCTGAGGATGCCATCAACTCCATCAAACCATGACAAAAATCTGCCTCTCCTTTCGTCTATACTGTATTGTTAAGATTAAATCCTCATTTATTCTATGTGCCCCAAACATCTCAATCCATTATATTTGTACTGGACACTCATCTTCCTATTCATCCCATATGCATTCAGCATCCATTGATTCTGAATCCTTTGATTACTTCACATCCTATTCCTATTGCATTCAGTTTTTATTCAACTTGTCTATAACAAAGCAGGCAGAAAAATAATTTCTTAATCAGCTATTTTTGATTATCAAGCATATTTCCATGCAATAGACCATAAACTACATACTAAGTTTCCCGCCTGCATGCACTGAAATTTCATTTTCTCATCTTCTCATCTCAACAGTTTATTAAGTTACTCACATCTATTTCCTCTAGGTTTTTTTTTTTTTACAAGCCTTCTCAAGTTTTGAAAACTCAAGTTTTCCCTGTCAAATGCAACTACCATAGTTTCCAATACAATCATTTTCAGATCTATATAGTTTACCACATTGCACTGTCTAAAATGCACTGCAAATCACTGGGTTTGCTTCTGCCCCAGCTTTATTATTTTTACAAATAACTCAAGGCAACAAACATATCCAACAAACCTTCCTCCTTGTATTTTTCCCTCAACAACCCTGTGAGGTGGGTTGGGCTGAGAGTAATTGGCCCAGGGTCACCTAGCTGGCTGACTAAGACAGGACTTGAACTCACAATCCCCTCCTTTCTTGTCTAATGCCTTAACCCAGGAGTGTCAAACTCAAGGCCCACGTGCAGGATCTGGCCCGTAGGGGGCTTAAATCTGGTCTGCGGGGCCAGCCTGGGAATATCAAAGGACCGGCCCGTGGTGCCTCTGCCAAGCCAAAAACATGCAGCGCAGAAGCCCCGTGAGGCCACTGCGTGGCTATTTTTGGCCGGCAGAACGCTGCAGAAGGCCATAGAGGCTGAAAACAGGCCGTGGGGGAGCCTCATGGGGCCTCTACGTGGCCCGTTTTTGGCAGGCAGAGTGCTGCTGGAGACCGAGGAGCCCAAAAACGGGCCTCACAGGCTCTCCGCATGGTCCGTTTCTGACTAGTAGAGTGGTGCAGGAGGCGTCCGTCCCAACTCTCCTCCCCCTGCTTCCCACCCTGTCAGCCCACAGAGAACTATAGTGCTGATCCGGCCATTGAAGAAATCCAGTCTGACACCCCTGCCTTAACCACTAGAACCTATAGGATCAGCTGCATACAAAAGTACACCTACGTTTACATACCCAATTGACAAATCCGAACCAAAAACTCCCTTTACATACTTCTATACAAATCTAAGTCAGAGAGACATTAAGCTTTGTCTTCATCCATCACAGCTTTGAGCCAGTTGCTAAGCATTCATTTTCATGCATTCCATTGTATCACCTTTTTGCACTCTGCTACCAATCCTCAGTTTCACATTCGTGTAGAATATTCAAGTCTATTTACTTTATATGCCTTTTCTAAATCAATGCATGTACAGAATGCTTTCTTTCATATCTCACGTTCATTTCTCAATTACTCGCTGAAGATCGAAAACGTGACTTGTATACCTCCTAGCCAGCAAAAAGCTTCATCATACTTCCCAAATTTCCCACAATCACCCACAGAATTTAGTCAGAATTATGGCTGTCCTATTGTCTTTATATTCATTCTTGCCACCTTCTCTTTAGGAGTAGCAGCATCCTTCTAATTACCAGGCAAATCCGGTCTTCCCATCTGTATTAATTGCCCAACCATTCTATACTACATTAACATTTCTTCAATTTTCTTTATAAACACCATTAACTTTTTCCCATCCTCATTTTTTACATATCATACTGATTTGAGACCTGCACTGGTATGTGAATTCACTCATCATCCCCATGCTCCTTACCTGGAGTTTCCGTCTATTCCCATTTAAACCGCATTATCTTGGGGTTACCAATAGCAACCAAGACAGCCTTCATTAAGTGATGCGGTCACATGATATTACACTTTACAACTGCATTACTTAGCAATGACAATCCTACAATCCAGAGGTCCCCAACACCTGGCCCGTGGCCTGTTGGCAAGCAGGTTGCACAAGTGGCGAGCAAATGCAGGAAGCTCCATTTGCACAAGCTTTGTGCGCGTGCACGAAACTATCCACTCCTCCCCGCCGCCACTGCTAGTCCATGGAGCCGGAAAGGTTAGACCACTACTGTAACTCAAGGACTTTTTCTTTTTCTTTCTTTACAATTTTTCCAAGATCCATGACTGACACTATCATATAATTTTACAATTCCATCCTTACATGCTATGCCAATTCGCTCAATCTTTCACCACAAAGAACAAACTCAACCCATGTTTTCAGATGTTTATTTATCCCTTTGTCATGTGCGTGTATATTATTAAACTACATAGTCAAATCCATGCACATCCAATCTTCTGGTTTGCCTGGGCTACATTGAGTGAAGAGGAAGAGGCCGTATATAAAATATATAATTAATGTATATAAATTACATAATGATGTGAAAAGTTTATGATCATGTAGGGCTGTATTGGCCATGGACTGCAGGTTGGATACACCTGATCTAATTAGTTATTTTCTAAATAAATGGTCAAAAGTCAACATTTGCAGTGATTCTTGGAATTTTGAATGACCCAATCATTATTTCTGTACCTCATTTCACTCCCACCTATACATTCATAGAATATTTTTCCACCTAGATCACATTCGCTAATTCTCTCACTAGGCTACACTATTGTGTAGGTTCCTCTAAGCATAGGCATCAATTTAACTGACACCCATTCATATTTTCTCATGTATGTTTTAGACCTTTCATTTATAATTAAGACTATAGCCTCCTAGCATGTATACTCACCTCTCCCCTACAGGAAGAGGCAAGTTTCTGATTACATTCTCTGGTGAGGTCCTTGGTCTTCTTTAAGCTTTCTTAGTTTGCTTGCAGACATTTGGTCACTCAACTAGGGAAGATCTTCAATGCTAGAAGAAAGTGAGGCTTGGTCTTTGCTTATATAGAACAATATTGGTGGTGTTGCTTTTATTTTTGGTAGTTCTTTGATTAGGCTGTTGTTTACAATTTGTCTGTCTGGTTTAATCCTTGATTATCTAGGAGTTGATTACAGGTGAAGAGGTTTTCTTCCCCTTTCTCTTACTTTCCTAGCCATATAGCATATCTACTTCTTTTATTTCATTTGTTAATTGACAATCTTTATTATCTTTTTAAGTTCCAAGTCAGCCTCCCACATGCCATAGTCATCACCTGATGGGCCCATACATATTGATCTCTGTGGTCTATTAAAGCCTTTAGTCAATGAAGGTTTAAAGCATTTTCTATTACATTTGATTGTACCAAAATATGTAGACTAAGTTACCAATTTTCCTCGTAACTATGCTACATTTCCTCCTAATAAAGACAATAGAACCCTGTTTCCTTGAAAATAAGATCTCCCTGGATAATAAGCCCAATTGGGCCTTTGAGTGCATGAGCTAAAATAAGCCCTCCCCTAAAAGTAAGTCCTTCCCGAAAATATTGCAACACAGCAGCAGCCATGAGGTGACCACGCTCACTGCCTCCTGCACCTCAAAAATAATAAGACCCCACCCCACCCCGAAAACAAAGCCAATTGCTTACTTTGGGAGTTAGGAGAAAATAAGACCCTGTCTTATTTTCGGGGAAACACGGTAGTCAAATTTTACCACAGGCACACACATAAAGTTCTATGCAATTTAAGATTGTTAGGGACTACCCTGCACATCAACAATAGTGTTCCACATCACCGTGTACTGATACACAGGTTGCTTTTTAAGTAAATAAATCTAATCTATAGCTGTTCATATTGCAAAACCTTAAGAGTCACTTTGTTCTGGCTTCAGTTTGCTGAGCGTGTCAATGTTACAGCCAATCTCGGGACAACCCCCTCACCTGATTGTTGCCTAATCATGATCTGTAACTCCAGATCATCGAACAGCACTGAAGCACTTATGAACAACACAATGAACACCGTGAAAAAACTTGGTGAAGCCCTCCGACTTTTTGGTGCATTTAGAATCAACATACACATTGTGCTCGTAATTCCCAGTGTGGGGTGAAGAGGAGAGGGCTGGACAAGTTGCCTGAACTCAGGTTCAGTTTGGGTCACTTCAATGTGGAATGCAGGAATTGGTCATTACCTAATAAAAGGACACAACCACAAAATTCAAAACAGACCTTGTGTGTTGCTCTCCAAAGATGGAGAAAGCAGACAGGGTTCTTTTTGATCTTTCTCTTTTAACTATTCTGTTTACCAAACTCAGGAATAAAAAAATAGCCAGTGTGTCCCCAAATTAAAGGGAGATATTTTGGGACCACCAAATTTCACATTGGCATTTGGTTGTAATTATGCTTGTTCCTGTGGGGTTGTTTTCTTTTCCTCCTTCTTCTGAAACAAAATTCTAATCACAGAATTCCTATATCAAAGATACTCTTGATCTTGTTTGCTAAAGTGCCTAACAATGAAGTAGCCTATGGCTTGGATTTTTTCAGCCATTCCTTGCATAATGTTATAGCAGCTGCCATCTTGTGAAGCACTGGCCACCCTGTAATGATGCTGACATTTCTCAGGAACTGGTATTCAGTAAATTATAATCTTTCATTACAGGGATATTCCATGGTGCTTTGGATGCTTTCACATCCATGTGAATCATAGTTAACCAGTTTATAGTGTTCATTCAAATAAGTTGGGCAGCCAATTGTTAATACACATTCCCTTAAAAATAAAATTTAAAAAGCAAAAATTCCTATCAGGCCAACAGGAAAGCCGCCATTTTGAAGAAGACCATAGGGCAAACAAACAGAAGACATGTTTGTACGGAGGGCAACCATGGACAGGTTCATTTACGTGTATAGATACCAAGGTCTTCCTAATCGAATCAGTCCTGGGGGTGCACCAGCAGACAAGATCATAAGGTTTAATGCAATATGTGTTAGAACATAGGATGTCCTCGACTTACAATCATAACGTAAGTTTGCCCATTATGGTCAACTGTTGTGACTGTTGTAAAGGTGGCCATCCATATGACCAATCCAATTTATGGCTTTTTTTGTGACATGTTATTAAGCAAGCCTATTGATTGCTTTAAATCGTTTTTGGTGAAAACTGGAAGTAAATGCCGTGATGTGATTGCAGGATGCTGCAAACCATAAATATTGCCATAAAAAGCTGCCAAGTATCCGACAGACAGTCACATGACCAGGGATCAGCAATTAGAAAAGGTAATAGTAAACATTTCCCCAATCCATTCGTGTCTCACTCTAGGGCACAGTACCCATCTGTTTAGCTGAAGGAGTTAGCATTGTCCGAAGACTTCTGTGGTCATGTAACCAGCATGACTATACACCAAGGCACATCACCCCACCGAAGTGGTACCTATTTATCTACTTGTGTCTGTATACTTCCGAACTGCTAGGTGTGAAGGAGCTGGGGCAAGTAACGGGAGCTCACGAAATTGTGCAGCATTCAGCTCTTGAGCCCGGACCGTCAGCTTTCCATCTGACAAACTCAGTGTCTTTAACTGCTTAGCCATTGTGCCCCACAGCAGTAGGATCTGGGTTGTAAATACCCCTGGGGAGGTCCATCATAGAACCATAAAAAGACATGTTACACCGAGAAAATGAAAAAGCCAGTGGCTGGATAGAACCCATTGTGGCATGCTGCCTGCCCCCCATCCATCCCTGAAGGAAAAAGACCATTAGTAACAGAATGACGTCTGCCAAAGAGATTTCATTGATAATCATTATGAAAAGCATTTCGCTATTGATGGACAACCTATCCACTTCCTTTTTGGAAATAGTGGCCTCTGGTTGTGCATTATCAGAAGGCAAGATTTCCCTCGTGGTAATATTTAGAAGCAGATTTTCCCAATGTTACAAGAAACAGGCTTATGGATTGCTTGTTTGTTTCTTATTACTGCAAAGAAAGCCAATAAAGAGAAGAGCGTGAAATGTAAGGGATTTTTTAAAACACAAAGTATGAGCTTCTAATATATGCTCCAAGATTTTTAAAAGCAGCAATAAATGAAAAAAAAAACACAAAAGGTTGCAATTTCAAAGCCTGCATACTTAAGTTTTGGCCAAAACTGCAATCAGGAACACAGAACTCAAGACGTTAACCTTTCAAAATGGCCATTTTAATAGCTTTGGGGGGGGGGGGGAAAGGAACCTTTGAGGTGAACCTGGCTTCTACCTCATAGCACTAACAACAAAGGGAGACATCGAACTATATTTCTATATTTTATTAAGGCAGGGATGGTGACCTGAGGACCACCCAGATGTTGATACAGTTGCCAACATCATCACTGTTACCTCTGCTACTGGACGTTCTAGGAACTGTAGATCAGCAATACCGCTTATGTTTAATTTTATTAAACAATTTAAAAATAACTATCCAGTTGTTTACAGGCCATGGCCTATTTGTAACAGGGCTGCATGAGTGACAAGACAGAGCGTGCATGCGTGTGCATGCAGTTCAACTTGTGTGAGTCGGCAACCGCGCATGCCAGCTCACACACATTAAGCTGTGCACACATATGCACCAGCCCACGGCTTGCAATGCCCAGTCCCCGTCTCCCTTACTTTCCCTGGGCCGCCAAGCCACAAAGGTCGGGGACCTCTGGTTTACAAAGTAAATTGATTATATAGAGTTTTCAACAGATTATACACGTATATGTAATATATGTATTAAAACCTACACAAAGTGGAACCAATCACCAATTTTGAAAGTATTCGTGTAAGCTTGTTTATTGAGATTTTACTGAATTTTATTGTAAGATAAAAATAGAAAAGAATACAAGCTAAGAGAGAGAAGGGTGCAAAGAGAGAGTACAGTACAGTACAAAAAAAAAAAACCTCTCAACCTTTTGCTTTATAATTTCACAGTATTCCAAGCCAATTATAGCAACAAAATCATTCTAATCCTGAAAAACTTAAAATCAAAGTTTTGGTTTTTTTCAGTTTAAGGTCAAAAGTCCAGAAGCAGTTTTTAAGTAGAAACATACAGTAACTAGATAAATTCTTCTCTTTAATCGGAATAATCAGTTTTGCCATCTCTGCCCAAAAAATAGTCAGTTTTGCCATCTCTGCCAACTCCACTGGGAGCTTCTTTGTTTTCTCAAATGTATATAGCCACCCATTGCATGAATGGGCTTCATTTAAATTTAATTTAAAATTGCTTTTAAAAAATCAATCATTTTATATGTAAAGCAGAGGGGGCTTTGTTTTGATGGTCCAATTTTTAAAAAATGAAAGGGGGAAATCTAAAGGCTATAACAGAGTGGAGTCAGATCTAGTAGTTTGGTTAACCTTAGTCCTTTAAGACAAAGAATGTTAAGAGCAGCATATGACGCTACTGAGAGCAGCCAGCCACTGTATCTTAAAAAAGCAAATTTGTTTGGATACAGTCAGTGTCCAATCACCTAGAATTAAGTTATCTAAAGCTAAGCATCTTATTGTCAGACTTAATGTAGCTACCTGGATTAGAAACAGTTAATCCAATGCATTAATCTTTTAGAGCTCTGATTAGATTAGAAAGAGTTTTAAGATTATAATACAAGAATTCCAATGAGCATTTCACCTTCAAATGAGAAATCTGCAACTGAATATAGGAAGGAAAACCAGCCTCTTCTCGTCATTCTCTTTTATTTATTTATTTATTTATTTTATCAGACTTATTAGTCGCCCCCTCTCCCCACAGGGACTCGGGGCGACGTACACAAGCAACGGTCTACGGACTACAAAGGAGGAGGTAAAAATAAATAAATACAATAATCAGAGAAGTTAAAACCCCAATAAGAATAAAAGTTTAAAAGCTAACATTGACAATTAAAATTAACCAAGGGGTGGAACAGTTGTCGAGATTATGCCAGGCCGGCTAGGCGAAAGAGGTGGGTCTTCAGTTTACTGCGGAAGGAGCGGAGATCGGTTGTTGTCCTGATGTCTGGGGGGAGGTCGTTCCAAAGGGTGGGACCCGCCACAGAGAAGGACCTACTCCTGGGCACCGCCCTCTGACAGTCTCTAGAGGACGGCACCCGGAGAAGGCCCTCTCTGTGTGAGCGAATGGGCCGCAGGGATGTATGGGGCAGGACACGATCCCGCAGATAACTAGGCCCTATGCCATGGAGCGCTTTAAAGATGGTGACTAACACCTTGAAGCGCACCCGGTAGGCCACAGGAAGCCAGTGCAGCTCGCGCAGGAGAGGTGTTATATGGGAGAACCTCGATCTCCCCATGATTACCCGCGCGGCTGCATTCTGGACCAACTGCAGTCTCCGGGTGCACCTCAAGGGGAGCCCCATGTAGAGAGCATTACAGTAGTCCAGACGAGACGTTTTGTGATGGCAAGATGGATTTGAAAATTAGTCCTAGCCTTACCAATATGAAAATCACTTATCCACACTTACCAAAGTAGTTTGGACCAGCAATAGAACATTTAAAATTGGAACTGGCAGGATTTCTGAAATCCACTGGTATGAAAAAGCAGTTCTCATCACACCAGATAGAATCTTAGCTTTTCTCTCTTATAACTGAATACAAAGTACCAGACTATACGTAGTGTGATTTTATTTTTACTTTTTTAAAAAAAGCAAAGGTTTCTATTAAAAAGGCATTTGGCAATACAACATCCCAAATTCAACTGGTAGAACATTGGTACTCTAAGCATACCATGAATTATAAGCATTTCTGATGCGTATCTGATAATTTTTCTAATGATAATTTCTCTTTCTCCTCTTTTCTTCCTGCTGAGACCTAAGCATTTTATTTGTTCTAGCCAAAATATTGCATTGAGACCATCAAGTTGGGTTGAGACTGATGGCTATTTTCCACATGGAAACAATGCATTTTCTTCAACAAATTAATCTTTTATTTTAAAAAAAAAAACCTCAAAGGAGCACTGAAAAGTAACATCTTCAAATAATGGATCATACAAATATGTCAATGGACATGGATATATAGATATATATGCTTAATAATAAACTCTATAACTAGTAATTAGCCGTTCCACGCCTTATATGCACAAACCAAAACCAGATGTAATATTTTCACACTAGCCTGGGTGCAAAGACCTTTTTTCTCACTTCCCAAGCTATATTTATTGTGATACTCAGCTTCTAAGACTGTGCAGGGTTTCAAAAGCTACATCTTTGCATCATTAACTTCTGAGCCAGCCTCCATAAACTTGCTAGGCGATATCAAAAGTCTTCCCTCAGCCACTGCTTCTTCTGAAGCCTGCTTACAAGTTCATGTCTACTGCCTAGGAAAGAAGACAGAGATACTTGACATTCTTAATCTTCAAGGACTTCATTAGACACTTCCAGAAAAACGAAGTGTGTGAGGGGGAAAAGAAAAAGCAGTCATTAAAATGTAAAATCTGTCATTTCCAACAAGCTCCGGGGGCTAAGACAAATCTTTGGAGGACCCTCTGTTCTATATTCCATGTTTTCTAAAGGACATCCCAAATCCTTTTGTTGTTCAAAAGTCTAAGTAAATCCGCATTTCAGGCACATTTTTTAAAAAAGGAACTTAAATAGCTTACGTGAATAAGATGCAAGGAACTGGCCTTTAAACGCTTACAGATACTGTAAGAAAGGTAAAACTACAAAAAAAAAAAAATCTCGACTAGGCAGAATCTCTCAAATTGTAATAAATCTGCCTCGAAAACTGCATATGTGCTCCAAAACAATTCAATAACAGTTCTCAAGGGAAAGAATGAAATAATAAATGAAGCTCCTAAGAAAATACATACTGCAAAGCCAATACTTTTTTTAAAAAAAATTACCACACAGGCTATGTAAGCCAATTCAAAATAATTTAAACTAGATTTCCCTAGATTTAATCTTATTGAATAGGAAGGGACGCAAACATTTCGTTGAAAAAATCTTTTTTTTTCCTTTCCATGAAGTTGAGTCTTTTGACTAAATAGAAATTTGCACGTCATTTTCCTGACAACAGCATGGAAGTGGGTTTATCATGCTGTCTTCTGGGATGATTTTCAACTTCCACTCTGGGTCTCACCTCAAGGGTTTCCTAGTGGCCTCCTATCCTAATACTAGCCAAATCTGAAATCCTATTTGAATAAAAATAAAAATCAGCGAAGGGTGGCTAGATGCTGCCATCTGCTGAAAACCTTTCTATACCAAAGAAATTTAAATTTAAGAATATTTAGATAACTAACTCCAAGGGAGTACTATGGTCTCTTAATGGACAGTTTACCAGTTTATAATAATCCATGATTTACAGCTGAATATATGATAAACTAGACAACTGATTTAAAAAGTGTGGCTTGGTACAGAACCTGCAGTTATCAAAGTCTTCATCCTATAAAGCATAGGTGCCAAACTCGCTGTGTCACGTTGCCATCACGTGGCATTTTGTGATGCTTTTCTCATTTACGGACCTGGGGTGGGCCTGGCCTGCACATGATGCATCCGGCCTGCGGGCCACCTATTTTACACTCCTGCTAGAAAGCATCTTGTTCAAATCCCTTTCATCGTAATGGACTGCCCCTAAATGAAGCTGTGCCCCCAAATATTCAAAATTAGAGAGTCAAAGAGTTACTAAATGATCTTAATATGACATGACGATTTCTGCAGCTATTGTCAATAATATTAAATAAATCAAAGCAGGTTTTAAGAATTCAAATGTATTGTTTAAATGTAGTTATTTACTTGTTATTTTTTAAGCAGCTCTTTACCTCAAATAGCTATTTACATTTATTTACACCATACCAAGCACAAACAAAAATTGCATACATTTCTAGCACAGCCTTTAAAAAAATAGGCGAAGGGAAGCCCACCAATTTCAGGCAAGAATATTTCATAATAAGTATCAACCACAATGTAGCCATATTAAGAGCAAGTCTTTTGCTTGTTGTTTAGCCTTACAAGTTACACCTCGGCTGATTTTTGTTTTAAGAATTATGAGCTTGCAGGTTAATCAATAAGGATTGCTCATTTTAACTTTTTAGGTAAAGGCAGTAAAACTGGTCATTTCTTATTATTCAATCTGCCGTCTCTCCTCTCACAGACAACTCCAGGATCTTACACTTCCTTCCACCCACATGTGCTCATATTGCAATCTGTTTTTCCAGCACCTGTTGTCACTGCATTTGTAAAACCTGTCATCTCCAGTGATATCCTGAATGGTTTCTCATTGCAAATTCCTATTTTCACTTTCTATCACTCTTGGACTTTAGTTTCTTTTCTTTTTTTTAAGGATAAAAGTGATGTGGGAATCTCAGCATGACTATTTACAGCAGTATTTCTCAACTTGGCAGCATGAAAAAAGTGTGAACTCCAACTCCCAGAATTCCCCAGCCAGCATGTTTGGCTAAGGAATTCTGGGAGTTGAAGTTCACACATCTACTAGTTGGCAAGGTTGAGAAACACAGATTTACAGTACTCCAATAACATCGTTTTATGTCTGAAAATAGTGGAAGCATATACTCACATATAATGAGATAATATGTGTAATTCAGGATTGATTTACTGCAGAGTTCCTCAATGTTTCCAACTTTGCAAAACAGCGAGGGGATGCAAGCAGCGAGGGGGATACATGTGTGCTGCTTCGTTCGTGTGAGTGGCATGCATGCACACCTGCTGCTCACGCAAATGGAGTCCATGCACACACACTCGCCCACTGCTCGTGCAAGTGAGGATGCATGTCCCATGCGTGTGTTCACCAGCCGTTTCCATGGTCCTCTTGCAAATCCCTCATGGCCCACAAGTTGGGACTCTTGATACTGATTGTAGCTGATCAGTTTTGCAGACCATAAACTCTTGATTTACAAACTATAAGGGCTGGGCATTACACCACTACGCTTGTTTATGAGATGAAACACAGTGTGAACACAGCTATTCTTTTTTTAGTCATGGTTTATGATTCAATGTTAATTAAACCTACCCAACTGTGATGTATTGGACAAGCCATAACTGAAGAAGCTATGTTTCTTTCCAGTGACTAAACAGCTGTATTAATTTAAAGTATAAAAATACAAACACATAAATATATATAAAGTACCTTGGCAGTTTTTAACTTCCTACAGTAGAATACCCAGATCTTAACGGAGGTAGCTTCAGGAGCTTTTCCCCAACACGACTACCCTCCAGTTGTGCTAGATCACAACTCCCACCATGCTTAGCCTGCAGGCTCTTCATAAAACTTTCCAGATGCTCTGGTTGGCCTCACTAATTCAGCGATTCAAAAAAGTACCATTTCAAAAATGCAGTCCTTCCACCAACATAGGAAATTTGAAATCCTATCTCCAACCTAGCAGTCAACTACAAGACATGCCAGAATTTAAATTTAACAACCTAAAAACTATAGAGAAAGTAATCTTCTTTTCATACCTACCAAACTAGCTGAAGAAATAAATACAGCACCATAAAAATGTGGGGTTAACATATCAGTGCCTATTCAGGTATTTTAAATTTCCAATTTTTCCCTAGTCGAAGACTGAAGCAGAGGCATTCTATCTGCTAAATGTTTTAACTGCTAGCACCAAGCCCAAAACCTTCACTTCAGCAACACACCCACTCTCATTTTAGAACCATTAAAAACACACCATTAGATACTAACTTGTCTTCAAACAAAGATGCACCAATTTCAATTAACAGAGTCTTCATTTTAATATTGACCCTTTGCTTAGCCAGGATTGATGTAACGTGTCATTTGCCCATGTAGATGTAAGCTGGACCTTGTACAAAATGTCCATAAAATGGGCACCAAATCTTCCAACAGCAGAAAGGGCTATTTAATTTAGATTCCACCAATATACATTCACCAGTCTTCTGCCAGTGTCACATTAAACTTACATCAGTGCTTGTTTTCTTGTAGTGTTCCCACAGCCTGCCTTCTAGGTGAAATTACTGTACAATATATAACAGCGTCAGAAAGAAAGGCGTCACTTGGAAGGATGAAATCGAGAAGGAATCAATACAAAGAAGATAAATGTTCTTTCTCACAAGCAGCAGAATATCAAACAGAGGCAAGGTTGTTTTTTCATGCCTTCTCTTTTCTGAATTGTCTGGAAAAAGGTATAAAAGGGGTATGCTTCCGGTAAGGTTAAACTTTTCTTAGTGTTATCGATTTCTGAGTTTTTAAACCTTTATAGTAGAATCCTGTGTGCATTTGTTTTAGAAGAAATAAGACTGCATTCAACGTGATTTACTCCTTAGCTAGAACATCTCATCAAAGAATTGCAACCTTAGCTTCCCAAGTCTTTTTTTCCCCCTATCCATCTTTTATTTCATCTTCTGCATATATTAACTATAAACAATAACATCAAAAAGATCTGTGTTCTACCTTTAATCATAGCTATAAAGAGGTGCTAATGAAAAGTAAAAAAACCTAAGCCAACCATAACAAAGAAAAGAAGTTGCTTATCAAATTAGCATATTCATATTAAGTTTGTCTATTAAGGAAAAAATGCACTAGAGTTAAAATCAGGAAAGAAGTGTGAATGTTACAGATACCAACAGTATGGAGTTTGATAAACTTAGATTATTTTTTAAAAAATTTAACAGTGCCATTCTAAAATACATGGCATGAATTATGGAATGGAAACAAGTCCCATCAAATTTTCTGGGGTTGGAACAAAGTAATGTGGATTTGCTCCTTACAGTTCTTAGCCTAAGGATCCTTGGAATATTTGTAAGAAACAAATAATTTTAAAGCTTTTTTTTTTTACAAGACACAAGCAGAAAGAAGTTGCATGTACCAGTGACATATATTTTCATTCAAATTTGCTAGTCATCATCTCTTTCATAAAGAAAAAATGGGAAAGGTTAAATTGATTAACATTGGAATATTTGTCACAAAACCATCTGTGTGAATATTTTATGCAGTTAGTAATAAATAGGCAAATTCCAGGCATTCATCGTCTACCGAGCTATCACCTGTGACACTATACTGAAATTTACAGCAAATGGCAAGAGCAGGTGACACCCTTCCTTCCCTTAAATAGAGATAGGTTTTAGGAATTGTTCTGAAATGTAGTATTATCTGATCAGAGTCCACATGTTGGGAGACTTTGGGGTATACATATGTTGAATGCAGTTCAGAAAAGACAGCAGCTCAGCAGTGCCTCTGCTGGCCCATTTGTGTTACTGTATACAGTATGAAGGTGGGGTGAGAAAACCATTCACAGAGAGACTTAAGCTTCTCTGACATTTTTAACTTTTTCCGAGCTCTGGGATCAGCTTAGAAACGGATAAGGATGAATGAAAATCCATCCTGCACTACAAAATTTTTCCAACAATGTTTCTATCATGCATGTTTTCTACCAAGAGAACAAGCAAACACAATCTCTCTCTTTCTCTCTCACACACACATGTTAACCCTGCATGTCAGAAATCAGATGGGCCAAGCAAAATGCCCATCACCCTAAAATGACTTTGGCTAGAGTCCAGAACTGCCAAAAAGGGAACAAGATTTTAGGCCATCTATCTAAAATGTCAGAATTGATACCTCTCTCCACCCTTGAGAGTATGATCTGACCTTCTTCTAACTCTATGCCTTTCCTCTTCATCCTTGCCAAGGTCAATGGTGTGACACCTTTAATGTTTAATAGAATAAAAAATGCAACACGACAGCTGTATAGAAAAGCCAAAAGTCAAGGTAAGAAACAGAGAGAACCCAGAGATTTCCAAAACAGACACAATCCACCACCTTATTTCCACCTGGCTGATGGCTAGTTTGCACACCCAATTTTTGAGAATGGAATTTTTTTACCACCACCCCTTACACACACACACACACACCACCAAGCACACATCCACAGCTGGCATTTTGTCTCTGCCACACTCAGGGTCTGTCTACTAAGCACTGCACCAAATGCAAAACCTCAGCAAGGCAACCAAGAGGCCAAAATAAAAGCAAGCCAGGTCTGATGATGCAGAAGGAAAGAAACATAAGAATTTCTGACAGTCAGATTGCATGTTAAGGCAACAGACTTTTTTTTTTTTTTAAAAGGCTGAATCTCCTAACGTTCCAATGAGGGAGTTTCTCTGCCTCTCCAGCCAAACCTACACCATTTACCAAGCTCAACCAGTAGTTTGGAAGGGGGGGATTAGGAGAAAAAGAGATATTATACAGTACTCTCTATGTAGCTACTTCAAGGAGAAAGATAATGGAAGGCACTGGGCAGCACCCCAAGGAAGGCTGATTAGCAAGCAGTCGCGGCAGATAAAACAACACGGGGAGAACCAACCAAATCAGACACATTCACTTTCTATTGAAGGCAGGGGTGGAGGGAAGCCCCATTACCCCGCATTAAGCGCAGCGAGCAGCCGGTTTGAAGGTCTTTCCCCCTCCCGTCCACATCGCTCCAGCCGAAGGGCGAAGGCACAAGAGGGGCACTGCCGGGCGAGGAAGACTGCGCATCTCAGGAGCAGAAGTTGCGCGGAGAACAAGCGGCAAAGGGCAGCGAGCCAGGCTCAAAGGTCTCCTTTTTGTCTCCTTCTCTCCGGTTCACCCCATCCAAACCGGAGCCTCTAGTCTAGACCTTCGGCGGGAACGAAGCCGCCTCATCTCTTAAGAAAAACCCGGCTTCTTTCCCTGCCCGGGAGGATAGGATAGGGGGTCTGGCTGCGGGAGGAGATAGATCGGGTCCAAGAAGGAGAGGGGGAAATCCTGCAACGCATTTTCTCTCGGTCCCTGCCTTTGGATCCCAAATTGTCCGCACCCACCCACCACCGTACACAGCCCCGCCGGCCACAAATGACGGCGGAGCACACAGGCGTGCAAAAAGCCAAGCGAGAAAGGCTCATCCACCGAGTGGGGGTAAAAGAGAAAGAGAGAGAGGCGGGACTCGGGGCGACATCTGCGGGGTTCCTCGGCGCCCTCCTTCCTTCTCCCTGCCCCCAGCCTCTTTTTCCAGCCCCTCCATCCCACGCTTCGATTGCCACTCACCGGGAAAGCACACCACGTAATGGAGCACGGAGATGGTAATTTTCAAGAAAAAGATCCAGCAACACGGTTGTAGTAGCCTCCGCATGTCCAAAACCGCACATCGGAGAAGAAGAAAAAATTAAAGCAAGAGGGGGGGTGGGGAGCGCTCTTGAAACGGGTTTAAAAACAAAAAAGGCGAGGATTCCACAGACCCACACGCATTCCCCCTCTTTAAAAAAAGGCAACACTCAACAGCAAAAAAATCCCACGCAAAACTTGTGGAGGGCGACCAAACTTGCACACTTCCCTCCCTCCCCCCCCCCTCGGCTGCAAACAAAAGGAGAACAATTCTTGGGTTTATTTTCTTTGGACGGCCGTTCCCCTCTTCCCAAGCTTCGCACCGTTCCCGTCCTTCTCGCACTCCCGAAGCGCAATAACGCAGCGGCCCCCTTCTTCGCTTTCCGCTCCCCGAGTTGCACGGGTTGGGATCGACCCGCTTGGGTGCAAAGACGTGCGAGTCCCAGAGTTGAGCAGAGGCAGCGCCGCTCAAGGGCCTCGGAAACCAAAGCGAACCGCTGGGTGTGGGGGGGGGGGGGAGAAACTCGGGCACCCCGGAGCTCACAACTTCGCTCCAAGCCGCCAAGAGCCCGGCGGCGATGGGGATGGCTGGAGAAAAAGCGCCTCGGCCAGGCTCGGACTCTTCATGCGGGCAGCCTCTCGGCAGGCCAAAGGGGAAAAGGCATCCCTGCGAACGGCAGTTCAGAGCGCGGCAGAAGCGGGAGGGTTTTTTTGTTCCCTTCCAAAATGATGGGGAGCAGCCCGGAGCAAGAAGGGAAAAGGCGGCGGAGAAGAGTCGGGGTGCCCGGAGCTGCTTTCAATCCATCCCGCTGCTGGAAGTTGGGGCTCCGGCGAAAGCTGGCGAGGCAGAGTCAGGCAGGAGCTGCTGCTGGAACCTTTCCATTCTTCCATACAGGAAGTAACATGTGAGCCTGGATTCTGGCTGAGACTTTAAAGCGTAGAGGGAGCGGGAGCGGAAGGGAGAGAGAGAGGGAAAAGGAGAGGCGAGGAGGCGGGGGCGCGCGGAGGGGGGAGGAGGAGGAGGAGGGCTTTGCGCGCACTCGAGGCTCTTAAAGGGGCAGCGCAAGACGCGCCTCGCATCCAGCGGTGCCGGCGAAACAGGGTGCCGCCTAGTTTCCAGCCGTCCCTTCGCTTGCGTTGGGCTTCCCACGCTCTCGTCGTCCGTAGCCCTTGGGTGCTTACGCTTCATACGGCTAAACACACACACACACACACACACACGCTTCGCATACACACGACGTCCACTCCAGCGAGTAGAGAGCACGTGCAGACTCTTCCCACCCCCACTCAGCTTTTCAGAGAGAGTCCACTCCACGCGCGCCCACCGCGTGCCGGAGGAGCTACTGACGACCGGCCATCAGCAGCTCTCAACCTCGGCCGGAAGGAGCGGCTTCGTTTACACGTGCAACACCCTGGGCTATTGGTAATAATAATAAGTATCTCTGGCGTGGGGCAACCCAGTCCCCGAAGGTGCAAACACGCTTCCCCCGAATGCGAGCGCGCACACCTGCCTTGCTTTTTTCGTGCAACCCTAGTTAAAAATAAATAAGAGCCACTGCGTAACCTTTCAACGCAAACACGTTGCCACCCTCGCCAGCGCACAAGACCGCTGTTTTCCTCGCAACTCTTATTTAACATTACAGGCATTTTCTCTCACACTCTTTATTTTACAGCCTTTCCCCTCTTTCCAGGGACACACGTTTATCCCCCCCCCCCACACACGCACACACATAAACACTGTTCTCCCGCGCATGCGCACCCGGCCCTCTGGCTAAGCGGATTCGCTCCCTTGCCATCCACCCGCGCGCCTTTGCCAACTAACGGACAGGATCCCGAGTCCACGCCGAGCGCGCCCGGACCCCGTTTATTTTCCACTGCGCGTGCGCCCTCGCGCTCTGTCCGGAAAATCTGCAAATCCATTCCCGCTTTTTTTTTTTTTTTTTGCTTTTGCAAAAGTAGGCTGGCTGCTTTTCTTTTCTTTTTTTTTTTCAATTTTCTGACAGCAGAGGGGGCTTAAAGTAATATAGATTTAGCATCGGGGCGCCTCTAATCGGGAAAATGCCATAGCTCCCATCTTTGTGCCTTTTGGGTTTTTTTTTTTTTAATATAACTACGGTCCGACCATGCATCCTAAAATCCTGGAGGTACCTTCCCAGTCGCTCTTCTGCTTTGTTCCCTCCCCCCCATCCGAGGTTGTTACTTCTTGATCTTTGTTAGGCGCCGGTTGTTGTTTTGGGTTTAGACGATCTCAGCCTTTGCGATCCGGGGAGAGACGGAGAGGTTAAAAGGACCTTCTAGCTGTGATCAGACTGAAGCAGAGCTCAGAAGCTAGGCTGATCCTGAGGGAGATAAGAGGGAGCGATTTCCTTTTCAGCCCGGCGTTTAAATAAAAAGCAATCCGGGAGAAGCGTTCTGGGGGGAAATCCCTTATCTGTAATGAGTTTTGTCCCTTCCTTTAGACTGCGAGATTTTATCGACTTTTAGTTATAAGTAGCACCGTATTTTCCCTTTATGTCTCTCCTAACTGCTGTCTGAGAGCTGGGTTTTTTTCCCCCCCCTGATGAAAAGTGTAATTGAGTCAAGATAATTTGGCATTGGTAATACTTTTTTTTTAAACACCCTTATCTAAATTGTATCTGTTTGAAGGTACTTGTACTATTCTATCTCCTTTCTCGTGTATGTGTATGTGTGTGTGTGTGTGCTTGTCGATGTTCTATTTCATTTTGAAAAACATTAAGGAAAAAAAAAACATTGGAACCTAATTTAAAATAAAGTTAGTAAATCAAGGGGGAGAAAGATGGATATATTTGGGAGGGGTTGGGGGAGCATATGGAGAAGGATTTTTTTTTCCAGGAATGTGGATGGATGTCATTTAGAAGATGGTCTCTTGTGCTGCCAAAGTATGAGAGACAAATTTGTTAAAGAGAGAGAGAGTGAGTGAGTGAGTGAGTGAGTGAGAGAAAATCCAGACAGTTGAATTAGGGTTCTGGCAGTTTTGATTCTGATGCCAGTGATGTTTTGATTTTGGTCTTTCAACAAAGCAAAGGGCTGGGCTTGATCACCTAAAATACCTCCTTCTGTTTGATGTACCTAGATATGCTTGGACTAAATGAAGCCTCACTGTTATCGGTGACGCCACTTTATGGGTAAATCTGAATCCAATCCATTCTTTGTAACTGTTTGTCTTTAATTGATTATATGTTAGCCAGTGGTGAGAGAGTAGGATAAAATAGCTGTAGGTAAATAATGTAATTGCTGTAATTGGGTGTATCAAGATGCAAACTTAGGAGTATTTTGAAAACTTGGTGGGGTTTTTTTTTTGTTTACTTATATTGAGATAATACACCTTTCTAAAAAAAAAAAGGTTCTATATATCCTATGTTGGAGATAGCATCCATATGGGGCTTATCCTCATATGCCCAGAGAATGGGTGTATCAGGTGAGCCAACACCCATTCTAAGCATAGTGTTTGAATAGGGGTGGCATGGAATGTTGTCAGCTGGAATGCTGTCAGCCCAGGTTCAAAACCCAAACACCACGTAATGGGGTGAGCTCCCATCCTTGCCCCAGCTCCTGCCAACTTAGCAATTCGAAAGCATGCAAATTCGACTAGATAAAGAGGTATCACTTTGGTGAGAAGGAAACAGCGCTCCATGATGTCATGCTGTCTATGTTATGGCAAGAATGTCTTTGGACAGTGCTGGCTCAATGGCTTTGAAAAAGAGATGAGCAGCTCCTTCTATAGTTGGCAATAAGTAACCGAGTAAAATCTGCAAGGACTCCTTTACTTTTGTAGCATTTGGATAGCCAGAGCTCCCTATCCCGACAGTGTAAAAATAATTATGAAGTTGGGTGTTTTCGTGCAGTTTTGCCCAAGATCTTCTACTCAGTAACTTGGAAGTATGCCATCTTATGCTAAGTTAAATTTATTGCTACAGACCTATGGATGAGGAAACCCGCAAGGCTTTACTTTTGATTAAATTATTGAGATTTAAGTGCAATTATTAAATGTTTAAAAGTACATAATTTAAAAATCAATTAGGAATGCATACATTACTATATTGCTATAAATAACTTTGAGATAACAATATAAGGTCCAAGTAATCCCAACGCACCATCAAAATTGAACCAGAATTTCTGTTGCTAAGTGAGGCATTGGTTAAGTGAGGTTTGCCCTATTTTACAACCTTTCTTGCCACAGCTGCTAAGTGAATCACTGCAGTTATTAAGGAAATCTGGCTTTCCCAATGACCTTTGCTTGTCAAAAGGCTGCAAAAAGTGATGACGTGATCCTTGGACATTGTAACAGTCATAAAGATGAGTCAGTTACCAGGCATCTGAATTTTGATCATGCAATACTGCAGCGATCATAAGTGTGAAAAATGCTCATAAAGTCACTTTTTTGGTGGCGTTGTAATGTTCAATGGTCACTAAATGAACTGTTGTAAGTCAAGGACTATCTGTATATGCAGGCTTTCGTCAAAATGTTGAAAGGTTTCTGCCATCATAACTCATGTTTCATCTCTTGGATGTGCCTGAAATATCACAACCTGCATCAAAAGAGAGCAGAGTTTGCATCCCAATGACACAACATTGCTTTTATCATTTGGCCCCCTCTGCCGAGAGCTTGCCAAAAACCATACAGAGCTACTATTATCATTATGTAGATTTTTCTGTCAACACTTCTTCCAAGGAGTTCCAAGTGATGAATAAACCTAATGACTCATCATCTTCCTGATGTCTTAAATTGAGGGAAACCATGACACAATATGCTAAATCATGGTTTATAAACCATATAAATGGCGATGTGATATTTGGGTTGACTTAAAGTGCTGTGATTTTAATCACTTTTTTTAAAAAATCTTGGTTTATGAGTTTTTCATATTGGATACATCCAGCCAACCATAATTTGATCAATAAACCATGGTATCTTGTGTTGCATAATCTCAGCCAATGATGGATAGAACAACATCTAGCAAGTGTCATGGCTGAGTGGAAACTTGGATCTGGATTTCAATACACAAATAAGATCAAAAACATTTCACTTTACATTGCTTGTATGCATACACTACTATATACTATGGTAAATAAGTGCAAGAAAGGAATGGACAAACATTTACCGGATGGCTAAGGATTCCCATCTTGGACAGGAGGTTGGACTAGAAGACCTTCAAGGCCCCTTCCAGCCTTATGATTCTATGTAACGTGCAAAAGAAACTACAGGTATAATATGAAAGAAAGGAAAAAGGAACACAGCAGACTACTTTACACCCAAACTATTAACTCTACGTCCACATATGGAATGTTCATGACAAAACTGCAATGCAAATTCTATTACACACACACACACACACTCGCACACACTGCAATGTAATCATAGAAAGTGGAGTTTTGTCATTTTGCCATTTTCATGATTAGGAACAGATGCCTATGACCACACACACTTCTTCAGCAACCAATCTATATTGCATTCAACTTAACATTTGCATGACTCTTAAATGTTCCCAACTCAATTCATTGTTAAAAAGAGATCAGAAACTTGCTGCCTTACAGTTATTTTCACTTTATTTTGCAAAGGTTCATTTTACTCAACAGACCACCTACAATCCACTACATTTCTGCTAACATCTGCACGTTTTAAATTCATTCCCCCATCTTTAATAAACATCCCCAGGTTTGATCTATGTTGGCTACTACCAGGATATGTTTTGGAGAAAATATATCCTCTCACTGGCATTGCCCCACCTAAGATCAGGAGAGAAGTAGCAGCAGACGTTGAGTGAACTAAGCAAGAGAATAACCCTTGACATCATCTGAACAGATAAATGCCCCAAGCCCATCAATTCAGATCTAGAAACAATTTTACTGCAAGAAGAAACATTCTGAGAACAAAATTGAACTTAAAGATGGAGGAAGAAGACTAGTGAGCAAGGAATAACATTAAAGGAGGATCTGGTTGAAGGATCCAACCTCCCTTATACTACTTTGAGGACCATGAATAGGTTAAGAGTTGGAGTGCCTATGTGTAAAACCAATAGGCTGAATGGATGCTCTCAGCAGATAACAACATAGTGCAGTGATGGCGAACCTATGGCAGCCTGGGGAGCGCGAAAAATAGCTTTTAAAAAGGTGAACTCAGCTGGCCAGCGCGCGCATGTGCGCTGGCCAGCTGACAGGGCAGCGCCTCGCGTGCCCTGACAAATGGCTCCGCGTGCCACTTGTGGCACGCGTGCCATAGGTTTGTCATCACGTGTTGTGCGCGCATGCGCACTGGGGGGGTCACGCGTTGCCTTATGGGTGCGGCACGCCCGCGCACGCCCCCCCTGCGCTCCCCCCACTTGTGGCACGCGAGCCAAAAAAGTTTCTCCATCGCTGACATAGTGTATGAATATGGAAAGACGGAGAGCCTGGCTCTAGATTTTTTTGCCGTTTTTGCATAATATGAAATTGCAAGCACTTTTTAATCTGTCAAACACAACTCTTTTGCTCTTTGATATATTAATTTTCAGAGCCCTATTCCTTGTTGCATCATATAATCTGATATTCATTGGAAATCATCCCGTTCCCAGCCAGCTACACAGCATTGTCTGCATACAATAGTAGAAGTACACTTAGTCCTAACATACTTCTAACATCAGAAATATTCTTTAAATATTTCTCCATAAATACATTAGATGTGAAAAGGAACATAACACATTTGCCATTTCTGCCAAATCTACAAATCCACAGACAGTTTCTTTACTCGTATTAATATATTTCTCAGAAACCTGCTGAAAAGATAAATTTAGTCTGCACACCTGCTGCCCAATGAAAAATTGTGCATCAATTCTTAAAGCTTTCTTATTGTTACTTTTCATGTCCTTTCAATCAGAATTTTGTAAAACATCTTCCAACTCAAGTTTAACAAACACCAAAAGAAGAGAATATATGTAACTCAGGATTTAACCAGTGGTGAAATTCATTTTTTTTACTACCGGTTCTCTGGGTGTGGCTTGGTGGGTGTGGCAGGGGAAGGATACTGCAAAATCCCCATTCCATCCCCACTCCTGGGGGAAGAATATTGCAAAATCTCCATTCCCACCCCACTCTGGGACCAACCAGAGGTGGTATTTGCCGGTTTCTCCAAACTACTCAAAGTTTCCACTACCGTTTCTCCAGAACCCGGTGAATTTCACCTCTGAGTTGAACTATGAAGTCTTCGCTACTCTGAGCTTGGTTGTTTGCTTACAGATATTTCATTACCCATTTTGGTAATATCTAGGCCAGAGTTTCAAGATCTAGATCAGGATCTAGATTCAGAATTTCATGTGGAGAATCCACATAAATGTCATGCAAGAGCCAGGTGATTGGGCAATTGTTTCCAGAATCAGTCAGAGCTGATTCTTAAATCAGGCTGCAGGCATCTGTTTTTTAATGAAGAGATTTTGCTTGGCAAGGAGTCTCATAGTATGACTGCTCTGTTTTGCGCTCTATTTACTTGGATGCAGAGGCTGGGGAAGCCTTACATCCTCATCTGACTGTTCCAGAGGTTGGATTTGGATTTGGATTTATTAGATTCATATGCCGCCCTTCTCCCAAGGACTCAGGGTGGCGTACAGCATTAAAAAACACATAGTACAAAAGTTAAAAGGTTCAGATGGTTTCTGTATTTAATCAGCCTCAGGTGATTCTTGGCTTTGTGTCTCCTGAGGCTGATATTCTGAAGTTCTGCTGGAGCCTCTTCTTCAATATCAGAGTCATTGTCTGAGTCCTAAGCCACGACACATGGACAGCATGTCTAGGTTTTTTTTCAACATTCTCATAAAGCAACAAACTGTAATAATGCAAAAAATATGGGAAAGGATGATTTAATCCAGCAAATTATGAATTAGGTACCTGGGTCAAGACATCACATACATATCAAAGTTTACCTCTTCTTTCACACTCACAGATTCCCACATTCTTGTGGTAATTATTACTTTACATCAAAGGGACCTTGGAGGTCTTCTAGTCCAACCCCCTGCCTAGGCAGGAAACCCTATACCGTTTCAGACAGATGGCTAACCAACATCTTCTTAAAGACTTCCAGTGTTGGGGCATTCACAACTTCTGGAGGCAAGCTGTTCCACTGATTAATTGTTCTAACTGTCAGGAAATTACTCCTCAGTTCTAAGCTGCTTCTCTCCTTGATTAGTTTCCACCCATTGCTTCTTGTTCTACCCTCAGGTGCCTTGGAGAATAGTTTGACTCCCTCTTCTTTGTGGCAATCCCTGAGATATTGGAACACTGCTATCATGTCTCCCCTAGTCCTTCTTTTCATTAAACTAGACATACCCAGTTCCTGCAACCGTTCATATGCTTTAGTCTCCAGTCCCCTAATCATCTTTGTTGCTCTTCTCTGCCCTCTTTCTAGAGTCTCCACATCTTTTCTACATTGTGGCGACCAAAACTGAATGCAGTGTTCCAAGTGTGGCCTTACCAAGGAATTATAAAGTGGTATTAACACTTCACGTGATCTTGATTCTTTCCCTCTGTTGATGCAGCCTAGAACTGTGTTGGCTTTGTTTGGCAGCTGCTGCACACCGCTGGCTCATATTTAAATGGTTGTCCACTAGGACTCCAAGATCCCTCTCACAGTTACTACTATTGAGCAAGGTACCACCTATACTGTACCTATACATTTTGTTTTTCTTGCCTAAATGTAGAACCTTACTTTTTTCACCATTGAATTTCATTTTATTAGATAGTGCCCAATGTTCACATTTGTCAAGATCCTCCTGTATCTTAAGCCTATTTTGTTATATATTTCTTTTATATCTATTACCTGCCTGAAGGCACTATACCTAGCACTCCTTCAATTTTCCTCTGTATCCTCCAGTGAAATTAGTAGGACTAGGAGAAGGTGACTGGCCAACAGCCAACCAGTAAGCTTGCATGACTAAAACTGGATTTAAACTTGGATCTTCCTGGTGCTAGTCTAATGCCTTAATCACTATTGCCAGTGGTTTTCCATTTCCCATTGTCTATATTACTATCATTCCATACAAAACAATATTTCCTAAATGTTCTCACTGTTGCCAAACCAGCCTTTCTATTTAGCCCTTTTCACTCATTTTCAGAACAATGTATTATTTCCATCAAGAACACTCTTTTATGCCTCTTACTACTAACAGTTCCTTGTTTTTTTTTAAACTATGCCCATTGTATCTATTTTCCCCCTATGTATACATGCAGTATATTTGTTTCTCATTATTTTTGGCATCAATTATTTCCCTACATGCCTGTTTTTCATCCACGTTTTCTTTCACTTCATTTTCACTTCTACCCGGCATTCTTTTCATACTTCCCTTTAGTGTAGCTCCACACACTTTAGCATCTGTTAATCCACATCTTCATTCTTGCCTATATTTTTCATTGATTCTATTGAGAAATAAATGTCTCTTAAAAAATTTCCATGCATAAGTACTATTTTTTTTCTTAGTCTCATTATTCTATTTTAGTTCTTATTTCTGACCTTTTTTTCACTCTTGACAACACAGTGGCTCAGCAGTTAAGACACTGACATTGGCTGGAAAGCTGGCAGCCCAGGTTCAAGAGACAAATGCTATGTGATGGAGTGAGCTCCTGTTCTCACCCCAGCTCCTGCCAACCTAGCAGTTCAAAAGCATTGGAGTAGATAAATACCGTAGGTACCACTTTGGTGGGAAGGTAGCAGCACTCTATGACATCCTGCAGACCACATGACCACAGAAATGAATAGCACTGGCTCAATGGCCTTGAAATGGAGATGAGCACTATAGTCAGCAACAACTAGCAGAGTAAAATCCACAGGGACTCCTTTTACCTTTCCACTCTGGACATTAGATGTGTGCCATATTTCAAAATATTTATCGTTCTTCAATCCTCACTAATTCCTTCGTTCACCATAAGCAATTGAATTATTCAAGCCTGTTGATAATTTCCTCTTCCATGTGCATGTACGAATAGAAATTTGCTTAAATTACATTTCTAAAGAAAACATGCCTTTTTCTAAGCAGATGCTCACTAGTCATCATTTTCATTCTGAATGGATCTCTGAATGGCCTAGTCGTGTTTCCACCCGTCTATTTATGTGACATAATTGAATATTTTTCTTCACTGGTTCCCCATTCATTAAGACTGTTGCATAGTTTTTCTAATTTTCCTACCATTAGTCTATGTGTAGAGATTTTCTTATGCAAACAGGATGCGATGGCTCCCCCTCCTTATAACTTTCAATGTGAGTTCTCCCTTATGTTCTATATCCATTCTGTGCCCTCCCTGCAGCTCCTGAGGGGTGGCTGATTGGTTATGCTGCCCATCAGTCACATTACTCCAGAGAAAGCTCCTTTAACACTGACTTATCCAGGGAGGGGCAAGTGACAACATCTGTTTTCCAGTAGCCTATGGTGACAAGGAAGGCTACGTTCTCTTCAAAATGAACTACTCTGATTCAGAAACAATTTAAATCTTTGTTTTACATAGCGAGGTCAGAAATCCAAAAGCTGAAAATATGAAGAAAAGAAAAAGGAGTGAACAAACACCTATTCACCAAGTTGATCTCAGATCCTACCAAACTAAGGGTTAGATGTTCTCTGTCAGGGTAATGATGATTTAATAGCTGACCAGCTGCTCTAAGGCTGTAAACCGGATGATGAAATGGGAGTGAGTCAGCAGGGTTACTGCCACTTTAAGAAGCTGTCTATATAAGGGAGGCCATTTGAGGGCGTCTCTCTCTCTCTCTCCTCGTGTATCTATCTCCAATGTAGTTCTCTGTGTACAGTTGAAGATTGATTGCTTGCCTAGTATTTGCCTGACACATGTATATATGTATATATAAGGCCTGTATATAAACCACTGTTTGAAAGACAAAACCACTGTGTACTGTATTTTGCTCCTGGGTTGTCTCAAAATAATAGTCACACTCTGATATTCTCTCTACCGCAGAACTGCACACCAGGGGTGAAATTCAGCAGGTTCTGACAGGTTCTGGAGAACCGGTAGCGGAAATTTTGAGTAGTTCGGAGAACTGGCAAATACCACCTCTAGCTGGCCCCAGAATGGCGTGGAAATGGAGATTTCTAAGTATCCTTCCCCTGCCATGCCCACCAAGCCACGCCCACAGAGCCAGTAGAAAAAAAAAATTGAATTTCACCACTGCTGTACACATATAAGATTTCAGTCTAAGAAATAAAACGAAGTCTATATCACAACTAGCTCCAGTTTTTTTGCTGGTAGCTGGGGGCTTTCCCCTTCCTTTTCTTTCAACCAGCTTTGGAGGAGAAAGCACAACCTCTGCAAACTCAAAGACAAAATGGAGTCTGTCCTTTCCTGATGTTAAAAAAAAATCCACTTGAGAAAAGAAAGCCACCCTTCTGATTGGTGTCTCAGCATTTTATTTTCCAGGGCCTTGGTTGTTTTCATCCATTTACCTGCAAGCCAATTTTCCTTTAATCTTTGCAGCATCAAGATATTCAATCTTGAAATGGAATTTTCCCACATTCACGACAATTTTATATGTACACCGACATGCATGCATGCATTTCAAGCAAAAAGAACGTATCTTTTGAGTTGAATATTTTTCGATGACTGTGAACACATTCATGTAATTTTCTTGGCCACAACAATATAGAGGCGGCTTACTCTTTCCCATCTCTAGATTTATGTATTTTTTTTAAAAACTATCTTGTCTAGCCAATTCTCAAGTTGTTTTCCCAGCCAGTACTAATCAAATCTAACTTAAGAGGTGGGATTGCCATACAGACAACAACAGCTCTTAGTATTGGTATTGTTTGTTTTGTTTTTCCTCATCTGTCAAGACGGCAGTTTTCCCACAAACTTTTTCAAGAACACAAAAATGACTGAAGAAGTAAAATAAATGCAGCACTGTGTGCTATTTTGCCTTGGAAAACAATGCTAAAGTTGTGAGGTGTGAGTGGAGGTAAACACGATTAAACTGCTGGCTGTTTCTTTTCCAGTATCTCATTGCCTAAGGCGCATTTCCCATTAAGAAAAAGTAGGTAACAAATTATTCCTTTAAGACTTCAAATAGAGGAAGATGCATCAAGGCCATATTCTGCTAGCGGCTTTGAAGCTTTGCACCTGGGGTGATCTGCTCTTGCTGAGGTGTGTCAATTCACTCTCCCGTGATTAAAATAATAGTTTTCCACGGTTTATCGAGATAAGGGGCTGAAAAATGAAAAGATGACATAATGACATCTCGCTTGATGAGCAGGTTGCAAACGTTGCACTTTATTATAACCCAGGAAGTAAGTATAGTGGAAAACATCAAAGGGGAGGGGGGAGTCAACTCAGCATTTTTCTAGGTTGCTTTCATGCAAGAGGGGAGAGCATGTGATTCCTTCTTTAAAAAAGTTTAAAAACATGTGGGCATTTGAGTGTATGTAGAAATGTACACATACAGTATATCACAGAAAGGAGTACACCCCCTCACATTTTGTAAATATTTAAGTATATCTTTTCATGTGAGAACACTGAAAAAATGACACGGCTGCAATATAAAGTAGTGAGCATACAGCTTGTATAACAATGTAAATGTGCTGTCCCCTCAAAATAACGCAACACACAGCCATTAATGTCTAAACTGCTGGCAACAAATATTTAAGTAGTATATACCTAAGGCCAGCTCTATCAACAAGTGGACTTCTGGGCATGGAATAAACAAGGCAAATTTTTGTAATCTGACAAAATCCTATAAAATTGTAGGCAGTGCAATGGCTTCCAAAGGATGGTAATGTTAACCTCTGAAATACTATATGGCTTTGGAGTCAGAGTATCTTTGAGATTCTATATTCATCCTGACTGTTCTATGATGGAAAGAATCCTGCAGTCCAGGTGTAGCAGCTAGGAACCAAGCAACAATGTGCCTCCTTAATATTTTGGGAAGATGAAAACACAAAATAGAGGTAGCCATATTACACAGATGGTCAACATTGATTTTGAAAGGAAGTTTGGAAAAGATTCATTTTGTTAATTACAGAAGGTTTTTGTAAGTTTACACTATAGCTGTCATCTGTTTTCTAATTCAAAAGGGCAGAAAATTCTGAGCAGTCATGGTCCGAACAAATTCCATGGGCCACATAAAATCAGATAGCCAGAGGTTGCCTGCAGTATAGTGTGCCTCTATTCACATAACAGATAATCATGATTAACTTGGCAAAATGGTTGTGTTTACAGAAACCAAATATAAATTAATGCAATGGCCTGGCTCCTGAACTTTAATAAGACATGTTGTTTTTGACCCAGCCCCTGTAATTTACTAGCTATAGTTTAGGGTTTTAGAGGTGCAGTAGCTTGGTAGCCTAGAAGATGCCGGGGAAGGTCTATACTCTGGTGGTTCAAGCCTTATTCCCTCATGATGGAGTGAGCACCTGTCACTCACCTCAGCTCCTGCCAATCTAGCAGTTCGAAAGCATGTAAATGCAAGTACAATTAATCAATGGAACAGCTTGCCTCCCGGGGTTGTAGGTGCTTTCATCACTGGAGGTTTTCAAGAAGAGTGGGCAACCAGGTGTCTGGGGTGATATAAGGTCTCCTGCCATGGGCAAGGACTTGGTCTAGAAGACCTCCAGGGTCCCTTTCAGCCCTATGATTCTATAAGTAGATAAATAGGTACCACTCTAGTGGAAAGATAACAGCACTCCGTGTTTCATAGCACATTCTACAATGTGGTGGGATGTCATGCTAGCCACATGACCATGGAAATGTCTTCAGACAGTGCTGGCTTAATAGCTTAGAAATGGAGATAAGCACCGTCCCTAAAGTCGGCTATGGCTAAGGGAGTAAAATCTGCAGTGGGTCTTTTACCTTTTTATCTTTTAGTTTATGGTTTACTGTATTGTGCCTATTTATTTGTTCCCTATGCCATCCATCGGGTAAACTCACAAGATTTGTTTCTCTCGCCATGTACATTATATATATATATATATATATATATATATATATATATATATATATATATATATATATATATATATATATATATATATATACATACATACATACATACATACATACATACATACATACATACATACATACATACATATATATATATATATATATACACACACCCAAACTAGACTTTCTCTGTGTCATAAAATATATGTGGGCATATGGATGTATATATGTATTTATTTATTTATTTAGTCATGTTTATGTAGTGTATATTGGATGTGGAGACCAGCAGTGGGTTGCACATTTCGTGCACCACTGGTTCGCCCTGCGCGCGTGCACCTTCCACGCATGTGCCCAGCCTCAAAAATGTGCCTAAATAGGATGGCATAGAATGGGGCTGGTGGGTGATTTCCGCTACCAGTTTGGGCGAACTGGTCCGAACCAGCTGAATACCACCTCTGGTGGAGACGCTTTGAGAGCTGTATGCAATGAAATTTCATTTTACTGTATGCTGATTAAGTGTACATTCAAAGTGACAATAAAGTTATTCTAAGTCTAAGTCTATTAAAGGAATAAGAGTCCACTCTTCTTTTACATTTAATTAGCCTTCTGAAAAGTTGAATCCGAAGCCATGTTCTTTTTTTTTAAAGCACATTTTTAGAGGTGTTTTTTTTAAAGCCAGCAAAGCATGCTCTTAGCCTATAAATTGCCACCTCTTTTTCAAATTCAGCAGAACATCTAGTAATTTACATCAAGAAATACGCAGCTACATTCACAGCAAATACTGTCTTGGGAACCCTTCCTTCAGGGTTCTCCACTGTGTCTGTCTGATGGGAAGATACCATCCTTATCAAAATGCCTGGACTGTCAACAGCTTCTAAGGAAGTGGTAGATCGACCTACATTTGCTACTATATGTGTAAAATGGGAGGTTTTTTTTTTTTTTTTTGCTTTTTAAGCCAATGAAAAGCCCATGTAGAAGATAAATGCATTCTCTCCATCCTTCCCTACCAAGATACTTGCAAAATTGAAACTAAAGCAGCCCTCTTTTCGAAAGAGCTCTTATTTTAAAGCTAGTCAAAAAGAAGTGACAACCGGGAGAGAGAATGGATGCACATCAGGATTTTGAGTAAATGAACTAGTTTAGCAGCATGACAGACGAATGGAAAGGATGTAGGAAAGCTCTTGGAAGAGATAGTGGATGAAAGCCTTGAAAAATGAGAGGGAAAGAATGCTTTAGACAAGAATTCGATGGAAAAAAAAACAACCCCTCCATTTAGTGCAAAATGGAGGAAGTCATAAAGTTAGGGCAACTTCAGCTCTCCTAGGGTGGAACTAAGCCATTTCTTTCCATTAGCAGCAGTAAAAACTGATTACAAAATGATATTGTAAAAGGAATTGTGATGATCACTGTGTTTATTGTTCGGAAGTGGTTTCAAGAGCCATCCATAGGGGGAGAAAACATATCTATAAATAATAATAATACAAGGAAAATGAAGAAGCTGAAGTGCTCTGGGACTTTAAAATTCAGACAGATGAGCCTCTGCCACAACACTCCAGACTCAATAAGAAAAACAAAAAAGTCTGGCTAGTGGAGATAGTAGAGTAGATCAGAAAGTACTGAAGAAAAATCACAAAATACAAAGACCTGCAAATAGAAGTAAAACAATTGTGGCAGGAGAAAGCAAAAATAGTACCAATAAGTGATAGGTGCTTTGGGTGCAGTCTCAAAACATCACACCAACACACTTGAACACCATCAACATTGATAAAAAAACAAACATCTTGCCACAAGGAAGAGGGAGTCAAGCTATTCTCCAAAGAATCTGAAGGCAGGACAAGAAGCAATGGGTGAAAACTAATCAAGGAGAGAAGCAACCTAGAAGTAACGAGAAATTTCCTAACAGTTAGAACAATTAATCAGTGAAACAACTTGCCTCCAAAAGTTGTGAATATTCCAACACCGGAAGTTTTTAAGAAGATTTTGGATAACCATTTGTCTGAAATGGTGTAGGGTCTCCTGCCCAAGCAGGAGTTTGGACTAGAAGACTCTACATTATATATATATTATACATATACCATATTCTAATCTATACTCAGTTAATTGCAAAAGGCAGCTTCACTTGGAACAGCTTACATCCTGTGACAATATCTTTAACACCATCAAACAATAATATCAATAGGACTTTGAGAAGAACTCATTGGGTGGATAAAAATGCCAAATCTAACTTAAAAATCTGGCTGACTCTATAACCAGCCATCTTAATACTAATACTATTTTAAAGATAATACATATTCAGAAGTCCAGGTATTATATCAATTCAAAAGCTTTCTTGGAAGTTAAATCTTTCTTAATATCTTAGCTTCAAAAGTCTTTGCAATTTAAAAGAGCATAAAAATATTTTTATGATTTACATTTTTTAAAAAAACTAGACCAGATTCTTGATTGGAAAAAAAAAGCATCAATACATATTTTTATGTTTCTAACCTTAAAAGGGGATAAATGATAATAAAGCAACCTGCGACCTTTAATTTCAATGGTCACAAGTGGTTTTGGGAAGGAAGGAAGGAAGGAAGGAAGGAAGGAAGGAAGGAAGGAAGGAAGGAAGGGAAAAAAATGGAACAAAAACGAAAAGCAAATGTTATGGTCTCTTGGATCAGTCAATACTAAAATATGTTACTAGATCAAATGAATTCACTCCATGTTTGCAATGTGTTTGTTTTGAGGTGTTGGAACTGTTGCGCTCACTTTCAGCTCTGCCTATTGGCAAATCTGATCCAAAGAGATGCAGATTTACTGAAGAACTTCAAAAGGATTATAAATATTCTAGAAGGCAAAACATACCGAGTAAAGAATGCCTTAAGAACTGAATGGTTAATGTCAATTGAACAGGAATATACACTTGTTACTATAAACAGTTGGTTAAGAAGTTTTAAGTTTGAAATACAAAAGGAAGATTGGATTTAAACATTAGAGAAAAATGTTCTGACAGTAAGATAAGTTACTTCAGCAGCAGGCTAAGTGGCTTAAGGATATCACAGGATCTCCTCTTTTAGCAGTTTTCAGGGAAGAAGTTAAAAAGCGTTGTGGGTGGGAGAGATATCTTGTCTCATGTGGAAAAAGTTGGATTAGATTCAATACCAAGGCAGAGCTCTATACTTTAGCAGATCCTGCCCTAAATGATCTCCGAAGTCATTTCCAATGCTAATTCTGGGAACTCTTCAAACAGATCTGGATGAATGATGGGAAGTTGGTCATCAAAAGCTTAGGAAATGTTATCTTGCTTGCATATTCCTTTATTGTCCTCGGTGATGCCAAAGAATAAGACGTTATCCCATATGACCCCATTCTAAGTTTACTCAAACTTTTTTTGCTATACAAACTTAGGACAAGAATGAGTATTTGTCAAGCTCTTGGATGGCAATTTCTTTCCCCAGGCATAAATCACAGAGACCTCTTTACAGGATTCATTGAAGTGAATGGAATGGAGGATACAAAAAAAATTAAGCAAATAAATTGTTTCCCTTAGAACTGATTGATCATCTCAGAGCATTTGAATGGAGCCTTTTGTGATTTTTCTGGAATGGCTTTAGTGTGAATTGAGGAGGAGATGACTCTTTTTACTGATAACAGTGGATTCTGCAGGGGTCTATTTGCAAAGCTCTCTTCGGAATCCTTATCCGCTTGAGAACTAACCCTTACAGTACTGCCAGCTAAATCTGTGATAATATCCAGTAGTGTAAATACAATAGACCTAGGGAACTCTCTTTATCCCATTACATCAGTTAATCAGCCCAGAATTAGGGAACTCTCTTTGTCTCATTACATTAGCCCATGCCATCTGGCCAGGAAGGGAAGTTACTGTATTTTTTTGGATTATAAAACATACTCCACACACACACACCCAAAGGGTGAAAATTTGGGTGTGTCTTATACACCACCCACCCACCCACCCATTTGGCTTCTGCCTCCCAGCAATTTGCCTCCTTTCAGCGAATCACAAACAGACTGTTTCAGCTTCAGCACAGCCTGATTAGCAGGCTGATTGTCGGTTGGATTAGCCTCCTGATGACCAGCTGTTTCAGGCTGCAGGGATTGCCATTGCCTATTGCTGCCTCCAGGCGCTCCGTTTTTGACATCCTCATCCCATTTTTGGCCTCTGCCCCCATTTTTGGCCTCTGCATGACCCATTTTCCAACCATTCTGATCCCTGCTGCCCGGAATGGGCAGAAAATGGGGAACACGGAGGCCAAAAATGGGGCGTGCAGAGGCTGAAAATGGAATGCAGGAGGCAGAGAATAGATGGGGGCGGGGCCAGTCAGAGATGGTATTTACCAGTTCTCCAAACAACTCAAAACTTCCTCTACTGCAGGGGTGTCCAAACTTGGGAACTTTAAGACTTGTGGACTTCAACTCCCAGAATTCCCAAGCCAGCAGAAGTCCACAAGTCTTAAAGTTCCCAAGTTTGGACACCCCTGCTCTACTGGTTCTCCAAAACTGGCCAGAACCTGCTGAATACCACCCCTGGTCCCAATCTTAAATATAACCAGTATTGTCCACGATGACTTGATCACCAAGTAGATTCGAAAGGCATTGTAAAAATATAAAACAAGGTAACTTCAGCCCAATATTTTGTGATTGGCCACGCTCACCATGTCTACCATTTTGCGAAAGCACCCATAAATTGCTCTCCTATTTTAAACTTGACCTAAAAGGACCCCCAAAGTTAGGAAATCCTGTTTTATAATATCACACAGTAATTACTCGTAGATGTCTCTGGGCCTATTCTGATGCTTTTTTTAAAAAATTGCAGTGCATAGCTAGATTCTTAGGCATTAATCTCAGTGCTGTAATATAAAAGTGGATTTCTCCAAGTTAGCACATTAGGCCATTTTTGTTGTTGCTGGCATGTACTGTATTAGCTTGTTAAGTCTTCTTAAAATGAAATAATTCCATCCCTGGGGCACATATTACATCGAAACATTCAGAGAAACAACACCGAATGGGATATTCTCAACCATCGCTACATTAAATTGTAAAATGAATAAAATGAAGGACATTAGGGAGAGGAAGGCTTGGCCACATGAAAGAGAGTTGATAGGAACAGAAGGAACAGTATCCACTCATACCGTCTCTCCAATTCGCTTCATAGAAATGGACTTTCTACAGATTTATTTATTGCTTGAAATAGCCTGCCCTGCCTTTATAAAGCGCCACTGGAGGCCTTTTCAGAAGCTTAAGAAAGTTGAAAGGAAATACATCTCCCAAAATGGAATCCGTTACCGGTAAACAGCCTACATCGGTCATGGCGAACCTATGGCACACGTGGCACAGGTGACACGCGGAGCCATTTGCTAGGGCACACGAAGCGTTGCCCTGTCAGCTCCAGCGCACATGCGCGTGCTGGCAGCTGACTTCCACCTTCTTTTGAGGTCATTTTTCGCCCTCCAGAGGCTTCCTTGAAAAGTGCAAAAAACTGCCCCTACAGGCAAACCGGACGTTCGGGAACATGTACAGCATTATGGGTGTGGCAAACCCGCGCACAACCCCCCTGCACTCCCCCCGCTTTGGACACATGAGCCAAAAAAGGTTTGCCATCACTGGCCTAGATTCATGATGTACCACAGGTGGCACACGAACTTATGGCATGCATGCCACAGGTGGCACGCAGAGCCCTCTCTGCAGGCAGGCAAGCCATCGCCCCAGGCCAGCTCCACCATGCACTTCCTGCCAGCCAGCTGGTTTTGGGATCTCTGCCACACATGCACGGGGGGGCAGGGCACATGTGGGAGACACACACGCATACACAGAGGGGGTGCGTGTACATGCATGGGGGGCACGGGGTTATGCTGCATGCACGGGCCAGGGCACGTGGGGGTCACACACGCATTGCATTATGGGTGTGCAAGAGCACGCTTTCGGCACACAGCGACAAAAAAGGTTAGCCATCATCACTGGCCTAGATGTAAAGAAACACTGTTTGAATTCACAAATTGAGTACCAATTTGATCTAGCGGGGAAGGCGCCATGCTAGAAAGCAGGAGGCCATGAGTTCATGTCCCAACTTAGCCATGAATACCAGCTGGGTGATTTTGGGTCTGTCGTTCTCTCTCAACCCAACCCACCACACAGGATTGCTGTTCTCGGTAAAATAGGAGGAGAAAAGTGTGTTGAATATACCTTCGTTGCCTTGAGTTACTTGTCAAAATAATAAAGGTGGGATACAAATAAATAAATAAAATAAAAATGAATAAATATCAATGCAAGCTATGCCACATTGTCACGGTGTGGTTTTTGGTTTAACGTATTGTAATTCCCCATAACACAAGTCATGGCGTAGCTGAATAAACTCTCCCAGATCTATATTTATCCCTTCCAGTCTGGCCAAAATTGTAATTTGATTTTTATTACAGTATTGAGGTTTTTTTTTTAAAAAAAGAATTATTTTATTTGAGTGAAAATATATTCAAAAGAGGTGAATCGAATGCCTGGGAGCTTAATATATTTATTCGATGTGATTATTTCAATTCTTTCCCCTGAAATGCAGGCTTGTTTTAGCCTTGATCCCTGTAGAAATGAAATCAAGACACCATCACACTCTTTCAACTCCAAGATGTTGAAGATCTATCATCTATACCTATCTAATCTATCCATCTTATCTATCTGTCTGTCTGTATCTTTCCATCCATCATCTATTTGTCTATCCCTGCCTCCCTCATCCCTCTCTCTCATCTATCTGAGTTTCAGTTTCAGTTTATTAAATTTATAAACCGCCCCCTCTCCCCGATTATCTATCTATCTATCTATCTATCTATCTATCTATCTATCTATCTATCTATCTATCTATCTATCTATCTATCTATCATCTATTTATCTATCTATCTATCTATCTATCTATCTATCTATCTATCTATCCATCATCTATCCATCATCTATCCATCTATCTATCTATCTATCTATCTATCTATCTATCTATCTATCTATCTATCTATCTATCTATCTATCATCTATCTATTCATTTATCTATCTATGTAGATTTTGTTGCAGCACATTATTGGGGACTCAAGATTCATGCCATTGATATGAAGCAGTGAGTAATATCAGAACTGTATCCCACTGAGAAACTGCTTTGAATTGTGCCCAAATCCAACAGTTTGCATTAAAAAGTAAGAAACTATTTGGATAGTTGAAGAATGAAAATAATATAAACTGGAACCAATGGGGAGATTGCCTTGATTGATGAATGTCCAGAACCTTCTTTAGGTTATAGGAGAACGGATAAGCTACAATGCTAGCTAAACCATGGTTTGTTTCAATAAATCATCATATATTTTACAATAGCAGAGTTGGAAGGGACCTTGGAGGTCTTCTAGTCCAACCCCCTGCCTAGGCAGGAAACCCTATACCGTTTCAGACAAATGGCTATCCAACATCTTAAAGACTTGCGGTGTTGAGCATTCACAACTTCTGGAGGCAAGTTGTTCCACTGATTAATTGTTCTAACTGTCAGGAAATTTCTCCTCAGTTCTAAGTTGCTTCTCTCCTTGATTAGGTTCCACCCATTGCTTCTTGTTCTACCATCAGGTGCCTTGGAGAATAGTTTGATTCCCTCTTCTTTGTGGCAACCCCTGAGATATTGGAACACTGCTATCATGTCTCCCCTAGTCCTTCTTTCTCTTAAATTAAACATACCCAGTTCCTGCAACCGTTCTTCATATGTTTTAGTCTCCAGTCCCCTAATCATCTTTGTAGCTCTTCTCTGCACTCTTTCTAGAGTCTCCACATCTTTTCTACATCATGGCGAGCAGAACTGAATGCAGTATTCCAAGTGTGACCTTACCAAGGCATTATAAAGTAGTATAGTATAATTATAAAGTATGATATTGATTCTATCCCTCTGTTTATGTAGCCTAGAACTGTGTTGGCTTTTTTGGCAGCTGCTGCACACTGCTGGCTCGTATTTAAATGGTTGTCCACTAGGCCTCCAAGATCCCTTTCACAGTTACTACTGTTGAGCACGGTACCATCTATACTGTACCTGTGCATTTCGTTTTTCTTGCCTAAATGTAGAACCTTACTCCTTTCACCATTGAATTTCATTTTATTAGATAGTGCCCAATGTTCAAATTCGTCAAGATCCTTCTGTATCTTAAGCCTGTCTTCTGGAATGTTGGCTATTCCTGCCATCTTGGTGTGATCTGCAAATTTGATGAGTTCCCCATTTATTCCCTCATCCAAATCATTGATGAAGATGTTGATTGAGCAAGTAGCATGACTTATAGACGAGTTCACATAAAGCAAAACAAATGTCACTGTGGCTTTCCACAATATGAGTATGGATGATCCTAGTTGAATATTGCAATGTCTAGTATAGTGGCTACCAACCTTTTGGGCACCAGGGACCGCTTCCATGGAAAGAATTTTTCCCATGGATTGGAGGGGGCATGGTTTCATGTTCTACCTACACCCTGCGGATGGGGCTTTCCTTGTTTGCGTGGCCTGGTTGCTGACTGGTATCACTCCATGGATCAGGAGTTGGGGACGCCTGCTCTAGTAGGACATGATCTTCAGAATGTCCTTTGTTCTTTTTGGACACCTCCTCTGATTGCCCCTCAAAGCAGAGAAGGGTCTTAAGCCTATCAGCTAGGCTACTTGGCCTTAGTCTTAAAGGAAGTTTTTTTTTATTACCGTATTTTTCGGAGTATAAGACGCACCAAGATTTTGAAGAGGCAAATTTAAAAAAGGGTTTTGCACTCTGCAAACCTCCCCAAAATGGTCAATTTTTCACAAAAATGGGCCCATTTTTTTTTTAAAAAAGGGCATGAATAGCCTTTAGGAGGCTTGTAGAATGCTCAGGGGGGGGGGGGCAAAAACAAGCAAGAAACGGCCTGTTTTTCGTGAAAATGGGCCCATTTTTTGTCAAGCATGCATAGCCTTTATGAGGCTTATAGGGTGCTCCTGACAGCTGGGAGGGCAAAAGTGATCAAAAAATGGCCCAGTGTTTGCTCATTTCTGCCCTCCCCAGCCCCCAGGAGCACTCTGAAAGCCTCCTAAAGGCTATGCACGGCCATTTTGGTGAAGGGGGCAGGGTTTTAGGAGGCAAAAAATGCTGTATTCAGTGTATAAGATGCGCCCAGATTTTCAGCCTCTTTTTTGAGGGAAAAAGGTGCATCTTATACTCTGAAAAATACAGTGATTTATTTTTATCCCTTGTTTATTATTTTTTTCTAAATAACTCAAGGTAGTGAACATACCTAATATTCCTTCCTCCTTCTATTTTCCCTCACAAGAACAACGCTGTGAGGTGAGTTGGGTTGAGGGACTGTCCCAAGGACACCCAGCCCACTTTCATGGCTAAAATAGGACTAGAACTCACTGTTTCCTGGTTCCTTGCCTGGTACCTTTGCTACTAGACGAAACTGTCCTAGTCCCAAATCCGCAGAGAAAGATTCTATCATTTTACTTCAGAGAGCATCTTATTTAAAGGGTGTTTTTAAAATGTAATTTCTGCATTTTTTTAAATAGAAAAGCTGTAGTTGTTTTTATTTATTTTTTAAAGAAAACCTCAGCAGGGTGTTAGATGTAAACAAATGTGTCCTCATCCATCAAAGAGGCCAACTTCCAAATTAAAGAGAATTGGCAAAGAGAAAAAGGTGGGTTTGATGCTGTAAAATATTAATTCCACAGAAATGAAATATTGAGATGCCGTAGCTGTTTCTGGAGGCAGGTGGTGGTGAAAGGTTACTCTTTAAACACACAAAATGTGGCATGTAACTTTAAGCTGGCAGACAGCCTAAGCAGGGAGCACTGCTGTTTCTTTATTCCTGGGATTTTTGCTTGGAGCTGTGACCGGACTCGACTTTCCAGAAGTTTTCATCTGTTTGGTTAGGAGGCCAGGAGATGGCAGATCTGGCCACCAGGGGGAGTTCCTGATTGACTGATGAAGATTCACATCCATGTAAAAAGGCAAGGGCTATTTTGAATTGGTTACCGGGAAGTCTCTTTCAGCAACTGTCAAACCAAGGAAGGGACAACCTTAAGCACTGTTCCATATTATTTAAATTAAGAAAGACAACCAGGTAAGAGGGAAGAAAATAGAAGTGAGAGTGAGATTTTTTTTTTTACTAAGAAAATTGATATAGCTAGGTACTAAAAGTAAACTTTTATTAACATGTTTTTGTTCAGCATTTGTTATCTAGGCCAGCTACCTACTTCACCTGAAGGAAGAAAAGTTAAACTCTTGAGGAACAGTCATTGTTCAAAGGATCAGGGCTTCTCTTTGCCCACATTTGAGAATTATAGTATATCAGGCTTGTTCATCTTTTTGCTATGTCATAAACTCCTGAATGCTCAGAAGCTGATGCTATCACTCTATGGCAGGGTCGGCAACCTTAAACACTCAAAGAGCCACAAAGATCCTAAACAGAAGTCCCCCATTCAATTCTGGAGCCAACCGGAAGTCCGATTCCCCCCACCATAGTGTCTCCTCCTAGCGCGACATCCTTTTTCCTCTACCTGTCCTAACTGAAAGCCCCATCAATTGTGGAGCTGACTGGCGACAGGGAGCTGCAGAAAAGGGATGAAAGAGCCACATGCGGTTGCTGACCTCTGCTCTAGGGAGTGTCATCAAAGACTGGCTGAAAAACCACCTAACTAATTCCAGCCGAACCTATTGATTGTCTATATCCACATCAAATAGTATGGTTCTCTAATAGGAAGGCAAACACAAGGGCTTTCAGTAAAGCTGTCGATGCAATTGGATACTGAGGACCCTGAAGTTATTATTAAGTGCAGATAGTCCTTGACTTACAATGACTGTTGAGACAAGAATTTCCATTACTAAGTGATTGGTAAGCATTCAGGGGTGGGCTGCTGGGGGTTTGCCGGGGTTCGGGAAAACCTCTAGCTAAGATTCTGTGCAGTTTGGAAAACTCCCAAATCCCACTCTTGACCCTGGGAGTGTGTGATTATCATAAATGCATGCTGATTGCCTCCCACCCTCACCAATTTTGATCCTTTGAGACTGAAGATAAGTGCCAAGACTGACATTCACTTTGCCCAGTGCTCTTGAAACTTTGAATGATCACAAAACAAACGTTTGTAAGTTGAGGAATATCTCTATTGACAGAGCTCTGCTCTGCTCCGACTGCTTTCCTTCCCTGCATCTTGGGGCTCCTCTCTGTCTCTCTTTCTTCAAAGAAATATCTGTGAAAATTCCTAATGATCCAGGTCATAGTATCAAAAGTGGTTTTCCTGTTGAAAAGGCAACTGGGCTGATTTTTTGAAGAAAAAACAAGATGTTTCACTTCCTCGCCTGGAAGCTTAATAATAACAATGCAACTGACTATTTACTTAATCTACATATATATAAAAGGCAAATACCACTCACTCATCATGAAATCTCCAGAACCGTGAAGCCTACAAACTTGAAATTTGGCACATATGTTCCTCTTGGCTTCTAGGTGCTCGATAAGAAAGGATTTTTTGAAATGATCATCAGATCATTAGTATTTCTTGTACAGTAATTAACACACTCTGATGCTAAGGTGTTCTACTCCCCCTCCTCACCTGAAAAGAACTCTGTTCCAACTGTCAGTTGACTCACATTCTGTTACCTCAGTTCAAACTGGCAGATGTTCCATTCCTTCACTCAGGAGCGGCCTGGGCCTCCTTACAGTACTAAATGTCGATACCTCATCAAAATGTCTATGCCTTCCACCTATGGTACTGCTTCTGGACTCAAGGTGGCAGGAGCTATATTCCCTTGTGTGTTTCAATCACCACTGAGCCAACTGGAGTGAACTGGTTTTCTCCTGCATTGCCCAATCACATAGTTTTGTTGTGAAGCACGGGTATCCAGATAGTAATAAATACAGCTGATAAAGCTTCCGGGATAGGAAGCGAAAAGTCTGGTTTTTTTCCTCAAAAAATCAAAACCATTTTTGATATTCCTTCAGAGAAGATGACCAGAATCCGATGAGTAGCAGACTGCCAAATTAGCACCGGAATCACCAGCTGGGGCTAAACCAGCAAGGGAGTGTTTGTATGGCTTCTTTCCAAAATTGCTGCCTGCATAAATTGTCCTTTCCCTTTTAACAATGGGCCCGGTTTTGCTTTCAACAGTGTCTTGACTTGAATCTAGGATTATTGCAATCAAGTCATCACCCCTTTTCCACATATGGCTAGACAAGCTGAAATATTGCCCAAGAGTTCATAAGTACAATGAGAATTATTGCTCCAGAGCCAGCTGAAATGTTGCCAAAGCTATCAATGACTCTTTTACAGAAAATGTAGGGTGGGGAGAAAAATGACAGGGCATCATCTCAAATGAATACTGGAATAATAATGATCAGATGAACAGTGGTAAAGACAATGCTATATAATGGAATAAATATTAAAGCAAATCACAAGACAGCCAATGCATTATGCAGGAGCCCATAGAGTTAGTTTTGCATCTCAGCACGCGTATACTTGACAGGCTTGTTGTAAAAGTGGGATGCAACAATAATAGTGCACGGGCTCAGATTTCAGGCCTGCAAATACTGTACTTATCTAAAAATGAACCTAAATGTATTTCTGGTTGGATCTACTGTGAAGAAAACCAATTTGATGTAGTGGTGAAGCCACCAGACTAGAAACTGGGAGACCGTGAGTTCTAGTCCCACCTGCAGCACAAAGCCATTGGGTGACCTTGGGCCAGTCACCCCTCTCTTGCCCTGGTGAGCAAAGCAAACTATATCCCAAATTGTTCCAAGAAAACTTCAGGGATTGGCCTAGGTAGCTGCCAGGAATACAGGTAGTCCTCGACTTACAACAGTTCGCTTAGTGACCATTAGAAGTTACAACGGCACTGAAAAAAGTGACATGACAAATTTTCACACTTATGACCACTGCAGCACCCCCATGGTCATGGACCATATTTTTTGGAATATAAGATGCACCTTTTTCCCTCAGAAAAGAGGGTGAAAATCTGGGTGCGTCTTATACACTGAATACAGCATTGTTGCCCTCCCAAAACCTCGCCCCCTTTGCAAAAACGGCTGTGCATAGCCTTTAGGAGACTTATAGAGTGCTCCTGGGGGCTGGGGAGGGCAAAAATGAGCAAAAAACGGCCTGTTTTTCCTCAATTTTGCCCTCGCCAGCTCCAAGGAGCATCCTACAAGCCTCCTAAAGGCTATTCATGCCCTTTTATTTTGACAAAAAACAGGCCCATTTTCACACAAAAAAACAGGCCATTTTGGGAGGTCTACAGAGTGCAATTTTTTTTTTAATTTGCCTCTTCAAAATCTTGGTGCATCTTATACTTCAGTGCATCTTGTACTCTGAAAAATATGGTAATTTATGTTTGGATACTTGGCAATTGATTCACGTTTAATGATTGTTGCAGTGTTCCGGGGTCACGTGATCCTCTTTTGCGACCTTCCAACAAGCAAAGTCAATGGGGAAGCAAGATTCACTTAACAACCATTTTACTAATTTAACAACTGCAGTGATTCACTTAACAAAGTTGGCAAGGAAAGTCGTAAAACGAGGCACTTAACATATTTCTCACTGGGCAGCATAAATTTTGGGCTCAAGTGTGGTTGTAAGTTGAGGACTACCTATAACCACTGGCTTGAAGGCACCCCTCAGACATACCAAATGCAATGTTGAACTGTAAAACATTTTCAAATTAATCCAACCCAGAATTTGTGCAGTTGGATAGGATGTAATTATGTAAATTATGTAAATAAAACAAATAAAATCTTGCTGGTTGAATCTATTACACCAAACCATGATTTGCTTAATAATCTATAACTAACTAATCTATACTATTATGTGCAGACATACTTGTGAGCAATAAGCCACAGCTTATACATTGAAATAGCTGGTTTCAAACATCACTGAAATGCAAAATCAGACGTTCTCCTTTATACAGTAGTCTAATGGGATGTGCAAACTTAAAGCATTGAATAGTCATTGTGCTCAATCCAGTTTATTGCAAATACCCACAAACATAACTGAATTCAGTCTCCTGAAGACGTAGAAGCTATGCCATATCTATGCGCTTCAGTTCAGATAATGTGCAAAGACAAAATCAAACAAATTACCTGAACCCAATCGTAATGTTCCTTACCAATATTTTCATTTTAAAAAGAAGAAATAATTCCAGTCTAGAGCTGTGCCATCCTGGCCATTTCTAGCGTAAAGCTACAGTATGTCTTTTAAAGTTAAGGTTGAGCAAACTATAAAGATTGTTTTCTCAAAACTAGATCATAGTTTATGAACCCTAATAGATCATAGTTTATGAACCCTAATGGCTGATTTTACACACTGCACCAAACCAAAGCCAAACAAATTGCATGATGGTTTAGTGTAATATATAACTTCACAGCCATAGACCAAATGGCTATAACTTCTGGGCAATTTTAGTTTTCTGCTTCTTCCATTTCCTGGATATATTATCCTGTTCTGGAGATCTTAAAACTTTACATTTCCTTTGGTGGCATTTTAATTCATCCCTTTTAAAATATTGCACATTTTTGGTTGTTATATTTTAATTCTTATTCCATGAAACTTGTCTACCTGCCTTCCCTCCCCTTCGCTCCTGCCCTTCTTCCCCCCTCTCTCATCTCTCATCTATCTTGCTACACACATGCATATAGTAAATATGCATATATAAAAGGGGCTTATATATATTTATATTAAAAACCCTTTATTCAACAATACTAAATTAATTGAAAATATCCCAGACACAGAATTCAGGATTGACCCTGTTTTGTTCTGGCACAAATATCAAAAATACTGTAGATCTTAGCTATTAAGATTATTTTTCTGCCTGGTACATTGTGATCTTCGTTGGTAGCCTATACAGGTTAGTTGGTTTTTATTTCTGATTGTAGCATTCCTTATTGATTCTATTGAACACCACTTAGAATCTGATCTTTAGGAACCTTATTACTGTAAACAGAATGAGATAAATAAGTTTGGTCTTTTGCTTAACCTTTAACAGGTGTTCCACTTGCTGTTGCTGTCACAACCCCTGTTAGATATTAACATATATCGTAGCAAGTCTCCTCTCTGGTCCGCCGCTACGGCGGGAAACAGGTATCGCTCTGATTGTCGAGAGGTGTACCCGATTCCTATAAAAGGGGAACCCTCCGGCCACAGAGCAAGCTGGATCACTACTACTACTAATAAAGAGCTGTTAAGTCACTTCGTGTCCGCAGTCTGTTCTCTCGTTGCCCAGATCTAACATTGGCGACGAAGGTGGGATCGAGAGAAAGATAGGACGAAGAACGCTACTTCAGAATCTCCGGATTTGATCCAGCCCAGGAATTCGGCAGAAATTCCGGCAGCCATCTCAGGACACCGCAGCGCAGCAAATTCAAACGAGGAAAATGGCGATGCACACTCCCCCCGCTCCATTCGACCCAGCGAATGACGAATGGGAGGCATTCATGATTCGGTTTGAGTGTTTTCTCGAAGCGAACGAATACACGGGGATAACTGACGCCCGAAAGAAAAACATCTTCCTCGGCTACTGTGGAAAAGAAGTCTTCAACACGGCCAGAGACCTCACCGCGCCTACTCCGATACAAGCGGTATCATGGGCGGCGTTGCAACAGACTCTACAGACTCATTACGCGCCAAAACCTTCCCGCCACGTTTGCCGCCAGGAATTCAACACGCGGAACCAGAAGGCGGGAGAATCAATCAATCAATACGTTGCAGCCCTACGTAAGGCATCAAATAACTGCGAGTTCAGGGAACTGGACGAGCATATCCTGGCACAATTTGTTTGTGGGTTAAGGGACATTTCGCTACAAAAAAGGCTGTTGGCCAATCCAAACTTAACCCTACAAATAGCACTAAACGAATCAAGGGCATCCGAGTCAGCGGAAAGATCATCGGAAAGCATACAACGCGGGTTCAACACAAGCCAGCCAGCCCCCAGACAAACCAGAGTCCACTACGAGGACACCAACCCCGACTACGAGGATCCCGAGTTCGAGGACATTCACCTGATGCGGAGCAGTCACATGAGGCCAGGGGGGAGACTCGGATTCCATTTGCCGCCCTGCGCAAGCTGCGGAGGGAATCACCCCCGGTCTACCTGTCGGTTCAGGAACGTTGTTTGTTCACTCTGCAACAAACTTGGGAACATCGCACGAGTGTGCTGGAGCGGAGTCCCTGCCTCACGGCAGCCACCTACGTACCGCCAACAGAAGCCGAACCCAGGGGCTTGGCGAAACCAAAAAGGGCACCCAGAGAGAAATCCACAAGTGTTTACCCAGAGAGAAAATCCCCAAAGAACTGAGCGAGCGTATTCCCAGAGAGATTATACACAAAGAGCTGAGAGAGCGTTCTATCAAGACGCTCAACGAGAGTATTTTCAGGATACAGATGCTGAGATAGAGTTGACCCAGAGAGAGGAGTTGCGAACGTATCTCACAACAATAAGTCAGGTCCGCACCAAGCGGCCTAAAAAGCTGAAAGTCACAGTCCTCTTGGAGGGCTCACCTTGCGAGCTGGAAGTTGACACAGGATCGTCCCTGACGATCATTTCATGGGCATCCATGAAACAGGCTATCCCTAGCCTCAAAAAGAGCCAACTACGCGCTCCAGACATCCTGCTACGAGACTACCAGGGGAACCGAGTCCCCATCGTGGGCCAAGTCACGTTCCAGATCCGTTTCAAGGACATCGTAGCCCAGCTGCCCGTGACCATCGCCAGTGCACCGTTACAGAACCTCCTAGGACTGGATTGGTTTGAATCCTTGGGGCTAGAAGTCACCGGAATCAACGCCGTGGAGAACAGCAGCGCTGAGCAGATTTTTAAGGAGTTCGAGGACGTGTTCAGCCCCGGTCTTGGTAAGTATGTGGGTAAACCAATCTCATTCAATTTAGATCCCAAAGTGGCGCCGATCCGACTTAAACCGAGACGAGTGCCTTTTGCACTCCGCCCAAAAATAGATAAGGAGATAGATAAGTTAGTGGAGCAGGGAATCCTTGAGCCGGTGGATCACGCGCGCTGGGAAACTCCCATTGTGACCCCAGTCAAGCCAGACGGGTCAGTCCGCATCTGCGCGGACTATAAATGCACAATTAATGTCGCGCTACAACAAAGTGCATATCCTGTGCCTGTAGTACAACACCTATTGCATTCGTTGGGGCCAGGAAAGATATTTGCTAAGTTAGACATGGCACAAGCTTACCAGCAGTTGCCCATGGATAGCGCCACAGTGGAGGCCCAAACTATAGTGACGCATAGAGGAGCATTCAAATGCAACCGGCTACAATTCGGTGTGAGTATTGCTCCAGGTCTGTTCCAGAGCATCATGGAACGGCTTTTGCAAGGGATACCGGGAGTCGTCCCCTATTTCGACGACATCTTGGTGTCCGCTGCAAACGAGGAGCAACTATTAAAAAGAGTCAGAACTGTTTTGACCAGAATCAGAGAAAAGGGTCTCCGCCTAAAAAAGGAGAAATGCCAAATTAACGTGCCTAGCGTAGAATTCCTGGGATATAGAATCGATGGTCAGGGCATACACCCCACTTCAAAGAAAATTAAGGCGATCCAGGACGCCCCCACACCACGGAATCAGACGAGTTGCAGGCCTTCCTCGGACTACTTAACTTCTACAGCGTTTTTCTGAGACAGAAGGCGAACGTTGCTGAGCCATTACATCGACTACTCCAGAGGAACGCAACATGGAGATGGGGACGATCCGAAGCAGCAGCTTTTGCCGCAGTAAAGCGCCTGCTCACCACTGACTCGCTGTTAGTCCAATACAGCCAGACGCTACCGCTGGTATTGACCTGCGACGCATCACCTTTTGGAGTTGGCGCAGTCCTCAGCCACAGGATGCCAAACGGGAACGAAGCACCCATCGCCTTCTACTCCAGGACTCTTTCATCGGCCGAGAGGAATTACAGCCAGATGGACAGGGAAGCGTTAGCTGCTGTAGCTGGAGTAAAACATTTCCACGAATACCTCTACGGCCGCGATTTTGAACTGATTACAGATCACAAACCGCTGTTGGGACTTTTGGCGGGAAACCGCCCCACTCCAGTCTCCCTTTCTCCACGCATGACCAGGTGGACTGTTTTCCTGGCTGCGTACTCATACAAGTTAATTCATAGACCGGGCTCCACTCTAGGACACGCAGACGCACTCAGCTGTTGCCCACTACCGGACCTTTTGCCAGACCCCACTCCCGAAGTACCGGTGCTGCTCATTGACTGTTTGGACTCAGGACCGGTTTCTTCCTGCGACGTTGCAAGGTTCTCCTCTAGAGACAATATAATAAAGCAAGTGCAAACTTGGGTTTGGAGGGGGTGGCCGAAGGGAAACGTGGGCCCGGAATTCAAAGTGTTTTGGTCAAAACGGGATGAACTCTCAGTGTTACAAGGTTGTTTATTGTGGGGGGATCGAGTTGTTATTCCTTATGCGTTACGTAGAAATGTGTTAGATGCATTACATGTTGGTCATCCGGGGATTGTTAGGATTAAGGCGTTAGCAAGAAGTTACGTTTGGTGGCCAAACATGGACAAAGAGATAGAGGAATGGGTGGCCACTTGCGATCCATGCCAGGAATCGAGGCCAGCGCCCCCGGAAGCGCCCGCCACAGAATGGGAAAAGCCTAAAGCACCCTGGTCGAGAATACACATCGACTTCGCAGGGCCAGTTCAAGGTCAGACCTTCCTCATAGTTGTGGATGCATACTCCAAATGGCTAGAAGTAGTCCTAATGACTTCAACCACGGCAGAGGCAGTCATTAAGGTTCTACGGCGACTTTTCGCCACTCATGGCCTGCCCGACCTCCTGGTCTCCGATAACGGGCCCCAGTTCATGGCCATGCAATTCGAAACGTATTTAGCTGGTCAGGGGATTCGGCATGCCCTCGTCGCGCCATTCCATCCAGCATCAAACGGACAGGCGGAAAGAATGGTGCGATCCGCAAAAGAGGCCCTCGCTAGGATGGGTCCAGGTGATTGGCAAACACGCATTGACCATTACCTATTAATTCAACACATTACCCCCAGCGCTACGACGGGTAGGAGCCCCGCTGAACTACTCATGGGCCGCCGTCTACGGTCTCACCTGGACCGTCTTCACCCGAATTACTCTGCCACAGCACCCCCAGACTCCACAAGCAAAATTCGGAGTTTTAGCATAGGGGATTCGGTATACGCCCACAACTATGCAGGGGGGACATTGTGGATGCCGGCAAAGGTCATTGGCATCACGGGTCCACGATCGTATCTGCTAGAACTGGAAGACGGGCGAAACTGGAAGAGGCACATCGATCAACTATGAGGTCGCCTGGCGCACTCAGACCTTCGAACCGAGAACGAGAGCTACCTGCCAAAACAGAGTCAACCACTAGAAAGCCCCAACACAGAGAACTATGACACCTGCGAGCCCAGGACAGAACAAGGGGTCGAACGCGAAACGGAACAACGCCTGAGCAACGAAAGCCTACAGACTCCCGAACACGAAATAGAGAAGGAAACCGATCCTGCAACTACTTCCGATCAACCCGAACTGCGACGTTCCACTCGCGTAAGGCAAACACCAACGTACCTTAGAGACTATGTAACAAACTGCAATGTGCCGTCTAAGAGGGGAGGGGTGTTAGATATTAACATATATCATAGCAAGTCTCCTCTCTGGTCCGCCGCTACGGCGGGAAACAGGTATTGCTCTGATTGGTCGAGAGGCGTACCTGATTCCTATAAAAGGGGAACCCTCCAGCCACAGAGCAAGCTGGATCACTACTACTACTAATAAAGAGCTGTTAAGTCACTTCGTGTTCGCAGTCTGTTCTCTCGTTGCCCAGATCTAACAACCCCCATGCTCCAACCAAGAAAGCTGTAGCATTAATCTCTCTCACCCCCATCTTGTATCTATCTATCTATCTATCTATCTATCTATCTATCTATCTATCTATCTATCTATCTATCTATCATCTACCTACCTACCTACCTATCATATCAAGTTTCTGAACCGCCCATTTTCCTCAAAAGAGTTGTTTGTTATCAGCCCAATGGCTTAAGTCAATGTATTTTGCACATCTCTGATATTAAACACAAGAAAAAGGCAGGCATAATGACTGTTGATAAAGTAAATAGAAAAGAAGCTTTAAGGTCTAGTTTATGTCACCATTCATAAAACACACTATGGTTGGTTGGTTTGGTCTTGACTTAACAGGTTGTGTGAACATTAATTAGTAAACCATGACTACATAAACCATAGATATATTCAAAAATGCTGACTGATACGTTATTCCCATCTGTGTTCTGAACCATTTAGAAAAACTAAATTTAGCATGGAAAAATGCTTCATTCTAATATAAACTCACATATTTTATTAAATCGATGATTTAATAAATATATATTAATAAATATCTATTAATAAATAAATATTAAATCCATGGTTTAATAAATATCCCATAACGTGGGATATTCAGAAGGAAGACATTCCTAATTGTATGCTCTTAGTTTCAGTACTGGCTTGTCCTTTAGGATTAGTAGGTTCACTAGAGACCATCTAATTGGGCCTGTATCAGCAATTGGCTTCTGAGCTTTTGGCATGGTAGCAGATTTGACTACTTTCGTCCTATGATCATTTTGGCTCAGTTATGACTTTAGTTGTTTCTTGTTATTAGTCCTGTTTTTGTTTTAATAATTCTATTTTTGTTTTATATACTTATCTTTGAAGTAAAATGATACTCAGCTATCATTCTCAAATGATATTCAAATTCAAATATTTAATAACACAAATAAATGGAAAGACAAATTTTACAGGTAATTAATGACAAACATTGCGAGCCCAACTGTCTGCAGAAGAATTGGTCAAAAAACTATGGTTTCATGGACAGGTTTAGCCAATATTCAAGAACAGATCCTGCCTTTTAATTGTTTCAGTCTTGTTTTTATTATAATATTAGTATATAGCTTTTATGTTTTTTTGTCTATTTCTACATGGCCCAGAATTTCTCCATGAGGTGGAGCGGCAGTCTCTAAATATGTTGAATGAATTAATGAAAAACTTGATTCACTCTTTTTTGGGCCAGCGTGTTCTAGGATAACGTCTCTGCCCATATCACCAAAATTCTCCCCTCTTCTTTGTTCATTCTTGAACGCTTGAGTGATGTTCCTGAGAGGTTGAATTTCTCTAACCCAGCATTTTTTGAAATTTTTGAAATTTGGCAACTTTTAGGTGTATGGAACTCTCCAAATTCCCCAGCTAGCATTTCAATTAATTCTCTAATCCTCTTTTCTCTGCTTAGTTATTCCCTGGCCTTCTCTGATCTATATGTTTGCTTCAAAGGTTCCCTTTCTTTCCCAAACCTGCCCCTCTATCAGTCTCTTGCTTTAGTTCCGGCAAACACAGTACCCATTTTTTTTCAGAAACTAAGAAGAAAAGGCTGCATTGGGATTGATTTCCAGTGCTACACCTAACAGTCATCATTTCTTGACCTTCTCAACAAGTGAACTCTTGAGATCAGTCAATTGTAATTTATTCAACAAACTGTTTACAAAGCCATGATAAGGACATACGGTAAGTTAATAATCACAACAAGCCAGAATGGACAAGAATTCAGTGTATTTGGTCTCTTCCTGTTTAGTTTTTCTTGCCAGTGGAAGATTTGTTCTTTGCCTTATGATTTTGGCCTGTACAGAGCAACCATTTGATCCGGAGAATTAGAAGAAGAAAAAACTTTTGTTTGTGGACTAGCCTGGAGAGAAAATGCAGTCCCTGTTGGAAGAAATGTCCTTCTGGGTTCAGTTCCAAGTGGGGAAAAAGACACTGGAAACATGGAGAGCTGCTTGAAAAGATGGTTTAATGGTAGACAGGACCACATGGCGTGAACTCCTGAACAGAAAAGGGGGATCACATCAGAGGTGGGTTCCTACTGGTTCGCACCAGTTCGGTAGAACCGGTTCATCAAATCTACCGAACCGGTTAGAAGAGGTTCCACAGGTGGACCCAGAATTAGGTTCTATCGGTGGACCTGGAAGTAAGTTCCGGAATGCCTGCCCTGGCCCTGTCGCTCGCTCACCATGCCCATTCTGTCGCAGCTCACTCGCTCCCCCGCCTGTCCACACTAAACTAGCCCAGCCTGCCGCTCACTGATTGGCTGGAGTCCAGCCAATCAGTGAGCGGTCTGGAGTCGACCCGCCTGCCTCTAACACCCGGTAAAAGTGCAGCGGGTCCTCCCTTCATTTGGTTTTGTTTCGCTTCGCCTTCCAGCAGCTTGCTGCTTCCCTCAAGTAAGCAACTAAGCATAAGGCGGGGCGGTGGGGGTGGCGGGAGGCTAGCTTACACCAGCTCACGGCTTTCATGAGGGAAGGCCTTCTGGCCTTGCCTCACAAAAGTTGCAAGCTGGCATACGCCGCGTGGCTGAAAGGAGGTGGGGAGCGGCGGCGGGGGGGTGGGAGGAGTGGAGGTTAGCTTATGCCAGCTCTCGGCTTTCACTCTTTTATTATTTTGTGTACTTATTTTAATCTTACTGTAGTTTATCCATTGGGGCAAAGAATTCAGTGACATCGTCTTGGCCACTCCACCCGGTCACATGGGATGCAAGCCATTTCCACCCGGTCACATGGGTGGCAAGCCACTCACACCTGGTCACATGGGCAGCAACCCACTCTCACCTGGTCACATGGGCAGCAACCCACTCTCACCTGGTCACATGGGTGGCAATCCACTCTCACAAAGCAGGCCACACCTACAGAAGAGGTTCCAAAAAATTTTGAAACGCACCACTGGATCACATGCTTTCAGATGTTGGATGAAGAAGTAAAAGAGAGCGAGATGCTGAAAGTGTCTGGCTTAATGCCGTCTCTGGCCTTTGACCTTGACCTTGTATTCTGATTGATTGTGAGACTCCCATGGCGCCAAGCAGGGGCAACTAGGCTGTGTTTTGAGTCCAAGTTTAGTTGAGCATTGCTTCTTCCCAGGTGCCCTGTGGTGAGATGGGTAAAGGGCTAATACTATCATGCCCTAATCTCATCACCCTGGAGCTGAAGGGGGATCTTTGTTATGTAGAATAGACTGGCTCAGGCATTTTAATGGCCCATTGACAAAGGTGGGGACTATAAAGAATCAGTCTGTTTCCTACCTAAAAACATATTTCTCAATTTCTGATCCAGGGAAATATAATATTCTGCCTTTTCAATATTTCCCAGGGTATTTCATTTTTCTAGCAGAGGGATGGGTTTTAACTTCCTATACCCCAATATTGAAATGACTCTTATTTATTGACAGAATAAAGTAGTTTTTAATTAGATAGTCCAGGCTATTGGCACACAGCAGGGAGGAAGATAAGAAAAAGTTATGTGTATCACTCATTGTAAACTCTAATGTTGAAAAAGAGAGAAGGAGGGTATATATAAAAAAGGATCGAGGGGTGTGTGTGTAAAAAAAACGGAGCGAGATTAGAATTAGTCAGAAATATATATATATATATATATATATATATATATATATATATATATATATATATATATATATATATATATATATATATATATATATATATATATATATATATATATATATATATATATATATATATATATATATATATATATATATATATATATATATATGACTCTGTTTTCTGGCTGGATCAGAAAATGCCTGCTGTGTGAGAGGGTTCAGAACTTCATTAAATTGTAATCTGTGTACACAACACTAGTACTGTGCACATAAACGTTGTGAAACAAAATAAATAACTTTTCAGGAATGAACGGAGCTGGCAGAAGTTGGTTAATTAATTAGAATCAAGGAGAAAGCTGTCAGGCATCAGCTGAAGAAGAAGCAGCAATAAAATAAATGCAAAAGTGGCCCTAAGGCTTTGCCACTCCACGTTGGCTTCGCTTCCGTGGCTCCTGTAGACATTATAGGAGATGATCTTGATGGAAATAGGCAAGAACTGTTGCCAGGCAAAATGGCTGCAGCTCTTTTTTCCTTTTTTTTTAAAGTCCAGAGAAATGAGGTAACGTTCAGAAGCAGGTCAGGCAGGTTCTCTTCTGATTCACTGGAGTATAAGAAAGAGAAGGATGCACAGCACAATCAGAGTTGCAAAATACCGTTATTGTAGCCAATTTGTAATAACTTTCGTTTTAGCTTTCCTGTGGAGTTGATTTCCTAGTTTAAGTGGAGATGATGGTTTTCCTTAGTTCTGGGGTGTAAAACTCAAGGCCCGCGGGCAAGAGTGCTTAGATCTGGCCCACGGGGCCGACCTGGAATCAGGAAAGGACTGGCCCGCGGTGCCTCTGCCAGTGAAAAAGGAGCCTGTGAGGCCCGTGTACGGCCCTCCCGAGCTTTGTTTTTCACTGGCAGCAAGTTGCATGAGGCAGTCGCAGCCGAAAACGGAGCTCTGGAGCCTGTTTTCACTGGCAGAGTGCTCGGGCCAACGTAGGCGCCCCTGACACGAGTGATGTCGAGCTGGCCACGCCCACCCTGGCCCTCCTGAGGTCAAACACAACCCTGATGCGGGCCCTCAATGAAATCGAGTTTGACACCCCTGCCTTAGTTCAAGGAAGAGGATAGTCCCAGGATCCAAGTACAGTCTTGGACTGAGGAAAATGAAAGTAGAAGCAGTATAAGAATGAAGGATGAGGACAATGGCAGAAAATAATTCTTTGTGTATGTTACATATTTTCTCTCTTGCTTGCTGCTATACTATTTCCAGGGCACAGAAGAAGGTCATTATAGCTAGTCCTTGACGTATGACCAGTTGCTTAGTGACTGTTTGAAGGTGTGACCTAGTTGAAAAAGGGGGACTTACGATCCAGATCTGAAATTCCAATGGTGCCTCCCCCCCTGGTCACATGACTGCACTTTCGGTGCTTGGCAACATAGCCACATTTACAACTGTTTGTACTGTCCTCTACACATATGCCCTCATTTAACAATGGTTTTGCCGAAAACCAGCACTTTTTGGAAAAATTGTGCCTAGCAACCATGGAGCTCTCTTAATGACAAGTATGTTTGTTGAACAATCACTGAAAAAAAATCATAAAATTGAACTGGACATACAGTTTTACAACTAGTATGACTTACAATAGTCATGGGTAAGCTCCAGGGGTGGGTTGCTGCCAGTTTTACTACCAGTTCGCAATGTGCTGTTCAATGTAAATTGTTCTGCGCACAGTGAACTGTGCATGCGCAATCAATAAAATCCAACATGGCGGCAACATCAACGGCGGCAAAGGAACCGGTTCGGTTCAGTCTCTGCCTGAATTCCACTACCAGTTCAGCTGAACCGGCCCGAACTGGCAGCAACCCATCTCTGGTAGGCTCCATTATGATCATCTTGAGCATCATCTATATTTAACAATAATTTAATAAGACAGGGACTACATCTTTTCCAGGCAGAAGTCTTCTGGTTGGTTTCCAGAAGATCCCATGTTGGTTTTTGATTTCTTTATTTAAAAAAAATCAAAGAATCAGGGATGGGAAAGGTGATTATATCATGCCCTGAAGATTTACTACTAGTAAGAGTAGTTGATACTCAAGTAGATGGGCACACAGCCCGATTTGGTACATCTCTGGTCCTAAAATGACTAATTATTAGAGATCTCTGTCATGTTTGCTATTAGTTCCAACAGAGACATTTCTGTGGCTTCACACTTGATAAGACTTTTTATGGGCACGGTGAGTCTCGCTACTCCATTTGTATTGCAATAGTTTCAGTAAAAAAAAAAATTTTTTTCCTCCATTCCAGAAATAATGTTTTATTTCATGCTGGAGGTTGAGAAGAAAATAATATCTCGGAGTAAATGGTAGTGAGCATTCTGTGATAGGAACAATTGGAGGATGACTATGTCTTTCAGCTTGTCTAATATTTGCTGTGAAAGTGGAAAAATTTTCATTACTGGCTGAGGCCTCAGGAATACGCTGTGGGTAAAACCCATACTGTCTATTGCCTACACAACCTCCATATTAATAGGATGGAAAATACTAACCTTTGGGGCCAAATATAAAGAAGTGAATACATTTTTGAAAAGCTAAGTTGGGTTGGACTGGTTAGTACTTGAAGAGAAGACTTCCAGCCAAGTTATTATATCTGGGCTGCAAAAATTCAGATGCCTGCAACATGGCTGTTCTGACAGAGGCTTCCCAAGAGCATGAAACAAACTTCTTGTCCCGGCAAAAAACCCTTTTATTAATTTACTGTGAATTCCGTTCATTCACAGCCAGCAAAGTCTTTCAAAGGAGGATTTACGATCACAGACCTTATCTTGCTTGGAGAGCTGTCAGGCCGATATCTGCAGAACTTGGCAAGGAATCTCGGAGAGTCATTAACCAATTAACAAACTAATTGTCTCCTGCAAACTCTACTCCCATTTTGCTCCTCTTTCATTTCCTCTGGGATGGGCCATTCATCATCTGTGTGGGAGTGAAGTGAGCGTGTGCATGCTCATTCCCAGTTCCAAACCAGTAGCAAAGGTAAGAGAAAACCATTACTGCTTCCTTGGGTAGTTCTCATTTTTGTATATTCATTGTAAAATAGGAATATAATTATAGCTGCTGCATAAAATTGTGATGTGGCATGAGAAAAAATTTATAAATTAGTTTTTCCCCGTGAATGATAATCAAACTAATCATAAGTAAACAAACTTCTAACAATTTGCACTGCTTTAAAAATATAGAGGGCTGTTACATGTTTGATTTATGTTTTTATTTCGGATTGATTATATGATATCAAGATAAGATATAAACATTAAGGTATATAAAGAAAATTACAGCTTGGCTATTGGAAAATGCTATTGCTGAGTTGTTAGATTTCTGCATTGGCCAGTGAACCATAATAACAAACTGAACTGAACTGAAATTTCAAGGCTGTATTTATCTAGGTAAGTCTGTGAATACTATTCTTGTGCTGGAAGTTCCTAAGAAATAAATTACTTTTATGCTATTTATGTGATTCAGCTTTCCCTATAGTTAGTTTTAACGATACATAGTCTTCCTCTCTTACAAATTACTTTTGCTATAGCTTTGGAATGCGTTAATTTATTCCACCACAAGCTTGGGAATTGTACTTCTAGGCATTTGGGTTGAAGATTTGAAGGAGACTGTCTCTCAAGATAAGTTGGGGGGTGTCACATGCCCCCAATTCATTTGGGTGTGTGGGTCCAAAACGACTAGGGGTCTGTGGCCCAATATTTCAGCCAGTTTTCTCCTAGGGGATGGTGAGTTAAGGGAAAATGGGCACCTCAAAGCTACATAGGTTTAAGATGGAGATTTAAAACACATGTTTTATTCCTTAGAAACCCTAAGTCCTGCCTTGATATGCCATATATTTTTTTCTGATAGAAGAGGTACACTCCTGGTTTTGATTCTGCCCAAATTCAAACCTGCTATACAAACCACATGCCTCACAGTCACGATGTAGAAAAGATGTGGAGACTCTAGAAAGAGTGCAGAGAAGAGCAAGTAAGATGATTAGGGGACTGGAGACTAAAACATATGAAGAATGGTTGCAGGAACTGGGTCTGCCTAGTTTAATGAAAAGAAGGACTAGGGGAGACATGATAGCAGTGTTCCTATATCTCAGGGGCTGCCACAAAGAAGAGGGAGCCAAACTATTCTCCAAAGCACCTGAGGATAGGATGAGAAACAATGGGTTGAAACTGATCAAGGAGAGAAGCAACCTAGAACTAAGGAGAAATTTCCTGACAGTTAGAACAATTAATCAGTGGAACAGCTTGCCTCCAGAAGTTATGAATGCCCCAACACTGGAAGTCTTTAAGAAGATGTTGGATAGCCATTTGTCTGAAACGGTTTAGGGTTTCCTGCCTAGGCAGGGGGTTGGATTAGAAGAGCTCCAAGGTCCCTTCCAACTCTGCTATTGTATTCTATTCTATTCCAGTCTCCACACTGGATCACACCTTTCCCAATATCATACACAGGTTCAGAGAGGTCCACACTGTATTATGGACCAATGAGTTTATTAACTCATTGTTACTAGCAATAGCAATAGCACTTAGACTTATATATCACTTCATAGTGCCTCTTTAAGAGGTTTACAGAGTCAGCATATTGCTCCCAACAATCTGGCTCCTCATTTTACCCACCTCGGAAGAACCTTAATCCAGTGAGATTTGAACTGCTAAACTGCAGCTAGCAGTCAGCTGAAGTAGCCTGCAGTACTGCACTCTAACCACTGTGCCACCTTGGCTAAATTAGTCATGACTTTCCTATTTTAGAGGTCTCTACCTGTGTTTTAGGTCACACTATCAATCTATGTGGCTTGATTTTGGCATGTTGTACTGAACAAACACAGGACCATGATTTCTTAATCATGAGTTGCTGTTTAATGTGGAAGCTGCCAAGTTTTTCAGGAAGCACCAAGAAATTTTAAAAGGGTCTGTGGAACCCTTGCCAGCTCACAAAAGCTGGCACATTTTCAACAAACACATACAGTATATCAGTCTCTTAACAGTCAAAGCCTTGCTGTGAAATTTGGCACTCAGATATTTATATTGCTTCAATTTGTAAAATATATTATTTGGGCACCTCTTATACCAACCAGAAATGTTTGGGGCACCACAAAATCTCAGCAAGTTCCTTGGCCAATCTCTGCTTTAGCATGCTATGCAGATTTAACCATTTGTGATTAAGTAGTTAGATCCGTGATGGCGATCCTATGGCATGTGTGCCACAGGTGGCATGTGGAGACCTCTCTGCAGGCACGCAAGCCGTCGCCCAGCTCAGCTCCACCGCGCATGCGTACACGCCTCCCAGCGGCCAGCTGATTTTCAGTTGTGTACCGCTCATGCGAGAGACAGGGTCACACGAGGGGCAGGGGACATGTGGGGTGCCCCCCCCAGGGGCCGTTTTTGGTCCCAGGAGGCTTCAGGGATGCCTGCTAGGCCCAAAATGGGCCGCAGAGGGGTCACGCATGCATGCGTGGGGCATGCACAGGAGCACACGTGCATTTGGCGGGGGACGGGGGGACGGGGGGAAGGTTAGCATCACTGAGTTAGATCTTCTACCGCTTTGCATGCTATGACCCAGGTTTACATAGAAACCTTAGTAACAGATCTTTAGGAAGTTCCACTAGTTCTTCTTGGTGATGGGCAGAAAAGCCTATTGATACACTATATTGCCAAAAGTATTCACTCACAACTGCTTCTGATTATGTGGATGGGTGAGCGTGTATTTTCTGACCATGGTTCCACCTTGTGTGAGTAATATATATTGACACTATTTTTCTCGCTGTGATAAGTCACTTTTCCACTCAGATATAGAAACTACTCCCCATATAGAAACTACTGATCCAATGAGGCATTTGCTCTGTCAATGGCCTTCTTCCTACAACAGCCTAATCAGGATTAATTGCTGAAAGAAGTATTTCCTATTTCCTAGACCATTTGAAGGAACGGTTCCTCTGTAGTGGAATTGTTCAGTAGACAGTCCATTTGTCAATGGGACAGTCAAAAGCTAGAAGATAGTTGCAATTCAGCCTTTCCTAAACTTCCCAAGGAGTTAACCAGGCTGCAGTACCCCTTACAGAAAGACTATGCTTTCACTCAAGTTTTCTTATGGCATCTGGCCTCTCACATTTGATTTTCCTCCTCCCCCCTCTTTGAAAAGAGAAAGTTCTAGCCAATAATTGCGGGCTTGTATATTCTATCATGATTGAACTGTGCACAATAGGGAAGATCTTGCAACATTCAGCTCAATACAATACAATACAATACAATACAATACAATACAATACAATACAATACAATAGTAGAGTTGGAAGGGACCTTGGAGGTCTTCTAGTCCAACCCCCTGCCTAGGCAGGAAACCCTATACCATTCCAGACAAATGGCTATCCAACATCTTCTTAAAGACTTCCAGTGTTGGGGCATTCACAACTTCTGGAGGCAAGCTGTTCCACTGATTAATTGTTCTAACTGTCAGGAAGTTTCTCCGCAGTTCTAAGTTGCTTCTCTTCTTGATTAGTTTCCACCCATTGCTTCTTGTTCTGTCCTCAGGTGCCTTGGAGTTAAAAGCCACACACTTAATATCCCAAACTATTGAGTTGCTTAAAATGCTCCAGCCAACCTCACTTATTTTAACTTGTCTGAAAAATAAGAAACGTTCATGAAAAATATTGCAATGGAGATGGTGCTGTGTTTTGTGTTGTGCTTCATCTTCCCTTCCCTTTGCTGCACCTGAGATTCCTAAATATGTATGGAGATTCTCAATCATCCAGGTCATGATTGTCCCAAAGGTGCTTTCTCAAAAGGCAAGAGGACTTTTTTTTTGTTTTTCCTTGCAGATGTTTCTCACCTCATCCAAGAAGCTTCTTCAGTTCTGACAGAATGGTGGAGAATGGAAGGATTTATATTATTTCCAGCAAAGCACCTTTGGGATTCCTAAGCTTGTCACAACAGCTACAGCGGCTATAATCAGTTAGGACTAAACATTGAGATCAAAGTCCCAGATTTCACTCAAATAGCAGGAAGTGATATGGCCACTATAGCTGTGGCTAATAAGTCTGTCATCTCCTCCTGATCTGACATGAGCCCCAGGACTGACTCCTAGAGAGGATTCTTTCTTCTTATTTTTTCAAGGACCTTGGAGTACTCATCTCAAATGATCGAAGTGCCAGAGCTCACTGTAATAGCATTACCAAAAAGGCATTTAGAGTTGCTAACCTAATCTTGCCAAGTTTCTTCTCTGATAATACTGTATTGCAAACTAGGGCATATAAAACCTTTGCTAGACCAATTCTCATTTACAGCTCATCTGTCTGGAACCCTCACTGCATATCGGACATTAATACAATCGAGCGAGTCCAGAGATATTTCACCAGAAGAATCCTCCAGTCCTCTGCTCACAACAGAATACCTTATACCACCGGGCTTGAAATTTTGGGCTTAGACAATTTAGAACTACGCCGCCTTCGGTCTGACCTGAGCATAGTACACAAAATTATCTGCTACAATGTCCTACCTGTCAAGGACTACTTCAGCTTCAACTGCAACAATACACGAGCTCACAATAGATACAAATTTAACGTAAACCACTCCAAACTCAATTGCAGAAAATATGACTTCAGCAACAGAGTAGTCAATGCCTGGAATGTACTACCTGACTCTGTGGTTTCATCCCCAAACCCCCACTGCTTCAACCTTAGACTGTCTACTGTTGACCTCACCCCATTCGTCAGAGGTCTATAAGGTCCGTGCATAAACGCACCAATGTATCTATCGTCCCTGTCCTACTGTCCCCACTTATTCATATCCATTTCCTCTATTCATAATCATGCTTATACTTATATCTGTTATCTTATACATGCTTGACAAAATAAATGAAATAAATAAAAATAAAGTTGAAGTACAGGGGAAAGGAATGGGTTGGCGTGCAAGCATCCTGATTTACAGAGATTCGTTTTTGCTTTTAAAATGGTCTACTTCTCAACAACAGAATACCAGAGACTTTTAAAAATTAGTTTAGTTTCCCAGCAGCAGCAGCAGCAACAGCCCTTTTATTCCTATAATTATGATTTAAGCTACATCATTGGGTCTGCCTGTGGAGAACATTGGCCCATTAAATGATTGATAGTGTGTTTTTTGTATAGGACTAGTAAGCTGACTGTAGCTAAAAGGATTCCAAAGAGCAACCACATGTGGTCTGAGATGGCATTTTCTACTCTACATCTCTAAATAATGCTTCCCTTTGGCCTAATCTTATTCCTGACAGTAATTCTTTTTCAGAACATGATCCTGGCTCAACAATCCTATTGACTTAAATGCATCGAGTGTTTTGGTAGATCAGAACTACGGGAAAGGATTCATAGATAAATGGATTTTATGTTGGGAACGGAGATTTCTGACATATTGAACAGCGTAGCATAGCAAGTTCATTTAGGCTCCTTATCCTGTAATAAACTGACAGTGAGTTCAGCCATCTGCCTGCCAAGAACTTAAAACTGGATTCAGTTTAATATTGATAAGCTATATATAAGCTATAGGCATGTATTCATGGCTGGAAAAAAAATCTCAGAAAGAAGGATGAAATCAAGTTTGTGTGTGTGTGTGTGTGTGTGTGTGTGTAATGGATTGTACTTATAGACAGAGAGGTGGTGTGATGTATTGTGTAGTGGGCTTCAGTAGGCAAGGACCAGATCAGCATAGCTGCAACAGCTTTTATTGACTCAAAAATGAGGAACTGCAGGCAAATGCCTGTGATTTATACTCTAGGCCAGGAGTGTCCAAACTTGGGAACTTTAAGACTTGTGGACTTCAACTCCCAGAATTCCCCAGCCAGCCTGGCTGGGGAATTCTGGGAGTTGAAGTCCACAAGTCTTAAAGTTCCCAAGTTTGGACACCCCTGCTCTAGGCCCACAGGGCCTTAACCAATCATAGAACTAGAAAAAGCCAGCCCAAATTTAAATGTTCCACATTTCCCTCTAAAACAGTTGGGGGTCATCTAAAGGTTAGTTTCACTTTAGCACAGTTAACACAATTATATACATTCAATACATAACATGATGGACAACAATGAAGTGGTAACTGGTCCACAGAAAGGAGGGAGTACATTCAAGAAGCAGCACAGCTCAGAACTGGTTAGGAGATAAGAGTTAGGACAGTAACTCCCCAGAATCTTCCAGGATTTGTCCATTGGGATGAGAAAAATGTCTGTGGAGATCCTTTATCATCCATGTCATAGTTGTCCCAAAGTTGTTTTTTTTTTTTAACTAGTGATGGACTTTCTGGATTTATCATTAAGACATTTCATTTCTCATCCAAGAAGCTTTTTCTGTTCTAATTAACTGATGTGGAATGGAAAGGATTTATACTTTTTTGCAGTCAGCCAGCTGTCAACACTGAGGGTTATTGAAACCACCTGGTGGTTAATCAGTGTCCTCAGAGTCACCTGAATCTGAGTGCCAATGAGTGTTGGAAGCAGTTTAGGACCGCTGAAAAGGACTGCATTGCAAACAGGGCTATCCCTTCCCCTCTGTTGAGAGAGAGCTGTTCAATTTTAACACAATTTAATACATCTATGCAAAAACTGAACATATCTTTGGGGCATTGGAGTGAGAACAGTATAGGTTTACTCTGGCAAGATTCTGTCTTCTGTGTAGGGTCGTCCCTGTGCATGTCACAATGCAGTATCTATCCAAATGCATGTATACCTTTTTATATTTGTTTTAGTCGCTTATCATTTTCATAAATAACTCAAGGCAGTGAATATACCTAACACTCCTTCCCCCTCCAATTTCCCTCCCACAAAATACCAACAATCTTGTGCGGTGTGTTGGGTTGTGAAAGAGAGACTGATCCAAAGTCACCCACACATGTCTAAGGCGAGTTTTCTGGTCTCTAACATGATGCCTCAACCACTAGACCAGACAGGCTACATACATACCCATTACTATGTTTCTTTTCTAGGTAATCAAAGCCACACAAAGGGCAGAAAAGTATAGAATAGCAAGGAAAATAAATAGGACGCAGGAGATAAAAGAAAAATCGAGGGGTCCTTGGTGCTCTCTGAGCTTGGTTGTTTTCTTGTAGATGTTTCATTTCCCAAACTAGGTAACATCATCAATGCTAGTCTAAAAAAATGTTAAATCAAACCGTGTCTTTCCATAACATTTATCAATCCTTACTTCTCCCATTTCTGAAAACTGATTTATAACCATCTTCTGTTCCTTGAATTTCTCACCTCTTTTTGAGGATTGTGTCAGCGATGTCTCGCTTGAGCTTTCTCTTGATCCTTTCATTCTTCCTTTATGTTTCTCGTTTACTCATTCTTTCTATCTTTCCCTCTCCCTTTCTCTTTTTCTCTCCCTCCCTTCAAATCAGCCTTGATTCCAGGTGATTGCGTGGAATACTCTCTGTAGTTTTCTTGGCAAGTTTTTTCAACGTGATTTGCTCTTGCCATCTTCCTGCTAGGGCTGAATCGCTGCCTCAAGGACATCCAGATGGACTGGTTTCTAGCCCAACACTTTAATCATCATTCCAAACTGCCTCCCTCGGTATAAATAACAATTTACACATGGATGCTAATATAGACATATTTACTGAAAGAAGAGAGACCTATAAATATAGGTTAAATGTGTTCTGACCTAGGCTTCAAAAAATCACGAAGCAGGCTTCTTGTCCCGACAAAACCCACCCTTTATTAAGCTAATGTGAATTTCTCTCATTCACATCCAGCAAACGTCCCAGCAAACAGTCTTTCAAGGTCTAGAACCACAGATCTTTATCAAGTTTGGAGAGCTGCCAGGCTGATATCTTCCAAACGCAATGCTGTACGAGAAAATACTTGGCAAGGAGTCTCTGAGAGTCATGAACAAATCTTCACTCTAATTAAACAAACTAATTGTCTACTGCAAACTCCACTCCTCTTTCGCTCCTCTTTATATCCTATGAGAGGGACCATTCACCATCCACCTGTGCCTTTACTCCTGAGTCGGCCCTTGTTCCTTAGCTGTTCTTTTCTCCTGACAGCTCTGCACGTGCACACATTGGGAACAGGCTCCAGCTGTTCTTCTGCCCCACTGATCTCCAACTCCAAAGGTAGCTGATAACTGTCGGATGGCCCTGGCCCCATCTCTGCCTCTGGCACAGAGCCCTCATCAGAGCCTTCCCCAGACTGCAAGACTGGCCCATGTTCCTCTCCAAACTTCTCACTGTCTGAGTCTGCCACCAGCTCCTCTGGCGGGCCATAACAAAATGGCAGAAAATTAAGCAGCACATATTGAGACATTCTAAGCCTTAAAGCTCAGATGGTTTTGAAACAGGCATTTAATTTTCAACTCCAGAAAGCAAATAAAAACACAGAAGAGGTTATAGGGGCATGCATTTAGGGAATGTAAGGAAAGGAACTTATATTTTAAACCCTGGTCCTACCTGCAGAAAACATGTTGATATACACAGTTTCAAAATACTCAATATATGCACCTGGAGTCTGGATGGACCGGTGTTCCCACTTTATAACAAACCCACAATAGTCAGGTTTATAGTGTGAACTGTATTCATTAGAGCCAGTTATTAATAATCTCCCAATGGGTTTCTTTTCCTGAAGAATGGTGTGCATTCACAATATTTCCACACACACATATATAGAAGGAAGCATAACTTGAGGGTGTTTGTCTGAGATACGAAAGACCCAGGGGCTTAATTATCTTTGGATGAAAGTGAATTAAGAATATATGAGAGGCTGCCTTTTGCTGAAAGCATTGATCCAGCTAGCCTGATGCTCCCTTCAAGCTGGAGGTCTCCTTCCCAGCCTTTCTCCCCAGGATATTTTTGGTTGGATTGCATCTGTGCGAAAAACAGGAGAAAACAATTGCTTTGCTACTGAGCTATGGTATATAACCTGAAATCCATACAATGTCTTTTCAGTATCAGGTCTTATGCAGTGACCCCTCTGATAAGACCCTCTGCCTGCAGCCATTCACAGCAGGAGGGTGGAGGGACCTTACTTATTAACTCCAGCCTGCATTGCTCTTTGTGCAATGTTTGCAAAAGCTCTCCATGTTATAACTAATTCCCATCATGCAAGGAGAGGGATGGAGTCCCACAGAGGATTGATCCTCTGAAGACAAAATTAAAATATTGTAGAGGAGATTAGAAACTCAGAATTAAGTGAAAGGAAACTGTGCGCTGAAGAGAAGAAAATTATCTGTACCCGAGCATCTAAGGGTACTGGTACAGAGCAAACGAATCAATATGTCAAGGATTATGTAAGGTATACTTTGGGTAAGTCTTTGGTTGACTGAGATCCAAAGACAAACAAAGTCTTTCGTAGGTTATGCATATAGAAGACAGAATAATAGAGTTGGAAGGGACCTTGGAGGTCTTCCAGTCCAACTCCCTGCTCAAGCAGGAAACCCTATACTATTTCAAACAAATTGTTGTCCAATCTCTTCTTAAAAACCTCCAGTGTTGGAGCATTCACAACTTCTGGAGGCAAATTGTTCTAACTATTAGGAAATTTCTCCTTAGTTCTAATTGGTTCTCTCCTTGATAAGTTTCCATCCATTGCTTCTCGTTGTGCCTTCAGTACTTTGGAAAATAGGTTAACTCCCTCTTTTTTTTATGGCAGCCCCTTAGATGTTGGAACACTGCTATCATATCACCTTCCTTCTTTTCTTCTTCTTTAGTTCTTCTTTTCATTAAGCTAGACATACCCGATTCTTGCAATTGTTCTTTGTATATTTTATCCTCCACTCCTCTAATCATCCTTGCTGCTCTTCTCTGCACTCTTTCTAGAGTCTCCACATCTTTTTTATATTGTGGCAACCAAAACTGTATGAGATATTCCAAGTGTTGTCTTCTACCAATGCATTATGAAGTTATATTCTATCCCTCTATGAATGTAGCCTAGGACTGCATTGGCTTTTTTGCAGCTGCAGGACATTGTTGGCTCATATTTAAGTGATTGTCGATTAAGACTCCAAGATCCCTCTCACAGTTATTACTGTTGAGCCAGTCCTTGATCTTAAGACCATCTTGTACACCAGCTTGGGCTGTCATTAGACCTCTATTTCAAAATGGATCTATTTATTAATGACTCTAGTGCAATCTTTTCCTCTTCCCCTCTTCACCCAAGTATTTCTTTCAAAGAAGGGCCAAACCTCCATGTCCACAAGTTTGGGGTGTGCTTTGCAATGCAACATGCTACTTATTAGATGAGGAGATCCATAATGTATTTTGAATTGGGGAAAGAGCATTTATTCTACCTCCAGTGAGTTAACACACATTCTAATTGGCCCCATTTATCAACCCTAAGAAGGCTTCACATCCCTCAATGCATTGATATGCCAATAGGCTTCTCTATTAGGGAAGTCCCCCAGCCCTTAATTTCCTTATTGCTAACAAGAGAAATAGCTTTCCTTGAGGCTAGCTTGCCAGATGGACTTTGTGCCCATTTACCTTTGGCAGATAAACCTGGTTGCCATTTGTACTTGTCTTGAGACAAGTTGGTGGATAGATTTTGTACTCATTTTGTCATTTCCAACCATTATTGCTGAAAAGTAAAAGCAAGGAGGATTATATTGGACATAAACAGGTCTATTCATTAGCTATTTAAATTGAATTACAATTAAAGAAGGGGCCTAAGCATACTTAAATCTCAGAAATTATACAGGAGGGCTTTGAAGTGTTCTCCAATAATACAAGGAGTCCTTGACTTACAATCACGATTGGAACCAGAATTTCCATTGCTAAGCAAGGCAGTTGTTAAGTGAGTTGTGCTCAATTTTACAGCCTTTTCCCCTGATTGTTAAGTGAATCACTGCAGTTGTTAAGTGAACCATTGTTTGTCGGAAGCCAGTTGGGAAGGTTGCAAATGCTGTTCACATGACCCCAGTGTTAAGTAAGTAAGTTCCCCGTTAGGAGAGCAAGTGTGCAGAGAAGTGTAATACCAATAGCAACAGCACTTAGACTTATATACCGCTTCACAGTGCTCTGCAGCCCTTTCTAAGTGGTTTACAGGGTCAGCATGTTGCCTCCAACAATTTGGGTCCTCATTTTACCCACCTCGGAAGGATGGAAGGCGGAGTCAACCTTGAGCCTGGTGAGAATCAAATTGCTGAACTGCTGGCAGTCGGTAAAAAGCAGAAGTAGCCTGCAGTACTGCATTCTAACCAAGGACCCAAATTCTAATCATATGACCATGGAGACCCTCTGATGTTTGCAAGTGTGAGGACCAATTGTGAGTCACTTTTTCAGTGCGGTTATAACTTTGAACAATCGCTAAATGAATGTTAATCAAGGACTATTCTGTATCTGTAACTCTATTTCCATAATACAGGATGGAGCTGCACAGCAGGAGAGGAACAGACTTTTGATCTGAATCATCTATTGTGTTAAAGCATGAATTATGGCCTAAACCACAGTTATATGGATTTATGCATAGAATCATAAACTATTGTTTATAACACTATAGTGGCTGGATTAATACAACATATTAAGAGGCAAATGGGACGGGGTGGCTCAGTGGCTAAGACGCTGAGCTTCTTGATCAGAAAGATCGACAGTTCGGCAATTCGAATCCCTAGTGTCGCATAATGGAGTGAGCTCCTGTCACTTGTCCCAGCTTCTGCCAACCTAGCAGTTTGGAACCATGTAAAAATGCAAGTAGAAAAATGGGGACCACCTTTGGTGAGAAGGTAACAGTATTCCGTACGCCTTCGGCATTTAGTCATGCCAGCCACATGACCACGGAGACATCTTCGGACAATGCTGGCTCTTCGGCTTTGAAACAGAGATGAACCCTGCCCCTGAGAGTTGGGAAAGACTAGCACATATGTGCGAGGGGAACCTTTACCTTTATTAAGATGCAAATTGTTTCCTTCATGGGGCAGAGATGAGAAGGAATCACTTGGCACCTGACTTTTCACCTCTTTTCTACTTTTGCATATATAAACGAATTAAGGCTGAAATGGGGACTGCTCATCCTAATTACACATCGTATTGTTTCCAGTGGCTCTGGAAAATTCTGTTCCTTTTGATATCGGGAAAGTGAGGTGAATATAAATGTAAATGCATCAGAGAATTATGAATAACAGCAAAAAATTACATTAATTATATCTATATAATTAATGTAATTTTTTGCTGTTATTCATAATTCTCTGATGCTTAATAAATCAACATGCAGCTACATGGATTGTGTTCTGATACAGGGTGGATTGTGTTCTGATACAGGGATCGACGGGGAGCGTCCTGAATACAAACTAAATTTGAAATAAATTTGTGTTGTAGGGAGGCAATCAAACCCTCCCTGCCATTCTGTCTTCCCTCTATGTCTCACATTCAAATCTCCTCGCCATTTCCAGGTTAAACCATTAACAATCTACATTTGACACAAAGGTAACAAATTTGACAAAGAGTTTAAAATTGGCCAAAGCCCATTCAGATAGAACACAGGTGTCAAACGTGTGGCGTCATGTTGCCGTCACATGTTTGTGACCTTTTCGCCCTTCACAAACCAATGGATATGGAGCTGGGGTGGGCGTGGCCTGTGTGTGACGCATCCGGCCATGGGCCGCCAGTTTGATACTCCTGAGATAGACAGTCTTCTTAGGATGCCAGAGATTCCACCCATTTTATTTATTATTAAAGGCCCCTTTTTCCATGAGACTGCCACTTCTATATGTAATGAGAATTGAGCAAGAAATAATTGGAAAGCTACACCTCTGCAGAACATGTGAACCTAGAGTTCTCCCTTTTGGAGAATTGACCAATTACACTTTCTAAGAAGTCCTTTGATAAAAAGCTAAAAAGGAAACAAAAAGACCAACACACTTCAGTCAACACCTAGATAAGCAAGGATTAATACCAGAACCAGAGGTGGTATTCTGGCGAACCGGTAATGGTGGCGGCAGGAGGCTGCGCCCACCTGTCCCAGATGTCATCACAGATGCTCTGTTTATGAGCAGGTTCTGCCCATGCGCAGAAGCGCTGCACACGGGCGAAACTAGCATGCACATGCGCATGCTCCCGGTTCCGAACCGATAGCAAAGATTAGAGCATTTCATGCCTGTACCAGACCAACACCAAACAGTATCTTGGCTCAAAACAAACTAGATTTCCTTCTAACAATGTTATTTTTCAACCAATATATAAAGTGTAAATCCAGTTTAGGTGGGGTAAGTGTTCTGACCCCCCTCTCTCCGTGCCTGTGAACAAGCCAGAACACAGGCTTGGCTGTTTGCCACTGTTTAATTGCAAAATAACAAACCCTTTGGCTGAGGGCCAAGATAACTCATGTACAAGAAAAACACCTAGATAGTCCCAACGACACAGCTAGAATACATAGACTTTCTTCACTGCTAATTTCGAATGGTTGTTTCCTGCAAATGTCCCCTCCCAACACCTCACCTATAAGCTCTCTTGGGAGGGGCCAATCCACAACCACCTGTGCTGAATTATCTTCTATGCATCTGCCTCCGTAATTGCTGCTTTTGTTTCTCAGCCCTTCTCACTCTAGCATCAGGGACAAACTGCCTTTGATCCTTCCCACTGATCCATGCCTCAGGCGCCTCCTGGTGGCCAACCAGCCCCTCTGATCCCTGCTCTGAATCTGAACCCTGCACAGGGTCCTCCACATCGTCCAGGGCAGACTCATATGGTTCCTCGCTATCCGAGTCCATCAGCAGCTCAACCGGATCCTGCTGGGCCACAACAAGTAAGTATTATGTGATAAGCATGGTTCCCTTAAGAATAATTTAATGAGCCACAAGTGGTGGGATTCACATGGCACATTAAATCCCACTCCCCAGCATGGTCACCAAAATCTCCACATCCATCTCCCTTGGTGCTTGTAGGGTTCTTGGCTTCTTTGTTTTCTGTTTGTGTGTGTGTGTGTGTGTGTTAGACTCTGTTTTAGAAAACAAAACAGGATAGTAAGAGTCTGCAAAGCAAATTACCAGCCTGAAACAGAAGATATATTTCCAGCAATGCTTCTGGATCCTGAAGGAGCTTCCCGAACCTTCACACAAAAAAGAAATAGTGAACGGCTGCAGCCCAAGGCTGGAAATGAGATCAGCTTGCAAAAGAAGGCCAAGATGATAAGGAGCACGTTTATGGACAAACAGCCTTACAGGGTTGCCTCCTCATCAATGGGCTCTTGTCTTTGGCCATGTAAGGATGCCTCTCCCATGCTCTGAGAATTTCAGATGTGTCCAACAATCCCCAAAAGTTGTGGATTCCTTCAATGGCTTACTAACATCTGGGTTCGCAGTCTTAACCATTCTCTTAGAGTATAGCTTGCCAAGCAAACAAGATGTCAATGGAGATTCTCAATCATCCAGGTAATGGTTTTCTGAAAGTTGGTTTCTTTCAAAAAATAACTGGACTTTCTTGTTTTGCTTCAAGATGTTTTGCTCCTCATCCTTTTCAGTTCTGACTGAATGGTGGATAATGGGACATTTTATATTCCTTGTAGCCATCTTGGTCATTAGCCCTTTTTCTGACAGGCATTGAGGCACATATAAACCTCCAAGTGTCCTCAATGACCAATGGTGGGATTCAAAATTTTTACTACCTATTCTATGGGTGTGGCTTGGTGGGTGTGGCATGGCTTGGTAGGTGTGGCTTGTGGGCATGGCAGGGGAAGGATACTGTAAAATCCCCATTCCCTCCCGATCAGCTGGGACTCGGGAGGCAGAGAATAGATGGGGGTGGGGCTGGCCAGAGGTGGTATTTACTGGTTTTCCAAACTACTCAAAATTTACGCTACCGGGTCTCCAGAACTGGTCAGAACCTGCTGAATACCAGCTCTGTCAACGACTCTTAGAAAGAGGACTAATGACCCGATGACTGAGGAATATAAATCGTTCCATTCTCCATCATTCAGTCAGAACTGAAGAAGCTTCTTGGATGAGAAAGAAAATGCTTCTGGTAGCAAAATAAGAAACCCCAGTTGCCTTTTGAAGGAAAGACCTTTAGGACAAGCAAGATCTTTTTCTCCTGATGGCCCCAAGACCTTGTGGGCATCTCATGATGGGGAAGACTTTTTTTTCTCCTTGAGGTCCAACAATGTCTACTGCATTAAAAAAAAAATACTGAGGTAGAGGGAGAAATAGGTTAAGGCACCATCCTCTATGTTTAGAGTAAAGATCTTGGGATTACAGAAGAGGCAGGAAGATAGGTTGGGAAAGAAACATGTTTTTTTCAGGAGATGTTTCCATTTACCCTATTTTTGAAATGTCGGAATGCCTCTAGTTCTTTGAAAACAAGGGATAGAGCACTGGCTTGTCTTAAACACAGAACATAATTAATGTCTACTAGAACAGTAGAAGATAGTTTCCTGAAGTGTTCATATATCTTCATGGAAATATTTAGTTTGATTATGGTTATCCAAGACAGTATTTGTGGTTATGCTAAGGGAAGGAAGGAAGGAAGCAAGGAAGATTATTTTGTTATCCTAGATTATATGTATGATTATATTAGCAGAAGTTAGACCAGAAATGGAAGAGAAATATGGATTGGCTACAAAAAGGTTGATTATACCTTCAGTTATTTATAACAATGACATTTTTTTCCAGACTCAAATTGCACCGAAGCGCGGTAGATTATGCCCCGTCTGAAAGACAAATATATCAAGATAGTTGACCTATTTTTGTATTAGCTTTTCCCATATGACCAAAATACTTGACTTAACCAATCTCTATTTTCATTTATCAGTGTCTCAAAACATTAAATGTGATTCCTGGAAGAGCTCAGTTTTGATTCACTCTTTTCCCTTGCCTTGTTTCAGCCACTTACCATTTAATGTAAAATCGTTGCTCTATTTAAAAAAAAAAACAGAAAGAAGGAAATTCATCTACGCCGGAAAGCGCAAAATAGTAATAAGGCTCTTTCTCCAAATTAATAATCTTGGTAATAATGACTATCTCCCAAGTAAGTTATGAAATGAAATGTGTATGTACTAATGCGGTGTCGACAACCTTGCAAGTAAATGTAGACATTTCTTTTCTTTTTTGGCATTTAATTGAATTAAGGTATAAACAAAGCAAATAAGCCAGTGATAGGAACACAAGAGAAAAGTATGCTTAAAGCTCATTGAGATCAATGCAGTTAGAGCAATACAGTTAAATCCTGAGGTCACAGCTATTGAGTTTTCAGGGCAAATCTATTGTTGAAATAGACCTGATGAGCGAGGACAATATCACTGTGTTGTTTTACAGCATTGGTAGAACTTAGGAGAATGGATTGATAGAAAAGTTGTGTTATTGTTGTGTTGTCAGTGGCGTGTGCTGCATCAGCTGCACTCCATTTCCACACCCAATTTAAAGATCTGGGTGTACTCTATCAATCCCTAAATGGCTAGAGAAGAGCTACTTTATTTTTTATTCATGTTTTATTTATTGAGGGCTTTTAACACCCGATGGGCATTTGGATGACCAATGTTTCCCCTTAAATAGGCTGTCTGATCTAACAATGAAAATAAAACAAGAGCTTGAGTTAAAGTTTTGGGCTGCTGCTGCTGCTGCTGTTGGTACATTGCAACTTTGCAAGTTGCAACAGCCAATTACATCCTGGGTTATTATTTAGTTAGGTAGTTCCAGCCAGGTTTACCTCATTTCCTTGTTTTTATACCTAAATCCAAATTGCTTTTTTCTCCTATAAAAAAAAATGAAAGTATTTCAAGTGTTCATTGGTGTGGCAAGCCACCAAACTCTAATTATGTTGACAGGTAGTCCTCAGGTTATGACTCTGGTGGACCAAGGGAGTCACAGAATGGATCCCACATCAGCAAGTATTGTGGGCCCAATTGGCAAAAGGAAGTTCAGGATTGCATTGGTTGGAAACAGGTGGAAGAGGCCTTCATTTTGCAGTAGATAGACAATGGCTAAAATGATTGTATGTATGTATGTATGTATATGATTGTATGATTGTATGTATATACAATGATTGTATGTATATACTAAGATATAATACAGCCCAGGTTCAAATCCCAGTAAGGGTATGGCTAGCTGATGAGAGCTAATTAGCTCGAAATAGATCTATACTAGTCTCCCTTTATTTATTTATCAGTACAAATACAACATATATATATATATGTATATATATATTTGTTTTCGTAGATTTTCACGGGTGTAGGTATGCTGGTTTTGTTGTATTCGGGTCTTTTCCCGTGTAAAGTTGAGGGTTCTGTCTGATATGTTGTGTACTGTTTGTTTCAACTTTACACGGGAAAAGACCCGAATACAACAAAACCAGCATATATATATATATATATATATATATATATATATACGTACGTCTTTGGTTGTTTGGGTTTTGTCCCGCGTAGAATTGGAAGTATCTTCACGACGTTTCGATGAAGTCTCATTCATCATCTTCAGGCTGGTGCTTCCGGCTTGGTGCTTCCAGGAGCAATGTGAGATCTCAGCCAGTTCCTCTTTTTAACTGCCAGTGGGGGTTTGAGCTGATTGGGTGGGAGCTTGGCTGCATTCTGATTGGGTGGAGGTGTATTCTGATTGGATGGGAGTTTGGCTGTGCTCTGATTGGATGGGGGCGTGTTCTGTTTGGGTGGGGGCCTGGTTGTGCTTGTGTTAGTCTGAGTTGCAGAGGGATTTGAGCTGGTGAGCTGCGTTACTGTTGTTTGGCTTCGCGTTTGTGGTCATGCCACATCTCCGTGGTGGGCATCAGTTTGCTTCATGTATGGATTGGAGGGGTTTAAAGTGGCTAATAATGCGGCTGTGGTCTGGCTTCTGGTTTGTGGTCGGGCTTCTGGTTTGTGGTCATCATCGGTGTGGGTTTGGGCTTGCTTTTTGCGTGGATGTGTGATAGTGACATCCTGTGTGGTTTTCGTGAGTGTGGGTCTGGTATCATTCTTTGTGTTAGGGACTCGTTTGTCAGTGAGGGCGGGTTTCCAAATGGCTGGTAGGCGGGAGGTATCATCTCGTTTATTCATGCTGTGTGGTCGTTTTTCTATCTCAATAGCTTCTCTGATTATTCTGTTGTTAAAGTGTTCAATTTTGGCAATAGTTCTGGTCTTTTTAAAGTCTATATCATGTCCTGTGGCTTTGAGGTGTTGGACCAGGGAAGAAGTTGGTTCCTCCTTTCTGACTGAGTTTTTGTGTTCTTCAATGCGTGCCTTTATTCTTCTGTTGGTTTGTCCGATGTATGTGGTGGGGCAGGCGGTGCATGGGATTTCATATATTCCTTGATTTTCTAACTCTATTTTGTCTTTGGGGTTTCTTAGGATGGTGGATATTTTTCGGTTTGTGTAGAATGCTGTCTTGATGTTGTGTTTGTGGAGGATCTTGCTGATTCTGTCTGTGGTGCCTTTTATGTATGGGAGGAGGGCTTTGCCGTTTTCTTGTTCACTGTCTTGGATTTTAGTTTCCAAAAAGAAAACCCCACTAAAATCCAAGACAGTGAACAAGAAAACGGCAAAGCCCTCCTCCCATACATAAAAGGCACCACAGACAGAATCAGCAAAATTCCATTCACAAACCTCAGCCACTGAAAGGATCCTGAAAAGAACTGAATTAGCCCTAATCAGAAACGAACTCCACAGGAAAAGATTCCTACTAGACCAAACCAACCGGGACCTACTCACTCTTCACCTCAAACTCAGCAACAAAATCCACCCAGCACTCTGGGACAAATTCAAACAACTAGCCCTTTGGAGAGCAGAAAAAGAAACCTTCTATAAGACAGAAAAACACTCCAACAAACTCTACAGACTAGAAAAATGACAGAAGCCTAACCCCCCTCCTCAGCAACTCATGAAACAAACAGTACACAACATATCAGACAGAACCCTCACCACAGCTGAAACCAATGTCCTTTCCAGAGGATTCAACTTTGCAGTTGCCCCTAAACGTATCCCCACTGAAGACATCATATGCGGAGTTGAAGCTACACTCATCAAAATCAACCCAGATGAAGCCAATAAAATCAGACTTGCAGTCAGCAACGTCCTTTGCTCCAGCAATCCACCCAGAAGCAACTTACAGCAACAAGAAGAAAAAGCACTCTCCAACCTGAGGAAAGACAACAACATAATCATTCTCCCAGCAGACAAAGGAAACGCCACAGTGGTGATGAACACATCTGACTACCAAGCCAAACTATCCAACCTACTCCAAGACCCTGCTTACAAACCTATAAACACAGACCCCACCACCTACCTGGAAAAAACCACCAAATCCAAAATAAAAGCCTCTGCCATCAGTGAAGAGATCCAGCAAAGAATCATCCCCAGAGAGAAATCTTCCAGATGCCCCAAACTCTATGGACTCCCCAAGATACACAAAGAAGGAACACCACTCAGACCCATAGTCAGCTCCATAGGCTCACCTCTACAGAACCTTGCCAAATTCCTCGCAAACAACTCCAGCCCTACGCAGAATCCATCACCTCACACGTACAAAACTCACTCCACTTCATAGAAACAATAAAGAAGCAAAACTTACAACCCAGTGACCTACTTGTGAGTTTCGACATCATATCCCTCTTCACCCAAGTGCCCATAAAAGAAGCCTTGACAGCCATCCAGAAAAAAACACAACCCCCCTAAACACATCCTGGACCTGACCAACCACTGCCTAACCAACACATACTTCATCCATAATGGACAAAGATACAAACAGATAGAAGGAGCACCCATGGGATCACCCCTCTCACCTGTCATTGCAAACTTATACATGGAACATTTTGAAACCAACACCTTAGACAAATCTGAACACAAACCCAAACTTTGGCTTAGATATGTTGATGACACTTTCGTGATTTGGCCACATGGAAAAGAAAAACTGGACAACTTCCTCACACATCTCAACAACCTACACCCCAAAATACAATTCACCATGGAAATAGAAGCAAACAACCAACTTCCCTTTCTGGATGTCCTAATCTACAAAAAACCCAATGGCTCCCTAGGACACACCATCTACCAGAAAAAAACACACACCAACCGCTAGTTAAATGCACAATCCCATCACCACCCTGCACAGATCAACTCTGTAGCCAAGACCCTCATCTCCAGAACCAAACGCCTAGCCGACAAAGACCACCTGAAAACTGAATTACACAAACTCACAAATGTATTAATCTCCAATGGATTCCAAAGAAAAACAATCACCAACCTAATCCAAAAGGAGACTCCCCCAAAAAACCAAGATACAGAACAGGACCATGGCATCGCCCTCCTCCCTTACATCAAAGGCACCACAGATAAAATCAGCAAAATTCTCCACAAGCACAATATTAGGACAGCCTTCACCACTGATCAAAAAATAGCCAACATCTTAAGAAACCCCAAAGACAAAATCCAGCTAGAAAACTAAGAAGTCTACGAAATACCATGCAAAATCTGCCCAGCAATATACATAGGACAAACAAACAGGAGAATAAATGCACGCATCACAGAACACAAAAACGCAGTAAGAAAAAAAGAAAAAACTTCTTCCCTTTTCCAGCACCTTAAAGCTACAGGACATGAAATCAACTTTGAAGGAGCCAGGTTAATCTCCAAAACAGAACACCTCCACAAGAGAATAATCATGGAAGCCATCGAAATAGAGAAACACCCCCACAGCATGAACAAACGTGATGATACCTCCCGCCTACCAAACATCTGGAAACCAGCCCTAGCCAACAAACGAACACCACCCACCACCCAAGCCGTTACAATACAAAACAACAATGCACACACAGCCTGCACCAATCAGCACCAATCTACCAATCTACCAATCATGATACAACCACACAACCAATCATTCCAATCATTCCACTTACTGAAACAAAGCCAGCACCCCATCCCCTCCCACCAAGGCTTACAGAAAGACGGCAGCTCCGTTCTTAATATAATATAATATATATATTACCACACTATAAAAAAAGATGTTGAGACTCTAGAAAAATTGTGAAGGAGAGCAACCTGGATGATTAGGGGACTGGAGACTAAAACATATGAAGAACAGTTACAGAAAGTGGGCATGGCTAGTCTCGTGAAGAGAAAGACCAGGGGAGACATGATAGCAGTGTTCCAATATTTGAGGAACTGTCACAGAAAGAAGCGGGTCAAACTATTTTCCAAAGCACCTGAAGGCCAGAAAAGGAATAATAGATGGAAACTGAACAAGGAGAGATTCAACCTAGAAATAAGGAGGAACTTTCTGACAGTGAGAACACTCAACCAATGGAACAGAAGTTGCCTTCAGAAGTTGTGGGGGCTTCATCACTTCAGACTTTCAAGAAGAGATTGGACTGCCATTTGACAGAAATGGTGTAGGGTCTCCTGCTTAAGCGAGGGGTTGGAGTAGATGACCTGTAAGGTGCCTTCCAACTCTGTTAATCTGTTATCTGTTTATGCATATGCATACATAAACATACGTGTATATATTATGTATACATAAACACACACACATTTAAATCATTATTCGATAAATCATGCTTCAAGAAGCTTAGTATTACCAACATGTATAGCCATAGATTATGTCTATTTTTTTTCATTTATTTACTTATTTTCATCCTTTCTGTATGGTTGATTTTACAGTTTACTTGAGGCTATACTATGGGCAATGAAACATTTCTATCAAATCATGAGTATGCAGATGACATAGATCCTGTGATCCAATGCCTCCTGAAATTTCTACAGCACCTCCTACTTCTGCTTCTTCTGCTGCTTCTTTATTTTCTTCTTCTTCTGGTCTGACACTTCCAGAAACAGTGTTACTTTATCTCCAGTTTACACATTTCACTGGAGTGCTCTCACTGTTCTCTACAGAATTAAGAAGCTTTCCACAAGTGCCAGCCAATTTGACATGACATATTTACAGCACACACGAGATGAGCTTTAATTTACAGGAAGTCTTTACAAATGGAAAACTTTGCTAAACCCTTTTTAATGAATGGATATCTTGTCACGGCAGGATCAATGAAACTTATTCTGTGGTTTAAAGCTAATGTTTGGCTTCTTTGATAAATGAAACATCTCATGATTAGGCTTCTAGTAATGTTTCATGATATAGAATGTATTTCTCCCCATTCTTTGTTGGTTCATAAAAGAGATCCATGATGGAAATCAGTATAAAGGGTAAAAATAAGATGGATTTAAAAAGTAATGATCCTACAAAGGGAAAAGAAAAGGTAAGAATTTAAGACATTGTATTTATTACCAAAACATGGGAATGATAATGGTATATACTGAGGTTAGCAGATGCTTTCCCTGAATAAGGATATTAATATTTTTTATTAAATACACATGGAAAATTAAATCATTTAGAAAATAATCACCTCCCGAATGTAGTGAAACTTGAAAGGTTGAGATGTAATTTAATCTCATATTAAGCTGTGCTTTAGCTATGCTGGTGGAATCAAAGATCTGAGTTAATATGTAACCCTGAACTTTAAACAAGTGTTGATTAATCACATCGCTTTAAATCAAGATTGATTAACAATGGCCAGAATTGTCACCAGCCCTCTTTGCCAGTCACAGAACAGGCAAATTGGATCTCCAAAGATGCCAACTACCAAATAATTAGACCATGGCCTATTAGTGTGCATATCCACCACCATTGGGCTGATGCTGTCTATGAAATCCGGCATCGGTTGCTAGCTGGGGAATTCTGAGAGGTGACCTCCACCTATCTTAAAATTGCCAAGTTTGAAAAACATTGCTTTAAAGCAATACCTTCTTTAAAGCTAAAGTGCCTCTTAAAGCAATGCTATTTTTCTTCAGGCTCATGAAGGAAACGTGAAAAATGTTGGCCATTGTGAATAAGATGGAGGTGCTGCTCTCATATTAGCTGGGAGGAATTTTTTTCTGAGTAACTTGAAGTACCGTGTTTCCCCGAAAATAAGACAGGGTCTTATTTTCTTTTTACCCACAAAATATGGCTTGGGCCTTATTATGAGGGGAGGGTTTATTGTTTTGCGATTGCCGGGCAGCTGCTCTCTTCCAAGCGGGCTCCCAAAGAGCCGGGCACAGCCTCATGGGTGAACGGCTGTATTGCACTGTCGCAGCAGTGCAACACAGCAGCCATGAAGCGACCACGCTCACGAGCAGCCACCTGGCAAACCCCCTTTCCAGCCGGGCACAGCGCCATTCACTGACCTAGAGGTATCACCAAGCCACGCAATCACCTTTGCCTCCCCCTCCCGGGTTCCCGCAGCTTGGCACCTTCGGGATACCACTAGGTTGGTGAGTGGCGTTCTGCCTGGCCGGAGGTGGGGGGTTGTCCAGGGGGCTTATTTGCAGGGGAGGCCTTATATTTTTGCCCACCAGAAAAATGTGGCATGGCCTTATTATCAGGATATGTCGTATTTTCGTGAAACACGGTACATGCACAATATAGATTATTTCTCTTCTAATTCTTTAAAACAGTAAGCAACTTAAATTCTTAGTTCCCTTATCTATTCCAATTCAGCATCCTGCCCATTTGGGGTGCTTTGGCTATGAACATTTCAGCTGTTCATGGCTGTTTTATTCTTTGCTTCTCCGACTCTGGAGTTTACATGACCTCGTTTGCTTCTCAGATTTATCTTTCTGTATAAATTTCCCCTAAATTCTGGCTTTGAGGACAGTTGCTTAATTCCAATTTTCCTCCCAACAGCTTAGTCCCCTCTGTTTACTTCCCAACATCAAACCAAAGCACCTGAAGGCAGGATAAAAACCATTGGATGGAAACTAATCAAGGAGAGATCCAATCTAGAACTAAGGAAAAATTTCCTGTCAGTTAGAACAATTAATCAGTGGAACGACTTGCCTCCATAAGTTGTGGTACTACAACAGTGGAGGTTTTTAAGAAGAGATTGGACAACCATTTGTCTAAAATGGAATAAGATCTGGGGTGGGTTTCTACGGGTTTGCCCGGGTTCAGGAGAACCCATAGCTAATGTTATGGCAGGTTTGGAAAACCTCAAAATCCCACCCCTGGCTGGCCCTGCTCCTCCCCTCCTACACGTCCCGTTTTGGATGCGAGGTAAATGCAGGGCCTGCGCGAAGGCTTGGAGAGGGGGTAAACGGGCCATCCGGAAGGCCTCCGGAGCCCAGGGGAGGCAAAAACGCCCCCCCCTGTAGTGCAGGAGGCCAACTAGGCCATGCCCACAATGGCCACGCCCACCCAGCAACCAGGCAGGGAATCCATTCCTGAAATTTTTGAAGCCCACCCCTGAATAAGATTTCCCTCCCAACTCTGTTATTCTGTTATCTCAGATTTGGACTGATCCCTTATTGGACCATAGATATCCAATTCCTCACTCTAATCCTGGTTAACAACAGCAGGACTGCAATTTGCAGTGTCAGAAAACAAAATCAAACATGTGAAGTCATTTATCAATGCAAATAGTAGTACAAGTCCTAATAATTTTTAGTTGGGACCACAGAAGGACAAAACTCTTTTCCTAACAGGCTAAAGTTTCAATAACTATGGGGCTGTCTGTGCTTACTCTATGTTGATTTCTCCTTCCCACTTTAAAGGCAGAATTATACAGTTCAAGTAATGGGAGGGTTGAGTACCCAATGTTTAATACAACATTTAAGTGAACAGAAAGAATAAGTCTAACCAATGGTCAGCAACAGAATCCTTCCATTTTGACAATTGGACTATAAAAGAGAAATCAAGGACTTCTAAAAGTTTTTTTTAATATTCTTTTTAGTTTTCCGTTCTGTGTTGACACCCAATCTTTGCAGGCACCTTGTAACATGGATATAAGTTTAAAAAATTGCACTATTTTTTTTTAAAAAATATTTGAATATGGTTGGGGGTTGAGGAGATGGACAGATATGAATTGAAAAACCTTCATTTCGTAATAAAATGCTGTTTTGTGTGAAAACAATTAATAAAATGTTGTTTTGTGTGAACATTGTGCATGCAAAGAATATAGAATCATAGGGATGAAATGGACCTTGGAGGTTTTCCAATCCAATCCCCTGCTCAAGGCAAGAACTTTTATACCATCCTGGTTAAATGGTTGTCCAGTCTATTTTTGAAAACCTCCAACAATGGAGCACACACAACACCAGGAGGCAAGCTATTCTATTGATTAATTGTTCTCACTGTCAGAAAATTTCCCCTTACTTCTAGGTTGGATCTCTCTTTAGACAATCTTCCACCCATTACTTCTTTTCCTGCCTTCTGGTGTTTAGGAGAATAAATCAATCTCCTCTTCTCTGTGACAGCCCCTCAAGTACTGAAAGGCCTCTATCAAGTCCCCCCTGATGCGCCTCTTTGATAAGCTAGACATGCCTAGTTCCCTCAACCGTTCATCATAAGATTTAGCCTCCAGACCCTTTATCATTTTCTTGTTCTTCTCTGCATACTTTCTAGGCTCCAAACACCTTTTTTTTTACATCGTGGTATTGCAGATGGTGAACCAGCACATGTATGTGCTCTGATTTGGATTATGTGCCATCAAATCCTAAACAATTTTCAGTGACCACATAGATTTTCCTCAGGATAATATATGGCTTTTTAATTTCATCTATTTTTATGCTTGAATGTTTGTCCTTGGTAAACCATGGTTCTTATTGTTTCCTCTGGCTTTAATATTGGCAACTTGAAGATAGCTATCTTAAAACTGTGGTCAGGTAAGTTGCTGTTAACATTGTGAAAGTTTTGGCATCTTTCCCAGGTTCCCTCAAAATTAAATTCTAGAGAGAGGGAAGGATATGTTTGGAAAACCTTATTTTTTTACTGTGTTCTAGAGAATTATTGGGCAAAAAAGAGTGATAGCTATTACTATTTTTGTGCCTTCCTTCCTTCCATCCCATTTTTAATTAAATTAAATAGGCCACGTTTCTTCCATTCATTAGAAATGATAACTTTCTGGCTTCTGTCTCACATTTTCTATAACACAGTTTGCGGTTCCCTGTGTTGGATCAGCTCTGCCAAAATGGTTAGTTTATGGTTTGGTGGGTAGCCTGGACTCTGTAAACTGGGTTAATTGAATCAACCAGGATTAAGTTAATCAAGAGCTCAAGTATTATGCCACCACTGCTATTTCTCAGCTGACTTCACCTCTCCAGCCTGTAGGAAAACTCATAAAGGAGATGTTTACATCAGCCAATCCACAGCCTTGATGGGACAACTCCTCTTTTTACAGGTCAATGAGTTCAAATTAATTTTATAACAGCTGAGTAATTTTTTTGTGTGGCTTCAGTGATCCATCTTTTATTAAACATGTATAAATATGAAATGGCAGTATTAAACAGGCTTTGGGAGGCGGGAAATACAATGAACAAGATGGAAGTGATAAAACAGACAATAGTTTAAATTTAAAAATGTAGGAGAATTTCCCATGACACTGACTGATTAAAAAGCTCCAATGTCCTCCCGATGTTTGGCCTTCAGTGCTGGTGCTGAAAAGGTGATGTTGACTAGGAATTCTTTTCTTTCTTTTTGTGCCATATCTGTCATTGGATGTTGGTGATCATCTTGGCTGCGATCCTATTTTTTTTCAACCGCTGCTCGAAGAAGTGCTGTTGAGTTTTGTCCAAACCAGTCCCTTAGATTTTGAAGCCATGATGTTCTTCTTCTGTCCAGACCTTCAATCTTTCCTTGGAGGATTAAGTATGCCATATTTTTCTGGGTGTCACATCACACGTCCAAAATATTCTAACTTTCACTTTTTTATGGCTTTGATGATGAGTCCAACCCTAACTCTAACCCTAACCCTTATCCTTATCCTTGGCTTTCCCAGTTGGCTTATCACCTTCTCATTCCTGATTTTGTCAACCCACCTTATACGTAACAGCTACCTGTAAATCCACATTTCAAATGCTTCTAGTCTCTTCAAGTGACTTTCTGTCAGAGACCAAATCTCCACTCGGTAGAGCAGGAGAGAAAAGTTGTAGCATCTGACAAGCCTAATTTTCAGTCTTAGGCTTATGTCGTGACTGCAGAAGACCTTTTTCATTTTGAAGAATGCTGTTCGAGCTTTCTCTATCCTTGTCTTTACTTCAGTGGTCATGTTCCAGCATTCATGTAAATTAAAAACGGGGTACGTGATCCTTTCAACTTTTTCTAGTGGCATTCCTTCTGAATACATGGGCAAGCACTTGATATAAACTCAAGGTAAACCGCTCCAAACTCGATTGCAGAAAATACGACTTCAGCAACAGAGTGGTCAACACCTGGAATGCTCTACCTGAATCTGTTGTTATATCCTCAAACCCCCACTGCTTCAACCTCAAACTGTCTACCATGGACCTCACCCAATTCCTAAGAGGTGCATAAAGGAGGCGTGCATAAGTGCACCAACGTGCCTACCGTCCCTGTCCTATTGTCCCCATTTATTTGTACTCATTTTCTTTGTTCATTTTTATACTTATACCTGCTATCTTCTACATGTTTGACAAACGAACAAACAAACAAACAAACAAACAAATAATCCATGGTAAATTAACGGGTTGTTTGCTGATGACCATAATCTTGGTTTTTGAGATATTAAGCTTCAAGCCGTATTTTTCAGATATTTCTGTGATTGTTGATGAGGAACTGACTAGGAATTATAGTTGTTAAAATCTAGAACAGCTGGAAAGGGTTAGACTGGGGAAGTTGGCCAGCATAAAATTAAAAGAACAAGATGCTCTGGCTGAAATTAATAGTCTGTTTGTCTCCAAATGGTCTTACTGGCATGCTCCTGCTTTTATTAACTGGTCACAGATGCATAGGTAAAATTGTGGATGCATCCATGTAGTCTTTGACACGTGATCACAATCTGGACCAGGACTTCTGTTGCTAAGCAAAGGGGTTGTTACGTGAGTCGTGCCCATTTATGACTTTTTTGGGGGGGGGGCATGGTTATTAAGCAAATCACTGTGGTTGTTAAGTGGATCACACTGTCATTAAGCAAATGTCAAGGTTCTGACTGATGAACCCAACCAATTCACCACTCTGAGACTTGCAGCTCTCTCAAAGAACTGTTTTATTGGGTGCATCGTATTGGCACATAGCAAAACAAAACCATCTCTAACTCCATTTCCTGCGGTTTCAACATAATTAAAGGATAGCTGGCTCTGTCCCCCTATTGACACCGGTCACACTGTCCAATTAGGTATTCTGGCATTTCCCTGGTAACTCCTCTTAGTCTCTGATCAGTATCTGTTGAGATGACCTTGGTTCCCATGGGACAATGTGTTGTTATTGTTATATACTCAGAGCCTCCACCAGCAGATGGCACTCGAGAGCTCTAACCAAAGCTTCCCCCTGATTGGACAATCCAAACAAATTCAAAGGCGGCACGAGCTCCGAGTTCCTATTGGTTGCCGGTCTGACAGCTGGGGGTATAAATAGCTGTCAGGCCGGCTTGTTCTCTGTTCAGTTACTATAGTTGAATAAACTGGTTAACTGTTGCTATGGTCGTTCAGTTATTACCTGAGATTTAATACTGGCGACGAGAACGGGCGGATCCGACCCAACACCATCAAATAAGATGACGACTTCATCGATGTTCACCCCATTCCGCGTGGAGGCAGAAACCTGGGAGGCGTTCGTCGAAAGATTTGAGTGTTTCCTCCTCGCTCACGATTTAACAAGCCTCACACTAGAGAGAAAGAGAGGCATCTTCCTAAATTATTGTGGACCGGAGATGTTCGCGACCGCAAGAGCTCTCTCAGCCCCCACCCCCGTGCATACGGTGCCTTGGGAAACTTTAATGGCCAAACTAAAGACCCATTACGAACCGGCACCTTCACGTTTTGCTAGGCGACAAAATTTTCGCCACTGCATTCAATTAGAGGGGCAGTCTATAAGTCACTATGTGGCTGCGCTCCGTGCGGCTGCAATACCCTGTGAATTCTCTGACTTAGACGAAGCTCTCTTGGAGCAATTCATCTATGGGCTAAAAGACGTAAATCTGCACCGCAGAATCCTCTCCCGGTCCGATCTAACATTAAAAATTGCCGTTGATGAAGCTCGCGCTTCAGAAATGGCCGATCAGTCAACTCCTGACTGTCGTCGGTTACCACAACCCCTACCAATGGGTCTACCGGTTCCAACGCCTCAAGTCAACCGTCAGCAAGTGGCCCCTTCTATACAATCCGAAATCGATTTTGCAATTGACCGTTTGCAGTCACTAACGTACAAGGACGGCCGTTCCTGTATGAGCTTCGGTGGCAAACACGCACGCTCCACCTGCTGCTTTAGGGCAGCTGTCTGCCGAAAATGTGGGAAAAAAGGACATTTAGCATCAGTATGCCGCTCTGCCATTCCTGACAACCGGCCACCACCTCAAAACCCTGCCTACCGCTCTCCTGCACCAGCTCTGCTGAATCGCCGCCTTAATTCCCTATCTTTGGGAGACATCCAAGAGTACAATCCCGAATGGGTTGTCGACTCCTCATCTGCAGCCGCAGGAGGTCGTGGTAAGATGCACCTCACCATCTTTCTCGAAGGACGCCCTTGCTCGATGGAGCTGGACACCGGCTCAGCCAGCTCCATCATCTCATGGCAAACGCTGTCTTCAATTCTGCCCCATTACCAAATCCAGCACCTTAGCCCTGCGAACTGCCGCCTGAAAGACTATCAAGGAAATCCTATTAAGCTCCTAGGCTGCGCCACGCTACAAGTCAATTACGGCTCCTTCACAGGCCGTCTACCATTGTTAGTGGTTCAGGACTCCCTTGCCTCTTTAGTGGGGCTCGATTGGTTCCGGGCTCTGGGACTGTCAATAACCGGCATCCACTCTACCCACTACTCCTCCTTACCTCCTAACAGTTTCACCTCTCTAATCTCTGAATTCCAGGATGTATTCTAACCTTCCCTAGGCTGCTATAAGGGTTCCCCTTTTTCCTTAAACCTTGACCCTTCGGTAGCCCCTATTCGTTTAAAGGCCAGGCGTCTGCCATTCGCCTTGAAGGCGAAAGTGGACGCGGAAATCGATAAACTCCTCGCACAGGGAGTTCTCCAACCCGTCGATTTTTCCCCTTGGGAAACACCAATCGTTGTTCCTCTAAAATTCGACGGATCTATAAGGATCTGCGCGGATTTTAAAACAACATTAAATAAAGCGCTCCAAGCCCACCCCCACCCAGTGCCAGTAGTCCAGCATGTATTACACACCTTGGGACGCGGCAAAATATTTGCGAAATTAGACCTAGCCCAGGCATATCAACAGCTGCCTGTTGATGAAGCCACTGCGCTTGCGCAGACGATAGTGACACACCGCGGGGCTTTTAAATGCCGCCGGCTGCAATTCGGCGTCAGCGTGGCCCCAGGAATATTCCAAGGTCTTATGGAGCGCCTTCTCCACGGCATTCCTGGGGTCACGCCCTATTTTGATGACGTACTCATTGCAGCCCAAGACGCCCAAACGCTTATAAACACCCTACGCACAGTCCTTCTAAAATTCAGGGCTGCAGGTCTCTACCTCAAGGCATCTAAATGCAAAATAGGAGTTCCTGCTGTCGAATTTCTAGGGTTCCTCATCAATAAAGATGGAATCCACCCATCCCCTGCAAAAGTGGAGGCAATCCTTTCTGCACCTACCCCCACTAATAAGGTCGAATTACAGGCTTTCCTAGGCCTCCTAAATTTTTATTCGTCCTTTATCCCCCACAAAGCCTCTTTAGCTGAGCCCCTCCACCATCTACTGGACTCTTCAGCACCATGGCTATGGACTAGCCGCGAAGCGCAGGCGCTCGCGGCTGTAAAAAAGGCTTTGACAGCTCCCCCTGTTTTGGCACAATACAACGAAAAATTGCCGCTTCTCCTCGCATGCGACGCGTCTCCTTTTGGAGTGGGCGCAGTGCTGAGCCACATTTACCCCAACGGATCCGAGGCCCCCATAGCCTTTTACTCCCGCACCTTGTCCAAGCCTGAGCGTAAATACAGCCAGCTGGACAAGGAGGCGCTGGCCGCCGTTGCGGGAGTAAAACGCTTCCATCATTACCTTTATGGGTGGCCATTCACCCTCCTAACTGACCATCATTGATTGTGTTTTTTAATTGTCTTTCACTTATGAGTCTACCTCCTCCATGCACATGTATATGTCTTTGTTCTTTATGTATGTATGTGTGTCTTTATCTGTATTTTATCTGTTTTGATTGTATGCTGCCCCGAGTCCTTCGGGAGAGGGTTGCGGCTAATCAAATAAAATAATTATTATTATTATTATTATTATTATTATTATTATTATTATTATTATTATTATTATTATTATTATTATTATTATTATTATTATTATTATAAACCACTCCTAGGTATTATAGCTGGCGACCGCCCCACCCCGGAAATCATATCTCCCCGTATGTCCCGCTGGGCAGAATTTCTATCAGCGTACAATTATACGCTACCCATAAGCCAGGTATTAACATGGGAAATGCGGATGCTTTAAGCCGCTGCCCCTTACCTATTCCTGTATCTGACCCAGCCCCAACCGAATCAATCTGCCTCCTGGACGAATTGAGCCTTCCCCTATCCGCCTCAGATATAGCAATACAGTCCAACTCAGACCCTCTACTATCAAAAATTATTTCTTTTGTCCGCAGCGGTTGGCCAACCTCCTCCATAGACCAACAAGTAATTCCTTTCTATCGCCGCCGCACGGAACTTTCCGTCCTCCAAGGTTGTCTTTTATGGGGCCATAGAATAGTCATCCCAACCAAATAGCGCCATGCACTGCTCACCCGCCTCCATGAGGGCCACCCAGGCATCGTACGTATGAAATGCCTGGGTCGCAGTTACGTCTGGTGGCCCTCTATGGACGCAGACATTGCTGCATGGGTGCAGAAATGCTCCCCCTGCCAACAGGTTCGGCCAGCGCCACCTTCAGCCCCAACCCGCGAATGGGAGCAACCGAGATCACCGTGGAGTAGACTTCACGTGGACTTCTTAGGCCCAATAGATGGAACCTCTTTTTTCCTAGTAATTGACGCTTGGTCAAAATGGGTGGAACTTTTTCCTATGCATTCCACCACATCTGCAGCCACCATCCGAATTTTGGACAATCTCTTTACAACCCACGGTTTGCCTGACATTATAGTGTCAGATAACGGGCCCCAATTTACATCCCAGGAATTTCAAACATACCTACAACGCCTGGGCATCCGACACGCCCCCGTAGCTCCGTTCCACCCGGCGGGGAACGGTATGGCGGAGCGCGCGGTGCGCTCTGCCAAAGAATCCCTTGCACGCATGGCTTACTTACCATTACATCAACGAGTGGCCACATTCCTACGATGCCAACACACCACCCCCTGCCCAATAACAGGCAAAGCCCCTTCCGAACTATTAATGGGAAGGAAACTCCGTACAACACTGGACCGATTGCATCCTTTCTATGCTACCCCATCCTACCCATCCTCTCCTCCTCCTAGGGTCTTTATTGTGGGGGAAAGAGTGTTTGCTAAGAACTTCGCCGGGGATCCAAAGTGGGTGCCAGGCGTAATTTCGGAGCTAACGGGGCCCTGTTCCTACAGGGTCCTCCTTGGAGACGGAAGAGTATGGAGGAGGCATATAGATCAACTGAGGCGACGGGTCGTTGACGCCACATCCAACAGTTCGCATGTTCCAGTTCCAAATTCACCAAGCCCTAAGGACGCCGCAAATCGGCCCGACCCTGGACAAACAACTAGCTCCGGCGACCATACCACCGATCCGATCCTGGCGAACTCCCTACCTGGTCAGTTGAGCGGGACTCCATGGTTCGGGCCTTCATGGACACTCCCCTGAAGCGATCCTCCTACAGTGACGGCCACTCCTCAGTTGAGGAGATCGCAGCGCGTGCGCAGACGGCCCACACGATTACAAGATTACGCATGCGCGGACAAGGGGAAAGGAGTGTTATATACTCAGAGCCTCCACCAGCAGATGGCGCTCGAGAGCTCTAACCAAAGCTTCCCCCTGATTGGACAATCCAAACAAATTCAAAGGCGGCACGAGCTCCGAGTTCCTATTGGTTGCCGGTCTGACAGCTGGGGGTATAAATAGCTGTCAGCCCGGCTTGTTCTCTGTTCAGTTACTATAGTTGAATAAACTGGTTAACTGTTGCTGTGGTCGTTCAGTTATTACCTGAGATTTAATAGTTATTGTCTGGTCTGACATTCCGAAACTCTCCCCACTCCCATACTGTGTGGCAGCTGAGAAATGAAAAGATGGCTGCACCGGCTCGGTCCATCTCAAAGTTGACATTGGAGCTTGGAAATTATCCCAAGGCTTGTACAAAAAGCAGTCTTATGTTAACCGAGTTAATGTAGTCAGCCTGTATGAAATGAATGCTTTTGACTTGACTTGTGTAAACCCAGTTTAAATGCATATTCCTTCGAGTCAGGGTTGCGTCTGTTTGTTTTATTCTGGGTGGTCTAGTTTTCTTGGCAAGATTTTCAGAGGTTGTTTGCCATTGCCTGCTTCCTAAAGCTGAGAAAGAGGGATGGGCCCAAAGTCACCCAGATGGGTTTGTACCTAAGGCAGGGCTAGAAATGACAGTTCCTTGGTTTCTTAGTGGTGCCTTAACCACTACACCAAATTTCTCTCCCAATCCAGTATCCTGGTTCCTAACCTCTGGCCAACATAAAGAATTAGTTCACCTTGTCCTTCAAAACCTTAGGAATGGCTCGCAAAGACTTCTACAAGTTCCCAACTTAATTTTTAATGTAACAGAAGAGGGAAATTATTAATCACATGACTATAATTATATAAGTCATATTTAATGTTAATTAAATGTAAAATTAAACTTAGTTCTTGCCTAAACCCAGCTACTACTTTTTGGCATGCTACACAAAACTCATTTACAATAGTGTCTGATGCGACCCAACCAATTGCTCACTTACTTAACAAACTATACTTAAAATATTTATTTGATGATTATTTTGTTGGAAGGAATGTCCTTCTGAGTTCAGCTCCAAGTAGGGAAAAAGACACTGGAGACATGAAGGCTGCTTGGAAAGATGGTTTAAGGGTGGACAGGACTACATGGTTTGAGGTCCTGAACAGAAAAGATGGATCACATGCTTCCAGATGTTGGGTAAAGGAGAAAAGAAGGGGCTTGCTGGTTTTTCTATACTCTGTTTAGCCTCACCTCTCTGTTTCCTGTTCCTGTGTAAGAAATGTATTTTGATTGGTTATCAGACTCCCATGGAGCCTTGCAGGGGCAACTCTCTAGACTCTGCTTCTAGACTTGCTGGCTGATACAATTTTCCCAGGTGCCTTGTGGTAAATTGGGTAAAGGGCTAATACTATCATGCCTTAATCCCATCACCCTGGAGCTGAAGGGGAACTCTTTGTTATGTAGAATAGACTGGCTCAGGCATTTTAATGGTCCATTAAAGGGTGGGGGCTATTAAGAGTAAGTCTGCTTCCTGCCTAAAAACATGTTTCTCCATTTCTGATCCAGGGAAATACAATATTCTGCCTTTTCAATATTTCCTAGGATATTTCAGTCTTCTAGCAGAGGGGTGGGTCTTAACTTCCTACAATCTTTTTTACATTAAAATCTGATTTGGAGGGAATGAGTCACTATTGACCACAATTTAAAGATAAATGTGTCAGTCCTTCCTCAGCATGCCCAGAACTGTTTTGTCCCCTTTTCCAAGGAGAAAAATATTTGTTCTGATCCTGACATATGCAAGAATGTGGTCACAATTCCAAGGAAGGAAATAAAAAACTAGCAATTTGGACTTATCAAAGCGGCTTTTTTTTTTTTTTAGTATTTCACAGATGGAAGGATTCCTTAGGAATAAAAGATGGGATAAATATTCATGTTAAGTCGGAAATGACTAATGTACTGAGCAAGAGAACATGATAGTTCAAAAACTTTCACATCCATTCTATGGCTGTGAAGAGCGTCATCAGGCTGCAAAATCCAGATGATCGGTAATTAATTACTGAAAGACAGATTAATGATCACAAGATGGTGGGAAACAATTATCACAGCCCCTAATTCCTTCCTGCCATCTGGTGCTTGTGCAGATTTTTGAAGCCCGTATCCTACAGACCCAACTCTGAAAGAACAGAGATTTTTTTCTAATGTAATGGTATGTTGGAAAGTCTCTGCAAAACATGGACAAGAAGTGCTGGTTAGGGAATAGCAACAGTACTTAGACTTATATACCACTTCATAGTGTTTTACTGTCCTCTTTAAGTGGTTTACAAAGTCAGTATATGACCCCCAACAATTTGGGTCCTCATTTTACCAACTTCAGAAGGATTGAAGGCTGAATCTACCATGAGCCAGTCAGGATTGAACTCCTGTTAACTAGCAGTGAGTTAGCCTGCAATACTGCATTCTAACCATTGCACCACCAGGGCACATGGTCAGATAAGAGGGGACATAGCCTACAGTTGGATAGTGGGTGAGGCAAGAGCTTCAGAAGAGATTCTCCCTAGTTTCTTGAACTGTAAAGGAGATTGGGGTGGGGGTGGGGAGAACTATACTTTTGGACTTGCAAGATTCTGTCAACGTATCTTTACAATAAAGTAGAATTAGCTCATCTGGCTGTTTTCTGTCTGATCTACCCGCTAAGGCTGTCATCAATCTTGCAAATCCGAAAGTACAATTCTCCCCCTGAGAGAATTGGAGACTTGAGACCTCTGATCTACTTGAGTAGAGAAAATTAATCTCATCTTGAGAGGGGAGAGAAAACTTGTAAACCGTAAATGGGATGGAAATAAAATCAGAAATTCTTTCCTGTAGATTTTTCACCCAACAGTTATCCACTGCAATCATCCATATTTTTGAAATGCAGGAATGATTGTCCTCCCCTAAAATAGTCCAGTCCGTAGAGTTCTTGGTGATCTCTGAGCTTAGTTGTTTGCTTGCAGATATTTCATTACCCAACTGGGTACCATTATTAGTGTGTCTTGCACAAACAAACTCAGAGAGCACCAGGAAAACCACAGTTTAACCCTGTTGGAAGAGAAGATAGCTCTCTGGACTATCTGGGGATCAAACACTCCAAATAGTCCAGTCTCTCTCAAAAAGAAAGAAGTGATGGTAACACATAATTTTCCTGCTCTACTAATTTACTATCATGTCCTGAATGTGCATTTTTGTCAAGGATTACTTTTTCCTCCATAGATGTGTTGCCTTGAACATTTCAAGTGAAGCCATTAATGTGATTTTTCCCACCATATAAATATAATCCACCGTCTGTTGTTGATCCTATATTCTCTTGTAAAACATTGACAAATGATTATAACCCTAAATACTGCATGGTTTAAGAGATCAATTCTATTTCGCTCAGTGCCAGGAATTTAAGGATCATTTTTCATTTTAAAAAATATAAACAAATTCTCCCATGAATTACTTCGAGAGGAAATTGTGGCATTTTGCTCCCCCTGGAATGAGTTTTGACTGTATCTAAAATGATTTAGAATAAACTCGTGGAATCTGATGGAGAGGTATACCTTTTACTTCCTGTCTGGGGGATGATCCAGGAGTTATTTATTTTGTTTTAAAATGTTTCATGGGCTTATGCTGATTCAAAACAGAGATAGATGATACAGATAGATGATAGATAGATACAATAGATAGATAGATAGATAGATAGATAGATAGATAGATAGATAGTTAGATAGATAGATAGATAGATAGATGATAGATAGATAGATAGATGATAGATAGATAGATAGACAGACAGATAGGCAGACAGACAGACACGATAGATGATAGACGATAGACGATAGACGAGACAATAGATATAGAAGATAGATAAATAGATAGATGAAGATAGATAGATGATAGATGATAGATAAATAGATGGATGGATGGATGGATGGATGGATGGATAGATAGATAGATAGATAGATAGATAGATAGATAGATAGATAGATAGATAGATAGATAGATGATAGATAGATAGATGATAGATAGATAGATAGACAGACAGATAGGCAGACAGACAGACACGATAGATGATAGACGATAGACGATAGACGAGACAATAGATATAGAAGATAGATAAATAGATAGATGAAGATAGATAGATGATAGATGATAGATAAATAGATGGATGGATGGATGGATGGATGGATGGATAGATAGATAGATAGATAGATAGATAGATAGATGATAGATAGATAGATAGATGATAGATAGATAGATAGACAGACAGATAGGCAGACAGACAGACACGATAGATGATAGACGATAGACGATAGACGAGACAATAGATATAGAAGATAGATAAATAGATAGATGAAGATAGATAGATGATAGATGATAGATAAATAGATGGATGGATGGATGGATGGATGGATGGATGGATGGATAGATAGATAGATAGATAGATAGATAGATAGATAGATGATAGATAGATAGATAGATGATAGATAGATAGATAGACAGACAGATAGGCAGACAGACAGACACTATAGATGATAGACGATAGACGATAGACGAGACAATAGATATAGAAGATAGATAAATAGATAGATGAAGATAGATAGATGATAGATGATAGATAAATAGATGGATGGATGGATGGATGGATGGATGGATGGATAGATAGATAGATAGATAGATAGATAGATAGATGATAGATAGATAGATAGATGATAGATAGATAGATAGACAGACAGATAGGCAGACAGACAGACACTATAGATGATAGACGATAGACGATAGACGAGACAATAGATATAGAAGATAGATAAATAGATAGATGAAGATAGATAGATGATAGATGATAGATAAATAGATAGATGGATGGATGGATGGATGGATGGATAGATAGATAGATAGATGATAGATAGATAGATAGATAGATAGATAGATAGATAGATAGATAGATGATAGATAAATAGATAGATGGATGGATGGATGGATGGATGGATGGATGGATAGATAGATAGATAGATAGATGATAGATAGATAGATAGATAGATAGATAGATAGATGATAGATAGATAGATAGATAGATAGATAGATAGATAGATAGATAGATAGATGGATGATAGTCTCATGACACTGGGAACATGGGGGGAATTTTACAGGTAAATAAGGTGCCTGCATAGGACAGGTGCAACAGAAGCTGTCCTATTAATAGTACAGACAATGTACATGAATAAATTTTGAAGAACACTTTCCCACCCCAAAGCCATCTGGTGCAACTTCCTTTTGATCTTGCAGATTTGTTTTTTTTTTTTATTTTTGAAAATGCCTGAACTAGAAAACTATCCTGCCAACATGGCCAGCCAAACAGAATGGATTTTAGCTGACCTTCACGTTCCTATCCATGAGTTTGACCTTTCTCCCTTCTTCTTAAGTTCATCCTTAATGAACCTGCATCGTTCTACCTTCAGGTCACTGCTGCATGTAATAGTCAAAAGACTGACTTCATCCCTTGGGTGTTATTAGACTTAGTCCATTAATGCTTAAAAGCAGTTTCAGGTCCTTAGGTGAAAGATGCTGCAATTGCATTCAGCATTAATATGGCAAGCCCTGATGAAGCACAGCGATGAGTAACTGCTGCTGCTGTTGTTGCTGCTTTATGCGTGTGTTGATGGGGTGGGAGTAGATTTTTAGATACATGCCCAATCCTGATCAATTACAATGATCTCTAACAGACAACCTTTGGATTAAACCATTGGTATAGATCAGGGGTCGGCAACCTTAAATACTCATTTAAGTGTCATTTGGATCCATTTCCCACAGCAAATAAAAGACCGGGATCCACAAAACCTATCGGGGGTCGAAAAGCTCAATAAATTGTGTGCCACACCTTGCCGGTTGTGACAAATATTTTGAATGACAGGGAGCCACAGCAGAGGGATGAAAGAGCCACATGTGGCTGCAGAGCCGTGGGTTGCCGACCCCTGGTATAGATGGATTTATGCTGAAAAGATATTGGGTTGCCAGGGGTTGGCAATGATTTGAAGGCACATAATCAATCAATCAATCAATGGTTGTTTATTGGAGTGAAATTCCAAGTGCTGTTTTTTAGTTCACATAACAAGATCTGAAATGGGTAAAAGTTTTAGAATGGGACATGGTTTTAGAAGGGATAATTTAGTGAAGAAATAAAAGGAGGAAAGGAAAAGTGGAAACAAGTGGTGTTTCATTGTAGTTCAACTGAACAGCAATATATTTGCAGATTGAAGGCTCAACAATATAAAATTATAGAACTCTCTATAGGAATTATCTCAGTTGGGCAATTCAGTTTAGGAAATCAACTCTCGTAGGCGGCAGAGACCTTCTGTGGCACGAGGAGCAAGCGAAACTTCAGCTGCCTCCTTTCAAGGAATAAAGCTGAATTTAAGCAGATTTTTCTCCTGAGCATCCACCCTTGATAGAAACAACTCTACAACTCTGCGTGTTTGACACCTACAGGTAGCCCTTGACTTACAACAACAATTAGGACCAGAATTTCCATTGCTAAGCTACGGGACTGTTAACTGATCCGCACAATTGGTTTGCCAATTGCACAGTGACAGATAGGACAGCGCTCCAGAGGGTTAACATCATTGCCCAGAGGATCATTGGTTGCTCTCTCCCCTCTTTGGAAGAGCTTTCTAACTCCCGCTGCTTTAAGAAAGTTCAAAACATTCTCAAAGGTCCATCTCATCCTGGATACCCTTTTTATGAATTATTACCATCTGGCAGACGGTACAGGATAATAAAAACAAGGACAAACAGGCTGAAAAACAGCTTCTATCCCAGGGCAGTAACCATATTGAATTCTATGGTATAGTGCAATATGAATGCAATATCGAGTTTTCAATTTCAATTATATAGCATGTGAAGGATGTGCATTTGTGTTTTCATTTTTATAGTTACAATCTACATTGAAGATGGCCTTTAATTTTGCTGTACCATGTGCAATGACAATAAAGTAAACTAAACTAAACACAATTTTATGAACTTTTTGCCACCTGTTGTTAAGCGAATCATGTCATCTTTAAGCAAATCTCGCTCCTCCCATTGGCTTTGCTTGTCAAAAGCCAGCTGGGAAGGTCACAAATGACAATCACATGTCCCTGGGATACTGCAACCATTGTAAACACATGCCAGTTGCCAAGAACCTGAATTTTGCAAAAGTTGTAAATCTGAGGATTAACCATAAACCACTTTTTTCAGTGCCATTTGAATGGTCCTGGACTGGAATGCAAATAAAATTAATGTATTGTCTTTGATTCCCAAAAAAGTTATGTTTCTCTGATTTAAATTCTGCAACTCTTTGGTAAACCATATGAGGAAGGCTGAAGTTGGGAATGAATATAGTGTTGATGGCATTTCAACCTGATTGTAAAAATAACACATTCCCAAAGAGCATAATTGGTAATGATAGTGTAAGAAGTAATCACACACACACACACACACACACACACCATCATAGAGAATGAAAAATTTGGGGGAATATTAAGAGAGGCAGGATATTATATTTCCCAAAAGGAGAAATGGAGAGACATGTTCTTAAAGGCAGAAAGCAGCCCCAGTCTTTTTAATAGCCTCCAGCAGATGCCTGAAGGCTTTAGAGATGGATATTTTGTGCCCATTAGGAAAGACTGGGATCAGCCTAGTCACAAACCTTCACTTCCAGGGATAGGTTTAAAATTTATATCCCCCTCCACCCAAATTCTAAGAACAGGACATGACCTTTCAGGATTGTAGGAAGTTAAAACCCACCCCTCTGGTATAAAACTGAAATATCCTGGGAAATATTGGGAAGGCAGAATATTATATTTCCCTGGATCAGAAATGGAGAAACATGTTTTTAGGCAGGAAACAGACTCACTCTCAATAGTCCCCATTTTTCTTAATGGGCCATTAAAATGCCCAAGCCTGTCTATTTGACATAACAAAAAGTCCCCCCTTCAGCTCCAGGGTGATGGGATTAAGGCATGATAGTATTAGCACTTTACCCATCTCACCACAGTCCTCCTAGGAAAAAGCAATGCTCAACCAAACTTGGACTCAAAGCACAACCTAGGGAGTTGCCCCAGCATGGCCCCATGGGAGTCTAGCGGCCAATCAATGTGCATTTCTTGCACAGGAACAGGAAGCAGAGAGGTGGGGCTGAACAGAGAGTATGATGCCAGGAACTTTTAGCCCTTCTCTTCTTTTCTTCTTCACCCAACATCTGGAAACATGTGACCACCTTTTCTGTTCAGGATCTCAAGCCATGTGGTCCTGTCCACCATTAAACCATCTTTCCAAGCAGCCTCCATGTTTCCAGTGTCTTTTTCCTCTGCTTGGAACTGAACCCAGAACGACATTTCTTCCAACAGGATAAAATAGTATTAACTCACGACCATTAGAATAGCAAAAGACACAAAGCTCACTACACTGCACAACCCCTGCAGCATTTCAGGAACTGTATAAAGATCCTTGCACCCAGCAAGCTATTTTGTCAGCTGTCCCAGAATCACATGCTCGTTCTGCTCATCAATAAATGGAATCCTTCTTTCCAATCTGCCTCCATTTTATTTCCTGCGCTTTTCTCCCGGCTTGGAACTGAACCAGATGGATTTTTCTTCCTACCATAGTATTACTAGATGTTCAGTTTCTGACGTTTAGATGTAAGCCAGAATATCATAACCTCTCATAACTGGTTTTCATTGACACTTGGACTTATGCTTGTATTAAACAGGAATAATAAAATGCTGGATCTTTGCAACTTCTTCTTACCTAATAAGAAGTTCTCAGGGTCACCAACTCCTATTTATACTCACAGCTATCATCTTCCGACTTTCCCATTTATACACACTGTATGAATTTGAAACATACCATTTAAGGCTTTGTGCAGCCTATATTTTGCGTCTCTGTCCATTCGCTAGTTCTTTCTTTCTTTTTTTCGCTATCCATCCACACACGGAGAACAGCTATATTTTAGACAGGTAAAATAATACGCTTGAAGAAGCAAATGATTTGATGATAAGTAATTTGAAAGCTAATTCTAGAAGGTCAAGGCACATGATCTTATTTTGGCTTGTTAAGGCAGGAAGGGAGGGAACCTTTTGCCTGCACACGAAGTCTCTTTGCTGATCCTTCTTAAGAGCTGAAATCAAAGCAGGAAGTCCTTAATTAACCACAGCTTCCAATTTTGAGTAGCCAGTTCATTTTGGTTACTGGGATTTGAAAAAGCTTAAAACGTTTAAACTAACTAAATTATTAGTTAGGATTACACTGAGATTTCCCAGTATGGACAAAACGAGAACCAAAAAAATCATTTTTAAAAAAAGGGGCCATGTAGAATCAACAGCGACTTGATAGCATTTAATCAGTAGTTTGCTTTAAAAAAATTGTTGCACAGTTAAAAAGCTAAAGAGAAGATCTTTCTCTCTCTCTCTCTCACACACACACTCTCTCACACACACACCGATTATGAAAACGGGAACTCTAATTTGCTAGCTTTCTCCTTATAACTTTAGGTTCAGGCTTAGTCAGTAGCAACAAGATGGCTAGAATACCCCAAGTTTCCATTAAACTTTTGCAAACGTCTCTTAATTAGCATGCCCCCCTCCCCATTTTAATTGGTGATATTTTCATTTTAATAAATCGCCTTTTCTGCCGCTTGTTGATATCAATTTCTTTATCGTTCCCTCCACATCGTCTGTCTTGTTGTCATTCAATTGCAACATGACGTTAGATACGTTTTTCAGCATGTGACAAATAGGAAGAATTCAATATGCACAGTTCGCTTGTTTAGATTTTTTTTCCTCATTAATTTTGTCCCTATGTTCTCAGTTTTGATTGTCTCCTCCACTTGAGGTTTCTAGAAGCTGGCTATGTAGACACATGTGTCCAACTGAATCTATGTTACCTTTGATTTCTCCGTTAATGTATGTGTACAGTTCCAACCTTTGTTCTGGCGACATTTTCAAATAACTCTTTGTTATGAACCAGAGATTGAGACGTGGAGAGGATCCTTTTTTATTTAGGTGTATTTCTTCTTCCCTTTTCCTCTTTCTGTTATTTATTTATTTATGTTCATTTGTTGAAACAATTTATATGGCAGCCTGTATCACAAAAGGGTTTTGTTTCAAATCTCCGTAACAAATTCGTAAAATCAATATTCATGACTAGGGCCAAAATCATTAAAGCAAAACAATCAGATAATGGTGGTGTTGGAAGGGATGTCCACCTGGGTTCAGTTCCAAGTGGGGAAAAAGACACTGGAAAGATGGAGGCTGCTTGGAAAGATGGTTTAATGGTGGACACGATCACATGGCTTAAGCTCCTGAGCAGAAAAGGGGGAGTACATGCCTCAAAGATGTTGAGGGGTGAAAAAAGGCAGAGATGTTGAAAGTCCCTGGTTTTATGTCCTCTCTGAGCTTTGAATTTGAGATTGTATTCTGATTGGTTACCAGACTCCCATGGGGTAACTGCAGGGGTAACTCTAAAGGCTGTGCTTTGAGTCCAAGTTTGGCTGAGCAATGCTTCTTCCCAGGTGCCCTGTGGTGAGATGGGTAAACAGCTAATACTATCATGCCTTAATCCCATCACCCTGGAGCTGAAGGGGATCTTTGTTATGTAGAATAGACTGGCTTAGGCCTTAATGGCTCATTTTATTTATTATTTATTTATTTATTTGAACTTATTAGTCGCCCCCTCTCTCCACAGGGACTCGGGGCGACGTACACAAGCAACAGTCAGCACAGTGTCATACAGAGGAGGTAAAAATTAAATAAATAAATTACAATACTCAAAAAGGTTAAAACCCCAATAACATTAAAAGTTTAAAAACTAAAGTTAACAATTAAAATGACCAAGGGGTGGAAAAGTTGTCGAGTTATGCCAGGCCAGCTAGCCGAAACAGGTGGGTCTTCAGTTTACTGCGGAAGGAGCGGAGATCGGTTGTTGTCCTAATGTCTGGGGGGAGGTCGTTCCAAAGGGTAGGGCCCGCCACAGAGAAGGACCTACTCCTGGGCACCGCCCTCTGACAATCTCTAGAGGACGGCACCCGGAGGAGTCCCTCTCTGTGTGAGCGAATGGGTCGCAGGGATGTATGGGGCAGGACACGATTCCGCAGGTAACTAGGTCCTATGCCATGGAGCGCTTTGAAGATGGTAACTCACACCTTGAAGCGCACCCGGTAGGCCACAGGAAGCCAGTGCAGCTTGCGCAGGAGAGGTGTTATATGGGAGAACCTTGATCTCCCCATAATTACCCGCGCGGCTGCATTCTGGACCAACTGCAGTCTCCGGGTGCACCTCAAGGGGAGCCCCATGTAGAGAGCATTACAGTAGTCCAGGCGAGACGTCACCAGCGCGTGAGTGACTGTGCGCAGGGCCTCCCGGTCCAAAAGGGGTCGCAATTGGCGCACCAGGCGAACGTGGTGGAACGTCCCCCTCTCCACGGCTGCCACATGATCTTCCATAGCCAGCCGGGCATCAAGGAGGACGCCCAAATTGCGTGCCCGTTCCACCGGGGCTAATTGTTCATCCCCGATGGCCAGCGATGGAATGTGCTGGTTGTACCGGGTAGCCGGGAGCCACAGCCACTCTGTCTTGGAGGGGTTGAGCCTGAGCCTGTTGTCACCCATCCAGACCCGCACGGCTTCCAGACAATGGGACATCACTTCGACGGCCTCGTTGGGGTGGTTTGGGGTGGAAATATACAGCTGAGTGTCATCAGCGTACAGATGGTATCCCACCCCGAAACCACGGATGATCTCGCCCAGCGGTTTCATATATGTGTTGAACAGGAGAGGCGAGAGGATCGACCCCTGTGGGACCCCACATGTAAGGGGCCTCGGGGTCGACCTCTGCTCCCCTGTCAACACACATTGCGTCCGGCCAGAGAGGTAGGAGCGGAACCACCGCAATACGGTGTCTCCGATCCCCAACCCCTCCAGACGGCGCAATAGGATACCATGGTCGATGGTATCGAAAGCCGCCGAGAGGTCTAATAGGACAAGGATGGAGGAACAACCCCCATCCTTTGCCCTCCAGAGATCGTCCACCAACCCGACCAAGGCCGTCTCCGTGCTGTGACCGGGCCGGAAGCCGGACTGGCGCGGGTCTAGATAATCATCTTCCTCCAGGTGACGTGGGAACTGCTGAGCCACCACACTCTCAACAACCTTCGCTAAAAAAGGAAGGTTGGAGACAGGACGATAATTTGCTAGCTCCATTGGGTCCAGAGAAGGCTTCTTGAGCAGGGGTCTCACCACCGCCTCTTTCAAGGCGGCTGGTAAAAGGCCCTCACCCAACGAAGCGTTCACCAGTCCCAGTAGCCAGCCTCGTGAAACCTCCCAGGAAGTGAGTACCAGCCAAGAGGGACACGGGTCCAATAAACATGTGGTGGCTCGCAGTCGCCCGCGCAACCTGTCCAAATCTTCGGTGACAACAGGGTCAAACTCCTCCCAGCGTGGAATCTCAAGACTAGCCTCGGACGCCCCCTCTGGAGTACTGGAGTGGGTCCACCCCCTCCAGATCTGATCAATTTTATCCTGCAGGTATTCCCCAAACTCCTCTGCCCTGCCCTGCCCTGCAATGGGGGATCCCGCCGTCCCTGCGCCAGCAGGGAGGGGGGCACCCGAAACAGGGCGGCAGGGCGGTTCTCTGCGGACACTATAAGGGTGGCACAATATTGACGTTTGGCCACCCTTATTGCCACAAGGTAGGTCCTTAAGTAGGCTCTTACCTGTGTTCGATCGGATTCGGAGCGGGAGGATCTCCACTTGTTCTCTAGGCGTCTCCTGTGGTGTTTCATCGCCCTTAGCTCCCCGTTAAACCAGGGGGCCCGGGTCGATCGTTGCCATCGGAGAGGCCGCAAAGGCGCAACCCGGTCCAAGGCTCCGGCGGCCGCACTGTTCCACGCGGCTACCAGGTCCTCTGCCCGGGAGCGGGACAGGTCTGCAGGAGGTGGCCCAAGCTCCGCCTGGAACCTATCTGGTTCCATCAGACGCCTGGGGCGGAACCATCTGGGACAATCCGGTTCCGCCTCCCCGCGGCGGGGAGTAGCGCCAGGGAAGTCCAGTTGGAGAAGTGAGTGATCTGACCATGACAGGGGCGTGATGACTACACTCCCTCTTCCCAGATCACTCGTCCACTGGTCGGAGACAAACACAAGATCCAGTATGTGGCCTCTCTCGTGTGTGGGGTCCCGAACTACTTGAGTCAGATCCATGGCTGTCATGGAAGCCATGAATTCCCGGGCTGCCTCGGATGCCTCTCCCGTCGACGGCAGATTGAAATCCCCCATCACTAAAAGCTTGGGGGTCTCAACCGCCATCTCCGCGATCAGCTCGAGGAGTCCGGGCAGGGCTGTTGATGTATGGCGGGGAGCCAGGTATACTATCAACAGACCCAACTGTCTCCCTAGGCCCCATTTCATGCCCAGAGCCTCACAACCAGATGTCTGCGACACAGTGAATTCTCTCGGAGCCAAATCTTCCTGGATGATTGTCGCTACCCCCCCGCCCCTACCCTGGGCCCGTGGCTGATGGAATACCCGGTAACCTGGAGGGCACATTTCCCCGAGGGGCAACCCCCCCTCCGGGCCCAACCAGGTTTCCATTATTCCTGCGAGGTCCGGCTCCCCCTCTGAGATCAAGTCCCTGATGAGGGGGGCCTTGTTAACCATGGACCTCGCATTACATAACATCAGCCTAAGGCCCAGGCTCTGCCGGTCCTGTCCACCTAGACTGCGGGGGTTGGTACAAGCGGCCGGGCGTGTCCAACAACCCCGGTCTCCCAACCGACCATGCATTCTTCTGATGTCCTTGCGCCCGCCCCTCCCTATGACCGTCGCTATCGGAATCCCCCCTATAGGAATGCTGTATCCTCTCACCTCCCCCACTCCGCTCCCCTCCGTCCTGATCCCACCTGTTGACCTGGCTGTATCCATACCCCCAGGTTGAATAACCCTCCCCCCCTCCCTGGAACCCCTTAAAAATTTTAAAAAACATTTTGCTAAAAAAACCCTAATCCCCCGCTTCCTCCACCTCTCTGGGTTAATAAATTGACAAAGGTGGGGGGGCTTTTAAGAGTGAGTCTGTTTCCTGCCTAAAAACATGTTTCTCTGGTTTCTACTTCTCTTTTAGGGGACATATTCTGTCTTTTTAGTATATCCTAAAATATTTCATTTCTCTAGGAGAGGGGTGGGTTTTAACTTTCAACAGGGACTTGGCTAACTCCTCTCTCAAAGGCTTTTGGGAACATCAAGGTTTTTAATGCCTTGCAAAGGAGCTGGTTCTCTAGAGGCCCAGTGTCAAGAGTTTGTTCCTTGGGATCACCTTCCTACCCAACTACGGTCCTCGACTTTGAGCCCAATTTTTTTGTTGCTAAGTGAAACATTCGTTAAGTGAACATTTCCTGTTGATAAGCATTCTTTGTTCTTGCCAAACAGACACCCCCAACCCCCAATTTCAGTCTTCCTGATTGACTTTCAAGTGTGTGCCATGACCTTGCTTTAGCATCCAGCTCATCATGATGGTTCCCATTTTTGCATATTATTGTCTCTGCTGAATGACATCTGCATTGTAAACAGTGGTGGGATTCAATTTTTTTTACTCCCATTTCTGTTGGCGTGGTGTGGTGTGGCTTGGTGGGCATGGCTTGGTGGGCATGGCAGGGGAAGCATATTGCAAAATCCCCATTCCCTCCAGATCAGCTGAGACTCGGGAGGCAGAGAATAGATGGGGGTGGGGCCAATTAGAGGTGGCGTTTACTGGTTCTCCGAACTACTCAAAATTTCCGCTACCCATTCTCCAGAACTGGTCAGAACCTGCTGAATACCAACTCTGATTGTAAACCTACTGTTTTTAAAGGTTTATTGGTTCATGTTTCTTTTTCCAATGCTGGTTAAGTTCTCACAGGCCATACTTCTGAAGGAACATTGTTCAACCATTTTTTTAAGATAATGAAAGCGACCCTGATAGTTATCCAAAGTAAGTGGCCATAATAAGTGGTTGAAAATTAGTATTTTAGAAGACATTCTTGTAGGCAATTACATCCTCCCCTTGATTTCATAGAGAAAGCTTGCATTAGTGTGTTGTTTTTGATAGCCCATGACTGCTAAGTGGATGTATTTCATGCAATTGATTCGAAACAGAAAAGTTTAGCTTAAATCGGCAAGCAAATTCACTATTTTGATTGAATATGCATACAATAGCATTTCACTAATTTAGTATCAACTCCTTCACTGTTTATTCTTTTCTTTTTTTTGCTTCTGCTTAAACATCCTTTCTCAGGATGCACTGTGCAAAGGTCTGTCATATCAGCCTACAACCTTTGATATATAAGATCTTGTCTTTAAACAAAGGGACAACTTGTGTTTTATGATCCTCCAGTGAACAATACAACATCTTTCTGCCTTTGTAAACCAGCTTCCTTTTCTACGATCAATGAATATAAAGAGCTACAAAAGAGAAAATTTTGGAAGGAGAAAGGAATAGTACTACAAAGGAAGCTGCTTGCTATGATAATATGTATAAGATATATTTCAGAATTCATTTATGATCCCTTGGAATGCTAGGCTCCACCCTGTTTGCTCCATATCTTGTAATAAAAGGAAGGATACTGAAAAAACTATTCATACAGTTTTGTTGATAGTCCTTGATGCACAAGATTTAAAAAGAATATAGATACTATTTAGGAAGAGCTGTTATTAGGCATCAGAATAAAAACATACTGTAGGAAGTTAGCACCCACCCCTCTCCTAGAAAAATGAAATATTTTAGAAAACATTAAAAAGGCATAATATTTCCTTTAAAGAAACTCAGCCGATTAACCTTTGTTAATCGGTCATTAAGGCCTGGGTCAGTCTATTCTACATAACAAAGATCTACCTCTACGTGTGTTGGCAGGAGAGCAGAGGTCGACCCTAAGCCCCCTTATCTGTGGGGTGCCACAGGGGTCGGTCCTCTCGCCACTCCTGTTCAACACATACATGAAGCCGCTGGGTGAGATCATCCGTGGTTTTGGGGTGGGATACCATCTGTACGCTGATGATACTCAGCTGTACATTTCCACCCCGAACCACCCCAACGAGGCCGTCGAAGTGATGTCCCGGTGTGTGGAAGCCGTACGGGTCTGGATGGATGACAACCGACTCAGGCTCAACCCTTCCAAGACGGAGTGGCTGTGGGTTCCGGCTCCCCGGTTCAACCAGATAATTCCATCTCTGGCCATTGGGGGCATTCAACTCGCCCCCGTGGAGCGGGCGCGCAATTTGGGCGTCCTCCTGGATGCCAGGCTGTCCATGGATGAACATGTGACAGCCGTGGCCAGGGGGGCGTTCCATCAGGTTCGCCTGGTGCGCCAATTGCGCCCCCTATTGGACCGGGACGCCCTACGCACAGTCACCCATGCGCTGGTGACGTCTCGCCTGGACTACTGTAACGCTCTCTACATGGGGCTTCCCTTGAAATGCACTTGGAGACTACAGTTGGTCCAGAATGCGGCCGCGCGGGTGATTATGGGGAGCACCAGGTACTCCCATGTGACACCACACCTGCGCGAGCTGCACTGGCTTCCTGTGGTCTATCGAGTGCGTTTCAAGGTCTTGATTACGATCTTTAAAGCGCTCCATGGCTCAGGACCTAGTTACCTGCGGGATCGTATTCTGCCCCACACATCCCTACGACCTATTCGCTCGCACAGAGAGGGACTTCTCCAGGTGCCGTCCACTAGACAATGCCATGGGGCGGCGCCTAGGAGCAGAGCCTTCTCTGTGGCGGGCCCAGCCCTGTGGAATGACCTCCCCCCGGATATTAGGACCACTACTGACCTCCGCTCCTTCCGTGTTAAGCTCAAGACCCACCTTTTTCAAATATCTGGCCTGGCTCAACCATGACTTCGTTACGCTCCTGAGGGGTTTTTAATTTAGCAATTTTATTTAAGGGGATTTTAAACTGTGTTTTAATTGTGTTTTTAGCTGGGTTTATTGTCTTTCACTTACAAGTCTACTCTCCTCCACGCACAAATGAAATTGTCCTTTTTTCGTATGTATGTGTGTCCTATGTGTATTTTATCCTTCTGATTGTACGCCGCCCCGAGTCCTTCGGGAGAGGGTTGCGGCTAATCAAATAAAATTTATTATTATTTATTATTATTATTATTTCAGGCAGAGCCATAATAGGAATCCCAAAGCCGTTTCATTACATCATCACTCAACAAGGCTCAACCAAGCCTGGGACACAGGCAACCTTCAAAGTTACCCCTGCATGGCCCCATGGGAGTCTGACAACCAATCAGAATACAAGCTCAAATTCAAAAGCCTAGAGAGGGCATAAAACCGGGGCACTCTCAGCATCTCTTCCCTTTTTCCTTGCCTAGGACCAAAGCCCCATGTAGTCCTGTCCACCATTAAACCATCTTTCCAAGCAGTCTCCATGTTTCCAGTGTCTTTCTTCCCACTTGGAACTGAACCCAGATGGACATTTCTTGCAACAATACTTATCATGGATTTTCATGCATTATGCGTTTTATGTACCAGGCCACGAAGAGCTCTTGGGAAGTTCAAGAATTCACACAAATGCTGTTATTTATCAGTAATCATAACCCCATCAGGTCCAGAGTATAGAGACAGGAAGCTGCGATGTAGGCCTTGAAACACTGAACAAAATCCATGCATTTCCTTTGAATCACGAAGGTGGGCTATGGATCATCCCAGCTTAGCATTGTAAACTCAGAATGGCCACGATGATCTGCAGGCTCTGGAAGAAAGAAAACTTTCTACAGGGAGTCCTGGATTTATGACCGTAATTTAGACTGGATTTACTGTTGTAAGATGTGCTGGTTGTTAAGCAGGTCATCATGTGATCAACCTGATCTTACAACATTTAGGGGGCAATTGTTAAGTGAATGCTAAGATCTTTGTCTGTAATGGGTGTTCTTTTGATGGAAAGAGGAAGTAAATGTGGGGTTTGGACAAAGAGCATGGTAAATCATGGTCATGTGACTGTAAGAGGGTGCAAATGGCCATAAATGATGAGTGTGTGAGGATTCCATGTAACGCCCCCAAAGAAAGAAGACTCCGAGGCTTGAAATTCCTCAAAGTTCCATCAACAGAGGGATAGAATCAAGATCACGTGAAGTGTTCATACCACTTTATAATGCCTTGGTAAGGCCACACTTGGAATACTGCATTCAGTTTTGGTCGCCACGATGTAAAAAAGATGTGGAGACTCTAGAAAGAGTGCAGAGAAGAGCAACAAAGATGATCAGGGGACTGGAGACTAAAGCATATGAAGAACGGATGCAGGAACTGGGTATGTTTAGCTTAAGAGAAAGAAGGACTAGGGGAGACATGATAGCAGTGTTCCAATATCTCAGGGGTTGCCACAAAGAAGAGGGAGTCAAACTATTCTCCACGGCACCTGAGGGTAGAACAAGAAGCAATGGGTGGAAACTAATCAAGGAGAGAAGCAATTTAGAACTGAGGAGGAATTTCCTGACAGTTAGGACAATTAATCAGTGGAACAGCTTGCCTCCAGAAGTTGTGAATGCCCCAACACTGGAAGTCTTTAAGAAGATGTTGGATAGCCATTTGTCTGAAATGGTATAGGGTTTCCTGCCTAGGCAGGGGGTTGGACTAGAAGACCTCCAAGGTCCCTTCCAACTCTACTATTGTATTGCATTGTATTGTATTGATTAACTGTTCATAAGTCAAGGGCTATCTGTGGTTCTACCAGTGTGGCATATGGATTAAGATCAAAAACAGCCAGGTTCAAGTCCATTCTGCCATGCTAATACCTTACTTTCCAAGTTTACTGATGACTTGGGCAAATTGCTATTTCTTAGAGCAATTTCTACCATAGTTGTTTTTTGGGGTGTGTGTGTGGGGGGATGGAGGAGAGCTTACTCATCATGCTGTCTGCATTGTTTGGAATTTCCCGAAGAAAAGGGGGAACGATGATAATAATTTAGAATGTAAAAATCCACTGTGAAATGCTGCAACTCTTTATTTAGTCAGCTAAATGTTGCACTGTCCTAAGTTCATGTGGTCACTATTTGTAACTTTCCTAGCCAGCTTCCGACAAGCAAAGTCAATGAGGGAAGCCAAATGCGGTTAATGACCGCATGATTGACTTAACAATGGCAGTTATAGCAATAACGCTTAGACTTATATACCGCTTCACAGTGCTTTTACGGCCTTTTCTATTCTGTTTACAGAGTCAGTTTGCGTCCTCATTTCACCCACCTCGGAAGGATGGAAGGTTGAGTCAACCTTGAGCCCTGGTGACATTTGAACTGCCAAATTGCAGGCAGCCGGTGATCAGCAGAAGTAGCCTGCAGTACCGCACTCTAACCACTGTGCCAGTTTTTCACTGAACTGTGGCAAAAAGGCCATAAAACGGGGCAAAACTCATTTAACAACAAAATTTTAAAAATCCCATCAAACAATTGTGAGAAGTGATAGCAGCAGTGAATGTGTCAATTTTAATTTTTAATACAGAAAATATTGATAGATAGATATATAACCCATCCAAAAAAGGTTTTTTTTGGGGGGGGGGGGGTCCTGCATAATTTTTAAAACTGGAAAGGGGGTCTTAGGAGTTTCTTCTTAAGAAACACTGAGTTAGATGATTGTTTGGGAGAAGATTAGATCCTTCTTCCCACATATTAGGTCCTATGCTTGGAATTTGTGAAAACAAAGGACAGCAACATCAGAAGGTAATTAGTAATGGTGGATCAGTCAACAACAGTAAGAACATCAAAGAGTCTTGTGGCACTTTAAAGACTAAAAATACGTATTACTCCATCAAGTCTTGTCTTCTCTCTCAAAAGTTTCCCAGCAAACATTGTACCAGGTTATGGCAGAGGGAGAGACTGAGATCATTTTATAATATTTTATTCCTCAGCTCCTTTTTCCTTTGATGTTGCGTCTTCTTAGCCTGAAAGATAAAGAACAGGGCTGCTTCTTTCTACTGATCTATAAACTGCACCAAGAACAGATCCAACGAAGATATGAAAAACACATATTTTAAATAAATAAATAAGCTCAGGATATTTAATGTCAAATAAATATATGTAGGTTAGATTTCACTTTGACAGATGCATTAAATGTCACCCACAGGAAGGCATGTTGGGAAGGACCCTCAGATATTTGAAGACTGCTATCATGTCACCACTGGTTCTTCTAGACACAGCAAAGAATTTTGGTTGGTCTTGTGGAGAATCTGTGGTGGAACTTGGAGGGAGGGAGTGTGACCCTTCTGAGCCTATAAGAACTCTCTGTGACATTTGGTACCATTGACCATGATATTCTTCTCAATACAATACAATACAATACAATAGTAGAGTTGGAAGGGACCTTGGAGGTCTTCTAGTCCAACCCCCTGCCTAGGCAGGAAACCCTACACCGTTCCAGACAAATGGCTATCCAACATCTTCTTAAAGACTTCCAGTGTTGGGACACTCACAACTTCTGGAGGCAAGCTGTTCCACTGATTAATTGTTCTAACTGTCAGGAATCATCTCTAAGGGTTGGGTGTGGTTATACACAGAGGTGGGCTTCAAATCCCAGCGCTACTCGTTTGCTCGTGCTTGTGCTTGCGAGTGCACGCACAACACTTCTGCAGATGCGCTGAAGCATCCAGGCGGATGGATGGAGCCTCCTGCCACCTCCACTACCAGTTTGGCTGATCCGGGCCACCTTCTTTAGTGGACAGTGGTGGGGATGGGAGGATAAACCATGTCCTTGACTACTTCTGTTTTGAGCTCAAACCTTTCTCCCATTTTGTTTAACATCTACGCGAAACCATTGGAGGTCAGCTGTCAATCTGAGGAGATGCATCACTAGTCTGCGATACCTAGTTATATGGTTATTTATTTTAAACTATATTTGCAATGCCCCCCCCCAACTCATAAAGAAATGGAATACTAGTACTACTTTATTGATTAGCCATTAAGCCATTTCAGAATTCCTAACTCATAATGACAATGGGTATCAAACAAGTTTTAAAAAAATCAGTCCATTATAATAAGATAGGTAAAAAATGGAGATAGCCAAGGAGGAACACATACCTATCACATTAATACAGTTTCAGTCTAGGTTATCCCACTTAACCAGTGGTGGGATTCAGCCAGTTCGCACCACTTTGGGAGAACCGGTTGTTAACTTTCTGAGCAGTTTGGTGAAGTGGTTTTGGAAAGAAGTCATTAGGGCACAGAACCGGTTGTTAAATTATTTGAATCCCACCACTGCACCTAACCCTGAACAAGCAAGCAAGCAAGCAAGCAAGCAAGCAAGCAAGCAAGCAAGCAAGCAAGCAAGCAAGCAAGCAAGCAAGCAAGCAAGCAAGCAAGCAAGCAAGCAAGCAAGCAAGCAAGCAAACAAACCAGGACAGGAAGGTTAGATCAACTTGGATTCTAGAGGACAGATGCCACAGCAGAAGAAGGCATATCTTCTCGCTCCCATCAGGTGAACTTTCTTTAAACATGAGACTTGGAGCATGTCTGTTATGTCAGATCTAATCAGATGGGCAGAGACAATGAGAAACCAAAGTCATGAACGCTAACTCTACTTTTATTATATGGTTTATAGTAAGAGAATTTGTATAGAAGGGCAAGGGTGTTATCTGTGTGATCACCCTTTCTAAGGAGAGAATTTTCCTTTCTTTAGGGAAGACCAGTTTAGCGTCGGAATTTACGCCGTCCTACATTCTGGGTCAGATGCTGTACAATGTTTTTCCCCCAAGGAATATGCCAAAGATTCCAGGGTAGCTGCCAACTCAGTAAAAAGTAACCTTGGGAAGTCCTCCCTCCCTCATGATCATGCTTCTCTATAGACATAGAAAGAGAAAGAGGGGGGTTGTCTTCCCTACACAAAGGTACGGAATAATGGATGTGTCCAAAATAATAATTTAACTTCTTTGAGAGGTTTCTGAGTTCCATAACATGGATACCTTGATCACCACATAATTTAAAATTGTAGAAGGAGCTTGAGATCATTGTACCGCAACAGCAAACTCTGAGTCTTGATTCTGAGAAGTATGGTAATCCCTTTTGGGAGTAGTAAAATAATAACACCCGGCCATCAGTTGTTTTACCCATTTCATTTCAAACGACAGTGCTTGTGTATGCTCAGTACCTGAAGAGAGCCACAAATTGATCTCCAACATTAAACATATCCTAACAATGTGGACGCGGTGGCTCAGTGAGCTTGTCGATCAGAAAGGTTGGCAGTTTGGCGGTTCGAATCCCTAGCGCCATGTAACGGAGTGAGCTCCCGTTATTTGTCACAGCTTCTGCCAACATTGCAGTTCGAAAGCACATAAAAACGCAAGTAGAAAAAATAGGAACCACCTTTGGTGGGAAGGTAACAGCATTCAGTCTGCCTTCGACGTTTAGTCATGCCGGCCACATGACCATGGAGACGTCTTCGACAGCGCTGGCTCTTTGGCTTAGAAACGGAGATGAGCACCACCCCCTAGAGTTGGAAACGACTAGTACATATGTACGAAGGGAATCTTTACCTTTATTTTTAACCATTCATTGGAAGAACACAAAACATTGGGAAAAAACCCATAGAAAGCTGGAGCCGTTGGAGCTGCCACCAGACTCCGACAGCGAGGGTCCTATGAGTTGGCTCTGGAGGATGTGGAGGACCCTGGATAGGGTTCCGACTCTGAACAGGGATCAGAGAGGCTGGTTGGCCACCAGGAGGCGCCTGAGGCATGGAGCAGTGGTGAAAACCAAAGGGAGTGTGCTCCTGATGTCATGCCTTGGAGCAGTGCAGAGGAGACAAGGGACAGTGAGTCAGATGTCAGCAGTGAGTTGTTGTTGGATGCTCGCCACCGAAGCCTAATAGGCATCAGGAGCAATTGCGCAGTTACAGAAGGTAATTGCACTCAGCTGATGATAATTAGACTCCTCTCCAGACTATAAAAGGACTGCTTGTGCACACGCCTTTTGCAGAAGTCAATGCATGAACTAATGTGGGAGAACAGTCTTGTGAACGTGGCAGGCTGGACTGCTGCCAATGCTTATCAGTGCCGAGTTGTTATGAAGGCTTATTTGTGTTGGATTGCTGCCAAGGACCTGTCTGTCTGTAAATAAATCCGGTAACTTATCTGTGGCTCGGAGTGTGTGTTGGTGGGGGACGAGGGGGGTCAGAACAGAAAGCAATAAGGAAAATTGCTGTTCCCTACGAATCTTGTATATATATATGAACCATATATATATCATTGTAGGTGAGCCAAGGAAATGAGTGCAGATAGTCCTTGACATATGACCACAAATGAGCCCAAACTTTCTGGTGCTAACAAGACATTTGTTATGTGAATTTTGTCCCATTTTATGTCATTTCTTGCCACAATTGTTAAATTAATCACTACAGCAACATGGCTTCCCCATTGACTTTGCTTGTCAGAAGGTCACAAAAGGTGATCACATAACCCCGGGACCCTGCAACCGTCATAAATATGAGCCAGGTGCCAAGGATCTAAATTTTGATCATGTGAACATGGGGATGCTATAATAGTCTTAAGTATGAAAAACAGACATAAGTCACTTTTTTCAGTGCCAACATAACTTTGAACAGCCATTAAACAAACTTATAAATTGAGAACTACCTGTATCTCATCAACTACCATGACTTCGACAATCTTCCCCCCTTTCACCAACTTTAAGGCCAGGAGTGTCAAACTGGCGGCCCCACAGGCCAAGTGTGTCATGCATAGGCCATGTCCACCCCGGCTCCACAAAGGCAAAAAAAGTTGTGATACATCACAATCCATTACGTATGCGATCGAGTTTGACACTCATGGCCTAGGCCTATCTATACTACATGCCCACTTCTTTGACATTGTCAAACTACAGAATAGATGCATAAAAACTACTTATTTATACCTATAAACTGCCATGAATATCTATGTTTTCTTGCAGGTGTTTCGTTACCCAACTAGGTAACATGATCAGTGCTAGAAGGAAGTGGGGTTTACTCACTTTTTATATATTGCTACTGTAGTGGCTTGCCCTGTCAGTGTTGATCAGAGTATTCTTGGTTCTTCCTTGATTAGTCTGTTGTTTACTTTTAGCTTGTTTGCCTAAGTTGGTACATCCTTGATTGGAGTATTCTTTATTTCTTGAAAGTCTGTGGAGATTCTCAGTCATCCAGGTCATGGTTGTCCCAAAGGTGTTTTTTCAGGAGGCAACTGGACGTTTTTGTTTTCTTCTTTTGAAGATGTTTTGCTTCTCAACCAAGAAGCTTCTTCAGCTCTGACAGGATTCCTTCCAATCCCCTGTCAGAGCTGAAGAAGCTTCTTGGATGGGAAGTGAAACATCTTCAAAAGAAAAAAAGCAAGAATGTCCAGCTGCCTCCTGAAAAAAACACCTTTGAGTCTTTATTTCTTGACCGTTGATCTAGTTTTAATCTTGGTGATAATAATAATAATAATAATAATAATAATAATAATAATAATAATAATAATAATAATAATAAATTTGAATTTATTAGCTGCTCCCTCTCCAGACAGGACTCGGGCGGCGTACAATAAAACATATAAAACATAAAACATATGTGCAAACACATAAACATCCAAATACACACATATACAAAGACATACATGCACGGAGGAGGTAACAAATTACATCACATTTAGACAGTTAAAAGTCACCATTAAAATACCCCATTAGTAATACCACAATTTAAAATTTAAAAGGACTGTCAGGAGGAATAAGAAAAAATTTACGGTTGAGCCAGGCCAGATAATTGAAAGAGGTGGGTCTTCAGCTGTACACGGAAGGAGCGGAGATCGGAAGTAATCCTGATGTCACGGGGGAGGTCATTCCACAGGGCTGGGCCCATCACAGAGAAGGCTCTGCTCCTGGGTGTCGCCCCCCGACACTGTTTAGCGGACGGCACCCGAAGAAGTCCCTCTCTGTGTGAGCGGATTGGTCGTAGGGATGTATGGGGCAGGATGCGATCCTGCATGTAACTAGGTCCTGTGCCATGAAGCGCTTTAAAGATCATAATCAAAACCTTGAAACGCACTCGGTAGACTACAGGAAGCCAGTGCAGCTCACGCAGGAGAGGTGTTACAGGGGAGTATCTAGTCCTCCCCATAATCACCCGCGCGGCCGCGTTCTGGACCAACTGCAGTCTCCGAGTGCATCTCAAGGGAAGCCCCATGTAGAGAGCATTGCAGTAGTCCAGGCGAGACGTCACCAGCGCATGGGTGACTGTGCGTAGGGCATCCCGGTCCAATAAGGGGCGCAATTGGCGCATCAGGCGAACCTGATGGAATGCCCCCCTTGCCACGGCTGTTACATGGTCATCCATGGACAGCCGGGCATCCAGGAGGACGCCCAAATTGCGCACCCGTTCCATGAGGGCCAGTTGCTCGCCCCCAATGGCCAGAGATGGAAGCAACTGGTTGAACCGGGAGGCCGGAAGCCACAGCCACTCCGTCTTGGAAGGGTTGAGTTTTAGTCGGTTGCCATCCATCCAGACCCGTACGGCCTCCAAACACCGGGACATCATTTCAACGGCCTCGTTGGGGTGGTTCGGGGTGGAAATGTATAGCTGAGTATCATCAGCATACAGATGATATCCCACCCCAAAACCACGGATGATCTCGCCCAGCGGTTTCATGTATGTGTTGAACAGGAGAGGCGAGAGCACCGACCCCTGTGGCACCCCACATGTGAGGGGGCTCCGGGTCGATCTCTGCTCCCCTGCCAACACACGTTGCATCCGGCCAGAGAGGTAGGAGCCAAACCACCGTAAAACGGTGCCCCTGACTCCCAGCCCCTCTAGCCAGTGCAACAGGATACCATGGTCGATGGTATTGAACGCCGCCGAGAGATCTAATAGGACCAGGATAGAGGAACAACCCCTATCTCTGGCCCTCCAGAGATCATCAACCAACGCGACCAAGGCCGTCTCCGTGCTGTGCCCGGGTCGGAAGCCGGACTGGCGCGGGTCTAGATAATCATTCTCCTCCAGGTGACGTGGAAACTGTTGTGCCACCACACTCTCTACAACCTTCGCTAAAAAGGGAAGGTTGGAGACTGGACGATAATTGAGTAGATCCGTTGGGTCCAGGGAAGGCTTCTTGAGCAGGGGCCTCACAACCGCCTCTTTCAAGGCGGCCGGTAGAAACCCCTCACCCAACGAAGCGTTCACTAGGCCCAGGAGCCAGTCGCGCGTAACCTCCCAGGATGCCAGTACAAGCCAGGAGGGACACGGGTCCAATAAACATGTGGTAGGACGCAGACGTCCACGCAACCTGTCCAAATCCTCGATGGCAACCGAGTCAAACTCCTCCCAGAACGGTCCCTCAAGACTCGCCTCGGGCGTCTCCACTGGACCACTGAAAGGGGCCCATCCCATCTGGATTTGAGCGACTTTGTCCTGTAGATATTTCCCAAACTCTTCTGCTCTGCCCTGTAAAGGGGCTTCCCGCGGTCTCTCAAACAAGAGGGAGCGAGTCACCCGAAACAGGGCGGCAGGGCGGTTATCTGCGGACGCAATAAGAGCGGCACAATGTTGACGTTTGGCCGCTCTTAATGCCACAAGGTACGTCCTCAAATAGGCTCGTACCTGTGCTCGGTCAAATTCGGAACGGGAGGATCTCCAACGACTCTCTAGGCGTCTCTTGTGGCGTTTCATCACCCTTAGCTCCTCAGTGAAGCAAGGAGCCAGGGTGGTTCGTCGCCGCAGGAGAGGCCGCAAAGGCGCCACCCGATCTAGGGCCCCGGTAGTCGCACTATTCCAGGCGTCTACCAGGTACTCCACTCGGGGGCGGGTCAGGTCCACAAGAGGTGGCCCAAGCTCCGTCTGGAACCTATCTGGTTCCATCAGGCGCCTGGGGCGGAACCATCTAATACCTTCCGGTTCCGCCTCTAATCACTCTAGCTAGATTGATTCCCAGGGAGGATCTATCATAAGGCAACAACAAAAACAGAACACCTAACTTGGAGCAGATTCTTATAATAAGAAATAAAATGCGACAATGATGCTAACATGGGGGGGGGGGCAGCCCTGCTATAAACCTAGTTGTCTACATAGCCCCCACACTAGTGGTGGGTTCCTACTGATTCGAACTGGTTCAATTGAACCGGTAGTGGTTTGGAGGCCTGGGTCGCTGGAACCGGCAGCGACCCAGGCCTGCCACGCCCCCAAACCAGTTCTTCGGGTGGCGCCGTAGGCACCGCCATCTTTGTTTTTGCTTCTGCGCATGCACAGGACAATTTTTATTGCGCTGTGCATGCGCACACAGCGTTCATCAAGCGTGCACATGCGCATGCAGTGTGGTCACGAGCAAACCTGCAGTAGTGGCTGCCAGAACCCACCCATCAAAAACATCATCTCAACATACCCCAACAAGCTTCACATATTCTTCCTCTAGCGTGCTATATTATTTGCCCCGCTGGATTTCACATGGGACAAAGAGGACAAACTTTGAGCAAAAGAATTAATGGGAGACAAATTTGACACCATGACCCCAAAGAGAGACAAAAGTAATAGAATATTTCACCCTACCACAACTGACCTCAAAGTGACCATTTTGGAAAAAAATGAGACTTTAACAGCACATTTGAGCAAGGAACTGCTGAACTTGCATTCATCGAAAGGTTTCAGGCAATTTCAGAAGATCTCAACAAACACTTTGCCCTTTCACAAATTACAAATGTTATTTTCTCACATCTATCTCCATAGCCAGTCTGTCTCCCCCCACTTCCTTTCCCTTCCCTTGTCCCAATTTAAAGCCTACATCAGTCTATCCATTCAAGGCAACTGAGGAAGTCTTAATATAATTTGTTAGTCGAAAAAGGCGCTATCAGAATCTTTCTGATATTTTGCTAACTTGATGCTTTGTAATTCCAGGCTGAATATCCCTATAGAGAGGTCTATAAAAGGTTCATAAAATTCTGAAACGCTCATATAGCACAGATAAAAGGGAAGAAGAGCTTCGCTGCATTTATTTTTGAGAAAACAGAAATCAGATAAATTGTCTTCTAAAAAAATGTCTCTCTGATATCTCTTGGTTACTTGTTAATTTGAAGTCAGAGCTTTGGGATTTATTTCCTGCAGAACTTCAAGGATTCCTGGGCGGCCAGCACCAATTAGTGTTCCTACTAAGTATAAATTAGTGAAGAGTCTAAGTTGACAGCCTAAGACCTTTGCAACATAGAGTTTGAATGAGGAAGAGAGGAGTCTTTTTATTCAGAAGGAAAGCGAGAAGGTTACATGCTGTCATAGTTCATTATGGTTTCGCAGCACACTGTAGAAAGATAACATAAAGTCATGTAAATTATTTTCATCAAAGCAGAATTTTGCCTGTAGGATAAGAAAATATAGCACGGCTTAGGCTGATATTCAGTCCTGAAATTCAGTCCTTTATCTTAAATATATCAGGAGCAATGGCACATCTCAAATATAGGTCAAATTGCCTATAATTTATTTACTGAGCATATTTTTATATCGCTTCTTATTACAGATCATCACCATTATCATGTGCAGAATAAAGTAAAGTCAGTGTAGTCCCATTGGATTGTCACCTTGACATGATGGAAAGACTTACTATATTCAATAAACTTGTAAATGTCAGTAAAGTTACTACTAAAAACCAAGAGAGTAACTTCAGTGAGCTGGACATAGAGGACACTAAGAGTTTCTAGAAGGGCCCATCATGGTGATGAAGTTGAAAGGTGAGGGATAAAGCAAAGCATAATCCACAGGGGAATGAGAACAGGTGGACCTCTGTCAGTGGTGGGTTTCAAACTTTTTTGGAACCTCTTCTGTAGGTGTGGCCTGCTTTGTGGGAGTGGCTTGCTGGCCATATGACTGGGTGGGAGTGGCTTGCCAGCTATGTGACCAGGTAGGAGTGGCTTGGCAGTCATGTGACCGGATGGGAGTGGCTTGGCAGTCATGTGACCGGGTGGCAGTGGCCAAGACAATGTCACTGAATTCTTTGCCCCAATGGATGATCTACAAAAAGATATAAAAAAGGAAATTTATTATTTTGTGTACTTACTACTTAAATAAGATTAAAATAAGTACACAAAACAATAAAAGAGCTACGTACAGAAGGACTGTCCTTGCCAGTCTTCAATATCACTGACTCCAATGAATGGCCTGCACAAAGAAGAGACACAGAAATGAACTTTCATTGTATGCACTGCATTAGGATGAAACCAGCACACAAAATAATAGAAAAGGAAGATTACTGTCCTTTTGTGTGTTGAAGTCACCCACTGACCACCTTGCTCCAATAAATGGCCTGCACAAAGAGATACAGAAAGGAAGACTTTAATTGCTTGCACTACTATATTAAGGATGAAACAAGCACGCAAAGCAATAAAACAGCTACTTACATAGGAAAGATGACTGTCCTAGCGGTCATACTCTGTTGCATCTTCATCCTGTTAAATAATACTAACTGCAGAAGAAATAAAACAATATTGGACTTGATTGTGGTTGCAAGCTGAGGACTACACTACAGGTAACAGAAGGGAGCTCTGTTTTCACCCAACAATGCACAGTCTTTTCAGGAAGGATGTCCCCCAACAAACAGGAACGATATAGATTTTCATCTAAGAAGTTAGATCAAGAATGAATGTCATAGGTAGATTCACAGAGCAATACAAATTTCTTTTTCTGAAATTTATTCCTCAGTTCAAAAAACAGGAATATATGAATTAGGTTCAATACTTAGGACATACCAAGTAGCTATTCAAGAGTTAGTGGTGTCATGGTTAGAAGCAATGGTAAAGCAAGATATGGATTTAAAACCAGTAATATTTGGTTGGGCATTTCAAAGGGAATACAATACATATTTAATTTTAGATATGTTAACAGCTGCTGGAATGGGGTTTCCACAACAGTGAAAAAACAAAGATATGAAAATGAATAAATATTAGAATGTGCAAGAATGAATAAATTGACAATTAAAATCAAGAAGACTTCAAATACTTTTTCACGTGAGATTTGTTTTATCAATTGCTAACTAACAGAAACATCAATTAGAAATCTAAAAGTATGAAAGAAAACACCAATTACCCGTATATACTTGAGTATAAGCCGAGACCCCTAATTTTACCCCAAAAAACTGGAAAAAGTTATTGACTCGAGTATAAGCCGAGGCTGGCTCCTTACCTCTATCGCGTTTAAGCTGTACTGCGCCTGTGCGGTAGGACTTTCTTCATTCGCAGCCCATCCGGATGATGTGTCACGCTGGGAGCTGCATCTTCTGTGAATGGCGATCCCGGAAGCACTGAAGCCTCGGCCGCGTGCAAGTAAGTTCTTTTTTTTTGTTGTTCACTGGAGTATAAGCCGAAGTGGATTTTTCAGCCCAAAAAGTGGGCTGAAAAATTCGGCTTATACTCAAGTATATACGGTATGTAAGGAAAGTTCACTAAAATATATAAAGAAATATTATTAGTACTTGATCATTATTAATGTGTAGATAATTGCGGGACATTACACACCCACATACACAAACTATGACAGTGCCAGGAAAACACCAAAAAATAACAATCCCCCCCCCCAAAGACTGTAGATAAAATCAGTTTTTTTCCCTAACCCTAAGAACAGGAAAGACAAAGCCACTGGAATAAAAACCATCAAGGCATTGTGGGAAATTTTAAAGGACAGTGCTCGGAAGCTCACAGAACCAGCAACCACCTCACAATTACCTAAACAACCAGGTATCACACAGAAAAACACAAAATCTGGCCAAGCTGCCTTGCACCAACCTGGCCTGCCCATAGAAAAGCAGCCACTTTGAGACACATAAACCATGCACCCACCTGCACACTTAAAAGCAACATATTGCATCACAAATAAAACATTTGCAAAAAGGAATAACATATTCTATAAACAATAAATAAATAAAAATTCCCTAAAAATAATTCTAAAAAAAGATATTTTATAAATAATAAAAAATCCTTAAAAACCATTTAAAAATATTCCACACACAATAATTTAAAATAAAACCATTTTAAAGTATTCCACACACAATAATTTAAAATAAATCATTTTAAAAAATTCTATACACAATACATTTAAAAGTATTGAGTATAGAATTTTTTAAAATGGTTAATTTTAATTTATTGTTGATAGAATCTTTTCTAAATAGTCTAAGACAATTTAAAAAAGATTCTATCAACAATAAATTAAAACAAAACATTAAAAAAATTCTGTACTCAATACTTTTAAATAAAACGATTAAAAAAAATTCCATACACAATAAATAAAATATTCTTAAAAAAAAACATTAAAAGCATAAAAGGAAAAAAAATGGGTCACTTACCAGCAGGCAGAATCAGCAGCTCTCCGATGCGATGGATGGAGCAGGGAGCAGGCAGGCGATGAGGCAGCAGATAAGCTGGACTGAAGGGACAAGGAAAAACCGGGTCAGCTAGGCCTGCTGCTTGGCAGGCTCAGCCAGCCAAGCGAGGCTGACAACTGGGGGTGGGGGTGGGGGTTAGCAGGAAGCCCCCTTTCGTCCATACGACGTATGCCAGCTTGCGGCCAGCTCATACGCTAGGCTCCTCTGGTGGCATACGCCAGCTCGTACACTAGCCTCCCGCCACTGCCCACCCCCTTTCGTCCACATGGTGTATGAAAGCCATGAGCTGGCATACGCTAGCCTGCTGCTGCCGCCGCCCACCCCCTTTCAGCCATGTGGCGTATGACAGCTAGCGGCTCACGAAAGCCCCGAGCTGGCATACGCTAGCCTTCCGCCGCCGCTGCCTCCCACCCCCTTTCAGCCGGGGCTGGCATGCACTAGCTTCCCCCCACTGCTGCCGCACGCCTTTTGGCCACGCGGTGTATACCAGCTCACAGATTTCACAGCTGCCGTACGCTAGCTTCCTGCCCCCCCCCTTGCGCTTAATTACTTACCTGAGGGAAAAAGCAAGCTGCTGGAAGGCAAAGCGAAGCGAAGAGAGGACCCGATCAGCAAGCACAATGCGACAGCTGCTCGGGATGTTGGCCATTGGCGCCGCGCTTTTAAATGGGTGTTAGAGGCGGGCGGGTTGACTCCAGCCCGCTCACTGATTGGCTGGACTCCAGCCAATCAGTGAGTGGTGGGCTGGGCTAGTTTAGTGCGGGCAGGCGGGGGAGAGAGCGAGCTGCGACGGAATGAGCAGGGCAAGCGAGCAACAGGGCCAGGGCAGGCATTCCGGAACTTACTTCTGGGTCCACCAGTGGAACCTCTTCTAACCGGTATGGTAGATTTGACGAACCTCTTCTACCAAACCGGTTAGAACCAGCAAGAAACCACCTCTGACCTCTGTAAATGTGAAGGAGGCCAACCTACCCAGAAGTGGGACAATTAAACTTATTCCAGGAAGAAGCTCTAATGGTTGTAACTCAACCAGAGTCACTGAGAGTGTGGGCAGCCATATAAATCCTACTAATCAATTTATCAATCAACAGCAAACATTCATATATTGTAGCCAAGAGGTTTATTATCATATGGTTAAACATTTAGGCAAATTTTGGTACCAAATATCGACTCTCTTCGTTAAGCTGGAAACATGCTAATAGCAATAGCACTTAGACTTATATACTGCTTTCCAGTGCTTTCCAGCCCTCTCTAAGCGGTTTACTGAATCAGCCTATTGCCTCCAACAATCTGGGTCCTCATTTTACCCACCTCAGAAGGATGGAAGGCTGAGTCAACCCTGAGCCTGGTGAGATTTGAACTGCCAAATTGCAGGTAGCCAGCAGTCAGTAAAAGTAGCCTGCAGTACTGTATTCTAATCACTGTGCCACTGTGACTCATGGCAGTGCTTTGCTCTCCAAGCTTGTTTCAATTTAGTTTCTGAACATTTCATCACCAGACTAGGTAACATCATCAGTAGGATTTTCTTGTTGTATTCATCTTATCTTATAAATGTTTTGTGTGCCAGTGTGGTCAGTTGGTCGTGTGATTGGTTGTTCGTTTGGTGCTATATTTAAATTCTGAACAGCTGATTGGTTCTCTTGTTGATTGGTTATTTGAATTGTCTGGCTTCTTACGTATTCATATGCTGGATCTAGATCAATATGTTTGTTAATTGCTCCTTTGGTAGAATACCAGGCTTCAATAAGGAAAAATATTTTCTAGGAAAGAGTATCAAACTTTCACGAACAGATTTGGAGTGATGATATGGCCAGATATAATAGAATAGAATTTTTTATTGGCCAAGTGTGATTGGACACACAAGGAATTTGTCTTTGGTGCATATGCTCTCAGTGTACATAAGGATAGTCAAATACATTCATCAAGAGTAAAAAGATACAATGCTTAGTGATAATCAAGTTTACTAATAAGCTATCAAATTATAATAGGAAATGATAAAAACAACATAAATTGAAAGATACAAGCAACATGGTTATAGTCATAAGTGGGGAGAGATAGATACTAGGAAGGAAGAGAAAAATAATAGTAATACAGTCTTAGTAAATTATTGACAGTGTTGGAAAACCTCCTTGATTTCAAAAACATCATTAAAAAAATGAAATGTGAAAATCAGAAACCCAAGAATATCCAGCATTTTAAAGGCAGAAATGAAGCCTACTAAACTGAAAGTTTTAGGAATAAGTAAATATAGATGGATTGGAATGGGCCACTTTAAACCAGCTGATTACTCAAATGCAGAACGGAATAACCCTGATACTTAAAGAAGACAATGCAAGATAGAAGCCTGATTTAAATCCGCTTAGTAGCAAGATCTTACTGGATAGAAATAATGGTTTATCTAATTAACTTCTGTGTTATCCCCCTATGAAATATCATGGCAAATTTTAAGAGGTAGGAAAAATATAGCAAGGCCCGACTGGAATGTAGTATTGTAGTGTAGAATCTGAAGAATCAGGAAATCGCAGGAGACAGGTCAAAAGAGTTTCGTGAAAATAATTAGTTTTTTTTTTCCAATATCAGCTTTAAGCTACAGCAATGCAGACCTTAGACTTGGGCATCACTAGCTGCAAATAAAATGGACTATGTGATAGGCAATGGAAAATGGAAAAAAAATATTCCAGTAAGGAGAGTTTCAAATGCAAATTGTGCACTAGACCATGGGATTATTTCTATCAATATAAAGGTTAAACTTAGAAAATAGTTGTTCCTGTAAGATGTGACTTGGAGGACATCCTGACAGGTTATAAGATTAATGCGAAGAAAGATCCTGGTTCACTTGACGTGTGCTAAAAAGAATTTGAGGAACTGCTAGAACTAGCTGTGCTTGGAGAAGCAATTTAGGGGAAGGAATAAGGCAAGGATGCCTACTGTGCCCATATCTACTGTATTTGACTTACAGAGTGGATATATTACAAGGAAGGCAGAATTAGAAGCTCTGACAGCTAGAATGACTTATACAGGTTGCACTGCTTGATTAGATGAAATATAACAAAAGATTCAGGAGTATTAAACAAGTATTAAAGGGTGAATGAATAAGAATGTGTGTGTGTGTGTGTGTGTGTTTACATGACATACAATGGCACAGCTATGTGTGAATATATTTGTGTGTGTTGGTATAGTCACAACATGCATAGTTATCCAGATGTAGATGGGTGGGTATGTTTATAATGTCATATCATTTATATCTAAAAGGAATTTACATTGATATGTCACGTACAGGTAGTCCTCAACTTATAAATGAGTTCAACATTTCTGTTGTTAAGTGAGATGTTTGTTAAGCGAGTTTTGGCCCATTTTATGCCACAGTTGTTAAGTGAATCACTGCAGTTGATAAGTTAGTAATCTGGTTGTTAAATGAACCTGGCTCCCCCCACAATGCATGCTTGTGAGAAGGTCGCCAAGGGGAAATCACAGGACCTTGGGACACAGCAACAGTTATAATTATGAACCCCGTTGCCAATCATCTGAATTTTGATCAGATGTTCCTGGGGATGCTGCAAAAGTCGTAACTATGAAAACCGGTCATAAGTCACATTTTTTTCCAGTGCCGTTGTAACCTCGAATGGTCACTAAATGAACTGCTGTAAGTTGAGGATTACCTGAACAACACAGAAAACTAACAAAGCACATCCATGAACACCAACTAGCAGTCAGAAGTCCCCAAGGTGCTTTTTTCAGGAGGCAACTGGACTTGTTTTTTCTTTCTTTGAAGGCATTTTGCTTCTCACCCAATAAGTTTCTTCAGCTCTCGAGGATACCGGGGAATGGAAGGATTTATATTCCTTGCAGACAGCCATTCCCTACCATCCAGTGGTGGGTTTCAAATTTTTTTAGGACCTCTTCTGGTAGGTGTGGCCTGCTTTGTGGGAGTGGCTTGCCAGCCATGTGACTGGGTGGGAGTGGCTTGCTGACCATGTGACTGGGTGGGAGTGGCTTGCCAGCCATACGACTGGGTGGGAGTGGCTTGCTGACCATGTGACTGGGTGGGAGTGGCTTGCCAGCCATGTGACTGGGTGGGCATGGCCAACTTGTAAAATGTGGTGAAACTCACTTAACAACGCTCTTGCTTAGCAACCAAAATGTTGGCTCAGAAACTCTGGCATTTGAAGCACGCAAGTCTTAAAGCTGTCAAGTTACAAGACCCTTGAACCCCTAACCCTTTAGAAAAAAAAACCCCAGGAGTGTTAAAACTGACAGCTTTAAGACCTGTGGACTTCAACTCCCAGAATTCCTCCTCTCGTTCTTCGTCTTGATGATGTGCGGACGGGCAGGGGGAGGGAAATGGAACCGGTTCTACACGGCACTGTAGATTTGTGGAACCTCTTCTATAGAAGAGGTTAGAACTGGCAGGAACCCACCCCTGCTACCATCCTGTCAGAGCTGAAGAAGCTTCTTGGATGAGAAGCGAAACGCCTTCAAAGAAAAAATAAGAGATAACAAGAAAGCCCACTTGCCTCATGAAAAAAAAAACACCTTTGGGACAACCATGACCTGGATGACTGAGAATCTCTACAGACTTTTAGCAGTCAGAAGAAATGTAAAAAACTCCTTAATCTCACCACACCTGGAGAGACACAACTATAGTTTTAACCGGGAAGCTGTGAGCATCCCAGACCAAACCAATTTTTTTTTAAAGAAAATGCTGAAATATGTATTATTTTGTTCCAGGATTCCACATTCCCCTTCCCCCACTCTGCAAGGCTATTCGGTTCAGATTCTGCAGCCCTGACAGAACTTGGGAGAAGTGATCAGTCTGAATAGCCTCCCTGGGATTTGCAGGAGCTCTGCTGTGGAAGGATAATCGAGATGGAAGTCTTGCTGACTTGGCTGCAAAGGCTGTCAGTCAGAAACTTCCGAAGCATCATCGTTACCTCTGGCAACCTCATAAGGCAGGAGTGTTGAGCAGTTGCAATGCAATCATATCTTCATTTGGAGTCAGGGCAGCCCTCGGTCATGGAGAGAAGATACTGATTGCACTAATAAGATTACAGGCTTCCACCCCAGGTAAGAATGTGACCAAAATATTAATTACTATGTAGCACGAACTCTACATTCGGATTCAAGTTTAGAAGCAAGCCCCGAAGGAGATTAAAACCAGCCATTACATGAAGGCTTAGCTAAGGAATGAGTTTACCTTGCTTACAATGGAAACAACCTAGTCCAAGAGATGTGATGGCGAACCTGTGGCACGCTTGGCACAGGTGGCATGCAGTGCCCTCTTTGTGGGCACATGAACCATCACCCCAGTTCAGGTCTGCCACTCATGTGCATGCACCTCCCGCCGGTCAGCTGGTCTTTGGGTCTCTGCTGTACATGCAGGGGGGCATGTGTGCACACATGGGGGGACCTCACATGCATGCACAGGGTGCAGGACGCATGCACGGAGGCCGTGTACACAATCCATTTTGGGGTTTCGGGCAAGCGCACATGTGCTTTGGGCGCTCAGTCTGGAAAAGGTTAGCCATAACTGTCCTAGAGAATCAAAGGTGGTGAATTCAATTTTTGTTTAGCCTTTCCCGCCTCTCCTTTTGGTTTTCTTGGCAAGATTTTGGGAGCGGTTTGCCATTGCCTCCTTCCTAGGGCTGAGGAACAATGACTGGCACTTGGTTTTGTGCCTTAGGTCAGTCTAGAACTCATGGTCTCCTGGTTTGTACCTGATGCCTTCAACACCGCACCGACCTGATTCTCAGTTGGTTCAACAGATGTGATTAAAATCCTGCCCCATTGGGCAAAATTTTCAGGCATTGAGTGTTGTATTAGTGTAACAAGGTTTTGGGAATCCAGCATCCAGGATGTTTGTCTCACAAACAAATTTGCTTCCATTGAATCCACAAAGCCAAGTAGTTGGTTAAACAAAGTCTGCCACTCAATACTTTTCAATCAATACGTTCCAATGGACCAGAAATACAACAAATACAGCCATATGTTGGCATTCTTTGCTGGGAAAGTTTACACAAAACTTAATGCCAATTTACCTACTGAAGAGAAAATTGCCGCTCAAAAGATCCATGCTATGTGGAGAAATAACACACTTTCCCCTGAGAGTTGTGTCAAGGCGGAATGGGACATTTAGAAGGCCACCATTGGCTATCCCCCCTTTGCCTCAACCATCTGCCACAGCTGATTCACAGCCAGTTTTCTTCCTCCACTGCCCCTGCACCCATGGTCCCAACGATAGCATGCTTCCCCCCCCCCCGATAGGCTGCTGCCAATCTCTCACTGCCCCCGCCCCCGATTGGCCAGTGGCTTCTTGTATTGTGCAGCCAAAGTCCTGGGTCAAACAGTGTCTGGGCAAATAGTCGGAGACAACGGGTGAGGGACGGAGGGCCAGGGGGCCGTTGGCTGTGGAGAATTGCTGGGGGATGGGGCAGTGGAAGAGGAAAGCTGACTATGAATAGCAATAGCACTTAGACGTATATGCCGCTTCACAGTGATTTACAGTCCCTCTCTAAGCAATTTACAGAGTCAGCATAATGCCCCCAACAATCTGGGTCCTCATTTTACAGACCTTGGAAAGATGGAAGGCTGAGTCAACCTTGAGCCAGTGAGAATTGAACTGCCGAACTGCTGGCAGCCAGCAATCAGCAGAAGTAGCCTGTAGTACTGCATTCTAACCATTGCACCACGGTTCTTTCAGCTGAGGCAGGTGGCTGGGGGCAAAGGGGGAAACAGCCAATCGTGGGTGCCATGTCAAGAGGAGTATAAATTAGATGAAAAGGACTGGGGGAAAAGTTTTAATAAGGGATACTTCAGTGGTGAAATTCACATTTTTTTTACTAGAGGTTCTGTGGGCGTGGCTTGGTGGGCATGGTGTGGCTTGGTGGGCATGGCAGGGGAAGGATACTGCAAAATCCACATTCCCACCCCACTCTTGGGCTAGCCAGAGGTGGCATTTGCCGGTTCTCTGAACTACTCAAAAGTTCCACTACCAGTTCTCTGGTAGAATCTGATGGATTTCACCCCTGGGATACTTGCATATCAAAGCTCTATATTTGGGGGGGGGGGTGTCACCAAGATATGGGGCTGCTGCTGGGGGCACTTAAAATGATTGTAATGGAGAAAGATAAGAAATAGATAAGATAACCTTTACTGTCATCTACCTGTATGCCCAACGGAACACATTAAAATGGAATTCCAATGCCCCACTCTTGAAAGAAGAAATGCTATTCACCACATAATTTCACCACTCCAAGGATAACAATAATAATATAATAACAACAACAGCAACACCAAAAATGCCAAGGTATTCGAAAATGAACTCAAACGTACATTAACCACAGTTCATTTTGAATTCATTGTGAGGGGAAAAAAAGAATCTTAAGAGTTAACAAAGTTGATGCTATAAGGCTATTACAGAAACCAGTTGTTCTGCTTCGGATACCACAAAATCTTCTCCCAGAAGGAAACCATGAAAACTGGTCATGGAGAGGATGTGTAAAATCCCTGACAATCCTATGAACCTTGGTCAAGCCGCGCTTGTATGCCATGTCCTGGATAGAAGGAAGTGATCTTCCAAAGGTTCCAAAGGAAAGTTTCAAACACTCTGTATACAGAGGAGAAGGGATATGACACCACTACTACAGCACAGTCCTTTCAGCCATTCCAAGAAGGTTCCACACCCATTTGCACTATTCAGGTGACCTGGGGAGGCCAGGGATGGGTTGCTGCCGGCATTGCTGCCGGTTCGGTGTGTGCAAAAATATGTCTACACATGCGCAAAACATTAAGAAATGAATAAATAAATAGTTTTGCAATGAAAATTGTTCTGCACATGTTCAGAACCTAAAATCAAGATGGCGCCACCATAGGAAAACCTGTTTGGGGCTGTGGCAGGCCTGGGTCTCTGCCGGTTCCAATGACCCAGGCTGCCAAACCACGACTGGTTCGGTTGAACCAGTCCGAACCGGTAGGAATCCACCACTGCTAAACCTCTAAATATCCTCAGTGATTCTCAGAAAGAGTGCTAATGAACAGATGACTGCAAGGCAGTGATGTGCAGTCAGGGGAGGCAGAGCCTCACCGCTCTCATCATGAAAATAAAAAAAAATACTCTGGGAAGCCGCGAAAGTGGCTGGGAGAGGTGCGCAGCTTGGTTTAGCCTCCCTGGACATCTCAGCAGCAGCCCCAAGTGTACCGATCTCTCCATTTTTTGCATCGGGCGAGCCCAGGATCCTTGCAAGGGGAATGGGACCATGTGTGCAGGAGGCTCCTCAGCTCCAGCCTCAATCAGCGCAGCCGCGGTCCCCTTCATGTTGGCTCAGGAAGGAGGGGAATGGGACCACGTGTGCAGGGGATCGCGGCTGTGCTAATCTGAGGCTGTGCGCTGAGGAGCCGCCTGCACACGTGGTCCCATTCCCCTTGCAAGGATCCCGGGCTCGCCCGATGCAAAAAATGCCTAGGTAACATCATCAGTGCTAGAATGGGGGGGAAGGAGGAGAAAGGAGACGTTTCTCTTCTCAGAAATGTCTTCTCAGTGGAGCTGCGGCAGCCTGCCTGTCGCTTTCTGACATTTCTGAGAAGAGAAACCTCTCAGTTTGGGCTGCGCCCGTGCGATCTGAGCAACCACGCAGTTTGATGACGTCACCAGGCTCACCAGTCATAAACCTCACTGCACGTCACTGCTGCAAGGAATATAAATCCTTCCATCCTCCACCATTCAGTCAGAACTCTCGGATGAGAAGTGAAATGTCTTCAAGGAAAAATAAAGTCCAGTTGCTTTTTTTCTTTAAAAGGATCTTTGGAACAACCATGACATGGACAACTGAGAATCTCCATAGAAGTTCCAAAGAAAGGGATTCATTACTGTTTGCCATTGTGGTATTAGTTTGTCTCACCAGAAGGCACCTTCACTAGTTTCCTTGGATATTTCATACCAGAACCTAGGATATGTTTGTGTTTTCAAGTTCTGGCATTAAGGGAAGGGGAGACTTTCACAAACAAAGCCCTGGAGGAAGGAACTACTCACTTTTTTTCATTTCCTAAGAACACCCTGTTTTAAGTACATCTGGGCAAGAAAGGTTATTTTGCTTAATATCACGGAACAAAATTAATTGGCTGGGGGAGGCAGAGTGTGTGACAGGTAGCAAAAGAGGCATATGAGGCTAAAAGTGTTGCCTGTGCTCAGATTCCACCTGGCATTGGATATACTAAAAATACCTGACTTGTTAAAAGCAAGATATTAAAAGCCAAATCATAACAGTTTTTAAAAATTTGCTTTGTGATTTGATGGAAAGGACTAACGTGCAGTGACGTGCGGTGAGGTTTATGGCTGGTGAGGCTGGTGACGTCATCAGGAAGGCGGGGAATGGGACCACGTGTGCTGGAGGCTGAGGCTGCCTCAGCCTCCAGCACACGTGATCCCATTCCCCGCCTTCCTGAGCGCGCTCCGCCGGCTCGTGCTTCGCAATCCCCAACAGCAGCTGCTTTTCTCTGCGTCTGGCGTTTAGGACATCTGGCTATCTACCTAAACGCCAGATGCACAGAAAAGCACTGAATAGCACTTCGCCTCCAAGCCACTGGGCGCGGCCGGAAAGAGGTAACCAGAGTGGCGCTGAGGGGTCTGGGCGGACGAAAGAGCGAGCGAGCGAGCGATGGAGGATCAGGCAGCCTCGGTCGCTCGTCCGCCGGACTGCCTTGGCACCACTCTGGCTACCTCCGTCCATCCGCGCATGGCAGCTGCGGCGACATCATCAAGCCCCTGCCACTTCTGGATGTTGATTGCAGTCGCGAGGAGCGCGCAAAGTACAGCGGAGGCAGGAAGGTTATTGGCGCTTCCGAGAACCCTCCTGTCTCCGCTGGTTGCCCAGCTGGCACCGCCCTGCGCGCGCTCCTCCTCCTCCCTCCTCTTCTTCTTATATATATGAAACTCCCTCGTGGACCCTCGTGGATATTATTATTTTATATATTATTATTTCATGATGAGAGGTGAGACTCTGCCTCCCCTGCCTCCCCTGACCGCACGTCCCTGCTAACGTGCAAACATAGACAGTCTGCAAATAGGCAGAACTTGGGCTGTCTATCTTCTGGACTTGCTGAGGAACAGCCGTATCTGGCCAGCTGTCCTCCAGATATGCTGGAGTCCAGATGTTCTCAGCCAACACAAGCCAACACAATGCTGCTATCCTACAAAAAGACCTTGCCTATGTGTTAGAATGGGCAAACAATTGGCAATGCCAAATCTCAATCAACAAATGCATATATATATATATATATATATATATATATATATATATATATATATATATATATATATATATATATATATATATATATATATATATATATATATATATATATATATATATATATATATATATATACACACTTATATATAAGCTTATATATAAAAAATCAGAATGCAAAATACAAGCTGGGTGGATAGGACCTTGTAGACCCCCTCTCTGTCAGGGATCTTGGAGTACTCATCTCAAATGATCTAAGTGCCAGAGCTCACTGTAACAGCATTGCCCAAATGGTATAAAGAGTTGTTAACCTAATCTTGCATAGCTTCTTCTCCGGTAATATTGAATTGCAAACTAGGGCATACAAAACTTTTGCTAGACTTATTCTTGAATACAGGTCATCCAGTGGTGGGTTTCAATTTTTTTTAGAACCTCTTCTGTAGGTGTGACCTGTTTTATGGGAGTGGCTTGGCAGTCATGTGACCAGGTGGGAGTGGCTTGGCAGTCATGTGACCGGGTGGGAGTGGCTTGGCAGTCATGTGACTTGGTGGGCATGGCCAACTTGCAAAATGTGGTGAAACTCACTTAACAACGCTCTTGCTTAGCAACCAAAATGTTGGCTCAGAAACTCTGGCATTTGAAGCACGCAACTCTTAAAGCTGTCAAGTTACAAGACCCTTGCCCCCCTAATCCTTTAGAAAAAACCCCAGGGGTGTGCAAACTTGACAGCTTTAAGACTTGTGGACTTCAACTCCCAGAATTCATACATACATACATACATACATACATACATACATACATACATACATACATACATACACAATTTTTATGACTCACCAGCATCTGCATCTATAGATAAAAGTATGCCAATAAGATGTACATTCATTTCACTGTCTCCCATCTATGATCCAGCTAGAAGTATTCATCCATCCATCTTTAAAATGACCTTCACCTTGACAATATTCATGTTACATTTAGCATAAAAGATAGGTAGTGGATATTGCATGTCAAACATTTTGTATATCATCTTAAAACATGCTCACTAAATATCAGAATTCCATATGATACCAAACAGAAAATTCTTTTTCCTATAAAAAAAGTTGTACTGAGAAAATGGAATTAATTCATTGCATCATATTGTTCTTATCTTGATATGTACTTTAACATTTTTTTAAGATGAATGGTAATCTAACTAGTTCCCTCCTTGCTTTCTTAATGTTATCACATTTCAGAACCTAAAAAGGCTCTGCTATTTGATCGACCTCTTAAACCAGAGACAATAGATGAAGGCAAGATCCTGCAACTTGCTTGCCATGTAGTTGGATCACAGCCCATTAAGATCCAGTGGCTCAAAGCTGGGAGAGAGCTTAGAGCCGCTGATAAATGCAGCTTCAGCTTTGCAAATGGAACAGCTCTCTTAGAGATCCAAACAGTTACTAAATCTGATTCTGCGGAATATATGTGTAAAGTCAAAAGTCTTCTAAGTCAAAAGTGGCAGTGAAAGGTACATTAAATTGAATATTTAGAGAGAGAACAACAATTCAAAGGCTGCCTGAACCTCCCTCGCTCGCCGGGAAGCGCAGAGAAGAGCGTGAAGTCCAGCAGGCAGGAAGGTTCTGGGTGCTCTGGGAAGCCGTGAAAGCAACTGCGGAGCGCCAAGAACCTTCCTGCCTCCGCTGGACTTCGCACTCTTCTCTGCGTGCTCCTCGCGACTGCAATAGATGTCCAGAAGCGGCGGAGGCTGTCGGGCTGGAAGCCCAAGCCCCATTAGCCCCCAAAATCATTTCTGGATGTCTATTGCAGTCACGAGGAGTGCGCGGAGAAGAAAGTGAAGTCCAGCGAAGGCAGGAAGGTTCTGGGCACTCTGGGAAGCCGTGAAAGCAACTGGGGAGCGCCAAGAACCTTCTTGCCTCCGCTGGACTTCACGCTCTCCTCCGCATGCTCCTCGTGACTGCAATAGATGTCCAGAAGCAGCAGAGGCTGTCGGGCTGGACGCCCAAGCCCCATTAGCCCCCAAAGCCACTTCTGGGCATCTATTGCAGTGCGAGGAGCGCGAGGAGAAGTGCAAAGTCTAGTGGAGGCAGGAAGGTTCTGGGCACTCTGGGAAGCCGCGAAAGTGACTGGGGACGCCGAGAACCTTCCTGCCTCCACTGGACTTTGTGTTCTTCTCCGTGTGCTCTTCGCAACTGCAATAGACGTCCAGAAGCAGCTTTTGTGGCTAATGGGGCTTGAGCTTCCAGCCTGACAGCCCCTGCCACTTCTGGACGTCTATTGCAGTCACGAGGAGCATGTGGAGAAGAGCGCGAAGTCCAGCAGAGGCAGGAAGGTTCTCGGTGCTCTCGAGAACCTTCCTGACTCTGCCGGTTGCCCAGTTAGCATGGCCCCTGCATGCACGCCTCCTCCTCCTCCCTCCTTCTCCTCACTCCCCAAAGGCTCTTGTCCTCATTCCCATAGCTCAGCAGGAGCTGGGCACAAGGGATGAGAGGAAAACCACACCTTGGAAAACTTTGCCAGGAAGGGAGATGGGGAACCAGTGGTGGGGATGCCTTGGAATGCCCCTGTGCTTTGCTGGCAGCCACGCCTCCTAGGCAAGTTCAGGGAGGTCCTAGGAGTCGGCCGTGCCGCACAAGCTACCACCCGTGAGTGGCGATGGAATGGACGGGGGAAGCGAGAGAGAGGGGGGCGGGACAGGCGCTCCGTGAGGAACGGGTTCTAACCGGTATGGTAGATTTGTGGAACCTCTTCTACCGAACCGGTTAGAACCTGCAGGAACCCACCCCTGAGCTTATCTGTCTGGAACCCGCACTGCACATCAAACATTGATACAATCGAAAGAGTCCAGAGATATTTCAGGAGAAGAGTCCTCCACTCCTCTGCTCACAACAGAATACCTATACCACCAGACTTGAAATTTTGGGCTTAGACAACTTAGAACTTCACCGTCTTCGATCCGACCTAAACGTAGTACATAAAAGTATCTGCTACAATGTCCTACCTGTCAATGACTATTTCAGCTTCAACCACAACAATACACCAGCACATAATAGATACAAACTCAAGGTAAACCGCTTCAAACTTGATTGCAGAAAATACGACTTCAGTAACAGAGTGGTCAATGCCCGGAATGCACTATCCGACACTGTGGTTTCTTCCCCAAACCCCCAAAACTTTAACTTTAGACTGTCTACTGTGGACCTCACCCCATTCCTAAGAGGTCTTTAAGGGGCGTGCATAAGCGCACCAACGTGCCTACCATCCCTGTCCTACTATTCCCACTTATCATTCATATCAATTTCCTGTATTCATAATCACATTTAACTTATATCTGTCATCTTATACATGCTTTACGAAATAAATAGATAAAATAAAAATAAGAAATAAATAAATAAGACGCTGTCAGTGCAATCAATGGCCTGATCTGTGTTTACATTTTTCCACATGTCCTCTGGGCTAGTCTGGGACAAATATCATTCTATAAGCAAGGAGGAAGACCAAACTCAAGCATTCCCTGGTGCCATCCACGGCAAACAAGAATCATTCTAAAATCCGTGCGTTATCAAACCTGTGTCAAGTCCCCCCTTTAATAAGTCACTCTAAATGGGAACATTAAAATGTAATCCTCTGGGCAAAAAAAATAAAAATAAAATAAAATGCTTGAGACATATTAGAAATGCTGGCAGGGAGCTCTAGAATTTAAGCTACTTGGTGGAATATTGAATGCGGATAGCTGCTGGGAGGTCAAAAGGCCATTTTGACCTCTTTTCATTTCTATTTATTTATTGCCAGTCAAATTAGTGCTCGAAAGAGAATCCATTTTTCATTCTTTCAAGCAATTCATCGCTTCTCTGCCCCCAACTCAAGTAGCCGCCAGACATATTTCACAGAGAATTTCTTGGATTCTTGTCAAAATTGTATCAATCTTGATAATCGCTATGTTCTAATAAGGAGCCTGGGGCAACATGTCTCACGGTGTCGAGACTTGTGAAGCAGATAAGGTAATCTGATAAGGAAATCTAATCCAGCAGACTAGCTCACTTAGAGAACAGATCAGCATGGGATGTATATGCACTGCATACTTATAGCGATCTGTTTGTTTGATTATATGTCTTGAATGAGAAGCCCTAGTTGGAAACTACTCAGCCTACTGAGACTGGACTAATCATACCAAAATCTTAGTCTTTCCTTGCAATAGTGGCTGGAGTTTACAAATCCTGCCAAGACAAGATTTATTTAACAGTGGTTGAGTAAATAAAATATAATAAACTAAGCCGAAACCAAACAACTAAATTACTGCTTATTGCAATTGCAAATCCTTTCATGGTGTAGCTAAGTTATAACGAGGTTAATTGTATCTCCTTAGAAAAGTACAATTAGTTGGAGCCACAGTTTAGTATAATGATAATTTGACAATGCCTGCTCTCTTTGCCTGGCATATTACATTAATTAATGTGATTTTCTAAGTTTGCATGATATATTGGATTATACATTAGTCAGACACTGGCTTTATGCAACACGCTAAACTAAATGTGGCCAGATAGTGATTTAGTGAATGATACAAATGCAGTATATGGTGTTACATATTAATACTGGAGCAATGGGCTCCACCATGGTCCTCCATTCTGGCAGGAGAATACTTGAAGCTGATTGGCTGAGCCATCTGACAGCTCCTTATAAAAGGGCTGTCAGACAGGCTGGCGCAGGATTTATAAATAGTTGTCTAATAAAGAACTGTTGCTTGGTCACTGAAGCCTGAGTCCTGTCTCATCTTTGCCGGATGACAAAGGCACGAAAGTGACTGGGGAATGACGAGAACCTTCCTGCCTCTGCTGGATTTCGCACGAGGCAGGAAGGTTCTCGTCGTTCCCCAGTCGCTTTCGAGGACTGCGGAGCGTGAGCCGGCGGAGCATGCTCAGGAAGGCGGGGAATGGGATCACGTGTGCTGGAGGCTGAGGCAGCCTGAGCCTCCAGCACACATGGTCCCATTCCCCGCCTTCCTGATGACGTCACCAGCCTCACCAGCCATAAACCTCACCACACGTCACTGCTCCAATGATTATCTTTAGAAGAGGTTAGGCCAACTAGGTGGTGGTATCTAGCAGAACTGGCTGTTCCTGAAAAACTGATCAATGTCATTACCTAGTCAGGAATCATCAAGAAAGAGAAGAGGTGTAGGCTAGGGAAATTCTGAAACATGGTAATGAATGTGTTAAAGTAGTTTGCTTCCATAAGCTTCCAAGATAACTATATGGATATATCTAAAAATAATCTTGAAAAGTTAGCACAGAAGACTTTTGGTAAAATGGCAAGCTTCAGATGCTGCATTGAGGAGAACATTAATCCATTTTTATTAATGTCAAACATTGGGGTCAAATTGTCTGTTAATCTGAAAAGGCCCTGGCATGTCAAACTGCTCACTCCTGTCAACTACAAGAAGATGTTATCATTTGTGACTGAGTTTATAATAAAATATATTTACATGTAAAACAAAATCTGTTTTATTTCTTCTGCTAATCCTATTTAACCATGTCAAACAGATATAATTTGATCAAATTGGAACAAGGTATTATCCAAATTAGTTTTTCCGCGTCTGATTGGTTTTGCAAATAAGTTAAAAAATTAGGCCGTATACGATTAGTTTGTGATGTCAACAAGAAGTATAAAGGCGGGGGAGCACGTTTCAATATGAGGTTTCTTGTCTCATCCAGCCATGTGTACCAAGAAGAACTTTAAAAAAAAAAAAGAATGGAGGCAACTAATGCAAGTAAATTTTAAGACTACTTTCGGAGAAGTAATCTTGCTAGGGGCAAAATAATATTTGTGAACCTTTCCTTTTTTCCTTTAACAGAATGAAACATTAGACTCATCTGAAAGCTTATGAATGTAATTAATTTTTGTGGAATTAAATATTGGAAGTCTCTTTCAAGCATTCCTGCAGCTACTCTGCTATCTTCTTCTTCTTCTTCTTCTTCTTCTTCTTCTTCTTCTTCTTCTTCTTCTTCTTCTTCTTCTTCTTCTTCTTCTTCTTCTTCTTCTTCTTCTTCTTCTTCTTCTTCTTCTTCTTCTTCTTCTCCTCCTCCTCCTCCTCCTCCTCCTCCTCCTCCTCCTCCTCCTCCTCCTCCTCCTCCTCCTCCTCCTCCTCCTCTATTATCATCCAGAATGCAGGGAAGTGTAAAGAACACTGTTTTAGGCATTATAGTATTATGGAATGCTATTAAGATGACAGATTCGGTAAATGTGGATCATATCATTCAGACATTCCATAGATCTGGATACAGAATCATTCGGATCACAGTTGATTGTCTACTTTGATGATATCACCGATTAAAACTATTGATAGGTATACTTTATTTATTGATTACATTTATAAGCCTAATCTATCATGACTCTGAGCAATTTATACAATATATTACAGTAGGAACAAAGATATACATTGCCTTACTTTTTTTAAAAAAAGAGGAAAACATCCAGAAAATAACAACTGTCAAATAGCAATGGCACTTAGACTTATATGCTTTTACAGCCCTCTCTAAGTGGTTTACAGAGTCAGCATAATTGCCCCCAACAATCTGGGTCCTCATTTTACCCACCTCGGAAGGTTGGGAGGCGGACTCAACCTTGAGCCTAGTGAGATTTGACTGCCATATTGCAAATGGAGAAAAACACCACACCAGCAATTTGTCACCCTTATCAATCAATATCTAGGGAAACAGCCAGGTTTTAAGGGTTTATTTAAACAGAGTAGGAGCTATAGAAATCTCAGGAATGAAAGAGTTCCAGAGAGCAGACCCCATGACCAAAAGGGCCTATATCCTACATCCCACATGGGGATATTGTTCTAATCAATAGGCTCTGGAATTACTGATTTATACTGAACTATAACTAGGTGTAACTGACGATACATAACCAAGTCCTATGCACAGAAGGACTTCAATGTGATAACTAGAATACTGAATTGTGCTGATAAGTTCCCATAGCATACACTTGTTATTTGGGACTGAACTAGCAAGAATTTTATTTCTGATTTGTTTGTTACATAATAAGAAATTTATTTCAGGTCTATTTTTTTTCTCTCTCCTGCTATTTTGAAGATGAATGGGGGACTTGCTCCTTTCTAACATTTACATAATCAAATCAAGCCTAAAATTTGCTCCTCTCCAAGTCCCTTTAATTCTATCAGCAATTAAAAGAATAGAACATGGTGTATCTTAAACAGATGAGAAACAGTGGCGCTTCAGCTTCACCTAATTGTCTAGCCTAACCCATCCATCTCTTCATTAGATCATGCCACAAGTTCTGAGTCACACTAAGTAAAAATAAGGTTAATTGGGGGTTCGTGTGTTGCATGACTAGAGCACATAGTTTGGAATGGGGTGAGCAACTGTGAACCCTTTATGATCTATGGACTTCAACTCCCAGAATTCCTGAGCTAACCATGGATGATGGTAGTGGTGGTGGTGATGGTGGTGATGGTGGTGATGATATCCATTCAGTTATGTCTGACTCTTGATGATTCTTTGGGCCAGGTCTATCCACGTTTCCGTTCTTGCCCTACTTCTTTGAATTGTTCCATATTCTGGCTGGTATTATCTTTGATGGTGTCCAACCACCATGTTCTTTGGTGGCCTGGTTTCTCTTGACTGTTAACTCTTTCAATCCTAATTGCTTTCTCCAATGAATTCCCCTGCGTGTCATGGCCAAAGGAAGTGAGACACACTTTCTTGATTTTTGCCTTCCAGTAACATATCTGGTGTTATGCATTCCAGTATTTGCTTGTTCCACGGATTGTAAAAGTGGCCATAGTTGCCTGGGTTTAAACCGAGTGAAAATCTAGCCACAATTTTGTAAATTGTTACTCGTGTAGAGATCACGCCTAGTAAGTCATATAAAAGGTTTTTAGGAGAGAAAGCTATTTCTTTTTTTAAAAGGTTTTTTTATTTTATAGTCTCTTACATACAATTACAGGTATACATTCATATAGTTGTTATTCTCATTTATATTTATCACTTTTACACATTTATTTTTCCATATACAAAGTTAAAATATACATTCGGGATTGCTTTGCTAATCATCCCATATACCTATTTTATATTATCACCGCCCTACTTTTCTTTTACAATACAATACAATACAATACAATACAATACAATACAATACAATACAATACAATACAATACAATACAATACAATAGTAGAGTTGGAAGGTACCTTGGAGGTCTTCTAGTCCAACCCCCTGCCTAGGCAGGAAACCCTATACCATTCCAGACAGATGTCTATCCAACATCTTCTTAAAGACTTCCAGTGTTGGGGCATTCACAACTTCTGGAGGCAAGCTGTTCCACTGATTAATTGTTCTAACTGTCAGGAAGTTTCTCCTCAGTCCTAAGTTGCTTCTCTCCTTGATCAGTTTCCACCCATTGCTTCTTGTTCTACCCTCAGGTGCCTTGGAGAATAGTTTGACTCCCTCTTCTTTGTGGCAAGCCCTGAGATATTGGAACAATGCTATCATGTCTCCCCTAGTCCTTCTTTCTCTTAAGCTAAACATACCCAGTTCCTGCAACCGTTCTTCATATGTTTTGGTCTCCAGTCCCCTAATCATCTTTGTTGCTCTTCTCTGCACTCTTTCTAGAGTCTCCACATCTTTTTTACATCGTGGCGACCAGAACTGAATGCAGTATTCCAAGGGTGGCCTTACCAAGGCATTATAAAGTGGTATTAACACTTCACGTGATCTTGATTCTATCCCTCTGTTTATGCAGCCTAGGACTGTGTTGGCTTTTTTGGCAGCTGCTGCACACTGCTGGCTCATATTTAAATGGTTGTCCACTAGGACTCCAAGATCCCTTTCACAGTTACTACTACTGAGCAAGGTACCACCTATACTGTACCTGTGCATTCCATTTTTGTTGCCTAAATGTAGAACCTTACTCTTTTCAGCATTGACTTTCATTTTATTAGATAGTGCCCAATGTTCAAGTTTGTCAAGATCCTTCTGTATCCTAAGCCTATCTTCTGGAGTGTTGGCTATTCCTGCCAGCTTGGTGTCATCTGCAAATTTGATGAGTTCCCCATTTATTCCCTCATCCAAATCATTGATGAAGATGTTGAAGAGTACTGGGCCTAAAACGGAGCCTTGGGGTACTTTTCTTTTCTCCCTCCCTCCCTCCCTTCTCTACTTCCTTCCTTCCTCTCTCCTTTCCCTTTCCTTCTTTCCTTACCTCTCCCCTACTCTTCTCTTCCACTTCCTCTTCCCCTTCCTACCCCCTCTCCTTCTCTTTCTATCTCTTCCAGCCTTATAGAGAAAGCTATTTCTGTGCCTACTTTGGATCCCAATATTTTAAAATATGGCTTTGGATTCCCAATACAGCTTCTACTAATCTTCCAGTTCTAGAATCCTTCTGGACTTAGCAGCCTGCCCTAGGCCATCCATGAGAGCAGTGTCTATTAAGTCTCCCCTGTATCACAATCAGGTTCTTAACATGAATAATTATGGCCCAGACCTTCTGTGTTCACCTTGAAAATTTCTATTATGCCTTTTTTTTTTGAGGCTTCTGAATGAAAGCAAGTTTAACATTTTTATAATTGCTTTGGCTGAAAGACTGTTGTAATGCGAACTCCTCCTGCTTTACTGCTCTTCCTGGGGTAGTGATACTAACACCGGTTCTATGGGGGAAAAAAGATAAAATATACTCAAAGAGGATTGCAATACTATAGAGAGGTCCGGATTTTAAACGTGAGCATTTTTTTGATTAGTATTCCCTCATTCTGCTTTTTCATCTTTTCACTGGTACATTCCAGCTGTCCTTTTCCTCCTGATATGGTAGGATGACAGTTTCAAGGTCTTTTTGACAATGGCTTTTTAAAAAATTCTGGTCAGTATTCTGCATGACTGATCTACCCTTTAATCCCTATTTCCTAGCACGAAGCTTATCGGAAACAAAAATGAATTATTTAATACCAGAATTAATCTTATGGTCATAAAGTTTTTATGCGAGATTTCACTATTTGTTAGGTTCTCAATCCAGGGCAGTTGGATGTAACACATTGGCCTAAGCCAATAATGGTGAAACGTTTGGGCTTCCTAAATGCCTAACTTGAGTCTATACTCCATCGCACACAAATCCCAGACAAAGGAGAAACAATTGATACAAAGAATAATAAATTGTGATGACTCAGGGCAAGGCATAGAGGCAACACAGTCAGCTGATAGTTCAAACCACCCCTTTATTGCTCCAACGTTTCCCCAAACGCTCCCATGTTTATGGCAAGTCCCAGAGCAAAGTGATCACACACACGCACCTCCAACAGCCTCTGGCTGCAAGTAGTCCAGCAAAATGCTGTGAGCACAATGGCTGCAAAGCAAGAAATCCAGTGGGACAAGGGAATAAGTCAATGAATCCAGGAAGCAAAACAACAAGGCAATGTCCAGGAGGCAAAGGAACAAGGCAATTAATTCAGGAAGCAAGGAATAAAGCAAGGAGTCCAGGAAACTCCAAACATCGGCAACACAAAACTCCATGAATTCAGCATTTATTTCCGACAAACATCCCTCCCCCTACAGCATCTCCTTAAATCTCAGTCCCCAGGTGTGCCTTGTGAAGAGGGAGGTGGCGCTCTCCTCCCAAGTTGTTGGGTTGGCCTGTGCTGTTCCCACCTCCTCTCCACTCTCTGTGCTTGTGGATCAGGAGGGGGCAGTCCTTGCTCAGTGCCTGGGCTCCTTCGCTCTTCATTTCCACTGCTTGCCCTCTCTTGGTCATGCTGCTCCTGTTCCTCCCTGCTAGCAAGCCATCCCACTCCTTAGGGGCCCTGGACTGCCTCCTCCCCGCATTCCTACAAAGCCAACAAAGCTGCCCCCTTGGTCTCCCTCGGTTCCAGCTCTGGCTCATCTTCCTCCACAGATTCAGGGGACATGGCAATACATTATTTTAAATTGTTATTAAATAAATCATTGACATGATTGTAAATATTTTTTTGAAATACTTTTCTGCTGGAGCTCTGAGTCATGCAAGGGTGAGATACTCTGGAAAATACTTTTGTGTGGCCTTGCAGCCCTTAAAAAGAATGGAAAGCACACTCCATTTTCGGTGTGCTTTTGGAGCCATGCAAAAGTAGGTCCCTCTTATGTGACTTCCAGAGCATCCGGAGATCTGGTGTGTCACCAAAATGGCATGGTGAGTCTTCTGTGACATGTATGTCATAGGTTCACCCTAAGCAGCACGATAGACTCAGTGGTGGCTGAACCGGTAGTGGCTTGGCGGCCTGGGTGGCTGGAATCGGCAGCGACCCAGGCCTGCCATGCCCCCAAACCAGTTATCCTGGGGCCTCCAGCACCGCCACCTTGTTTTTGAGTTCTGTGCATGTGTAGGACAATTTTAATTGCATTGTGCATGCGCGCACAGCACGCTTCATGCACACACATGAGCGAACTGACAGTAGTGCCTGCTGGGACCCACCCCTGGATAGGCTTAACATGCTGTGTGATGCAAGCAATGCAAACCATAACTCATGCTTAATAGTCTATGTGAAGTGGAAGCTTTGCAAGGAAACTGCTAACTGTGACCCTTTAAACACCAATATTAGGAATGACATCTGGGGTTTCTTTCCATGCAAAGCATCTGATACCTCTAAACTGCAGTTAGAGGGTTTTGCATTTCAGCATTTATCTCAGCAGCAGCCTGTGTAAGAAGCAAAAAAGGATTTGAGTAATAGCTGGACTGTATTTTATTTTTAAACATAGGATCAATAATGGTTGACATGCCATATGGGCAGTGTAATTTAAATCCAGAAATTATTTCATACTTGGCGGAGCCTAATCTGAATATTTAAGATCTTCTCCTATTTTTCATTCTAGGATATATCTGAATGCAGACACTGTAGTATCAGTATCAATCTTTTCCTCCTTCCCCTCATTGACTTTGTTTATGCAGAACCACAGAGCTGGAAGGAAGGACCATCTAGTGAAATCCCCTATGCTTAGTGCAAAGATCTCGTTTAAAGCATCACAAAGAAATAGATAGCTGTTTACCCTCTTCTTGATCATGAGACCTTTGTGAAGTATTTTTGTGAACATGAAAGTCTATACATTATTCCAGCCTATACATTGGAAGGAGGAGGAGGAGGAGGAGGAGGAGGAGGAGGAGGAGGAGGAGGAGGAGGAGGAGGAGGAGGAGGAGGAGAAGAAGAAGAAGAAGAAGAAGAAGAAGAAGAAGAAGAAGAAGAGGAAGAAGAAGAAGAAGAAGAAGAAGAAGAAGAAGAAGAAGAAGAAGAAGAAGAAGAAGAAGAAGAAGAAGAAGAAGAAGAAGAAGAAGGATCCTAAAATGGATATTATATTTGTTTTGCCTATGGCTATCCTAGCCACTTTTTGCTCAGAGGAAAAGGTAGTGGTTGTGAAAGTGAAGGTGTAATATTTGCAGAATTGGACATGTCAGAATAAGAACAGAGAAATCCTTTCCCAGACAAATGAAGCATTCAGATCTTATTCTTTTCAACACCTTTGAAGAGGGCCTATCTCCCAGCCCTATCATTTTCAAAGTTCAGTATCAAACTGGGTCATCATCTTCATCACCAAACCTATCTGCTAGTCTCATCATTTCTCTGAGGTCACCATCACTTTATTCCTGTGAGTAAAATAACGGGTTCCCTTCCTAGTACAGGTGAAACTCGAAAAATTAGAATATCGTGCAAAAGTTCATTTATTTCAGTAATGCAACTTAAAATGTGAAACTAATATATGAGATAAGACTCATTACATGCAAAGCAAGATAGTTCAAGCAATGATTTGTCATAATTGTGATGATTATGGTGTACAGTTCATGAAAACCCCAAATCCACCATCTCAGAAAATTAGAATATTACATGCAATCAATAAAACAAGGATTGTACATAGAACAATATTGGACCTCTGAAAAGTATAAGCATGCATATGTACTCAGTACTTGGTTTGGGCCCCTTTTGCAGCAATTACTGCCTCAATGAGGCGTGGCATTGAAGCTATCAGCCTGTGGCACTGCTGAGATGTTATGGAAGACCAGGATGCTTCAATAGCGGCCTTCAGCTCTTCTGCATTGTTCGGTCTCATGCCTCTCATCTTTCTCTTGGCAATGCCCCATAGATTCTCTATGGGGTTCAGGTCAGGCGAGTTTGCTGGCCAATCAAGCACAGTAATCCCATGGTTATTAAACCAGGTTTTGAGGCTTTTGGCAGTGTGGGCAGGTGCCATGTCCTGCTGGAAAATGAAGTCAGCATCCCCATAAAGTTCGTCTGCAGAAGGAAGTATAAAGTGCTTCAAAATCTCCTGGTAGATGGCTGCGTTGACCCTGGACTTAATGAAGTACAGTGGACCAACACCAGCAGATGACATGGCTCCCCAAATCAGCACAGACTGTGGAAACTTCACACTGGACTTCTTGCAGTGTGTGCCTCTCCATTCTTCCTCCATACTCTGGGTCCTTGGTTTCCAAATGAGACGCAAAAGTTGCTCTCATCAGAAAAGAGGACTTTGGACCACTGAGCAACAGACCAGGTCTGTTTTTCTTTAGCCCAGGAAAGACGCTTCTGACGTTGTTTGTTGTTCAGGAGCGGCTTGACAAGAGGAATATGACATTTGAAGCCCATGTCCAGGATCCGTCTGTGTGTGGTGGCTCTTGATGCACTGACTCCAGCCTCAGTCCACTCCTTGTGAAAGTCCCCAACACTTTTGAATGGCCTTTTCCTGACAATCCTCTCCAGGCTGCGGTCATCCCTGCTGCTTGTGCACCTTTTTCTTCCACACTTTTCCCTTCCACATAACTTTCTATTAATGTGCTTTGATGCAGCACTTTGGGAACATCCAACTTCTTTTGCAATTACCTTTTGAGCCTTTCCGTCCTTATGGAGGGTGTCAATGATGGTTTTCTGCACAACTGTCCCATGATTGTGATTCCTACTGAACCAGACTGAGAGACCATTTAAAGGCTCAGGAACCCTTTGCAGGTGTTATGGCTTAATTAGCTGATTTGGAGTGGGACACTTTGAGCCTAGAATATTGCACCTTTTCACAATATTCTAATTTTCTGAGTTTCTGGATTTGGGGTTTTCATGAGCTGTAAGCCATAATCATCACAATTATGACAAATAACAGCTTGAACTATCTTGCTTTGCATGTAATGAGTCTAGTTCATATATTAGTTTCACCTTTTAAGTTGTGTTACTGAAATAAATGAAGTTTTGCACGATATTCTAATTTTTCGAGTTTCACCTTTATAAGATGTTACAAAGAAAAGGGTTGGTAGTTCATGAATGCCAGGTTCATGAAGAATATTTAGAATTATATGAGTTATGAATCTAGTATAAGGGATAGTAGGGAAGTGTCCCCCAAACCTCAACTAAATAAGAGTTTGAATCCCATGACTAATTAGTAATTTATTTATATTTTTTTAAAAAAAGCTTCCATTACATTTTAAAAAGTTTCTCCTACCTGGCTGCATTCCAAATAGGTTGGATAAGAAAATATATGAGAGTGCCAGGTTGATGGAAACTGCTGTAGGTGTTAGACTGAAAAAATAAAATAAAAAATAAAAGCAAAAGAAAGAAAAGTCTATTCAGGACAATGATTTCTTATGAAGATTTAGAACAGAATCCTACTTCCATTGTCTTAGAAGGAAGAGTTATTAAATTCCAAGAAAATTAATCTGCGAGAAAAATTGCTGTAAATTTCACATTTTTGTTGTATGTAACTCCTGGAATTTGTTCTGTAACTGCTATTCAATAGAGGAAGAGATGGAGAGATGGAGCGATAGAAAGATGTGACCAGAGGTGGTATTCAACAGGTTCTGACCAGTTCTTGAGAACCACTAGTGGAAATTTTGAGTAGTTCAGAGAACCAGTAAATACCACCTCTGACTGGCCCCGCCCCCATCTACTCTGCCTCCTGAGTCCCAGTTGGTCGGGAATGGGGATTTTGCAGTAACCTTCCCCTGGGGTGGGGAGGGAATGGAGATTTACAGTCTTTTCCCCCTGCCACGCCTACCAAGCCACACCCACCAAGCCATGCCACGCCCACCAAGCCATGCCCACGGAATCAATCGTAAAAAATTTCGAATCCCACCACTGGATGAGAACCAGTTTGGTCTAATGGTCAAGGTACCAGGCTAGTTAGTGGGAGACCATGAATTTTAGTCCCACCTTAGCATGAAAGCTGCTGAGTGATTTTGGTCCAGTCACTCTCTGTCTGCCTATGAGATCAAGGTTTAGGTAACAAGCCAGTCAGTTAATCCCTTTTACAATCAAAAGTCTCTCTCTCTCTCTCTCCCTCCCTCCCTCCCTCTCTCCCTCTCTCCCACCCTCCTTTCTCTCTGTGTAAGTACGTGTAATTTGCTATAAAACTTTTAAAAAAGCATCATAGAATAAACATATCACATTTTTATTATTTTCATATTGCATCATTTAATACATATATTTACAATCTGGTTTTACACACCTTAAAACATTTTGGAAGAGGTGCTTTGGGTTTTTCAAGAATTTAGCCTGTATCTGCTTTCATTTAATGCAGCTCATCTTTTTTTCCCTGATTTCTGCCCAATCTTGAAAAACAATCATGGCTAACAATCTAAGAACTACATTTATAGGAATGAGCTGTCTTTTTTCTGAAAAGTGTTTTTATTTTTCTTACTCATACATACATACATTTCACAAATATATATTTCTGATAGGTATTATCCTTTACCTTTACCTTTATTTCGATTTTTATACCGCCCCCTCTCCCCAAAGGGACTCGGGGCGGTGTACAGTCAAATGGAATAGATAAAATGGACTACAAACATGCAAACATAAAAACATAGAAGAGGAGGCAATACAACACTGTACAGGTAAAGCAGATTAAAACAGTATATCAACAATCCTAAAAAATACCCAATTAAAATTACCCAGTTAAAATATATCTGCCAAGAGGTATAATAAGGTTATGAATGGTCCAGGCCGGCTAAACGAAACAGGTGAGTCTTCAGTTTTCGTCGAAAGGAGAGAAAGTCGGTGGTGGTTCTGATATCGGTGGGGAGGTCATTCCAGAGGGTTGGGCCCATCACAGAGAAGGCTCTACTCCTAGGTGCCGCCCGTTGGCACTGCCTAGTGGACGGCACCCGGAGGAGCCCCTCCCTGTGAGAGCGAATCGGTTGCAGGGAAGTGTGTGGTAGGACGTGATCCCGCAAGTACCTAGGTCCTGAGCCATGGAGCGCTTTAAAGATGGTGATTAACACCTTGAAACGCACCTGAAAGACCACAGGCAGCCAGTGCAGCTCGCGCAGGAGCGGTGTTACGTGGGAGTACCTAGTACTCCCCAAAATAGCCCGCGCGGCTGCGTTCTGGACTAGCTGCAGTCTTCGAGCGCGTCCCAAGGGAAGCCCCATGTAGAGGGCATTGCAGTAGTCCAGCCGAGACGTCACCAGTGCATGAGTGACCGTGCGTAGGGCATCCCGGTCCAGTAGGGGGCGCAATTGGCGCACTAGGCGAACCTGGTGGAACGCCCCCTTGCCACGGCTGCCACATGGTCATCCATTGACAGCCAGGCATCTAGGAGGACGCCCAAATTGCGCGCCCGTTCCACAGGGGGCAATTGCTCGCCCCCTATGGTCAGCGATGGAATCAACTGACTGAACCGGGGTGCCGGTAGCATGAGCGTTATGAGCGTTATACATTATCCTTTAACGTTTATAATTCCATTCTTCCCCTAAAGATATAATAATATATTCGAGATTGTTGTCCTGCCATCCCAGCTTATATTACAACAGCCCTACTTCTCCCCTCTGTCTTTCTCCTACCCTCCCTTCTTCTCTACTTTCTTCTTTCCTCCTCTCCTTTCTCTTTTCTTCTTCCCCTTCCTCTCCCCTACTCTTCTCCTCTCCTCTTCCTTCCCTTCCCTTCCTACCTTCTATCCTACTCTTGCTACCCCTCCTTCCCTCCTTCCTTTACCCTTTCATCTTTCCCTCTCCTTTTCTCTCTTCTCCTCTCCTCTTCCCTCTCCTTTCCTCTCCTTTCCCTCCTTCCATTGTTGGAATGAGCTGTCTTTTTAAAGCAGCCGTATCTTTTTTGTTCAGAGTTGCATGAAATCCAAGAGGGGGGGGGGGAAGACAAGCTTCGTAATAAATAGCAGAATGATCCTGTGCTTGCACAAGGTCGAGAACCCCACTGAATCAATTTGAAGTTAGCCCAGCCCTACTTTAGAACATATTATCTCTGCTCAGATGTGTCTTAGATACAGTTAGGAGGATTTAACCTTTCCCAGCTGGATACCTTCAGAAATACATGACCCATAACTTCCATCATTCTTAGCTAATGAAGAACACCACATAGTTGGTGGATGATAAATTAGGCTGATCTTCATGCTTTTAGTTATGTAAATAGGACATGTTGGAAGGGGAAACAAGAAAAACTGTGTGTGCCATAAAAAAAGCAACAGCAGCAAACGAAGAAAGCCTGTGCAGTTGGGAAGTGCAACAGATCCGAAACAAGTGTATAATCTGTGGATCGTTGGCATGATCAAGTATAATGCAGCCAGAAGAGTTATTGTGTTAATGTGGCTTGATGAGCAAGGATACGGTTCCTGCGTACTAACATTACAAAATGCAATTTTTAATATGATATCTTCTCACTACAGCAAACAGGGTTTTGATTTGCTTTGGCTTGGTTTGGGTTTTTTTGGCCTTAATCTTGGAAAGCTCAGGTTTTCATTTGGGTGATGGCATTGAAAATATTGTTTAATTCTTTGCAAAGCAGAATTGCAAATGTGCAAAGAAAGTGCATTTGTTTGGATGTATAATGACTACTTCCTTCCAAATCGGCCATCTTCCCTTCCATGCCTTCCAAATTATGATAGGGTCATTCCTGGCAATTACCTTAGGACAGCAGCCAAGCATGCATGACTGCTTTGAGCACAACGCAAATTAATTTCCTGGGGAAAATGAAGTGAATTACACACACAGAGAGATGGCTCACTTCCGGAGCAGCCTGTCATGCCCCCATTGGAGTCTGAATCTGTGGAGGAAGACGAGCTGAAACTGGAGCTGACAAGAGATCAAGGCTTCGTTGGCTGCTGAGGAATGTGGGGAGGAACATGCCAAGTCAGGCCAGGCCCTTTCAGGATTGGGACAGTTTGTAGGCGGGAGGAAGAGAGGCTAAGCAGTGAACATGAGAGACAGAGCTCAGGCGATGAACAAGGAACACCCCATCCTGATCCTTCAGCACGGAGAGTGGAGAGAAGGCGAGAACACCACAGACTGACCTGATGACTTGGGAGGAGAGCATCTTGCCCCTCTTCACAAGGCACACCTTGTCACTCCGTTAATTTGTTTGCCTACTTGAGCTTATATTCTGAGTTATATTGTAGAAATGTTTTCTTATCTGACAATGATTTACTGTGCATGTCTTCATAACATGTCGCACATTCTTGTACTTCCCTTCTGATCTTCCGTTTGCCTGCCGGAGGAGGTGGGCAACAATTGCTCTTGCCAAAATGTAAGAATTAGATAGTAAGATTTTATTTTATTTCAAATTAAAGTTTGTTTTCATTAGAACATGTTCTTGGGTTTTATTTTCTGCTTATTCAGAGATATGCTTCTTGGAAGGGCTGACGATCCGCACCTCGTTAATCGAAGGTGGGGGGAAAACTCACACCTTGGGACTGAGACTTAAGGAGACGTTTGTCGGGAGCAAACGCTGAATGCATTGAGTGTTGTGTGATGTTGCCGACGTTGGACATTTTCTGGATTTCTTGCTTTGTTCCTTTGCTTCCTGGATTAATTGACTTGTTCCTTTGCTTTCTGGACTAATTGGCTTACTCCCTTGCCCCCGTGGATTTCTTGTTTGCAGCCGTGGTGCTCACAGCATTGTGCTGGACTACTTGCAGCCAGAGGTTGGTTGAGGTGTGTGTGTGTCAGCTGACTGTGTTGCCTCCGTGATGTGCTTCAGGTGATCACACAGCCATAATGTGTCCTGATTGATATTACATTTAAATTCATCTCATACCCTGGAAACAGGCCTGTCCATACTTCCCTCCAGTTTATGGAGAGAAGGATGATTGAGACGTAGTACCTTCCATATTTAACATTGAAGGTAGCCCTTGGCTTACAGCCATTCATTTGCGACTTGTCCCAAAGGTGATTTTTTTCAGGCGGCAACTAGGACTTTCTTGTTTTTTCTTCGAAGACGTTTCGCTTCTCATCCAAGAAGCTTCTTCAAGTCTGACAGGATAGTGGGGAATGTATTCATTTGCAACTGTTCAAAGTTGTGACTGCATTGAAAAAAGTGACTTATGACGGATGCTCACACATATGACTGCTGTAGCATCCGCGATCACATCATCAAGATTCAGGGGCTTGACAACCAGTGTATGTATGTATGTATGTATGTATGTATGTATGTATGTATGTATATATATATATATATATATATATATATATATATATATACATACATACATACATACATACATACATACATACATACATATATATATATATATATATACACACATACATACATACATACATACATACAACAAGGACACTGTCCCAGCATTGTGTGATTGCCATTTGTGACCTCCCCAGATGGCTTCTGACAAGCAAAGTTAAGTGGGGAAGTTGGATTCGCTTAACAACTGCATAATTCACTTAACTGCAGTGATTCACTTAACAACCACAGCAAAAAAAAAAGCCATAAAATTAGGTGCAACTCATTTAACTACCAGCTTGCTTAACAACAAAAATTCCGGTCCCAATTGGGGTCATAAGTCAAGGACTATCTGTGGTTTCTCTGTTTGCCAAAGATGTGTGATAGGACAGCAGGGCAGTATAGTCACCATCTGGAAGTTTGATTTGTTACCCCATTTTAGCGATACCACAAGACCACCCCCTCAAATATCAATCAGATAATTTTAAAATCTGCATAATTTAAAGTAAAGCAAAAAGAGTAGAGTTTGGCACAGTGAACGGCTTGCATTTATTGGGCGGGGGCGGAGGGGAGAGAAATGTTCATTTTGTGTATGAAACTAATTTCTTTAATTACGTACCAGGGAAAGAGATTCCTCTAGCTCTTAATTTCTTAAATTTGCCCTTCCAAATTTTCTGAACTCAATGAAGCGCTGAATTCTGATTTCTTTTGCCTGCCGAAGCATATAGTTTTTCTTTCACTCAGACTTCAGAGCCTGGGTGACTATAAGATAAAGGTAAAGGCTCCCCTTGCATATATGTGCTAGCTGTTCCCGACTTTAGGGGGCGGTGCTCATCTTCATTTCAAAGCCAAACAGCCACCGCTGTCCAAAGACATCTTCGTGGTCATGTGGCCGGCATGACTAAACACCGAAGGCACACAGAGCGCTCTTATCTTCCCACCAAAGGTGGTCCCTATTTTTCTACTTGCATTTTTTACATGCTTTCAAACTGCTAGGTTGGCAGAGGCTGGGACAAGTAACGGGAGCTCACTCCATTACGCGGCACTAAGGATTCAAACCGCTGAACTGCCAACCTTCTGACTGACAAGCTCAGCATCTTAGTCACTGAGCCACCATGTCAGCCTTGGGTGATCATAAAAGGGGTTAAAAAAAAAGTTAAGATGGCACACTAGCCGTGTAAGCCCTATCTTTTAATGTGTTTTTCATGGGGGAAAGCTGTGGGGTTTTGATTGTGTGTTTGTGGTCGCCTTCTCAATTTCTTTGATCACCTTCCCTTCTGGCTGCTTCTGCTTCAGATCTTCTCTGTGAGGTGAAGAACAAGATTGGGGATCAGAGTGTGGCATAAATGCATATAAATCTACCAATGTTGATCTTTCTCATTTTCATGCATTTGTTAACTTGGTTCTTCTCAATTTCGTATATGTGTAGATGTCATTAAATTCACTGAACGTTAGATTATTTTAGGAATGGATATACACTGTTTGCATATGCATGCACACAGTGCCAGAGCTAATGGATGTTCTGGTTTTGCAAAGGCTTTGCTCTTGATTTCCAATTCTCATCAGCACAAGCAAACTTCGATTCAGGGCCTACCCAGCTATATTCTGCTGGGGAAAGAATACAGGCCACTTAATTGGGAACTGATAGATGGATGGATGGATTGATTGATTGCCATCAAATCAATGTCAACTCTTAGCAATCACAAGTGGTTTTCCTGCTTCTCCGTGCCAAGGAGAACATGATTGCGTATCCATTTTCCAAATTCGATGTCTGTCTCAAAAGTGAAGCTTACTGGCTGAATGGGAATTCGGATTTTGCTATAATGGGCCTCCTAGCAATCACAAGTTACGCCTTGGACTAACACATCAGAAAAAGAGTGGATTCTGAAAATAAGTGGTTCTCCTGCTTCTCCAGGCCAGGGATAACATGATTGTATAGATTTTCTACATGACAAGCTGTGTCTAACCTGATCTTTTTGGTATTCCAATGCCTTTTCAGGAACCTGATCTTAATCCTTGTTGTGCAATCTCTTATCAGCTTTTCAAGCTCCTGTCTATATAAGGAGCTCATCTTGGTGGAAGGTATGCGCTGTTTATATAAACAGGAGCTTGAAAAGATGATAGAGGTTGTACAAGGATTAAGATTAAGCAAAGGGACGAGGTGGAATAGACTGCAGATTTCTAGCACAGGAAGGAGAAAATGGAGTAGCTGGCTTGCTAAAAGTTCAACGCAGATGCAGAAAAATCATGGGAAGTGATAGACTATTTTCAGGAATCATTTCATCCATTCCAATTCAACCTACAGTACCCACGTGAAACCAGTCCTATTGATTTGACTTGCATTGCAATTTCTCCAGTTACCGGTTCCTTGAATTTTGAGGGAGAGAGAACCAGGCTGGAGGGCAAGTGGGGCTGTTGGCTGCTGTACCACTAACTGATGCTCAAGTGTCAGTTCTACAAAGTAGATCAGACTAGGAAATTAATGCCATGATGGTCACTGCTACTTTCATTGTTCAGCTTCAGTAACAGAACTTTGCAAGTCTGAATATGCTTCCCCACCTCCCTTTATCTTCATGCGGACTAAGGAGGGGGTTATCCAAGAGGTTACTCAAATTACATTCTTGGCCTGAGCTCAGGCCACTTTTATCTGACCGTTGCCTTGGTAGCAGCAGTTCCTCCTGTATTTCAAGGCCATTCCCTCTTCCCTCCACATCAGGACTCCTCCCATTTGAAGCCGCACAAGAAACATTTGAATGGGGGAGAATAACTGAGCAGATGGATATTACTCCCCTCCAAACTTCCTTGTCTGAAGCTGGGTGGGAGCTCAGGATTGTGGATAATTGCTGATGATGATTGTTGGAAGTTCCCCTTCATCATTCATTTGTTCCCAAGGAGAGGTGGACATTCTTCTATCCTGTAGTCCTTTTGGCTTTGAGAGAAGAGCTCTGCGGTGAGAGGACTTGCTGAACGGGATGTTCCTATATTGGAGTTCTCTATCCCTACTTTCTGTGGAGATATTTATTTATTTAAGAACATTGGCATGGGCATTCAATTCACTCTCAATGATTCTGGGTGGCTTACAAAAACAATTAAAAAAATATTTCCTTCTTCCTTAATTTTCTTAGATAGGTAGGAAAGAGGAGATTCCATCCAAATAATAATACATTTTAATTTTTTATGGTAGCTTTGAGCTCAGATGAGTTCTTAAAAACACATTCAAGCAATTGAATCAATGGATTCCCAGAGTGCATCTACAGTTTTGCAAATAGTTGTTTTAGTTTGGCAAGATTCTGTCTGTAGGTGAAAAGCAATAAAGGAAACTACTCAGAAGGAGCTCCATGTGATTTCCTTGGTTTTGGGGGCCTGACATTAACCATTGACTCTCTTGGTATATGCCAGAACATCTCAAATAGTCTCCGTTCATGCCTTCATTCTGAAGTAAGATCAATGGATCATATGCCCATGTAATCACAGAATCACGGTGTTAGAAGAGGTTGTTTGGTCATTGAAATGAAAGCTTGACAGGTAACCCTTTAGTTTCTACTTGAGCACCTCAAAGGAAGGGGTACTTACCAACTCACGGGATAATTGATTCCACTGTCACACAAGTCTTATTTTTGAAGTTACATTCTTCTGAAGTGCAGCCTCTTTTTTTGAAAATGCCAGGAATATAAATGCTATAAAAATTATTACTTTAAAAAAAACAATCTGATTTACTTCGAAAACTGACTTGCAAATACTTTTGCAAAGTGAGCCCAGTGGCTTAGAATAGCACAAAGATAAGCACAATGAGGTTCACTGGGTGCAGAAATGGGGCTTGTGGATCACATTATGAGCAATGCAATGTGACAGTCCCTAAAAATAACTCGCAGGATAAGAAAGTAATCCTTAATAACCATATTTTCTGACATTTTGTCAGTTGAATGTGCACAGGTAGGCTTTAAAACCACATGTTAAACTGAAATGGGTGGTTAATGGATTCAGCTTGTGAAACAATTGCAACACGATCCAACCCTGTGTGGGTTCCCCCCCCCTGAATTTTGGGCCTCTTGCCAATCATCTGATGGTGTTGCTAGGGGCTGTATATTGCACCATAACCTGGATTTTTCCTACTGCAGTGGTGAGATTTTGTGGTGGCCCTAAAGCAGTGGTGAAATTCAAAAAAAATTACTACCTGTTATGTGGGCATGGCAGGGGAAGGATACTGCAAAACCCCTATTCCCTCCCCACTCCAGGGGAGGGATACTGCAAAATCCCCATTCCTTCCCAACTCCAAGGGAAGGATATTGCAAAATCTCAATTCCCACCACAGTCTGGGGCCAGCCAGAGGTGCTGGTTCTCCAAACTACTCAACATTTCTGTTATCGGTTCTCCACAACCTGTCAGAACCTGCTGAATTTCGCCCCTGCCCTAAAGTTTTGAGGGAAAAAATCCACTCTTAGACCTGAGGGGGAACTCATCCATGTCTATTTCTCCCTCCTCCTCCCAACTGTTTCAAGGCTTCATTATTTCTACAAGCATTTGCTTTGCTTAGTTGTTCTGGGATCTGCGTTCTGGTAATGATCATTTCCTGTTTTGTTTAACGATCTGATTTCATAATACAGAATTGTTATGCAGCCTTGAATATTGGGTAGGCAACCTATAAACATTTCGGAATCAATAAACATAGAAATTATTATCTAGAGACATTCTCAATTCTAAGGTGGATGGTGTCTATAAGATATTTCCTTTCCTTTCCCTCCCCAAGCCCTTCTCCTATTTCATAGGTTTCTAACCAGGTTTTTCGGAAAGCACATAATGAAAATTAAGACAACTGGGAAGGGAAGATGCTAAAGCAATTCTAAATCAGGGGTGGGCTCCTGCCAGTTCTAACCTCTTCTATAGAAGAGGTTCCACAAATTTACAGTGCTGTTTAGAACCAGTTCCAGCTCCCTCCTCCCACCCATCCACACCACATCAAGATGAAGAGCGAGAGGAGGAATTCTAGGTGTTGAAGTCCACAAGTCTTAAAGCTGTCAAGTTTGAACACCCCTGGGGTTTTTTTTCTAAAGGGTTAGGGGTGCAAGGGTCTTGTAACTTGACAGCTTTAAGACTTCCGTGCTTCAAATGCCAGAGTTTCTGAGCCAACATTTTGGTTGCTATGCAAGAGCATTGTTAAGTGAGTTTCACCACATTTTACAAGTTGGCCACGCCTACCCAGTCACATGGCTGGCAAGCCACTCCCACCCAGTCACATGGGTGACAAGCCACTCCCACAAAGAAGGCCACACCTACAGAAGAGGTTCCAAAAAATTTTGAAACCCACCACTGATCGAAATTGATTGCAGGAAGTCAAAGAGTGATTCCACATCAACATTGCACTGAAGGATGTTTTTCAGTCAAAATCTGAAGCTGACTTGATATTTCGTGATACTTTCACATAAACATTTTTTAAGAATCATGAGATTCAGACTCATCCTATCTGAGCAAACTTCCTGCAGCCACAACATTTGTTTGTTTCAGTATTCTATACTTTAAACCTTGGCTATCTTCTAGAGATATCTCTGAGGTCTAAGAAAGTTGACAGGGAAATAAACAATGAGAAAAAGTGAATTGATCTTGCAGCTTTGGAAATATGATGCGATGTTCTTATTAAGCCTAATGCAATCAGCCATCTCTTATGGAGCTGGTTCAAACAGCACATTAATCAAGGCAGAATAAAAAATAATGGGTGGAAGCTTCTTAAAGAGAGATGCAACCTAGAAATAAGGAGACATTTTCTGACAGTGAGAATAATTAATCAATGGAATAGCTTGACTCCTGGAGTTGTGGTTGTTCCATCACTGGAAGTTTTCAAAAATAGACTGGACAATCATTTGACCAGGATGGTATAAGGCCATGATGGCAAACCTATGGCACGCATGCCACAGGTGGCATGCGGAGCCATCTCTGAGGGCATGCGAGCCGTTGCCCTAGGTCAGCTGCAGCACGCATATGGGCACCAGCCAGCTGATTTTTGGCCTTCAAAGCGCCTCCGGAGGTCGGGGGAGGCCATTTTCGCTCTCCCCAGGCTTCAAGAAAGCCTCTGAAGCCTGGGAATGATGAAAAACAGGCCTACTGGACCTACCGGAAGTTCAGAAATGGGATGTTTCCAGCTTCCGGAGGGCCTCCAGGGGGCTGGGGGAGGTCATTTTTGCCCTCCCCAGGCTTCAGAATGATGGGGGGAGGGGTTATGTGCTCATGCATAGGGGGTTGCAGGGGGGTTGTGCATGCATGCACAGGGGTGCATGGGGGATTGAATTATGGGTGTGGGCACATGTGTGCGCGCTATCAAGCACATGCGCTTTTGGCACTCGAGCCAAAAAAGGTTAGCCACCACTGGTATAAGGTCTCTTACCTTGATCAGGGAGTTGAATTAGAAGACCTCTGAGGTCCCTCCCAATCCTATTATTCTATGTTCTATGTTCTAACCTTTGATTATTAAAAAAACACAATGTACTGGACTCACCCATCATGCTAAGCTATGTGTTTCCCATTAAACCAAAAATCTGTAGACCCTCCAGATCTTTACAGTATAATTTTTGGAATTATCATTCAATAAGATCATTGTTCAGAATTCTGCAAGTTGAAGCTTCCAAATCTAGGTAGATGCCCATGTTCAAGAAGACTAGCTTACCCTGAAATATGGCTTCCTAATATAGAAGCATCTTAAACACTCACAGCAGTTTCTTATACTTTGTTGAAAGTTTGATTCATAATAACAGAAATGACTGCAATAACATCACATAATGAAGCCCATTCAAAATTCCTCAATGAATGATAGCTTATCCCCCCCAAAAAATCAGGTTACAGCTAATCATGGTATCATGATTCATATATTACCCCATGGTTTGTTTTGTTTGGGTTTAGCAAGATGCATCAATTGAGCTATAGTGGCATCTCTGGTTTAGGTGTCATATATGAACTCAAGTGCCACCCAATGAATCACCTGCCATTCTGTTAATTGAAGCTATTAAAAATGGCTTACACTATATGAAATGTATCATACATTGTGATGCATGATATTGTGGGGCTGAGAGTGTGTGACTGGCCCAAAGTAACCCAGTCAGCTTCATGCCTAGGATGGTACTAGAACTATGTCCTGGTTTCCAGCCTAGTGCCTTAACAACTAGATCAAATTGGGACTTCTGCTTCCGGGTCCGGATGGTGACGGACGCGTTGTCTGCCGTTCGGTTTCCTGGTGGGTTCCGAAAGGAACACAGGAGACTCTGGATGGGTCTCCTGCCGAAGGGCGGCTTGCTTGGGCACCCAGCAATTGGCGGCGGCTGGTGGGGGCACTTTCCCAGCTTTGCCTAGGTGCCGGGGAGCAGAGGGGGGGGGCGAGTGACTTCGCCCTTTCGCCAAATGGCTCCGGAGGGTTTCAAAACAGCAGGAGAAGTGCGACTGGGGACTGGAGGTGTGGATCCTGTCCGGTGCTCTCTGTCTACTTAGAAGAAAAACAGCAGACATTTGTAAGTCTGTGTGTTCAGGTTTTTGGAATGGAAATTAGAGGGGGGTGGTTTTTCTATTACCCTTCCCTTGGGCTAAGCGACATTTAAATGAACTCTCTTGAAGAGAGAAAATAAAGGCTTGACTTGTCACTTGAGACAGTAAATTGAGAATGACTTCTCACAATTGCTGGAAATGATTTTGGAGCCGATCTTCCAAAAAGGAAAAAAACTTTTTGTGACTTCTTTCCCTGCGGAAGGGAGGGCCAAGATGGTGCCCACCCTCCTTCCTTTGTCTACATATAAATGAAGCCTGTCCTTTGAAACTACTCCCAAAGGGAAAACAAAGAAAAGTGGATTGTTTGTTCCATCTTCTCGAAGGGAACCTGGGACTTCTTCCTGTATGTGGCTCTTCTGAACTTTGGTTATTTGAATTTTCCTCTTGGAGTATTTCTCTCTTGGAACTGTAAATTGGGTGCCTTTGCTTTAGTTTGCCTTTTGAGACCAGCGCAGCTGCGAAATCCCCGGATACCACATTCTCTGGAAAAGACTTGCATCTCTGAACTTAAGTAAATGGCTTCAAGGAAACCACCGATGGGCAAGTCTCATTCAGCCCCCTCATCTGCCACCCCTAGCCCCACAATACAATAGACTAAGATTACCTCAATGTTGCAGAAAGGAGGGGCTGGAGAGGAACCAAAAGAACTATCTGTTACTGAAATGTTTAAAGAACTTATGAGGGGGCAAAATGAACTAAGAAAAGAAATGGCAGAGATTAAAGAAGAGCTCAGAGAGGTTAAAGAACACATAGCTGGAAATAAACAGAGAATTTTGGTGTTAGAGGAGGGAGCGGCAGAACTGGGGGAAGAAATTAAAACAATACGCAAGGGAAACATAGACATGGAAAATTTTCAGACAAAAATAGAATTTGAAAGAATGTCCTTTTTTCTTAGATTCCAGAACCTACCAGAGAGAGAAAATGAAGATCTTAAAGATATTATGAGTGCAATCTTAGCAGATTACATTAAGAGAGACAAAAAACAATTATGGTGGGATATGGATCTAGTATATAGGATAAATTCAGCATATGCCAGAAGTCATAATGTTCCAAGGGAGATAATGTTAAATTTGTCAGGAGATCCACAAGGGATGAGGTGCTTGCGGCCCAAAGGGAGAGACCATTGATATATAAAGAGGAAGAGATCACCATTCTTAAACAGATCCCCCCCAAAAAATAAGAGAGAGAAGGAGGAAATATTCCGCTTTATAAAAATATATATATAATAAAGGGGTCTGGTTTAGATGGCTGTTACCAGAGGGGATGTTGGTCTTCTGGGAGGGAAATAGGATTAGAATTAACACAGTTCAGGAGGCAGAAGCCTTCATTAAAAAGAATCTTTCCCTCCCAGAGGAGGAATTTAGTGGGAGTAGTGAAAAGGACAGCAAGATGCAAACTGGGAGAAAGGGGGGCATGGAGGCCTCTTCTGGGGGCAGGGAAGAAGGAGCAATATCGAAAAGGCTCAGATCACAAAAATAGAGGTATTTGGAACAATAGCAATTGGTGATATTTTAGAAAGGGACAAATAAAAATGTAGAAACACATGATTGATAATATAGAGTAAGATTTGCTCTGCTGCTTTCTTTTATATTTTGTTTGTAAGATTGTTAAATCTGTGAGTTTCTTGGAGGGATCTCCACCACCAGTGTGGAAGCTGCCAAAATTTTTGTATATCCCCTTACCTTTCCCTATATATTCAAAAACCAATAAAACTTTGTTTTATTTAAAAAAAAACCAACTAGATCAAATTGGTTCTCAATTATTTGAAATGTATTCATCAAGCAAAATTTTCCTCACCTCTTGTACTTTATCTTCCTACAATTCATGGCCCAAATCTTATGGATACAGCAGGCTTATAGCAACTCCAGGCCTGGCACAACAAAATTTCTAAGTGTTGACTTTAAAGTAAGAATAAAATAATGGAATCAGGTAACTGGCTCACCTGTATATAAATAGCATATAGGATATAGTGTAATTTATACTCAGTTCTAAATACCCATGCCAATATGTAGCAACAATGCTATATCTCTCTGCCTAGATGCTCTGTGTACAGAGACTGTGTTGGAGAGAAAGTCTCCCAGTTGAGAGGTGGGCTCAAGTGGGCAATTTGCCTGGACTCGCTACATAAACACAAGAGGTTTGACCCTCCCATCCACAATGCCTTTGAGTCTTATCTGGTCTTTCCCAGGCAAAGGATGCTAGTCTGAGGAGATTCCTGTATTATAGGCAGAGAACAATCAAATAGCTAGTTTGAACTCTTTACATACGGGTCCGGTTGTTAGCACCTGACAGCTGTGTTTTTAAACAATGAAGTATAAAATAAACTACAATCCAATGAATTTACGCATTATAAAAACCATGGAACTTTTTTTTAACAAACCACAGTTCTGGATTAATGCATTATGCTAAGGCAAAACAAGTACAGTACAATAGCAGAGTTGGAAGGGACCTTGGAGGTCTTCTAGTCCAACCCCCTGCCTAGGCAGGAAACCTATACCGTTCCAGACAAATGGCTTTCCAACATCTTCTTAAAGACTTCCAGTGTTGGGGCATTCACAACTTCTGGAGGCAAGCTGTTCCACTGATTAATTGTTCTAACTGTCAGGAAATTTCTCCTCAGTTCTAAGTTGCTTCTCTCCTTGATTAGTTTCCATCCATTGCTTCTTGTTCTGCCCTCAAGTGCTTTGGAGAATAGTTTGACTCCCTCTTCTTTGTGGCAACCCTTGAGATATTGGAACACTGCTATCATGTCTCCCCTAGTCCTTCTTTCTCTTAAGCTAGACATACCCAGTTCCTGTAACTGTTCTTAGTCTGCAGTCCCCTAATCATCTTTGCTGCTCTTTCTGCACTCTTTCTAGAGTCTCCACATCTGTTCTACATCGTGGCAACCAAAACTGAATGCAGTATTCCAAGTGTAGCCTTGCCAAGGCATTATAAAGTGGTATTAACACTTCACATGATCTTGATTCTATCCCTCTGTTGATGCAGCCTAGAACTGTGTTGGCTTTTTTGGCAGATGCTGCACACTGCTGGCTCATATTTAAATGGTTGTCCACTAGGACTTCAAGTTCTCACAGTTACTACTGTTGAGCACGGTACCACTTATACTGTAGCTGTGCATTTCGTTTTTCTTGCCTAAACGTAGAACCTTATTCTTTTCACCATTGAATTTCATTTTGCTAGATAGTGCCCAATGTTCAAGTTTGTCAAGATGCTTCTGTATCTTAAGCCTATCTTCTGGAGTGTTGGCTATTCCTGCCAGCTTGGTGTCATCTGCAAATTTGATGAGTTCCCGATTTATTCCCTCATAATAAAAGGAGTAGCACAGGATTGGTTAGTATAATGTGTACTCCCCACAGAGGATTCACAACGGGATATTCGGGTAAGAAAGAGCAATTACTATCAAAGGGAAGACTTTGTTGAGAGCCCCAAAGATTAATACTCTAAAAACAGATAAATACTTACCTTAGAATAGATAAATAATTCCAGATTTTTCTTCTCTCTTTTCCCCCTTTCCCTTGCATGGGTATCTTTAGAATGCTTTTCTAACACTATTTTGAACTGAGTGATAGGATGTTAATTACATACAGATTCATTATCACTGTGAAATGAATTTCTGAACATATCATATATAAATATAATGTGCAAATGTTGGATTCAATACTACAGGTTTTAATAGCCAATTTTTACACCTATCAACCAGTACCTCATTATTCAGAGTTTCCTGTTTCTTATTTTATTTGTATAAAAATTGAACCTATTATTATTCATGATGTGAAAATTGCTCTTTAATTTCACACTATTGTTGTTTGACTACTTTGGTTGCTTACAATATAGTTTTTTGTTGTGTTTCATTTTTTTCAAAAAAATAATAATCTGTGCTTATTTTGTGTTTTGAAGAAACTGACGTTATGGAAGACTTGCCTCTTACAATTGAATGATTATAATCTCTCCCTCAGTAGTAAAATGCTCATTTGAAAGAATCTTGCCAGTTTAATCTAGAGTTTTGTCAACACCAGCTACTTTTAAAATTACAAGTTATAAAAGCAGGATAATTCTATTGTGTTTACTTAATATATGTAATCAGAGATGCAGTGGTGAATTTATCACTGTGGTGTATAAAAGTTTATGATAGAATCCAGTTACTGGGCTTATAAATCATGTAGGCTATAATGTATTCAATTTTGGCTTAATCTATTATGTGAACAATACAATAATCTATATTGTAATGGTAAAACCTGGTTTATGGCTTAGTATAAACCTCTCAGGCCTGGTATGATGTTTGAACCAAGTCGCTCTCCCTCAAATCCTTGCACTTAATCAAAAACAGCAAGACTCAGCAGAGGTTTATTACAATTAACCTATCCTGTGATTCTGTGCATAGTATCCTGGGACTGCTCCTCACTGGGTAAAATGATCAGACAACTTTTCAAGTTCTCTAGAACTTTTCCTCAGGCAAAGTGTCACAAAACATCGAGGATGGTGGCAAAATAAGTAAAAAGGCCAGGTCTTAATATCTGTGAGGTCTGTAATTGAAAAATCACTCTGAGAGCTTTGTTATAGTATGATACTTAATGGAATTCAATCCTTGCTGCTTCAACCGATAGAATGGCAGGCACAATGATGTATTATCCTGTCTTTTTTTTTTTTTCCTTTCTCTGCATATTGTAGCTGGTGGGTGTTTTGCAGTGGAAGAAGCAACAGGAGAAGGTGGCATAAATTAGGGCCTGTGGATGATACAAGGCAGTGGTGGGATTCATTTTTTTTACTACCAGTTCTGTGGGCGTAGCTTGGTGGGCGTGGCAAGGGAAGGATACTGTAAAATCTCGATTCCCTTCCCATTCCAGGGGAAGATTACTGCAAAATCCCCATTCTCTCCCAATCAGCTGGGACTCGGGAGGTAGAGAATAGATGGGGGTGGGGCCAGTCAGAGGTGGCATTTACCGGTTCTCCGAACTACTCAAAATCTTTGCTACTGGTTCTCCAGAACTGGTCAGAACCAGCAGAATACCACCTCTGATTCAAGGTATGTAGTATCAAGAGACAGGAGGCAAAATGGTGGCTGCAGGGTCTTCTGATGTTGCTGTAAATTAATAGTGATGAAAAGCTGTAAAATTTCAATTGCAGAAAATACGACTTCAGCAACTGAGTGGTCAATGGCTGGAATGCACTACCTGACTCTGTAATTAGATCCTCAAACCCCCATAACTTTAACCTTAAACTGTCTACTGTTGGCCTCACCCAGTGGTGGGTTTCAAATTTTTTTAGAATCTATTCTGTAGGTGTGGCCTGTTTTGTGGGAGTGGCTTGGTGGTCATGTGACTGGGTGGGAGTGGCTGGTGATCATGTGACCAGGTGGGAGTAGCTTGGCAGTCATGTGACTGAGCGGGAGTGGTTTGGGAGTTATATGACTGGGTGGGAGTAGCTTGGCAGTCAGGTGACTGGGTGGGAGTGGCCAAGCCAATGTCACTGAATTCTTTGCCCCAAAGAATGACCTACAAAAAGAAGATATAAAAAAGGAAATCTATTATTTTGTGCACTTACTACTTAAATAAGAATAAAATAAGTACACAAAACAATAAAACAGCTACTTACAGAGGAAATATGGCTGTCCTTGCTGGTCTTCAACATTACTGACCACCTTACACACTTCCAGCCCCTCTGCCTCTTCCCTCTTCCTGGATTCAAAGTTTTAAAAGCTCACAGCCTGTGCACAGCACACACTTCCAGCCCCTCTGCCGCTTCCCTCTTCCTGAATTCACTCAGAGATTTTTAAGACTCACAGCCTGTGCACAGCACACACTCTTCCAACCGCTCTGCCTCTTCCCTCTTCCTGGATTCATTCAGACATTTTTAAAACTCACAGCCTGTGCGTACACAAGACATTTTTAAAACCGACAGCCTGTGTACAGCACACAGACTTCCATCCCTTCTGCCTCTTCCCCCTTCCTGGATAAACTCAGATTTTAAGACTCACAGCCTGTGCACACGCACGCACTTCCAGCCCCTCTGCCTCTTCCCTCTTCCTGGATTCACTCAGACATTTTTTAAACCCACAGCACACACTCTTCTAGCAGCCCCCCTGCCTCTTCCCTCTTCCCCAACATCCTCCCCCCGCCCCAGCCACTCACCAGTTCTTTCTTCTTCTGGTTCTTCTTCTGATAACTTTTCGGCAGCATGGTGAGGATAGATGGGCAAGTGAAAGAGAGGAGGAGGGGAGGGAGTGTTCCGGTACGGGGCCTCCTGACTAACGGGTATGGGAAGGCACGCTAAATTTCATCTTCCGGTATGGCCGTACCAGTCCGTACCGGTTGAAACCCACCCCTGACCTCACCCATTCCTAAGAGGTAAGTAGGGGAGTGAATAAGTGCACCAGGGTGTCTACCATCCCTGTCCTACTGTTCCGATTTATTTGTACCCATTTCCTGTGTTCTTATTCATGTTTATTCTTCTTCCTGTTATCTTGTACATGAGTGACAAAATAAATAAATCTGAAGACTAAACACCACTGTTTGAAGGAACCAAGGGACACTTTACAAAGAAAATAGGCATTTCCCTTTCCCTCTGAATGCAAGCAAAAAGAGCATGAAAAGAAGACCAACAAACATGACCATGGCAATGTCTTTGAGACTGAGGCTGTCCTTAACCTGAATTTCACTGGGGCAAAACCTACAACCATCCTCATTCATTAAATTTACAGTTTGTTTGTTTATTGACTGATCGAGTTAATTCAATTCAATTTAAGTGTTGCCTGACTCCAGACTGACTTGGGATGGTTGTAATTCAGAGGTCAAGATCAAAGCAAACCACATAAGAAAATCCATGTATTTGAAAACAAATACAAAACCCCAATAGAAGCAAATACCTGTATATGTAGCCCAGGGCTGAATTCCGGAGTTCTTTGTGTTTTTTGAGTTTGTTGTTTGTTTGCAGATGTTTCATTACCCAACTAGGAAACGTCATCGCTGTGAGTGAGTGTGAGGTTTACTCCCTGTTTATGCACAGTGGCTTGACCTGCCAGGGTCTGGTGCAGGCTTGGTTTTCTCTTTGATAGTTCCTTCATTGGGGCATTGTTTTCTGCTTAGTTATTTGGCTAGTGTTAATCCTTGCTTATCTGGGTTTCAGATGCCAAAGAAGATGTGCCTTGATCTTTTTGTTTCCTTCTTAATTTTTTTTCTACTGTCTCTGTTGAATGGTATATCAATATGGTTCATTTTATGTATCAATTACTATGATTGAATCTGGGTTTTAGCAGTTTTCACTGTGTCTTCTGACTATTCGTTGATGTTCATAGATGTGTTCTGCTAGAGTTTGGCTTGTCTGTCCTACATAGTGGCTGTCACTTTCTCTTTCAACATACAGGAGTATGTTGTCTCCTGTTTTTTCTTCTTCAGCTACTGTGTCTTAATTTACTTAAAACATTTTGAAAGGCTTTGGTTGGTTTGTGTACTATGAATAATGGCACGTGATTGCAATTATCAGTTGGATGTTTTTGAGATTTTTGATGTATGTTGGTGGTAGTCTTTTTATAACTTGGGTTGAGTGGTCAGGGATTTTTTGATAAATTTGCACGGGTATCTATTTTATTGGGAAATGTATAGGTGGTCTGTTTACTTTTTTCCAGTGTTCTGGACCGCTGCAATGCGTTTGTGCTCCGCTGAATAATGTTGTTACACAGCTCCTCATGTGGGAGGTTGGGTTGTTACTTTGATAAAGCAGCCCTTGGTTAGCGTGGGTTGTTTTCCGACAGACTTGCATTTCTAATTTGCCGTTGCTTCCTCTGCTGATGAGGATATCCAGGAAGGAAAGTATGTGGTTGGTTTTTTTTTCTTCCTGTGTGAATTTTATTCCCTTGAAGATGTTCTTGATACCCACACAACTTTAGCAAGAAGTGTGTGACTGCTCCATCCACTACGGCGCAACCAACACAAACGAGGAAAAGTTTTTACTGGCTGTGTGACCAAAAGTCAAAATTAAAGCAAACCACATAAGGTAATCTGTATATTTTGAAAACAAGTACACCGCTCCAGTGGAAGTAAATAGATGTAGCTCGAGGTTGAACTGTTCTTTTTTAAACAGGTTTTTTTAAACAGCTCAAAGATCTTAATTTTGCCACCAGAGATTTGAAAGATGAGTAGCTGAGTTGCAGACAGTCAAGAAACAACTTTCAGAGAATGTGAGCATCATAAATATTTAAATCATCTAAATATTCTTTTACCTGTTCCTTATTAATGCTGCTGCTTGATATTCCCAAAGCTTCATTAATATTTATCTCAACTTTGGGCTCTCTACGTACTTGCACAGGAAGAAGAAGAAGAAGAAGAAGAAGAAGAAGAAGAAGAAGAAGAAGAAGAAGAAGAAGAAGAAGAAGAAGAAGAAGAAGAAGAAGAAGAAGAAGAAGAAAATTAGCATTCACGTTTACATGCCTTCTTTACAGTCAGTACTTTTTTTCCTTCTTCTTAATGCAGTTGGTCTTTTTTTAGGTTTTTTTCCCCTCCCTCCACAAATACATTTTCCAAAATACATTTATTCAACCTTTCTGTATTCATTTCTATTAACTTAGGATACATTTCATTTATCTACATGTCTTCTTTATTGTTTCCTGTAGTTATATTGTCTTACTCTACCTGTCCCTTCCATAGAATATTTTTTTTAATCACAGTTTTTTCTTCTTCTTTTAATGGGCTTCCCAATTGCAGTAATTACCGTTAAGGCATGATTAGATGCAAAAGTCGAATCGGAAAATGTATTTGATGCTTTCTTCAAATACGGGGAGGGCTTCATTTGATTTTTCGGCATAAACATAAAATAACATCTATTCAGTTCTCACAGTATAGTAACTCACTGTTAGTAACTTTTAAGGACAGGTAGACCAGTGATGGTTAACCGTTTTGGTGCTGAATGCCCAAAGCCCATGCGCGTGTGAAACCCCACAACGCAATGCGAACACCCCATGCATATGCCCTCCCCCCATGCGCATACACATGTGCATGCTCCACATATGCCCCGCCCCCCGTGTATGCATGGAAGAGACCTGAAGACTAGTTGGCATGTGGGAGGCACATGTGCATTATGCGGTGGAGTGATGGCTGGAACGCCCGTAGAAAGGGCTCTACATTCTACCTGTGGCAAGCGTGCCATAGGTTCACCATCATAGAGATAGACCTTGAATCACAACCGAGTGAAAAAAAGGGGACATAGCCCAGAGTCAAAGTTCCAATGGTGAATGGATTTTGGGTGCTTGGAAATACAGCTGTATTTAGAGCTGTTTCCAGTGCCTTGCAGTCCCGTGGGTGCATTTGGCTGTATATATTTTTTTGCAGAAAACCAGCACTTCCAATTTTCGGCAAAACCACACCCATAGTGAAACACTGGTTTGATTAACGACAATGGCATTGGCATAACAACTGCTGCAAAGGTCATAAAAATGATCATAAAGCATCGGTTATGACATGACTGTAATAAGCAGGCTCATATGTCAAGGACTTTCTGTACCAGAGTAGCAGGTATTGTATCGAAATTAGGCACGGGACATGTTTAGAGCATGTCTATTGATGTGTTTCCCCTTCAGAATAGTTACTTAACTTTTCCCTCCCAGAAAAGAAAAATTACTTTAGAGTGAATTCAGATTAAAATTAAGATTTGCTAATGCCTTATTTTTGTTCCTAAAATGGAGATATTTCTTTGTTTTGCATTAGCAATGGTGGGGCGGGGGGGGGGGGATTGATGGACAGGAACCCTGAACTCTCATTTGCATTAATGTTTTTATGATTGTACAACATGATATAATTTAACTATTATAAATGATTTGCAGGTGTTTTTTAAAAAAAAGATATTGCTGACAAAATAAGTACTTCTTAGTGTTTATTCAAGATTGGACTAATAGATATTCAGAATTTAGCTGAGCTTGTCCATATATCTTTAGCAATAAAAATATAATTCAACTTCTTGACATTGGACTAATCTTCTTTTTCAATGTAATAAAAGTAATTTCAACTTACATATGAATTATTCTTATCAGGAAAATTTGCATAGGTGCTGCCTGCTGAAGATAGCAGCTGGTGAAAAGGCAAATGCATTATTTTGTCTTTCTTTCTTTTCTCTTCTTTTCCTTCCTTTGGAATACAGGACACTTTTGTCTTTCCAGGAGAGACTGGACAAGATGGTTTACAAAAGAAGAAGCTGTTTTTGGGTCTACATACACTGTGAGAGACACACAAACACGGACAAGGAGGCAATTATTCTGATGATCTGCAGGTACAGCAAAAACTATCTCATTGATTAATTAAATGTATTTATTTATTACATTCATATGCTGCCCTTTTCACTATTTAAAGTGACTCTGGGCAGCGTACAGAAATATAAATATAATTAACAACAATTGAGTAAAAACTAAAAATCAAGAGCACAGGAACATTTGGGGGCACAGCTGGAGCAATAAAGGGGAGTTAGACCTGTTCTCTGGTTGTGTTGCTTTCATGCCATGTCCTGGGTCATCACATAAGCTGATAAGTACTTTAATTGTGATTGGCTACAATATCCAATGCCGTATCTTGCATACAGCTAGAAGGATTTAAATTATTTAAAAGAAATAGACCAAATAAAAGAGGAGGTGGAGTTGCACTATATATAAGAAATAACTACATCTCTACAGAAATAGAACACAACAATGATGAGAACTATCTTGAAAGCATTTGGGCCAATATTAAAGGTTGTGGGGGAAATGACACTGCCATAGGTCTATACTACAGGCCACCCAACCAAGCAGAGGAAGTAGATGAACTTTTTGCTAGTCAGCTAACTAAGGAAGTTAGGATGTAGGAAGCACACCACAATAGTAATGGGAGATGTGCAGAGAAGCACAACAAAGATGATTAGGGGACTGGAAACTAAAACATATGAAGAACGGTTGCAGGAACTAGGTATGTCTAGCTTAAGAGAAAGAAGGACTAGGGGAGACATGATAGCAGTGTTCCAATATCTCAGGGGTTGCCACAAAGAAGAGGGAGTCAAACTATTCCCCAAGGCACCTGAGGGTAGAACAAGAAGCAATGGGTGGAAACTAAGCAAGGAGAGAAGCAACTTAGAACTGAGGAGAAACTTCCTGACATTTAGAACAATTAATCAGTGGAACAGCTTGCCTCCAGAAGTTGTGAATGCCCCAACACTGGAAGTCTTTAAGAAGATGTTGGGTAGCCATTTGTTTGGAATGGTATAGGGTTTCCTGCCTAGGCAGGGGGTTGGACTAGAAGACCTCCAAGGTCCCTTCCAACTCTACTATTGTATTGTACTGGAAGAGACAAGGGGAGATGGCTGCGACGATGGCTGAATGGAGGAAGTTGCAGCCAGAGAACCCCCTGGGATATTTTGTCATCTTGTTATTCCTGGCTGTTTGTCTCTGGCTACTCCCTCTCCCCCCCCTCCCGGGCCCCTGCTGGCTCGAGCAGACTAACATTGAGAGCCAAGCAGCTGGGCCAAGAATCCCCCCCCCTTCCATCGGGGGGGGCTACATCCACCATGGAACAGATGAATGGAACTATCATCTATCCTTTACCACCATTTACCATTTACCATCTTCGCCTTTCCCCCTACCATCTGGGACATCTAATCATGGCTTGCTCTCCCCCCCCTTTCTCTCCAAGTTCTGAGTACCACCTGGACATTGAAAAAAATCTTCTGCCCTCCATTGAGACTCTAGCCCACTGGTTTTCAACTATTAACTTTTATATCATCTGCACCCCTACCTTATCGGGATGGTCAACAACCTACCAATTTACTCGAGGACAGACCTGTTTCGCCTGCGGGAGGCCCCTCTCTCGCAGGTATGGCCCTTGGCTCTCTCAAGGGCCAGCCTTGATGACGGGTTCGTGAACCCCGAGAGGTGGAAGAAGAGGAAGCTGAGGGGCTTTTTAGTAAAATGTTTTATACTGTTTTTAGGGGGTCCCAGGGTGGGGGGGAGGGTTAATCAGACCGGGAGGACGGCCAGAGCCGGACAGACGGGTGAGTCCAGGAAGGACGGGGATGCGGTGGAGGGGGGGAATATAAAGGTCACGATAGCAGAGGGTTGTCCTATTACAACGGTCGCAGGGAGGAGGGGATGCGAGGACAGGATAAGATCCCAAGGTCGGTTGGGAGACCGTGGCTGCTGGTTACGCCCGGTCGCTTGTACCAACCCCTGCAGCCTAGGTGGACAGGTGCTACAGAGCCAGGGCCTGCGGCTGATGCTTTGCAACGCAAGGTCTGTCATCAACAAGGCCCCCCTCATTAATGAGTTGATCTCAGAGGGGGAGCTAGACCTTGCAGGGATAACGGAGACCTGGTTGGGCCACGAAGGTGGTTTACCCCTCGTGGAAATGTGCCCACCGGGTTTTCGAGCATTCCATCAGCCTCGGGCCCTGGGTAAGGGTGGTGGGGTGGCGGTGGTTATGCGGGAATGTTTAGAGCCGAGGGAGTTCACTGTTCCTCAGATACCCGGGTGTGAGTCCCTTGGTGTGAGTTGGGGCCCAGGGAGGCAGTGGGGCTTGCTGATTGTATACTTGGCTCCTCGCTATGCATCAGCAGCCCTGCCCGAGCTCCTCGAGCTAATCTCAGCGACGGCAGTTGAGACTCCCAGACTTCTGGTCATGGGGGACTTCAACTTGCCGTCAACGGGAGCGGCTTCCGAGGTGGCTCGGGAGTTCATGGCTTCCATGACGGCCATGGACCTGACCCAATTAGTGCAGGGCCCCACTCACGAAGGGGGCCACACACTGGACCTCATTTTTGTATCTGAACAGTGGACGAGTGATCTGGGAATAGGGGATTTAGTTATCACGCCCCTGTCATGGTCAGACCACTCATCCCTCCGGCTGGACTTCCCTGGCGCTATCCCCCACCGCGAGGAGGCGGAACCAGACTCTATAAACTGGTACCGCCCCAGGCACCTGATGGAATCTGATAGATTCCTGACGGAGCTTGGGCCAATACCTGTAGCCTTGTCCCGCTCCCGTTCCGAGGACCTAGTGACTGCCTGGAATAGGGCGACGACTGGGGCCTTGGACCGGGTTGCGCCGTTGCGACCTCTCCTGCGGCATCGACCCACCCGGGCTCCTTGGTTCACTGAGGAGCTCAGGGTGATGAAGCGCCACAGGAGACGTCTAGAGAGCAGGTGGAGATCCTCGCGCTCCGAATCTGACCGAACACAGGTAAGAGCCTATTTGCGGACTTACCTTGTGGCAATAAGAGCGGCCAAACGTAGACATTGTGCTGCTCTTATTGCGTCCGCGGATAACCGCCCTGCCGCCCTGTTTAGGGTGACTCGCTCCCTCTTATCGCAGGGGGCGCGGGAGACACCCTTACAGGGTAGAGCAGAGGAGTTTGGGGAATATCTTCAGGACAAAATCGATCAGATCCGGAGCGGGTGGACCTCCGTCAGTGGACCAGACGAGCCGCCAACAGCGAGTCTTGAGGGACCATTCTGGGAGGAGTTTGACTCTGTTGCCCCCGAGGATTTGGACAGGCTGCGTGGACGGCTGCGACCCACCACTTGTTTAACGGACCCGTGCCCCTCCTGGCTGGTACTGGCAGCCTGGGAGGTGACACGAGGCTGGCTCCTGGGCCTGGTGAGCGCCTCACTGAGTGAGGGATACTTACCAACCACCTTGAAAGAGGCGGTGGTGAGACCCTTGCTCAAGAGGCCTGCGCTCGACCCAATGGAGCTAGCTAACTATCGTCCAGTCTCCAACCTCCCCTTTCTGGCGAAGGTTGTCGAGAATGTGGTGGCGCAGCAGCTCCCGCGACACCTAGACGAATCCGACTATCTAGACCCACGCCAGTCCGGCTTCCGACCCGGGCACAGCACTGAGACAGCCTTGGTCGCGTTGGTCGATGATCTCTGGAGGGCCAGAGATAGGGGTTGCTCCTCTATCCTGGTCCTATTAGACCTCTCGGCGGCTTTTGATACCATCGACCATGGTATCCTATTGCGCCGGTTGGAGGGGATGGGAGTCGGAGGCACCGTTTTGCGGTGGTTCGGCTCCTACCTCTCCGACCGGAAGCAATGTGTGTTGACAGGGGGGCAGAGATCGTCCCTGAGGCCACTCACTTGTGGGGTGCCACAGGGGTCGGTCCTCTCGCCTCTCCTGTTCAACGCATATGTGAAGCCGCTGGGTGAGATCATCCGTGGTTTTGGGGTTGAGTACCATCTTTACGCTGATGATACTCAGCTGTATATTTCAACCCCAAACCACCCCAACGAGGCTGTCGAAGTGATGTCCCGGTGTTTGGAAGCCGTCGGGGTCTGGATGGGGGACAACAGACTTAAACTCAACCCCTCCAAGACCGAGTGGCTGTGGTTACCGGCGCCTCGGTTCAGCCAGCTGACTCCATCGCTGGCCATAGGGGGCGAACAATTGTCCCCTGTGGAGCGGGCGCGCAATTTGGGCGTCCTCCTTGATGCCCGGCTGTCAATGGAGGACCATGTGGCAGCCGTGGCAAGGGGGGCGTTCCACCAGGTTCGCCTGGTGCGCCAATTGCGCCCCCTACTGGACCGGAGTGCCCTGCGCACGGTCACTCATGCGCTGGTGACGTCTCGCCTGGACTACTGCAATGCTCTCTACATGGGGCTTCCCTTGGGACGCGTCCGGAGACTGCAGCTAGTTTAGAACGCAGCCGCGCGGGCTATTATGGGAAGTACACGTTACTCCCACGTAACACCTCTCCTGCGCGAGCTGCACTGGCTACCTGTGGCCTTTCGGGTGCGTTTCAAGGTATTGATCACCATCTTTAAAGCGCTCCATGGCAGTGGACCTAGTTACCTGCAGGATCGCATCCTACCACACACGTCCCTGCGACCTATCCGCTCACACAGAGAGGGGCTCCTCCTGGTGCCGTCTGCTAGTCAATGCCAGCGGGCGACACCTAGGAGTAGATCCTTCTCTGTGATGGGCCCAACCCTCTGGAATGACCTCCCCCCTGACATTCGAACTACCACCGACCTCCGTTCCTTCCGGCAAAAGTTAAAGACTCACCTATTTCAATCAGCTGGCCTGGCACTTTCTTAGTTCTACCTCCCGGGGATTTATTCATTTTAATTGGGTTTGGGGTTTTAAAAAGTTTTTAATACACTATATACTATATTTAATATTTATTATTCTATGTACAGTCTTGCAACCTCCTCCACCTACCTACGTATTTAATTATTTAACTGTTTTGTATGTATTTTATAACGTATTTTAGTGACTGTACACCGCCCCGAGTCCCTTTCGGGAGAGGGGGCGGTCTATAAATATGAATAATAAATAAATAAAATAAATAAATATTGTATTGTAAGTCTGATGGTGTTGTGCCTCCTCCCCTTCTTATACTCCAGTGAATTAGGGAAGAGTCTGTTTGAGCCACTTATGAATGCTCTTCTGAACTTCTGGATATTTTTCACCTTTGTTGTCCTAACTGGAGATCTTGTATATCTCCATCAAGGGCATCTTCTTTACTTTCTATACTCCTTTCCAACCATGTGCTCCTATGAAGTTTAGCCAAGCACATGTTTGACTTGTTTACTAAGATGGGCAGTGTTAGATCTGGGCAACGAGAGACAGACTGCGGACACGTAGTGACTTAACAGCTCTTTATTAGTAGTAGTAATGATCCAGCTTACTCTGTGGTCGGAGGGTTCCCCTTTTATAGGGATCGGGTACGCCCCTCGACCAATCAGAACGATACCTGTTTCCCGCTGTAGCAGCGGACCAGAGGGGAGACTTACTACGATGTATGCTAATATCTAACACCCCTCCCCTCCTAGATGGAACGTTGCGGTAGGTAACATAGTCCTTTAGGTATGTGGGTGTTTGTCTTGCTCGGGAGGAGCGTCGTAGTTCGGGTTGGTTAGAAGTGGTTGCAGGATCGGGTGTTTTTCCTGTTTCACGTTCAGTGGTTTTTGTGCCTTCGTTGCTAGGGCGTTCTGGAGTCTGCTCGGTTGCGTTGTCTGGGGTTTGCTCTGCTTCGTGCGTGTTTTCTTGTTCCAAGCTTGGTTCGCAGGTGTCGTAGTTTTCTATGATGGGGCTCTCGCGAGGTTGACTTTCTGTAGGCAGGGAACTCTCGTCTTCGTTTCGAAGGTCTGAGTGTGCGAGGCGACCCCCAAGTTGATCGATGTGCCTTTTCCAGTTCCGCCCATCTTCTAGTTCTAGCAAATACGATCGTGGACCCGTGATGCCAATGACCTTTGCCGGCATCCACAATGTTCCCCCTGCATAGTTGTGGGCATATACTGAATCCCCTACGCTGAAAGACCGAATTTTACTTGTGGAGTCTGGGGGAGCTGTGGCAGAGTAATTTGGGTGCAGACGGTCCAGGTGAGACCGTAGATGGCGGCCCATGAGTAGTTCAGCAGGACTCCTACCCGTCGTTGCGCTTGGGGTGATATGCTGAATTAGGAGGTAATGGTCAATGCGTGTTTGCCAATCACCTGGACCCATCCTAGCGAGGGCCTCTTTTGCGAATCGCACCATTCTCTCTGCCTGTCCGTTTGATGCCGGATGGAATGGCGCGACGAGGGCATGCCGAATTCCCTGACCTGCTAAAAACGTTTCGAAATGCATGGCCGTGAATTGGGGCCCGTTATCGGAGACTAGGAGGTCGGGCAGGCCATGAGTGGCGAAAAGTCGCCGTAGAACCTTAATGACTGCCTCTGCCGTGGTTGAAGTCATTAGGACTACATCTAGCCATTTAGAGTATGCATCCACAACTATAAGGAAAGTCTGACCTTGGAATGGCCCTGCGAAATCGATGTGTATTCGCGACCAGGGTGCTTTAGGTTTCTCCCATTCTGTTGCGGGCGCTTCCGGGGGTGCTGGTCTCGATTCCTGGCATGGGTCGCAAGTGGCCACCCACTCTTCTATTTCTTTGTCCATGTTTGGCCACCAAACGTAACTTCTTGCTAACGCCTTCATTCTAACAATCCCCGGATGACCCACATGTAAAGCCTCTAATACATTTCTACGTAAAACATACGGAATAACAACTCGATCCCCCCACAATAAACAACCTTGTAACACTGAGAGTTCGTCCCGTTTTGACCAAAACATTTTGAATTCCGGGCCCACATTTCCTTTTGGCCACCCCCTCCAAACCCAAGTTTGAACTTGCTTTATTACATTGTCTTTAGAGGAGAATCTTGCCACGTCGTATGAAGAAACCGGTCCCGAGTCCAAACAGTCAATGAGTAATACCGGTACTTCTGGAGTGGGGTCTGGCAGAATGTCAGGTAATGGGCAACGGCTGAGTGCGTCTGCGTGTCCTAGAGTGGAGCCCGGTCGATGAATCAATTTGTATGAATACGCAGCCAGGAAAACAGTCCACCTGGTCATGCGTGGAGAAAGGGAGATCGGGGTGGGGCGGTTTCCCGCCAAAAGTCCCAACAACGGTTTGTGATCTGTAATTAGTTCAAAATCGCGGCCGTAGAGGTATTCGTGGAAACACTTTACTCCAGCTACAGCAGCCAGCGCTTCCCGGTCCATTTGGCTGTAATTCCTTTCGGCCGATGAAAGAGTTCTGGAGTAGAAGGCGATGGGTGCTTCTTTTCCGTCGGGCATCCTGTGGCTGAGGACTGCTCCAACTCCGAAGGGTGATGCGTCGCAGGTCAATACCAGCGGTAGGGTCTGGCTGTATTGGACAAGCAGTGAGTCAGTGGTGAGCAGGCGCTTTACTCCGGCAAAAGCTGCAGCTTCGGCTCGTCCCCATTTCCATGGTGCGTTCCTCTGGAGTAGACGGTGTAGTGGCTCAGCAACGGTCGCCTTCTGCCTCAGAAAAACGCTGTAGAAATTAAGTAATCCGAGGAAGGCCTGCAACTCGGTCTGATTTCGTGGTGTGGGGGCGTCCTGGATCGCCTTAATTTTCTTTGAAGTGGGGTGTATTCCCTGACCATCGATTCTATAACCCAGGAATTCTACGCTAGGCACGTTGATTTGGCATTTTTCCTTTTTGAGGCGGAGACCCTTTTCTCTGATTCTGGCCAAAACAGTTCTGACTCTTTTATTTAATTGCTCCTCGTTTGCAGCGGACACCAAGATGTCGTCAAAATAGGGGACGACTCCCGGTATCCCTTGCAAAAGTCGTTCCATGACGCTCTGGAACAATCCTGGGGCAATGCTCACGCCGAATTGTAGCCGGTTGCATTTGAATGCTCCTCTATGCGTCACTATAGTTTGGGCCTCCGCTGTGGCGCTATCAACTGGCAGTTGCTGGTAAGCTTGTGCCATGTCTAACTTGGCAAATACCTTTCCTGGCCCCAACGAGTGCAATAAGTGCTGTACTACAGGCACAGGATATGCGCTCTGTTGTAGTGCGACATTAATTGTGCATTTATAGTCCGCGCAGATGCGGACTGATCCGTCTGGCTTGACTGGGGTTACGATGGGTGTTTCCCAGCGTGCGTGATCTACCGGCTCAAGGATTCCTTGCTCCACTAACTTATCTATTTCCTTATCTATTTTTGGGCGGAGTGCAAAGGGCACTCGTCTCGGCTTAAGTCGGATTGGCGCCACCTTGGGGTCTAAATTGAATGATATTGGTTTACCCACATACTTACCCAGACCGGGGCTGAACACATCCTCGAACTCCTTAAAAATCTGTTCAGCGCTGCTGTTTCTCACGGCGTTGATTCCGGTGACTTCTAACCCCAGGGCTTCAAACCAATCGAGCCCCAGAAGGTTCTGCAATGGCGCGCTGGCGATGGTCACGGGCAGCTGGGCTTCGATGTCCTTGAATCGGATTTGGAATGTGCCTTGGCCCACGATGGGGACTTGGTTCCCCTGGTAGTCTCGTAGCAGGACGTCTGGAACGCGTAGTTGGCTCTTTCTGAGGCTAGGGATAGCCTGTTTCATGGATGCCCATGAAATAATCGTCAGAGTTGATCCAGTGTCAACTTCTAGCTCACAGGGTGAGCCCTCCAAGAGGACTGTGACTCTCAGCCTTTTTGGTCGCTTAGGGCGGACCTGATGTATTGTGGTGAGATACGTTCGCAACTCCTCTCTCTGGGTCAACTCTATCTCATCGTCTACATCCTGAAAATACTCTCGTTGAGCGTCTTGATAGAACGCTCTTTCAGCTCTTTGTGTGTATTCTCTCTGGGGATACGCTCGCTCAGCTCCTTGTGAGTAATCTCTCTGGGGATACGCTCGCTCAGCTCTTTGGGAATTTTCTCTCTGGGTATACACTTGTGGATTTCTCTCTGGGCGCCCTTTCTGATTTCGCCAAGCCCCTGGGTTGGGCTTCTGTTGGCGGTACATAGGCGGCTGCCATGGGGCAGGGACTCCGCTCCGGCACACTCGTGCGATGTGCCCAAGTTTGTTGCAGTGCGAACAAACAACGTTCCTGAACCTACAAGTAGACCTGGGGTGATTCCCTCCGCAACTTGCGCAGGGCGGCAAGTGGGATCCGGGTCTCCCCCCAGGCCTCATGTGACTGCTCCGCATCATGTGACTGTCCTCGAACTCGGAATTCTCGTAGTCGGGGCTCGTGTCCTCGTAGTATACTCTGGTTTGCCTCAGTGCTGGCTGGTTTACGTTGGCCCCTCGTTGTATGGTCACCGATGAGTTCTCTGCTGACTCTGACGCTCTTGCTTCGTTCAGCGCTATCTGTAGGGTTAAATTCGGGTTTGCCAACAGCTTCTTTTGTAGAGAAATGTCTCTTAACCCACAGATGAGCTGCGCTAAAATGTGCTCGTCCAGATCCCTGTACTCGCAGTGAGTTTCTGCCTTTCGTAGGGCTGCAACGTATTGATTGATGGATTCCCCCGCCTTCTGGTTCCTCATGTTGAATTCCTTGCGGCAGACATGGCGGGAAGGTTTTGGCGCGTAATGAGTTTGCAGGGCCTGTTGCAACGCCGTCCACGATACTGCCTGTATTGGAGTAGGCGCGGTGAGGTCTCTGGCCGTATTGAAGACTTCCTTTCCACAGTAGCCGAGGAAGATGTTTTTCTTCCTTGCGTCGGTGATCCCCGTGTATTCGTTCGCTTCGAGGAAACACTCGAAGCGAATCATGAAGGCTTCCCATTCGTCATTTGCTGGGTCGAAAGGAGCGGGGGGAGCATGCATCGCCATTTTCTCTGTTTGAATTTGCCGCGCTGCGGTGATCTGAGATGGCTGCCGGAATTTCTGCCGAATTCCTGGGCTGGATCAAATCCGGAGATTCTGGAGGTAGCGTTCTTCGTCCTCTCTGCCTCTCGATCCCACCCTCGTCGCCAATGTTAGATCTGGGCAACGAGAGACAGACTGCGGACACGTAGTGACTTAACAGCTCTTTATTAGTAGTAGTAATGATCCAGCTTACTCTGTGGTCGGAGGGTTCCCCTTTTATAGGGATCGGGTACGCCCCTCGACCAATCAGAACGATACCTGTTTCCCGCTGTAGCAGCGGACCAGAGGGGAGACTTACTACGATGTATGCTAATATCTAACAGGCAGACCTCACAGAATTATATGTACGCTTGTCAAAGTTCCTAATTTACTTTTCTTCAGGATAGGAAGAACTAAGTTTTGCTCAATAGGTTGCCTTCATCCAAACTTTTAAGACAGGGAGGAAGACTTTCAGTAAAATTACCACCACTTAGTACAATATATGGAAACTTACTGGCAATTCAAAGTTATTTATCTTTTCCAATCCCATTAAGAAGTTCATTAGCTTTGATGGTGGTATGACTTTGTCTGAAGGCCATCTGCTGGGAGAATAGCTGACTTCCTTGGAAAGCTGGCCAGCCAACGTACAAACAAGTGAATCATGACTAACAACAACATCTAGAAGATTTTCAGTTTTTTTTAAAAAAAAAAGCTAATTTGGTAGGCTGGTGGCAAACCTTCAGGATGCACCTGCCTGCCATCTATCCAATTAAATGTAATGAATGTTAATTATTAGATAGCATGAAATACAATAAATAGCAGCATAAACAGCAACAATAATGAAGATGTTTTAAGTTTCGCAATCAGAGGAGATGACGTACACCTGATTTTAGAAACAATGATAGCTTCTGCAAACAATCCTCGGCTTGACGTGCAAACATTCAATCCTGTCACTTGGTAAGAATCAATTACCAATGGTTAAAAAAAAAAGTGCTAAAAGTAAAGAGACGTGGGCAGTCTGAACATTTCTGCCTGGATTATTTTCTCTTGTAAAAACCAGGAAGGGAATGACTCATTACTATGCAAATAGGGTAAGCCCCTGATGGGTGGTAATTGTTATAATTCATCTCCAAGAGATTTGTATCTTATTTGAAAACATAATGCTACGAAACAACCACTACAGGTGCAAAAATAACTGTTTTAATATCGTGGGTGGTTTTTTTTAAAAAAAATTCTCTGATGAATTAAGAGAGCAGACTATTCCAGCTCAGCAGCCGTTTTCTAGTGTCGCACTTCTTTTTGTCTTGATTATGGACTTATGGAAATTGCTTTTTAAGTGTGACTTATCCTGCTGGCATCCTTTCCCATGGTGTGTAGTGTTTTCCATTTATGCTTTATTATTGCATTACAACCACATTTTATTTATTTACTAGTCGATAACCCGGCGTTGCCTGGGTATTTATTTATAGGGGAAAATGTCTGGACCAAATGTAATTTCTAATGTTGGATTTTCCCCCTTACCAGAGGGAGGCCCCTTGTGAAGTACTGTGAAGCCGTTACCATGGCAACTCCACTGCGCTGTATAGTAGAATCCATTTTAAGGCACAACAGACTGTATCTTAACAGAACACCCCCCCCAAAAAAGGGGGTTTTAGGGGTGTTTTACAGCCACAATATTTTTCTCCAGAGGGGAAATTGACATGGGAATTGAAGAATAAAGACAAATAAGAATATTATAAGATCTGGGATAAATTTTATCGATGGTTGGAACAAAAAAGGAAAGACCCAAAATAAGCAATGACTAAGATTTATAGAATGGAGATTAGAATTATGTATGAAACTATAATAGTGAAAATGTATAAGATAAAAACAAAGCAACATGGTTGGAAATACAATATTTTTAGATTTGTAAATACTGAATAGAACAATTGTAAATAAGCATGGTGGTTATAATGTATAACTTTATATCTTAATATGTATGGCAAAGACTTTGCCAGGACAGTTACACTGTGTCCAATGTTTTAATTTGTGTTCGATAAAAAACTTTTATTAAAAAAATATTTTTCTCCAGAGGGCAAGTCATCTGTGTACCAAGTTTGTTTGAAATTGCTTGAGGCGTTCCAGAGTTATGCTGGAGCACACACACACAAACAGACAGACAGACACAGCCATTTTTATATATTTATGAAATTTATTGGCTGCCCATCTTACCGCAGGGCAACCCCAACAAATCAATTTTTTAAAGATTTTTTTTTATTGTTTTAATTAAAGAAAAATACAAAAAAAACACCATTCTTCATTACATCTTGTAAAAAGCATGTCGATTGGTTACAAATGATTTTCGTGTGTTGCTATACATCCTTCATATTTTTAATTTACATTTTAAAATCGAAGATCTTTATGTATTTTACCATCAATGTACCATCATTCTCATTTAACTATAATTATTTAAATATGCTTCTATCTAGAATCATTTGCACTTGAAGACACAACCACCTACTGGCATTCATTAGCTATTCCTATAAAACTCCAATAATTTCCCTTTTATAGCATATTCCCTTTTTTTCCAACTCACTATCTAAGGCTTATATCTAATTGCTTTTACCAATGCCAAGACATATAAAAATCATTAAACATTATCCATTAACATTTTCTTATTGTTATTATAGTTGTCTAAAGAAAAAAAAAACAGAAAAAGATTTTTTTTGTCATTTAAATCACATCTCCTCCCCTCCGACACAAGAAAAATTACATCTTTATAATAAAGTCTAAACAAAAGTTTGTTAGTAAAGTTTATACGTGCCCCCCAAAAATTACCTCTTTATAATAAAATCTAAACAAAAATATATTAGTGAAATTGATAAATCTTTTCCCCAGGTCACCATTTACAGTTTATATCCAAGTTATTTTTACTAATTGAGATTATTACTTCATCATCATCATCATCATCATCATCATCATCATTATTATTATTATTATTATTATTATTATTATCATAATGGATTATTAATTAACAAAAAACATTTTAAAGAAAACATTCTAAAAGTGTCTAAGAAATCCTACTTATTAATCACCAAAGGTTAAATAAGTTTTGAGTTATCAACCTTCATCATCAGCCTGTGTCTTTCCAGGAACAAAACTGTCTTATCTCTTTAGCCAGTTGTTGTGTCAATTCTCTTATAAACCTCTTTATAAAGTTTTTAAAAACTTCTCTCCGCACTTTTTTGCTTGAAAGATCTCTCATATAGTCTTGTTGCCCTTGAACTGGTATTAAAATTGACATGCCTTTAATTATCCGATGTCTTTCTAAAGCTGTTTCTCTTCTTAATTCCATCATCAAATCCATATCTTGACAGGGGGGGGGGGTAGAGCTCCAGATCATCAAGTATATAATAATAATAATAATAATAATCAGATTCACTTTTCCATGTTCCCTCCTTTCCACTTTCACTCATAGATGCTCCATTATTAGGTTCATCTGTTATCTTGTCTTTATCTTCTATATCTTCACTCTCTTCTTTAATTTTTGTGGCTCCAGTCCCTTCATCTTTTATTGAGCCAGACAATAATCTATCTAACTTCTTACCAAACCTCTTAAATCCTTTCTTTAGAATTCCATCCAAAAAATCCTGGTAGTTTAGGCTTTCTTCATCTGTATATGAATGCATATTTCCCAGAAGAAAAGAAGAAGTTTAAAATCTACCGCCACTCTCACCTTCAATATCTCTTTTATGTATAAAAATATTTTTGTTTTAAAGTTGCTTAAACATAAGATCCTTTTAATTTTTTCAAAAGAAAAATGAGGGTTCTATCTTTTCTTTTCTTTCCCTTCTCTTGTCCAAAATATTCCACAAGGACACCTGCAAGAAAACAGTTTGTGTCCTTCAGCCGTTATCAGTCTCTACAGACAAGCTGCAAACCCTCTAGTTAGAATGTCAACAAACTCAGAGAAAATAGAGCAAAGGATACTTTGTTTCAAAAAGAGAAAAAAACCAAGTTCTGGCTTCCGAATGGCAGATTCAACTTTCTCTTATTCGTATCAAGCTTAAGGAAAACAAAAATCTCTAAGTGTCTTTAATAAAATTTAATAATCAGTAAGAGGAAGGATTATTAAGGTGAAAAAAAGTTTTAGATCAGCCAAAAAATAAAGGTAGCACAGATTAGGAGAAAAAATCAATTAATTCACTTAAGAGGAGAAACAGGAAGCATTCCAATCAGTTCAATCCACAAAACGCTGTTACATAGAAGAGGGAAAAAAAAACTTTCTAAGGCAGTCCAATAAAGATAAATTTCGCCGCTTTATTCTTTTGCTTAAAGGACATATTTATCTTTTAAAAAATTTTTTCTTTGGGCAATCATTCTCAAAGAAAAAAAAAAACCTCACCAGCTGGACTCACTCTCACTGCCTTCTTTCTGGAGCCGTCTCTGACTTTGTCAGCCTGGGGGCTGTCTGTTTACCGCCGGCTTGGAGAACTTCCCTTGAGTCAATCAGGGACTTTGCGGTGTCCCTGAGACCAGCAAGGATTTGTCTCCCTGTCACCGTCTCTCTGGGACGGTTTAGGTCCATATGGACCGTGCAGCTGGTAAAAGAATCAATGGCGGTCTCGGACTATCGAGACCGCACGTTGTGTCGTTGCTACGTCTGGCTCATTCTCTCAAATCAATTTTTTTAATATGCATGCTGGTTAGCACAAGGTGGCCAGTTTGCAAAAATTATCAATAATTAGGTAACTTTCTAGAGGTAAAAATGTGTAAAACAAGGAAGATGCACATTGTTTTCCTCTTCTCTCTGAAATGAAAATAAAGAACTGTAACTGTCATTTTTAAAACCGATATTGAATTGAAAGTTTCTGGTTTGATTTATTCTTTGATCTCAACTGATGTTCTGTAAGCTGACTTATTTTTAAAATGTACATTAGGATCCCATATTTGAACCTTTAAGCCACTGGCCTCTGGAGTTTAGAATGGTTTATTGGCTCCTGTTGACATCCATAAAACTTGCTACTATTTAGCTTGCCGTCATTTTTGAACTATTTATCATCTGAAATCTGAAATTTATCATCTGAAATGAAAAAAAAAAAAAAGACTGGAAAGGAGGTAAGCAAAAGATTACAGGAAATTGTTCCATGATAACTAAAACCTACCAAAGAGAAGTAAGCTATGAATCTGAGGGTTGGTCTGGTGTGCTGCTGAAGGCTTCAGCTAGAAACCAGGATACCATGAGTATTAATCTTTCCTTAAGCAAAAAGCCAGCTGGGTGTCTTTGGGCCATTCCGTCCCTCTGAGTCCAAGGAAGGAGGCAATGGCAAATCCCATCTGAAAACCCTTGCCAAGAGAACTGTAGGGACTTCCCTTGGCAGTCTCAAGAATCAGACACAACTGAACGAAAGAAAGAAAAATATAAGAAACAGGAAATGGCGGGAAATTATTTAATTTCAGTTGACTCAGTTCTTCTTCTTCGTCTTGTGTCTTATCTGTCATCGGATAATGTTGCTGATCATGCTGGCAACCCTATTGTCAACTCATAAAGTTGCCATGGTGAGGAAAGGGGGAAGCCCATTCCACGCATACTTTCGGCTAGAGTCGGATCCCAGATTACTACAGCAGGCTTCGGAGGGGTGCACCTCATTGGGGAATGTGATTTATGACACAGACTGAGGGGAGGGAAGGAACAGGGATAAAGTTCAGCTATAATTCAAATGAGGCTCAGATCTGACTGCAATAAGGTCTTGCCAAAATGGTGCTCCTAATAAATGAGTGGTTTTCTTTTGAAACTTGGCTCGAGACTCATAAATCAATTAGGGCATCTTTCGGAAACCTGACACCTATTTTTGTCAAAAGCTGCATGAAAAAGTCCCTTAGGTTTTAAAGCGATTGATGTTCTTCTTCTGCCTGGACCTTGTTAGCCTTTAATTTTTCCCTGAAAGATTAAGTGAAGTATGCCATATTTTTCTGGGTGTCGCACCACATGTCTGAAATATTCTTTGTTATTTAATGGCTTTGATGATTTCCCTTTGCTTTCCCAGGTGGCTTATCACCTCCTCATTTGTGCTTTTGCCAACCCAGCTTATACGTAACAGCTGTCTGTAAATCCACATGTCAAATGCTTCTAGTTTCTTCAAGTGGTTTTCTGTTAGAGACCAACTCTCTACTGACTCAGTTCAGGGGTGTTAAACTGGCAGCCTGTGGGCTGGATGCATCACAAGCAGGCCATGCTCACCCCAGCTCCGTGAATGGGAAAAAACGTCGTCATATATCACGTGATACCGGTGACTCAGTTGCTCTTTCTCAGCTCCAGGAAGAAGGAATGGCAAAACTCTTTTGAAAATGTTGCCAAGGCACCCTTCCTTTAGAGAACATACCTCCTGAGATCAGATTCATTTCAACCTTGCTAGTCTTCCAGAAGGGCTTCAAAACATGGCTTTGCCATCTGACTTGAGGAACCAATAACATGGGTTATGGAGTGTCTTCTGGTCTCTGCCGTGCATGTGCAGGACCTTCATTGATCTCCACAGGCATGGAGGAGAAAGCATGGGTGCCCTGGTGTGTGTGTGAGAAACTGCTAAGATCGGGGAGGCAGGAATGGAGGAGAAAGTTGGGCACGCTGGGGAGAAACTGCGGAGATCGCGAGGGTCCTCCCTGCACCCTGTTTTGGGCTTTAAAGCCTCCTTCTGAAAGCCAAAACATGGGCCAGGGGATGGGGCGCATATACGGGGGAAATGCGCAGGAAACACAGGCGATGCATGGGGTGCATGCACAGGGGGATTGGGGCACGCACACGTGCATTTGCAGGGGTGCATGAACACTTTGGGCACTCGGCACCAGAAAGGTTAACCATCACTGCGCTAGGGGAACCACAGAGCTTTTTAAATGGTTTTTTTTTAAATGTTGTTTGTTGAATTGCTCTCTGTTTTTCAAACATGGACAGCTATATAAATTTTCCATATAGATAAATAAATATATGTATATATTTATACATATATTTAATATATGGCCTAGGTTAGTCCTTAAACACGGCAAAAAATTTAACATACCGTCCTCAAACTATGGATTCAGAACTGTTTGTTCTGATGGCACATAAGACCTCTGAACAAAGGACATAGTCAGCTGGAACACTGGGCCACCAAGGGATGTTCAGTGCCATCACCTTGGGAAGGTCACCTGTTATCTTAGAAACATTTGGCCCTGGCGGAAAAATGTACTACCTGTTTGACAGTATGAGGTGAGAGAATAATATTCAGCAAGAAAGACAGAGAGCTTGGCCCAGCATGCTGGTTTAGCCTCTATTATTTGGACAGATTTGCCATGAGTCTGCACTCATTTGTCTGTCTACCTAGCTCCTCTTTCTCAATATGTCTAGACCAGATTTTGCACACACACACACGCATGCACACACACACACATATCCATGTTAAAAATGCAAGAATTCAATAAAACAAACGTGATAGATGAATTAAATAATTAAAACAGCAGGAGCAGAGAGACATGGAAACAAGTTGGTCAGCTTAAAGTGCATCACCATAGCAGGAGGTTAAAACAGATTAAAGTCTTGGCTGCCCTCTGAAATTCTCCAGGGAGCCAAAAGCAGATGTCCAATGTAAGGCAAGAGATCTATTCTTACTGACAGGTTTCTCCATCCTAGCTAATACTTCAAAGATTTCTGGTTTGAGGCTAGATGAACTAGTAGGGCAATATTTCCAACTTGCCCTCCTCTACCGAATTGAAAGGTGAGCCAAACAGGTGATGCAGTGGTTAGAATGCAGGATTGCAGGCAAACTCTGCCCACAGCCTGGAGTTCGATCCTGACGGGGCTGAAGGTTGACTCAGCCTGCCATCATTCCATGGTGGGTAAAATATGGACCCAGATATTTGGGGGCAATATGCAAATAATGCTTACGTTGTAAACCACCCAGAGAATGCTGCAAAACATTATGGAGCGGTATATACAGAAAGACTGAACGCTATTGCTATGCTATGCTAAACGCTATAAAAATAATATTTTATTTATTTATTAAATTTATATGCCACCCATTTTTCCATTAGGGCAACTCCGGGCAACTAACAATAAAGGCTATTTCCCCCCAAATAGTTGGATATCTATAATGAGGACTATGACAATATTAATTAACTGATTATTTATAGAATAGAATTTTTTATTGGACAAGTGAGATTGGACACACAAGGAATTTGTCTCTGGTGCATACACACATACCCTCACAAAGTGATAAGTCACAGATTATAAATCATAGTTACAATAATTAATTATAAGATACAAACAACAAGTGGCAAATCATAAGGGGCGCTGCCCTTTCCTTTGGACTGCATTCCTACAGATAAAGGCTGTGGAGTGATTTGCGAGAATATTGGACAATGGAAGATAGGACTCTTCCTGATAAGGAAAATCACTACATTACATCTTTCCTAGGATAATGTAATGAAAATTTTCTGAATTTTTGCAGGGAAAGAAAAAGATTTAGTCAAATTGAATGAGAATATGTAAGTGAAAAGAAAGAAACTTTTGGCACAGCATAAGTAAAATATAGCCACAAATATCAATGTATGGATAAGTATTTGTTACCCTTTCATTACATTCAAATTTCAAAACCAATTGTACAACCTCTTCTCATCTTGCTGAGCTGGTAACATTTCCCCTTAAAGTACATCTATATACTGTAACTGTTCCTTTGTTTTCATGAAATTGTTCTGTCTTAGATTTACACCCTATGTTTACTCTAGTACCAGGGGTCAAACTCAAGGCTCCAGGGCCGTATCTGGCCCATGAGGTGCTTAGATCTGGTCCATGGGGCTGCCTTGGAAATAGTGAAGCACTGCCTGCAGTGCCTCTGCCAACCAAAATGGAGCTCGGGAGGACCACTTGCAGCCCTCCCAAGCTCCATTTTTGCTGGCAGAGGGTTGCAGGAGGCCATCACAGCTGAAAAAGGAGCTCGGGAGCCCGTTTTCACTGGAAGAGCACTCAGGCCAGCACAGGTGCCCCCAACATGAGTGACGTCAAGCTGTCAATGCCCACCCTTGCCATGCCCACCCCAGCCCCCTGAGGTCAAACACAATTCTGATGTGGCCCTCAATGAAATCGATTTTGACACCCTTGCTCTAGTAGATCTGGGCAGAAAATATGGTACTCCCATTTCCAATTGTCCCTTATAACAACTCCCTTATGCATTAGGTTAAGTTGAGAGTGACTGTCCAAAATTACCCAGTGAACTTTTCATGGCTTAAGATGGACTTGAGTTTGGGTTTCAGTGATCATAATCCAACTGTCAGCTCCAGTCAGCCCAGAGGCCTGGAGCTGCCATTCAGGGGAGAAACTCAGGCCAGCTGCCAAGACTCACCAGGCTTCACTCCTACACAAACAGCTGAGTAAATCTACAAAGCTAGTGATAACTGACTGACAACAATCCACGATTAATTGCCGGGTGGTGTTTGTTTTGGTTACGAGGGGATGGGTGTCCGCACGTGCGAGGTGCAGGTTATCCTAATTACTAAGTAACTATAAAAGGTGGTGGGGAGCACCAGGTGGCAGCTCTTGACAATTTATTCATTGCCTTAGTGCTTTGTTGGTCAGTTCCTGCCAAAGGAAAAATACAAACTGCATTTCAAACCGTTTCTGTGTTTGGCTGTTTTCATTACCCTTCGGAACCTGACACCAACAACTTAACCATTACTCTGTGCTGGCTCAAACAATGAAATCACCTTTGTGAAACAATTAAAAAAAAACAGAATCCAAGATCAGATTTCATAACCATGGAAACTTTGTACTTTGGTATTGAAGAAGGATCCTGAGAATACCAAGAATATGTTGGAAAATAAGTGGAGCATCAACAAATCAAACCAAGTTTTCACTTAAGGCATACATGGTCAGGCTGAAATTATCCTATTTCAGGCACATTCTGCAATAGGTCCAGCTCTCTGGAAAAGTCTTTAATTCTTGTAAAAGTAAAAGAAAAAGAAGGAAATGATGACCAGAAGCAAGATGGATGGACTCAATTACATTAGTGATGGATGCACTGGTAGAAGAACTATAGCATGGGTGTCATTTGATTTGATTTCACATAAAATATATAAAGTAGTTAATGTATACAATTATATGATGTTAAAAATTTACAGTCTTTAGCACTGCCCAGAACTAGCTGTTCTGGGCAGTGGTGGGATTCAAACTTTTTACTACTGGTTCTGTAGCTTGGTGGGCATGGCAGGGGAAGGATACTGTAAAATCTACATTCCCACCCCATTCCAGGGGAAGGATACTGCAAAATCTCCATTCCCTCCTGATCAACCGAGACTCGGGAGGCAGAGAATAGATGGGGCGGGGCCAGTCAGAGGTGGTATATACCAGTTCTCCAAACTACTCAAAATTTCTGCTACCAGTTCTCCAGAACTGGTCAAAACCTGCTGAATACCACCTCTGGTTCTGGGCCACATGTGACCCACAGGCTGCAGGTTGGATATGCCTGATCTATAGGGTCAGATTAGGGGCCAGATTGTCATGGAGAAAACCAAACTATTATGGTTGCTAGGAGTTGACACCAACTTGATGGTATCTAATCTACTAATTTTCTGGTAGATGCCATTTGCAATTTGATGTACGTAAGACGCTCTAATCTTTTAGAGTAATCTGATAACTTTTTTTTTGAAATGTAAATGTTGCTATAGAGATCTAATTTTAAATTGATCTTATGCTGTATTTTTATTCACAACAATGTGAAATCACAGCTGCCAGTTATTTAGCTGACGTTGGCTTTCATATGCATCAATGTTTTTGAAGAACCTAGGGTATTGTAATGTATCAGCATAGAATATGTGAGAATGTAGACAACATGGCCTTTTGCAATTGACAGCTGGAAATATTATTAATGCACATATTTTTTTAAAGCACTGTCCAAGATTTTTTAGTATGACACCTAGTGTGCCAATAATCATAATTTTCAGATCTTCATACTTTGTAATCTCCAATTGTCTTTCTTTCTACTACCTCCTGGTATTGCAACATCAATTATCCACACTTTCTTCTTTTCAACCACAATTATATCTAATGTGTTATGAATCAAGACTTCCATCAGTCTGTATTTGGAAATTTCACAATTTTTTTAACCTGCTCATTTTCATATACTTATGTTCCCACAAATTTTTCATTACTAGTACATGATAATGTTTACAGATGTTCCAATGAATAATTTTGGTGACTTGTGTTATATTGTTTATAATCAGTTTGTGCAATTTTCCTGCATGAGCTGAATATATGATCTATTTTTTTTCTGCTCCTTTGCACAATCTGCTCTTTGAATTATTTGGTGATTTTTCAATTATGTTCTTAATCACATTAGTTCGAATAATATTATTGTTATTTGTTCACAAGAATGTGAAGTCACAGATGCCAGTTCTTTAGCTGGTGCTGGCTTTCATATGTACTGAGTTTTTCTCAGGAACCTAGGATGTCATAAGATATCCACATAAAATATACGTACATGTAAAATATGTGAAGATTATTATCATTTACTATTAAATGTATATGAGATTGTGTGTGCAGTTGAATTTTGTTAAAATGAAGGCATTCTCAAAGTATGCTTGTATACATTCACTTCATTAAGCATGGGATAAAAGCTAAATCTATATGTTGATTCATATGTAGATCTCCATCTATAGAAAAGAACATATCTCTTCTTCTCTACACTGCTCCTTTCATTTAGCAGTAACCAAAAGCTTTGGTCCAAAAGTATTTTAGAACTGACAGAACTGGGATTTCTTGCCAGTTTTCTGTCTAAAAGATATAATAACAAAATCAGTGTGGACAGTTTTGAAACATCCTTTGTGTGGTTTTGAAAAAGCATTCTGTGTGTAATCCTCAATGTACATCTGAAAAATTATTAATTTCATGGAGGAATTGTACAAAAACCTTTTTTGTACTTTCTGGAGATTGCTTGGCTAACATTTTATTTAGGAATAATCAAGCAAATAGAAGCAAGCAAAATACACAAACTTATAAGGGAATCAACCTATTACCTCAGATCTCCCGGTTAGGCGATAATAGCACCTCCCTTCGGCTCTACTTTGCTTTCTGTGCCTTTTTTTACATAGTAATTTTATCAAACATTAGAATTAAAAAGCAAATTCAAATTGAAAAAAGAACAAAGAAAGCAACAAAGAGCACAGAAAAGAAAAATTAACAATATAATTAGAAAAATAAAGAAATAGTGTCGGGAGCACTTGTGGGCAATCTTAAGTCCTCTCATTGTCCGGAGAAGAATTATGAAGAACCAAAGTACTTGCAGACTCTTCATTCTTCTTCGCTGTGGTCATTGGCTCTGCTTTCATTTCTTCCTCTGAAGTCCACTTTCTGTGTCCTCAGCTGCCCTTCTCTTTCACTTTGTCTCTTTCGTGCTCTTGCAGTGAGGTGACTGAAATCTTTGAGCACTATTATGCCCACAACACCTCCCTTTGAGCTCACCAAGCTCCCTACCATATCTGACTTTTAATTTCTTCCTTTTTAAAGATTCTTTTAATTAAGGGAAACAGTGGGAAACTGACATGCTGTAAGGAAAAATGCCAGCCTATAGCGCAGGGGTGGCGAACACGTGGCTCTCGAGCCGCATGCGGCTCCCGGCCAAAATGAATGCGGCTCTTTGCCTCTTATCATTATTTTGTATACTGTGGCTCCCCACAATAATCAAAGCCTTGTTGAAAATGTCTGGACCAAATGTAATTTCTAATGTTGCATTTCCCCCCCTACTAGAGGGAGCCCCCCTGTGGAGTACTGCAAAGCAATTACCATGGCAACTCTACTGCGCTGCACAGTAGAAGCCTTTTTACGGCACTACAGTAGAAGCCATTTTAAGGCACAACAGGCTGTATCTTAACAGAACCCTCCTGAGGGGTGTTAGGGTGGGGGTCTTACCCCAACAGTATTTGTTTCAGTCATCTGTGTACCAAGTTTGGTTGAAATTATGTGTGTGTGTGTGTGTGTGTGTAGTTTCAGCAAGGTCTCACTCAACATCTTCAGGCTGGGTTTTGGGCTTAAAGTTTATATATATATATATATGTGTATTTGTGTTACAACCCCTGGTATGCCCAAATATGGGAGGAAGCTCACTACTCCCTTTCTGTCCTTCGGCTCATTACATAAAACCATCCAGACAGAAAACCATATTTTTATTTTTAATGTTGCCTTTTTATATTTGTGTTGTATTTGTGCTGATAAATAAATAAAGGGAGACTAGTATAGATCTATTTCAAGCTATTTAGCTCTCATCAGCTAGCCATACCCTTACTGGGATTTGAACCTGGGCTGCATTGCATATTAGGCAGGAGTCTTAGCCACTAAGCCACAGGCTCTCCTCCTTATCAGCTGAGGATGGTTTTCTGTAATGAGCCGAAGGACAGAAAGAGGGAGTAGTGAGCTTGAAATAGATCTATACTAGTCTCCCTTTATTTATTTATCAGCACAAATACTACACACACACACACACACACACACACATATATGCTGGTTTTGTTGTATTCGGGTCTTTTCCCGTGTAAGATTGAGATTGTCTTTGCAACGTTTCGGCAAGATCTCACCTGCCATCTTCGGGCTTGGGCTTAAAATGGGAACGGAGCTGCCGTCTTTCTGTGAATCTTGGTGGGAGGGGATGGGGTGCTGGCTTTGTTTCAGTAAGTGGAATGATTGGTTGTGTGGTTGTATCATGATTGGTAGATTGGTGCTGATTGGTGCTGGCTGTGTGTGCATTGTTGTTTTGTATTGTAACGGCTTGGGTGGTGTTCGTTTATTGGCTAGGGCTGGTCTCCTGAAACAATGGCTAGGGCCCATTTTAAGCCCAAGCCCGAAGATGGCAGGTGAGATCTTGCCGAAACATTGCAAAGACAATCTCAATCTTACAGGGGAAAAGACCCGAATACAACAAAACCAGCATACCTACACCCGTGAAAATCTACAAAAACAAATATATAAATTGATAAATTTCCTGATAAATTTCAGGGATTTAAAGCATTGAAAGTCACTTTCAGTGGATACTGCTTTCATTATTGGAGTAAGAGAACATATGTAAGGCTCATATGAGTCATATCATATATTTAAAATGTTTGCATAAATACATAAAATTTGGATTTTTTTTTTAAAATTAACTTTCAAGGTGGCAAAGATGATGGCAAGATGGCGACAGGCAATAAGGAGAAAACAGAAATGCCTGATTCCTACTTTGCATCTGTCTTCACAAAAGGGAAAAAACCACAACAATCCAACTTGTCAGAGTGACACTGTGGGGAGCAGAAGAGAAATGCAGATCAAAATAGGTATGGAATCGGAGGGAGAAGATCTGGTTACTTTGAAGGAATTCAGATACACTAGACTGGATGGATTAAATTCCAGGATATTATTGGAACTGGAAGGTGCCATCTCAAAGCTACTGATTGAAATCTTAGAGAAAGAGCACAGGGGAGGTGCCAGAAGATTGTGGAAGAGGCCTTGTTGCTCCAAGATTTTGAAAAGGGGTCAGGGTGGAGGAAGAGTTAAGAAACTACAGCTTGATATCAATGTGAAAGATTCTATTATTGTAGCGAAATCTCAATCAGGCTTGCGAGATTTTGTTATGATTTTGTTTGTTATAGCCAATCTCAATAAAAATAGCTTTAGCCTTTTTCTGGAGTTGATTTCCTGGTCTGGTTTACAGAACGGGGCTGACAAAATTGTCACCTTATGCCATCGTTAATTTTTGTTATTTCATTGGTTGCTATACTTTTGGGGGTTTTGCATTTTCGGTCTCTCCATGGATTCTTTACATTTTTCATTATATGCTCTAGATTAGCCATCAAGATTTATTAGATTGTAGTGATAAGTCTAATGAATGAATCACTGCAGTCTTTCCTGCGATTATTTCCTATTCTAAAATGAAGTACAAAGCTGTCATGAATAATACACTCATCTACCTTTCCCCTCTCATTAATATATCCGAATAGGAAAACTAAGGTGTGTTATGTATTTTCATTGTCAGGTATAGTTGAAAAATCACCTGCTCATTTGGAAACCTGATTTCCATTTTGGCAGATGAGAGGAGGCAGCTCAAATCAATCAGAATAGAACTGGAACTGACCTTGAAGTCTTCTAATCCAGCGATTGCTAACTGGTGGTCTGTGAGAAAATGATGGTGGTCCGCAGAAAAATTATTTGCATTTTTATATTGCACTAAATACTATTTATCTTTTTAAAAAATCATTTTAGTGGTCTACGGGATATAAAATTATGAATTTAGTGAGGTCCGAAAAGTTGGTGACTGACCCCTGTCCTAATCCAGCCCCCTGCTCAAGCCCTATACCATTTCAGACAAGTGATTGTCCAAGTTTTTTCCTAAAAAGCTCCTGTGATGAAGGCACAACGTCTGAAGGCAAAGCTGTTCCACTGGTTAATTGTCCTCACTATTAGGAAGTTTCTCCTTAATTTCAGGTTGCTTCTCTCCTTGATCAGTTTCCATCCATTCCTTGTCTTGCCTTCTGGTGCTTTGCAAATAAGTTGACCCCTTCCTCTTTGTGGCAGCCTCTTAAATCCTTGAATGCTATCATGCCAAGCGCAGCTTTATAAGAGCTCATCTTTTTCAATTGGTGGGAGGCGAGAGAGACACACAGGTGTGCAAGGCGAAAGTTCTTTCGAAGATTCACCCGAGAGAAAGCGCAGACTTTCGCCCCGTGAAAAGAACGCGAGGGAGACGACTCTACCCTCCACCCGGCGATGACTTAATAAGTTTAATCTCTAAATGTATGTCTTTCGCATCCACCGCCAGGATTTTAGGGACAGCCGGCAGTCCCCAAAGCCGCACGTTTCCTCCGGTATGCGGCTACTAAAACTACGCCCCCGCCATTTAATTAAAAAGCTGCCCGCTCCAGGACATCGATTTGATCCGCTTCTTCAGTCCCCTCTGTCATGTGGCTGTCTTACCGACGGCGCACGCGCAGTAGCTGGCAGAGCGAGCGTAAGTCTCCATTTTGTTGCCATTTCTGCCCCCCCCCCCCCCATTTTCTCTTTGCCGCCCAGTGGTGCTGGGAATCGGGACGTGGGTGGGAGGAGCAGGAATGGGTGGTGGGTTGGATGTTTGCAACGGGGGAAAAAGTTTCTCTGGGGGCCAGACGCGCTCTCATTCTTTTGTGGGCAATGACCGGATTTTGCTTTGCAAAATCAGGAAAGGGATCCGCCTTCCCTTCCTTAAAGGGTCACCTCCCCGCTTGCTCACCTGTCCATTGTCCGGGCGGACTGAGATGCGCCTTGGCCAGTCAACGCCTTCTGCTTCGAAGCATGCAAAAGAACTCTAGAGTTAGTGGTGTCACAGCCACAAACCGTTGCTTGCTAAGACGGCGAAGGGGGTGTCCGTGCGAATCAGAGAGAGAGAGAGGAAAAACCATGACTTTTGCAGCTGTGTGGTGGGGTGTTTAACCACGCTTACTGAATACAGCACGGTGGCTGGTTTGCACATTTTTTTAAAACCCCATTTTTAACCGCGTGGGCCTTCTGAACGTCTTAATGTATGAACCCTAATGATCACAGCACCCAATGTAATCCTGGAGGACGCTTGTAACCATGGCTGTCATTATAAGCTACACTTGGCTTTATTCCCACAACGCCCCAAGCCATTAAATACAATTTACAAACCCTTCAATGCCAGAGTTTACATACTAAGCCAAAGCTAATCAAAGCATATTATGGTTTAGAACAGCCCTTGGCTGTGAAATCTTTCATGCTATCACAGACTGCCTAACTCGGGCATAATTTTGCTCTTCTGAATTAATTGATGTAGATTCAATAATGCTATACAGTATTCTTGAAGTCTGCTACCATTGCTTATTGGGCATGTATTCCAAGGTTTGATTAATGTGGTTTGACTATTCTCTGTGTAGAAGTGAGGATTATTAAAAGATGATGAGCTCTTTCTCTCTTGAATAACTATTCATCTGTGAAGCAATTTCATCTTCTGGTCCCAGTTTTTGCTTCTGGATCTTCCTAAAACCTGCTTATGTATTGCTTTTGCTTATGCTCACATGGTCTTTTTAAGAAGAAGAAAAATGGTTGTTATCTTATTGGTTGTACACAAATATGCTCATATTTCTTTGTTCTGGTTTTATTTGAATAGGGGACATTTCCAGATTCTCCTGACATCAAGTTTTAAAATCCCGACAGCCAAGTATTGGATGTTGGCTTATTAGATTCCCATGACAGACTCGTAGCAACTTCTCAAAATAATAGTTAGGATGCAGTTAATCAGATTTAAGGAAGTCTAAATAAAAACCATTCATTTCTACTGGTAGTTGATGGTTGTTCAATTTTGATCAAGAGCTGTTGTTAACACTGAAAAATAATCAGGTTTGGTTCTAAATGGATTTCCATTTTTTATATTTAGAATATTGTCCTGAGTATGGGATGTGGGCAATGGTATGTTGGTTCATAGGATGATTTATAGACTAGAGATTCTTTTTGTTAGATATTTGTTGTAACTACATTGGTTTCCACCAAGGTCCTCTGTTCCGGCGGGAACAGAGGTTTAATCCTATTGGTCGAAGGGTCTGACAGCTCTATAAAAGGGCTGCTGTCAGACTCAACCTTTGCTGGATTGTTCTCACTTGTTGCATTTAATAAAGAGCTGTTGTTACCGTTAAGCCTATGTGTGCCTATCCATTACCCAATCCAACACTGGCAACGAAGGTGGGATTGGAAGGCAACTAGGCGAACTGAAAGAGCATAGCAATCCAGCAAGTACATCCAGCCTGGAGCTCAGCGTGGCTTCGAGCAGCCATTGTTGAGCGGCAAACTCAAAACGCCCTCTGAACACAAAATGGCCATGCACGCCCCACCGACTCCGTATGACCCAGTCACTGAGCACTGGGACTCATACATGCTACGATTTGACTGCTTCCTCGAGGCAAACGACCTTATGGGCCTTTCTGAAAGCCGCAAGAAGAACATGTTCCTCGGATACTGTGGCCGGGAAGTGTTCGAGATGGCGAAAGACCTCTCTGAGCCGACACCACTACAATCAGTCGCCTGGTCCATGCTTCAGCAGACACTGAGGACCCACTATGCGCCCAAGCCGTCCAAGCACGTTCACCGGCATGAGTTTAACATCAGAAATCAGAAAGAGGGCGAGTCAATTAACAAGTACGTTACGGTGCTCCGCAAGGCTGCAGTGTACTGCAAATTCCGAGACCTAGACAAGCTGATTCTGGACCGCATAATTTGCGGCATGCGGACATTAACCTACAGAGGAAGTTACTCGCTAAATCTAACCTCACTCTGCAGATCGCACTGGACGAGGCCAGGGCGTCCGAATCAGCCGGCAAATCTACTGAGACTCTACAGCGCTAAAGTGCTCCACAAGACGCACGAAAGCGTACACACGTACATCGCGAGGCTGCAGAGCCCAAGAGCTCAGAGGGCGAGGAAGATGACAGCTGCTGCATGCGCAGTAGCCGTGCCCAGCCAGCACGCAAATTCAAACCGCGTCTCCCACCTTGTGCTAGCTGCAGAGGAGATCATGCCAGATCGGCTTGCCGTTTCCGTGACAAAACCTGCCAGCGCTGTGAGCAAAAGGGGCACATCGCCAAGGTGTGCCGGAGTGAATTCCCTGTCACTACCTGGCAACCATTTGTCTGGTGCTGTAGGTTTCCTGCCTAGGCAGGGGGTGGAGTAGAAGACCTCCAAGGTCCCTTCCAGCTCTGTTCTATTCTATTCTATTCTATTCTATTCTATTCTATGTATGAACAAGTCAGGGGAATCATGCATAGTGTGGCTTCTTTTGAGTACTATTACCCTGCTGCCACCTAGAAGCATCTCTATTTCTTTTTGTAAAATAGAGATTTCTGTTGTACCTCTGTACTTCCTCACTATGGAACTGGGCAATCGTATCAATTTAATAAATATTTGGATGTGTTGATTAAATAAGATGTCAAGAAACACACACAAATAAGAGTGTTCCCAAAAATGTGGGCTGCCACTAAGAAGGCTTGCTATCCAGTCTCTACCCATAAACTCCAACAAGATGTATGGCCTTCAACAACCCATTCTAGATACCTGTGATGACTCGTTTTATGATTACCATAAAATGCTTGTAAAATCAAGGTCAGTCACCTGATTTGACTTATTACTACAACGTGCAAACCAAAATTGCAGACTCTGCTGTGACCATAAGTTGAGAGCTATTGGTGAAAGTATGTTTTTGCTCGCTTTGTTATGTCACGGTGTGATTTGGATGCAACGGGAGAAGAAATTTACTCCTGTGCAGTGGCAACGGGGTATTTAAAACGCATATGGGCAAAAAGAAGAGATAAGAGCAAGAATGAATGAGTATTAATGTGACGAAGGTGGACTGAATATAAAAGCATTCAGTAGAAAAGAAGTAAATCGAGGTGGTCTGGTCATAAAAAAGAATGAGTTACAAATCAAATATATGAAGGAAGGCTAAATGGGTCAAAAGGAAAGGGAAAATTAAGGTAGTCATGGTTGGATAGATTTGATGAGAAAGTGGAAAAAGTGAGAAAAAAAATGAGACATTTAAAGAATTCTAACCCTAAAGCAGTGTATCTCAACCTTGGCGGCTTTAAGGTGTGTAGGCACTCTAGGGCTAGAGTGATGTGGGTTATATATTTTATAAATAAAAGTGTATGAAGCAATGCCTGGATGTAGTGAAAGCTAGGATGATTTGCATAGATAGAAATGTATGGAAAAATATTGTGAATTATTTGGTTTTTAGCTGTTTACTACTATCAAGCTTTTAATTTCTCATGCTTGCTATTTTTTTACTCCTTTTTTGCTTTTATGTAACATTTTTATTTTTCCTTGAATGGAAATAATAATAATTGCTCTGAAATATTAGTCAAAGCCTATAGGTAACAGTTCTCCTCGCACACATGTGCTAGTCGTTCCTGACTCTAGGGGGTGGTACTCATCTCTGTTTCAAAGCTGAAGAGCCAGCGCTGTTTCCGTGGTCATGTGGCCGGCATGACTAAATGCTAAAGGCTCACAGAACGCTGTTGCCTTCCCACCAAAGGTGGTCCCTATTTTTCTACTTGCATTTTTTACATGCTTTCGAACTGCTAGGTTGGCAGTAGCTGGGACAAATAACGGGAGCTCACTCCATTACGCGGTGCTAGGGATTCGAACTGCCGAACTGTGGACCTTTCTGATCGACAAACTCAGCATCTTAGCCACTGAGCCACCGCGTCCCCTGTCAAAGTCTATACTACATGCTAAATATAAACCAAAAAATATTTTTAAAATATTGGTGTTCTCTTCTCATGGCTTGGTTATCTCTAGGAATGGATTTAGGGTTATTCTTGAAGAACATCTGGAAGCTTCCGTTGGTGCAGAATGTCCCTGCAAGAACCTATACAGGTAGTCCTCAAATTAGCAATTAGCATTGTTGCTTGTAAGCTTACAGTTTAAAGTTTTAACATCTGTTAAATGAATTTTGCCCCACTTTATGACTTTTTGTGCCATAATTGTTAAGTAAATCACAGCAGCTCTTAAGTTGGTAGCACGGTTGTTGAATGAATCTGGCTTCCCCATTGACTTTGTTTGTAATAAGATTACAAAAGGTGATCACATTGCAACCGTCAATATGAGTCTGTTGCCATGCATCCAAATTTTGATCATCGGGCCATGGGGACAGTCGTATGAAAAGCGGTCATAAGTTACTTTTTTTTCCAGTGCCATTCTAACTTTGAACGGTCACTAAATGAACTGTTGTAAGTCAAGGACTACCTGTATGTGCCCCTAGGAAAACGTATGTTACTTGAATAGACAACTGTCCCCATTCCAACTTGCTGTAGCAACTCACTGTGGCCATTTTGCTAGGGGAGAACTCGTTGCAGGGCAATTCAATGCAGGACAACTCAAGAGAGGAACAAGTGGAAGTGCAACTCCTCCAATCTAGAGGACTTCCAACACGAGAAGGTTCAAACGTAAAGCGAGACAAGGCCCATTGCAATTCACTTGTCCCTCTCTTAAGTTGAATTGTCCTGTGGCAAATTGTCCCACAGTGAGTTGGCTACAGCAAGTTGCCCTGTGATGAGTTAGCCGGGGTGAGTCTGATGGGGCAAGATTGCCAGGGCGAGTCGATCAGGACAGTGGTGGGATTCAAAAATTTGACTACCAATTCTGTGGGTGTGGCTTGGTGGGTTTTAAAGTCTGAGGCGACAATAACTGAGGAGGCGAAGTTCAACGAAACCCTTTATTTAAAGCAGAACAACTGACAGGAGCAAGCAACACTGAACTCGTCTGACAGCTATTTATATGGGTAGCTGTCAGACGGGGAACCAATGGGTGGCTGGCTTTTGTCCCGCCGACCGGCAGGCGCGCCTGGGCCAATCAGAGGCGTTTCTTCTAACGCCATCTGCTGGCCGAGCCTGGTGGAACACAACACCGGGCATAGTGTGGCTTGGTGGGCGTGGCTTGGTGGGCGTGGCAGGGGAAGGATACTGTAAAATCTCCATTCCCAGCCCACTCCAGGGGACGGTTACTGCAAAATCCCCATTTCCTCCCGATCAGCTGGGACTCGGGAGGCAGAGAATAGATGAGGCCAGTCAGAGGTGATATTTGCCAGTTCTTCAAACTACTCAAAATTGCTGCTACTGGAAGAACTGGTCAGAACCTTCTTTATGCCACCTCTGGACCAGGGTGAGTCAACCGTGGCAAGTTGTCCTAGACACTATGTTACACCTTCCTTCTTTGAATTGTCTACTCCTGATTATTTATCTGTCACTCTTCCAAAAGCTGATTTTAAAAAAAAACAGTTTTTTCTGGAAGGTTTTTTGGGAATGATTAGAGTTCTCTGTGCTAAGATTTAAAGCATTTTTTTCACGTAGTGTAATTTTGAATTTATTGTTTTATTTGTTAGTACATTTATATTGTATTGAATCATTAAGGAATGCTGAGGATAAACAAATAAATAAACCAATAAAAGATTACTGTGGTAAAGAAATGGAAATCCCATGGTATTTTAGATCCATTTTTCCCCCCTTTCCTCCAGTGAAGGCCACGTGGAAAAAGAAAACCCTGATAAATGCAAAGAAGAACCAAGGTATATATTTAGCAGGAGAGGTGAGCTTTGTCCTTACATGTTCGACTTCTGAAAAAGGAACAACATTGCAGTACATGCACATTAGCTCCCATTTTAATGATATCTTCTCTGATGTGTTTAGACTGTTAGGTTGGCATGTTTAGGATTGCTGTTTTACTTTAATCTGTAGTTTAACGTTTCAGTTTTAACAGTTATTTTCTAAATAGCAATAGGGACTCAGCACTACTTACTGGTGTGTGGGTGTGTGTGAGAGCGAGAGAAATGTCTGCCTGCTTTGATCCTTCTGCCTTTCCTTCCACAAAAGATTCTTTATTTTTGTGAAAGAAGAGAGTTTGAATCCTAAGAGGAGAAGCATCTCCATATGCTCCTAACCCTACCTTGATGATGCTTGGCTAGCCATTCCTGAAGGACACCTCTTCATGAAGCAGCCTTTTTTCTTCCACGGCCCATAGGCAAGGTCATCTGACTTTGGGTCCTTCCGAACTGAAATTGAAGTGGTGCTTTCCATCTCCTCCTGACATAAATCTTGCTCCTTGCTTAACTCATGCTGCTTTGGCAGCAATTCAGCTGAGGTGATGGAAGGCAGGATGTGCCTAACTTCTATTGGCTGCTTTCCTCTAATCACCTGTAGTGGTCAGATAGTGCAGGTTGTATTGTAGGTGATACAGTGGAGAGAACATATTCTTCCCCTTCCCCCAAATCCCCCATGCGTGTTGTGGGTCAGCAAATGGTTCAATAAAATACAATAGCAGAGTTGGAAGGGACCTTGGAGGTCTTCTAGTCCAACCCCCTGCCTAGGCAGGAAACCCTATACCGTTCAAAACAGATGGATCTGGGTATAGATCCCCTACATCAGAGGTGGGTTCCTACCGGTTCGGACTGGTTCGGCTGAATAGGTGGTAACTCGGACGGACACGTGACCGTACCAATTCTATCCTGGGCGCCACCATCTTTATTTTCTGTTCTGCACATGTGCAGAACAATCTTCATTGAAAAAATGTATTTCCCCCCTTTTTTAATGGTGTGTGAATGCCAGTCCCAGAGAGATCCCAGAGATGGGCCGTTTTTCACGAAAACAGGGGCATTTTTGCCTACCCCCCAGCCCTGCTGAAGACTGCAGAATGTTCCTGAGGGCTGGGGAGGACAAAAACTTTTTTTTCTTACTGGGTAGTTTGCAGGCTCTTCCTTAGCTCCTGCAAGGCTGGATTACTCCTCCCCCCAGTCAAAACTTTCCCCCACCGTTGCGGTGGGCATGGCTTGGTGAGGGAGTCATGTGATTGATTATGTGTGAGTGATGTCAACTTGGCCACACCCACTCAGTCACATGCACCCCATCTAGCCACGGCCACCGAACCAGTAGTAAAAAAAATCTTGAAATCCACCCCTGCCCTAAATGGGATGTTGGTAGCTATGTTGACAAATTGTGGGGGCTGTTTCAGCCAGCACCATTCCTTCTCCATGAGCTGGCAGGTCATGAGGAGATCTAGGAGGAGATCTGCATTCTTGATTATCCTACTCCCAGATGATTAGAAACCACAGATGACTCTGGAGTAAATTACTGTGCTTAAAATTAGGCTAACTTTCCATAGCTGGATATATTAGATTACATTTTCAGTTCAGCTAACATCATTAGGGCAGGCTGTGTTCAGTAGGTTCTCACATTCTAATAAACTATTTATTTATTTATTCAAATTTATGATCCCTCAACTCCAGTGAATTTTGGACTAGAATTATTTTAACTATGGTTTATTGAATAAGTCACAAATGCTTGGAAGCTCTATAAAACAACTAGACTGGCTAAATTCACACAATACATTAAACCACAGGCAAGCAATAATATTTCGGATTAGGCTGTTCTGTGAACTCAGCTCATTACCGATTTCACACAATGTTCAATATATAATAAATACTCAGGTAAACTGCACGGTTGTTGGCTTTTTTAATGTGCTCCCTGTTGTTTACAAAACAGTTTAAGAATTACTTACAGTCTCACCACAGGAAATCTGGAGAGAGTAACTTTTAAAAATGAAATTGTAACTCTAGCACATTTTGGCTATTGGAAAATTACTATGGGTGATTTCCATTTGGTGCTCTGAACATTCCTAATCAATCCCTATATCTGAATCAGAGCAAGTATACACAGCACTCGGTTCAAATATACATACTTACATACCAATGGTGGGTTTCAATTTTTTTTAGAACCTGTTCTGTAGGTGTGGCCTGCTTTGTGGGAGTGGCTTGCCGGCCATGTGACCAGGTGGGAGTGGCTTGCTGGCCATGTGACCGGGATGGAACTGGCTTGCCAGCCATGTGACCAAGTGGGAGTGGCTTGGCAGTCATGTGACTGGGTGGGTGTGGCCAACGTAAAATGTGGTGAAACTCACTTAACACCGCTCTTGCTTAGCAACCAAAATGTTGGCTCAGGAACTCTGGCATTGAAGTGTGCAAGTCTTAAAGCTGTCAAGTTACAACACCCTTGCACCCCTAACCCTTTAGAAAAAAAACCCAGGGGTGTTCAAACTTGACAGCTTTAAGACTTGTGGACTTCCAGAATTCCTCCTCTTGCTCTTCGTCTTGATGATGTGCGGATGGACGGGGGGAGGGAGCTGGAACTGGTTCTAAACGGCACTGTAGATTTGTGGAACCTCTTCTATAGAAGAGGTTAGAACTGGCAGGAACCCACCCCTGATACATATATACATACATATACTGTATATACATATATGTATGTGTGTGTATGAATGTATGCATGCATGCATGCTGGTTTATTACACATCAACAAACACTTGAATGCAGGACTTTACTTTTACTTTTATTTAATTTATAAACCGCACCCTCTCCCCGAAGGGACTCGGGGCGGTGTACAGTCATAATAAAGACACAATATAAATACATATAGATAGAGGAGGCGACATACAAACTGTACAATAATAATTAAAATTAAAAGCAACATTAAAATCTACCCCTAAAAAACTACCCCAGAATTAAAATAACTGCCAGGAGGATAAGAATGGGACTATAAATGGGCTAGGCCAGCTAATTGGAACAGGTGGGTCTTGAGTTTCTTACGGAAGGAGCGGAGGTCAGTAGTGGTTCTGATATCGGGGGGGAGGTCATTCCAGAGGGTTGGGCCCATCACAGAGAAGGCCCTACTCCTGGGCGCTGCCTGTTGGCATTGCTTGGTGGACGGCACCCGGAGGAGTCCCTCCCTGTGAGAGCAAATTGGTCGCAGGGATGTATGGGGTAGGATGCGATCCCGCAGGTAACTAGGTCCTGTGCCATGGAGCGCTTTAAAGATGGTAATCAACACCTTGAAACGCACCCGAAAAACCACAGGTAGCCAGTGCAGCTCGCGCAGGAGAGGTGTTATATGGGAGTATCTACTACTCTCCATGATAGCCCGCGTGGCCGCATTCTTGACCAGCTGTAGTCTTCGGGTGCATCTCAAGGGGAGCCCCATGTAGGACAAGAAACAAAGGATGTAAACTAATCAAGGAGAGAACCAATCTAGAACTAAGGAGAAATTTCCTGACAGAACAATTAATCAATGGAACAACTTGCCTCCAGAAGTTGTCAATGCTCCAACACTGGGAGTTTTTAATAAGACAGCCTTTTGGTTGAAATGGTATAGAGCAGTGATGGCGAACTTTTTCAGCCCAAACTGGAACGTGCGTGCATGTGCATGCATATGTGCAATACATGCGCTGGAGTGCCAGAAACCCAAAGACCAGCTGACCAGTGCACATGTGTGCACTGGCCAGCTGGTCTTCGGGTTTCCGGCACATGCATACATGCCGGCTAGCTGGTCTTTGTGCGCATTGGAGAACTGGAAACCCGAAGAGCAACTGTCCAGTGAATGCATGCCTGTTTTTTTGGGTGGTTGTGGCCATTTTTTAGGCTGTTTTTTTGGCCATTTTCTGCATACCACCTCTGGCACGTGTTCGCCATCATGGATATAGAGTTCCCTGCTTGAGCAGGGGGTTGAACTAGAAGACCTTCCAACTCTCTTATTTTGTTAAATCAGCAAAAATGAAAATAAAAAGGCAAGCAAAAATGGAAAGAGAAGGGAGTAAACAACAGGCAAGAATGTATATTATCTATGAAACTATTAAAAAGCCCAGGACTTTATGGCCTCTGGGCACAATATCACAGGTAATTAGCATGAACAATCTCAAGGGACTGGCCTTTTGTTATTCCAGACCTGGAAAGTAGGACAATAGGCGATCCCTCCTCTGTACTGCATCATGAAAGAAGCAAGTTTGGTGGATGAGGATGATGTCCCCAAGATTGGTGAAGTTCAGTCATAGTTTATAAGAAGTTTTTTTTTTCCGTCTTAGAATAGGGCCACCAACGCATCATGCATTGACCATGTCCAAATCCCGGTTTAGTGAGGGGAAAAAGGTTGTGATATGTCACGTGACACCACTGTGATGACATGAGTTTGACAACTCTGTCTAGGAATACAAAGTTTATGTCTTTGCTTAGGAACTAACTAACTAGAAAAAGTTGTAGAATATGTATAATGATGCAAATGAAAAAAAAAGACACGATTGTTGTAAATATGGTGGCATATTTACAACAATCATTGTAGAGATCTGTTATAATTAGGTATAAGAAAATCAATGTTCATAATGTAATAGTTTAATTAATTTAATTTAATAGTCTAATTTAATAATGTAACAGTTTAACTCAGGCCTCTATTAAATTTATGTATTAAAATATATTAAATATATCATTTAATCATATATTATTATATATGTAATATTAAAAAATACCTTAAATTCCAGTAGTATTTCTTACTTTTAAGTGGATTTCCTTAGTAGTAGAAAGTACTACTGTATGTCCTTAGTAAGTAATTTTCAATATTTGAAGTTGATGATTTAAGTGAGATATTCCAGTCTGTGTCAAAGGATTTTAGCTACTTAAATTTCAGTTTAAAAACTGAAATGACTAATGAGAAATTGCAGTGAATATCTCAGGTTTTCCCCCCCTCTAGGTCTACATTTTAACAAAGTCCAACAGATACACATTTCCTTGACTTCATAATCTGCTTTTCACATTTCTCTCTCATGCATTTTAATATATTCAAAATGCCTTTAAATCTTCCTTGAATGACAGATGAATGCTAATCACAATTTTTAAAGTTAAATTCTGGGCTTTGTAAAAGAGAGTGAATTCTCCTTTAAAAAGTGAATCGAAATGGAAAATCTGGAGTGATTGTGAAAACTGAATGCAATTAGTTCATCATTCAGCACCTTCGGGACAAGTACTTGCATCAACTACATAGGAATAGGTACCATGTATTGAATTTTGTTTTGTTTTCTTATAAGAAAAGTCTTTTGTGTAGCAGATAGATAAATTTCAAATATGAAGCACGTTGTTAGTTTTACTGACTTTGCCTGAGTAGTAGATACACTTTTTTTCCACCTTTGGAACACAATTTTCATTTCCATTAAACTCCAATACTGTAGCAGCGCATTGAATTTTGATAGGAATGGCACTGAGTTAGATTATTAAATGATTTGTGTTTTTAAAAACCAGTCATTTAAATTGATTTAAATCTTGGGCAAAATCTGAACGTCCAGACTCCTGTTTTGGAAAGCTTTAGGCTTTAGAAAGGGTTAAAGATTTCTGTGTGAATCATTTGGTGAAGCAGCAAACATAACCTTTAATGTATCTAATCGAAAGTTGACATTCAGAGACCAAGAGGTTGCATTCTTATACTGACTTTTAAGAATCAATAGCAATAGCACTTAGACTTATATACCGCTTCACAGTGCTTTAAAGCCCCCTCTAAGCGGTTTACAGAGTCAGGCTGGGGGTTTGTGGGGGATCGGGCGACTTTCTAGTTAAGATTCTATGCAATTTGGAGAACCCCAAAATCCCACTTCTGGCTGACCCCTCCCATCCCTCCCCACATGGTCCATTTTGGATGCAGGTAAGTGCAGGGTATGCGCAGAGGCTCAAAGAGGGCGAAAAACGGGCCTATCGGAAAGTCAGGAAGGCCGGAAATGGGCTTGTTTCTGGCCTCTGGAGCCTGGGGAGGCTGTTTTCACCTTCCTGGAGGCTCAAGGAGAGCCTCTAGAGTCCAGGAGTACAAAAATCCCCCCCACCGCTGTGGTGCAGGAGGCCGACTAGGCCACACCTGTAGAATAGGCACAAAGGCGAGCGGAGACCGTGAGGCAATTTAACAAGCTTTATTGAACACAGACAGCTGTCACAGCGAATACAGGAGAGAAGCACGGCTGGCTAGTCTGACAGCTATTTATACGAAGCTGTCAGACCAGCCAGCCTATCTGTACATAGGATTTTGCCCGCGCTCAGCCAGGTCGCGTCTTATCCAATCAGATGCGACCTGGCTGTTGCTAGTGCAGACGCCGGCCGCCTGAGGGAAATCCCTGACGTCATCTGCCAGGATACAACACCCCTTCCCCCCCAGTGAGTGCGCATGTGTGTACGTCGCACAAGCGTACTCACGTAGATAGGCCGGGCGGCGCCGGACCCGCCCAGAACACCTCAGAACAACAGGAGATGCCGGAGAAGGAGGTGCCCGTGGAAGCTCCTCCCGCAAGGGAGTGGAGCTGCGGGCGCCATCTTGGGGGCCTACCTCAGGAGGTGGATCACAAGGAACAGGTAGGCAGGGCTGAGGGGGCGCGGCCGCAGGCGGGCTTGAGAGGAAAACATCAGGGTAGGCCTGGCCTGAACTGGGGAAGGCCAGCGGAATACCAGGAGGAGTTCGCCAAATGGGCGGAACATCCCCAACACTGGACGGCCGGGAGGCGGCGTCCTCAACAGGTGTGGCCCAGGGCAGCTGGACTGGGTCGATTGGCTCTGGTGGAAGGGCACCGGGGAGCGATGCAGCAATGGGCGCCGACGGAGACACGACGTCGGTCGACCCTGCAGGGTTGTCGTTGATGCTGGACAACTGGCGGTGCCTCAGTTGATCCAGGTGGCGCCGCCATTCGGTCCCATCAGGCAGCTGGACCCTGTAAGAACAGGGGCCGGTTATGGAGGTGACGGTGGCAGGCACCCACCTTGCAGCCCCTGAAAACGCCTGCGCCCATACCAGCTCCCCCACTACGAAGTTTCGGGAAGGGGGCCCCAGGTTGCCAGGCTGTTCCTTGGAATAGAGCGGGTGCAGCCTATCCAAGGTGGTCCGCAGGCGCCGGCCCATCAGCAGCTCGGCTGGAGACCTCCCGGACAGGGGGCAAGGAGTGGCATGCTGTACCAACAGGTAAGCAGCCACCCTTGATGGCCAGTCTGCCCCCTCCAACCTGCCCAACGCCTCCTTGGCCGAGCGAACCGCCCGTTCCGCCTGGCCATTGCTCGCAGGATGGTATGGGGCAACTGGTGCATGGCGGATGCCCTGGGAGGCCAGGAACAGCTGGAACGTGGTGGACGCGAATTGAGGCCCGTTGTCAGAGACGATGACGTCTGGCAGGCCGTGGGTGGGGAACAGCCTAGTCAACTCTCTGACCGTGGCCTCGGCTGTGGTGGACCTCATGAGGATGAGTTCCACCCAGCGCGAATAGGCGTCCAGCACAACCATGAAGACCTGGCCTCTGAACGGGCCCGCGAAGTCCACGTGCAAGCGGGACCAAGGTCCTCGGGGCAGTTCCCATTCCCGCGGTGTGGCAGCCGGGGGCGCCGGTCGGGAATGTTGGCAGGAGGAGCAGCCGGCCACCCAAGCCACTATCTCGTCGTCCATGCGGGGCCACCACACATAGCTGCGCCCATGCCTTTCATGCGCACTATGCCAGGGTGGCCCTCATGAAGGCGAGACAGCACCTGGTGACGCAGGCTGGGCGGAATGACCACCCTGTCACCCCAAAGGAGGCACCCACTGTGGAGTGACAGCTCCAGCTGCCTGGCCTTGAAGGGGCGAAGGTGCTCTGGCACCGGCCCTTCAGGCCAGCCCCTCTGAACCCAAAGCATGACCTGGGACAGGTCAGGGTCAGCCCTAGATTTTGCTGCCACATCTCCGGATGAGAGCGGCAAAGCCAAATCAGCTATGGCTAAAACCGACAGGCAGGGCACTGTCGGGGGGTCAGAAACGGGAAGAGGGCAGCGGCTTAAGGCATCGGCGTGCCCTATGTGCTTGCCCGGACGGTAGAGCAGAGTGTAGCTGTAAGCAGCCAAGAACTCTGTCCACCTAGTCATGCGAGGAGAAAGGATGGGGGGGGGGGTCGGCTTGTTACCTGCCAAAAGCCCAAGGAGTGGCTTATGGTCGGTGAACAAAGTAAAATGCCGCCCATGCAAGTAATCGTGGAACCTTTTAATCCCTGACACTGCAGCCAGAGCCTCCTTGTCAATCTGGCTGTAATTGCGTTCTGCAGAAGTCAGTGTCCGGGAATAAAAGGCGATGGGGGCCTCCGAGCCATTGGGCAGCACATGACTCAGGACCGCCCCCAAACCCACAGGGGAGGCGTCACAGGCCAGAGTCAAAGGCAGCTTGTCCGTATACTGAACGAGGACTGCCTCTGACGTCAGCATCTCTTTGACAGCCGCGAACGCATGCGCTTCGCGGCTGCCCCAGCGCCAGGCTGCCGATCGGTCGAGCAACCGATGCAGCGGCTCGGCTAGTGACGCCTTATGGGGTAGAAATGGCGCGCAGAAGTTTAGCAAACCAAGGAACGCCTCCAGCTCTGTTTTGGAGGCATGCGTGGGGGCGTTTCTGATGGCTGCTACCTTAGAAGGGGTGGGGTGAATCCCCTGGGCATCAATAGTGAAGCCCAGGAAATCCACCCGCAGCACAGCAAACGAGCATTTGCTGCGCTTTAATTTTAAGCCCGCGCCCCTGAAACGTTCGAGGACCTTCTCAAGTATTTTGATGAGGCCTGATCGGCTGCTAGCAGCGATCAGGACGTCATCAAAATACGGAACCATGCCAGGGAGCCCATGGAGCAAACGTTCCATAAGGCTTTGGAAGATCCCCGGGGCAACGGAAATGCCGAATTGCAAGCGGCGGCAACGGAAGGCTCCACGGTGGGTGACGATGGTCTGTGCTGCCGCCGCCTCATCATCCACCGGGAGCTGCTGGTAGGCCTGCGGCATATCCAGTTTCGCAAAGATGCAGCCTTGTCCTAAAGAGTGGAGCAAGTGCTGCACTACCGGAACTGGCTGAGCTGCTGGCCTCGGGGCGGCTGTTGCTGGTGATGGGTCGTCCTGGCGCTGTGTCAGCGGCAATGGCGCTCTGCAGACCTGGGCCAGATGTCCCTTTTTAAGGCAACGACGGCACACGGCAGCCTTAAAGGGACAACCCGATCGGTCGTGGTTGCCGCCGCAGCCCAGGCAGGCGGCAGGGGCTTCCCGGGCTCGCTGAGGGGCGCGTCGTCTGGCTGACTGGCTGATGCGGGCCACTGCTCCCTCCTCTGGGTAGCCAGCTGGTATAGGGACCAGCTCGTTGACTAAGCAAGTGCGGCCCGGCGGAGGTGGAAGATGGAACATCTCCGCCATCGACTCGTCTGAAAGCTCCGCCGCCCACGCTTGCTTGATGGCCCCTGTAAGCGTAACGTCTGCCTGAGAGAGAAGTCGCCGGCGAAGGCGCAGGTCCTTCACTCCGCACACGAATTGTTCGGTCAGGTTGTGGTCAAGGTCCGAAAATTCGCATTGCATAGCCGCTGTGCGGAGTGACTGGATGAATTGACTAATTGATTCCTCCAGCTTCTGGACACAGCGCCTGAAAGCGTAGTGTCTCGTGACCCAGGACGGCGTTGGGGCGTAGTGGTGTTGCAGACGCCCAGTCAAGGTGACCCAGTCGAGCGAGTGGACTGGTCGCGGAGCCGCGAGAGCTCGGGCAGCGCCAAACATAGGAGGGCCGCAGCAGCTTAGGAAGAAGCTGCACTTCTCATCATCAGGGACGTTGCGCTTGCCATTGGCAATGAGGTAGCACTCGAAGCGCTCCAAGAACGCTTCCCAGGTTTCTCCGGCGCTGCCGAAGGGAGCGAATGGAGGCATCGCCGACATGGTCTTCCTTGCAGAGGTGCCGGAAAAAACGGCCACAAAGAAAAAAATTGCCCGGTCTGGTTGTGCCGAGTGTGGAAACGCGTGGTGGGTCAGCGGCAGCTGAATCCCACCTTCGTCGCCAGTGTAGAATAGGCACAAAGGCGAGCGGAGACCGTGAGGCAATTTAACAAGCTTTATTGAACACAGACAGCTGTCACAGCGAATACAGGAGAGAAGCACGGCTGGCTAGTCTGACAGCTATTTATACGAAGCTGTCAGACCAGCCAGCCTATCTGTACATAGGATTTTGCCCGCGCTCAGCCAGGTCGCGTCTTATCCAATCAGACGCGACCTGGCTGTTGCTAGTGCAGACGCCGGCCGCCTGAGGGAAATCCCTGACGTCATCTGCCAGGATACAACAACACCCACCATGGCCACGCTCACCCAGCAACCGGGCAGTCCACCCCTGGAGTCAGTCCTCAACAATCTAGGTCCTCATTTTATCCACCTCGGAAGAATTGAAGGCTGAGTCAGCATGCCTAAATCCTAACATTCTTGCTTACCAGTGTGGTTTTGTGTGTGTGTGTGTGTGTGTGTGTGTGTGTGTGTGTGTGTGTGTCTTTGATCCAGTCTTGAGACCTCCGAAGCAGAATGTGAATGTTGCCTCTTTTTCCTTTTCCCCATAGTAAAAATACAGATTTCTACCAGAACAAGACTACAAATAAAAATAGAATATATTTGATAAAAGCAAAAGCTTTTGAATATATGAGTAAAGAGTAACTACTTTTAACTAAAGTATTTTGAATTAAATGTAAATATAGTGTTTTTCCTGGTCACACCCATTCATTTTTGGAGTACAAAGGCAAAGTGTATCTCTCAGTTCAGCAGATATTGAACTGGATACTGGTGTCTTTCAGCCATCCTTGAAATAACAGAATGACAGAATCATTTTTTGTGGTACTTTGGTGGTGGCAGGCAACTCTGAAGCTGTAAAGATGGCCTTAGCCATCTCAGTAATGGGTGCATTACTTGGAACAATAACAGGTGGTACCAAAGGTGCTTCTTCAAGAGGCAACTGGACTGTCTGGTTTTTCTTAGAAGATCTTTCTCTTCTCATCTAAGAAGCCTCTTCAGCTCTTGAAAAAGCACCTTTGGGGCAACCACGACCCTGAGAATCTCCATAGATATTTTGGTGGTAATTTGACTTTAGAGGAAGCTCTTAACAACAGATGCTACCTTGACACTATCTTTCAGGTGTCCCCCATCAGTACAATAAGAACTCCTGGTACCTGGACAAATCTTTGCTATTTTCTTGGGAATTTTTTTGAAATTAGTTTTCTGTTCCTTCTTTCTACAGCTGAGTAACTGCCCAAACTCACCCAATTGTCTTAGTGCCTAAGGCAGGGATAGAATTGATGCCATCTTGATTCTTACCCTTGTGCTTTTAACCATGAGTCTTGGTGACATTTCTCCATTTCCTCTGCATTCATTAATTCAGAGGTTTGCTATCTTTTTAGGTTCTAGTACTATATAATCCATGGTCCCCATCCATACGAGTTACGATGTTTCTCCTTTATCTTCCAGGACCAGTTGCTGTCACTGTTAACAAAGGGCTGGAGGGGGGGGGGGAGGTGTAGTCCTTGAGGCTTTTTTGTGAGGTGTGTCAGGCCTCAGTTCTCTCCTTCCTCCTGCTTAATATCTACATGAAGCTGTTGAGTGAGGTCCATTGGCATGAGGTTAAGTATCATCACTACACTGACTTAGTATCTGAAGGCTATGGATTGAGAGGAACAGCCTCAACCCTAGCAAGACTGAGTGGCTATGAATTTTGAGGTTTCCTGTCTCCAGAAATTTTCCATCTTGGATTATGAATAGGATTGTACTGCCCCTGAACAGCCACTGTACAAATGGGCGGGGGGGTGCTTTTAGACTCATACCAGCTGTTTGAAGAACATTGGCAGCTGTGAGTTTGAGAACCTTTGCACAAATCTATCTTCTGTATTCTTGGAAAGACCTAATGATAATCATCTCTTGTCTGGATGGTTGCAATGCAAGCTGCTTGATGATGCCCTTAAAACCATTTGGAAGTTACAGCCACAGGTCACTACAACTATATTATACATTGCTAGAGTTGTGAATGAGTTCTGGATGAAATACAAGACCTGGTTGTCTTCTTTAAAGTCCTTCAGGGCACAGGGCACTGATTATTTACAAAACTGCCTGTTATCAATTATCTCTACCTCTCCAGTAAAATCCAGTATGGTTGGCATAAAGTAGGTGTCATAATTTAAGCAATGTCATGTGGTTGGATCCAGAAGATGGTTCTGCTTATCTGCTATGCCTGCATATGTATCAAGACAAATTCCTTGTGTGTCCTATCATACTTGGTCAATAAAGAATTCCATTCTATTCTATTCTATCCTAAGGGCCAAGTGGTCCCAATGCTGGCTACTTAGAAGACCTGGTTTCTCCCCCAATCCTTGGGTTATGCAGCCATATAAACCTGTCAGGATTGATTATTTTGGGTTGTTGATTTGTCTTGGGTGTTATTTGCTTTATGTTTTGAGAGTTCATTAGAAGGGTGGCAATATAAGTCTTTAAAATAATAAATGAATCAATAAATTCATATTGTATTAACAATATTGTTTTAATCTTATATCACTCTGAGTTGTATGTTGAGTGGGTGATTGAATAACTTTTTGAAATAAATGCCTAACTAATGCTTTTACTCTGAGTTCTTATATGAGGGCACTACTAACTTGGATAACTTTGCAATAAGAACTCATTTAAATTATTGCTAATTTATATTTATTACTTTAGGTATAATTGGGGAGATTGACGGGTACCATATTTTTAGGTTGGTGTATGCTTTGATGTCCATATGTGCTATGATACTAATATTAACATTTATTGGTATACAAATTTATTAGTTTTAAATAATAAACAGTAATTCAGTATCTCTCCTCGCTAATGTCATTAACGCTCCCAGTTAAGCTTCTTTAATCCTAAGGACCTCTTACTAACGATCAAATTCTGTAGTTGCAATTATGTGGAAAATGATTCAATTTCCCCTATAATTTTGCCTTGATTATTGCAGGTGTTTAGTAACTCATGGGCAAATGGCATCTTGAAAGCCCAATCATATTTTACAGCTGGACAGGTTAAACAAGCAAAAGATAAGTGGAATGGAAGAAGTAAAGCAAAAAGCATATACTATATTATTGTATAGCATGTACAAAACTTAACATTCTAATAACATTCTAGAAAATTCCGGGGCATTGTGGTCCGTCCTCAGCCAACAATGATTTTCCATTTGCAGAGTTTCCTGCAAGTTAATCCTTTGAACTGGAAGCAGATAGAATTTGAAGCTGGACCAGATCCAGAACACTAAGAATAACTTATAGTTTGGATAAGGAGTCTCCAAATTTAAGACATGGACTTCACCTCACAAAATTCCTCAGCCAATTTGAATCATCACCCTTCAAAAAGGCAAGAATGTTAGGATTTACACATTCCTACCACTTATCATTGAGGATATTCAAATTTAGAATTAACTGCATATGAAAGGGAGAATTAAACAAACATATTATAGAAGATTTTTTTTTGGTGGGGGGAGGATGGATAGCAAGAAACCTATTGTCTTCTACTTGTTTTATACCTGAACTCCCATCAACCCTGAATATTATCCATGTTTATCATTATATGATAAACCTAAAAAGGAATTCAGAATATGTGAGAACAAAGGCCACATAAAAGAAGGGAAGAACAGTTCTTCAAGAGCATATTCTTAGGTGGTTGAAGTTGATGGAAACAAAAGAATGGAGTTATAAGCTGTACTATATTGAAATATCAAGGCTAAAAAACATTAAGGAAGCAACCTTATGAATTAGTGTACAATGTATTGGTTTGGATTTAGAATAGAAAGACAATGTGGAGGAATGTAAGAAAAGGTATTGATTGATGAATGCTTTTGGCATCAGAACTGAGGTACAAAAAGAAATTCTGAATGCTTTATTGATGACTTACTAATGAAAATGAGAGAAGTTACACAAATTTTTATTTTAGCATACATTCACCGAAGTAGTCCATATCCTCTTTATTGCAAAGCTAATCACTACATTATCTTAAATACATTCATCCCTAATCTGGTTCACTAACTATATTATATATACCTGATGATGCTGTGTCATTTCACTTGCTTTTTATGCTTATCTTTTCTGTTCTAGCTTCATTATGAAGTAATATTGCTAACTTTTCAGTATATAAAATTAGACCCTAGGGACATCTTCCCTAACTTTCCTTGCCTGGCAAATTTTCATGAATAATCCATTAACAACCGACTCATTTGTAGACCTATGTGTCAGGTGAGTATTTCCCCAGGTTTTTCACAGAATGATTTTGAAACACAATTTCCATAACATATACTGATACCAAGGGTGAGGTCCATTGAAGTTTATTAGATTCTGCCATTCTCTGTTCAATCCGTTTTTGCTCATGTGTGTACTGTATTGCTCTTTTCCCAGTATATAGACAGACAGGAAGACAGATAATGTGGCTTGCCCTTGCTTCCTTCTAGGGCTGATGGAGAATGACTGGACCAAGGTCATCCAACTAGTTTTGTGTCTAAGGCAGGACTAGAATTTACAGTCTCCTAGTTTCTAACCTGGTGCCTTAACCACCTCAGAACCAAACTGGCTCTACTTGAAGCTTTAATTTTGTTGTTGTTGTTAGTTGTGAAGTCGTGTCTGACCCATCGCAACCCCATGGACAATGCTGTCCATGGGGTTTTCATGGCAAAGATACTGGAGTGGGTTGCCATTTCCTTCTCCAGTGGATCACATTTTGTCAGAGCCCTCTGCTATGACCTGTCCTTCTTGGATGGCCCTGCATGGCATAGCTCATAGCTTCATTGAGCTGCGCAAGCCCCTTCGCCATGACAAGGCAGTAATCCATGAAGGGGGAAGGTTTAATTATGGCAGTGTAAAAAAATGAATAGGTTAACATGATACAGCAATGAAAGAATATTCAAGAATCGCAAAGAATGTAACACAACAGAAGACTGAATAAAAGAGCACTCAAGAATACAATTTTGCAAGGAGACAAAGGAGACCTTATATCCTCTTCTGCCAGTCAGGAAACCCCCAAGAGATACTGGCAGGTGGGCTCCATCAAATCGAACACACACTTTCCCTGACGGATTTGCATCAAGATTTCAGCTTCTTAGAACTAGCTTATATAGTCTGTGAACCATCATGATTCACACCTGTTTTTTGTAGTCTTGTCTCACTGGAGATTGCCAAGAATAAATTTCAAGGACTCTCATTTCAACCCTGAACTACAATTTTTCTCCTTTATTGGCACAATTGAGATCCTTTTCCTTCTTTTAAAGTTGTAGCCATAGCAATAGCACTTAGACTTCAATACCACCCCATAGTGCTTTACAGCACTCTTTGGGAGGTGTTTTTTTTATTGCCGGCGTATTGCCCCAACAATCTGGGTTCTCATTTTACTGACCTCTGAAGGATGGAAGGCTCAGTCAATCTTGAGCCAGTCAGGATCAAACTCCTGGCTGTGGGCAGAGTTTGTCTGCAATACTGTATTCTAATGCTGCACCACTAGGGCTCATGTTTTCATAAAAGTAACAATTCTCTGTCTCATTTCTGCAAAAAGTGTGTGAGTAGATGGGATATTGGCTAGGTTTTAAGATACCTTGTAAGTAGCAGCTGGCTGCACTGCAACACTATGAGGAAACTTCTTACTCTTCATTAATGTTAAGTTTGGTATGCTCTGGGAACATTCACAGCAAGAGTGTCTGTGGCGGTGGGATCCTGCTGGTTTAACAACGGGTTTGGTGATCGCATGCTTTGCATGCGCGCTCAGCGCTCACCCGAGACTGATACGCGCTCTGCACGCGGGCGCAGTTTTAACAAAACTTATCTTCCATGTTACTTCTGGTGAGTAACACAGCTGAGGCACGGCAATCCGCTCTGCCGCGAGACTCAGCTGAGAGGGTAAGTAAAGCGCAGGGGTGGATGGGAGGGCCCACCTGATCATCGGAGTGAACCGGTTCACTCCGCAGCTGATTGTCGGAGCTACCACTTGAACCGGTCCAAACCTGCTGAATCCCTCCCTTGGTCTGTGGGAAGGGGTTTAAAAACATCAAGATGGCATCTATGACAATACAACCCATGTCATGCCTGTATTTTATTGCATCACACGTTACACATAAAAGCTGGGGCAAAGCTTCCATTGTGTGGTTGAGAACGTCATCTTGACTTTTCTTCTCTTCCCTGGTTGATTATTTATAAAAAAAACAGAGCAAGATGGATAAAATGCAGTGTAGACAATTTTCAGTATGGACTGGATACATCAAAGCCGACTTTTTTTTTTGCATAGACTGGAAACAGAGAAAAACAGATGGAAAATGTATTTAAGGAATCTTAAGCAGAACGATGAGCTAGCTTCTGCCTTCTCTTAGGAATGTTTTGCTTCCTTTGATATCACAACACACTTAAGTTGTTTCAATTCCACATATTACCATAGTTAAGCTTAAACTTGCAAACACAAAGGAAGTGAAATATACCTATGAGCCTTGATCAATCAAAACTTTCAGGTATAATTCTACAAGCATCTCACTTAATGTAATTCAGCTTAATCTAACCCAAAGCAAGTAACAGATGCTACACTGATCAATTGTGATAAGTATTACTGCAGTTTTTAATTTTCAAAAAGCATTTTATGCAGTTTGTATACATATGTATCCACTTTCTATTCTTCCCTCTTCATCAGTTTAGATGAACACAACATTAAAATATTGGTGTGTCTTGAGAAATAGAACAGGAGTATTTTGATATCATATGGTAATAAAACTTAAATTGTCCCTTTTGATCTTGGTTGTATAACCTGAAGAACTTACACTGCTATATTTAGGATATTTATTTAGAACTAAATTATTCACAGTAGCCAGTGCAATCTGGTAGATGAATATCTGGAAATGCCCCACAAAATATGCACTAAAGATGTATTGAGTAAATATTCCTATATTGTGTCTCTATTTATTTATTTTTTTGGAGATCTCTCCACTGGAATTTTGGGATTATTTTGGTACAAAGTCCATAGTGGGAGGGAGTAAAAAAAGAAAAAGAAAACAGGATAAATAAATAGGAGTAGGTCAGCTATTGCAGCCTTTTTCTTCGAGCAGGATTATCCTCCTGTCATACAAGTGATAAGCTTGTGTATACATGAAAAGATTTGGTCTTTTATTTTTTTCGTGTTCAGTTTGTCATCTGCTGTCTTCTAAATCCTCTTCTGCACACTTATCCTTACAGACTTTTCCTTTCCCATTCTTTGGTAATTTTTCTTCCAAATACTCTGAATATTCAGGGAGGCAAATAAAAAGGTAGGGCTTTTGTAGCGCATTTAAGAGGTATGTAGGGGCTTTTGAGGTTTTTTTTGCTTTTTGTTTTGGTTAAATGTGCAATTTGGGAACTGGATGAAAGATGCCCTTGAACTGCGTCAAATTTGGTGGCTTGACGTTATGTGATAGTTTCATGATAATTACTACTATTATTATCATTATGTTGAATTTATGAAGATAGTAATGATTTTCCATGATTTTGATCAATACTGATTGTTGTAATCTATGTATTCCAGGTGGTGCTACAAGACACTTCGAGTTGTATGACTAAAGTGGCAGAGAAGTCTCTCTAATAAATAAATGACTATTTTCCCAAAAGGAAGCCATTGATTTTTCAAGCTGCTTTTCCTGTAATCTGATATTTGTCCATGACAAATTATGGAACCATAGTTTACTAAGTTGCTTTTTTTAAAACAGTATTAATTGATTAGGGTTTTTTTTTCTCTGCACAAAAGTGAATTAGTAAAAGATCTGCAAGTGTGAAAGAAGCATTCGGGAGTTTATGCTAGGTATAATACGTGATTCAGCTCTTGGGCATTCATAGTCATTCATTTAATTCCTTAGAAGTGGAGTGAAGCATGTTTGATTGTATATGTGTATGTATATGTATATGTAGGTGAAATATATTAGAATATCTGTATCTATACATTTAAGGGACGCAGTGGCTCAGTGGCTAAGACACTGAGCTTGTCGATCAGAAAGGTTGGCACTTCGGCAGTTCGAATTCCTAGCGCCGCGTAATGGAGTGAGCTCTCATTACTTGTCCCAGCTTCTGCCAACCTAGCAGTTCGAAAGCACGTAAAAATGTAAGTAGAAAAATAGGAACCACCTTTGGTGGGAAGTTAACAGCCTTCCATGCGCCTTTGGCGTTTAGTCATGCCACATGACTACGGAGATGTCTTCAAACAGCGCTGGCTCTTCGGCTTTGAAACGGAGATGAGCACTGCCCCCTAGAGTCAGGAACGAATAGCACATACACTATATTGCCAAAAGTATTCGCTCACCTGCCTTTAGTTGCACATGAACTTACTCTAAGTGACATCCCATTCCTAATCAATAGGGTTCAATATGACGTCGGTCCACCCTTTGCAGCTATAACAGCTTCAACTCTTCTGGGAAGGCTGTCCACAAGGTTCAAGAGTGTGTTTATGGGAATTTTTGACCATTCTTCCAGAAGCGCATTTGTGAGGTCACACACTGATGTTGGATAAGTTTACGTGGCCTACCACTTTGTGGCTGAGTTGCTGTCGTTCCCAAACTCTTCCACGTTCTTATAATACAGCTGACAGTTGACTGTGGAATATTTAGGAGCGAGGAAATTTCACGACTAGATTTGTTGCACAAGTGGCATCCTATCACAGTTCCACGCTGGAATTCACTGAGCTCCTGAGAGTGACCCATTCTTTCACAAATGTTGGTAAAAACAGTCTGCATGCCTAGGTACTTGATTTTATACACCTGTGGCCATGGAAGTGATTGGAACACCTGATTTTCCTGTACACCGCTTGGAGAGTCCAAGCAATGGGTTAATTCAGTCTGCTTGCCCTTAGGACTGAGGAACTATTTTTCCTTAAGCCACACCTCCTCCTGGTGTGCTCAATCCCCCAGAATTCTTCCTCAGTCAGCCCGTTTGGACGTAATTAGTTAGAGCTCTGAGCTAAATTAATCCTTTTTTTGGCTTGGACTCTCTATTTGCGTTTTAATTCTATTTTCCTAACATTCCCCAATCTTGTGAGACGTTCTCTCTTCATTGCTGCGACTTCTCTCCAGTAGAAATTGTATTTGAAGGCCAGGAGGTAAGCTGGAAGGTGGTGGGGGGTGCCCCTCAGCCGATCCTCATGGGACGGCTTCGGAGGCCTGCCGCTTGTCGTTAAAACGGCGCGGCTGCAGCGGCGAGGTTCCTGTGTTCCCAGGCCCCCCGTTTGTTGTTTTAAACGATGTATTTTTTGTTCCCGGCCTGCTAGAGGACCTCGGCCGCAGGGAGGAGTGGGCGATCGTCGCCATTCAAGGCGCGTTCGCTCCTCGCTCTCCCTTAGCCCCACGCTGTTGCGGCGGCCATTTTAGGCGCGAAAATAGCGCGCCCAGCCATGGCCGCCATTTTGCATCAGCCTCGTTATCAGGAGACCGCTGGAGGTGGCAGGGCCTAGCAAGGGTTTCTCGGGCTAGGATCGCCACCTTCGTTTTTTTGTCTATTTTTGCGAGCGGTGCTGGTTCCTGTGCCATTCCAACGGTCATCATACCGGCTCAGGGAGGAGGCCTAAGTAAGCGCAGGCCAAAGCCTTTTGATAGTCATTCTCCTCCCTGCTTCTCCTGCGGAGCCTTGCACCTCGGTGCAGGCTCCAATCCTACCCCTGGGCCTCCGACTGGTATTAAGCATGGGATGATTTCTTATGTATTGATTCAATTACTGTGCATATGGCAATTTTAACGAATCTTTCATTTTGTTTCCCATTGCAGCAACCAGTCTATCTCTATCCTTCTGCCTTATCATAGCCTTGCTCCATCTTGTGTGGTCATTGACTATGGATCTGCCCAGTCCCCCCGATTCCCAAGATATTAGGCCGAGCCTCTCGCAGGCCCCTAGCAAGGGTTCCTCCTCATCGGGGAGTGGGGGCGCGGGCAAGAGTGGTGGGAGTAGCTCTGGGAAACAGCGTTCCAGGACCCCTTCTGTGGCTGAGGCCAAGGATGCTGAAAGGCGCCAGCGGGCCCTTGACAAGCAATTTGAGAAGGCCAGACGCCAGGCAGACAGGGAGCAGTCCCTCTCAGGAATCCCTCCCTCCCGGAAAGATCTCCAGATGGTCCTCGCCGAGGAGGTGGAGTCCCAGGACCTATCCCCAAATAGGTCATTTGCAGAGCCGGCTTCCCCGGCGCCCTCTTGGGCCTGTGAGCAGGCCCCTCCCCCTGGGGATGCTAGCATGGACGATATGCAGGGTGTGGCTTCCCCCCCCCCAGAGGAGGGCTTGGATCCTGATTCTGACTCTGAGGAGTTATCGCCCCGCATGCAGGAACTAATGGCCCGTGCCATTGCCAAGGGCATCACGGAGGCCATGAAATTTAAAAGTCCCACTGCAGTGGCCCCTAAGGGCCCCAAACCCGATCAGGCAGCTCCCCCTCCAAGCAAGCGTGCTCGCCATCCTTCCCTGGAATCTTCGGTGGTCAGCGAGGCCTCTGCCATTGAGGACCCTGACCCGGAGGTGCTAGGTCTCTCAGACGACGAGGACCTCCCCCCTGAAGCACCCGCCTTTGCGGGTTTGTTCAAGCCCAGCCTTTTCAAGTCTGTCCTTCACAAGGTCAAGGCTGCCACCAGGGTGGGGATCAAGCCCAAACTGACCGCGCCGGCGGCAGATGCCACTCCGGCTAATCCCAATGCGGTCATGTTTGATGTCCCAGCGCCCCAGCAAGAGCTGGTTCCGGTCCCGGGGCTGTTTCTCGACCTAATCCAGCGCCAGTGGGCTCAGCCAGCCACGCAGTCCTCTCCCAGTGGGGTAGATAGGAAGCTTTATACTATGGAGCCAGTGCTGGAGGACCTTCTGGCCCTGCCCACTGTCGACCCGCCCATCGCTGCGCTCACCTCCAACTCCTCCCTACCGGCCGACCTCCTGGAAGGCCTTAAGGCGGAGGACAAGAAGGCGGAAAAGGCGTGCCACAAAACCCACCTGGCGGCTGCCTGGGCCATCAGGGCCTCTTCATCCGCCTCCTTTTTTAATAGGGCCTCTGTGATATGGCTGCGCGAGCTCCTAACCAAGCTCCCGGCGGGAGACATCCGCCTCCACCAGGACGTGTCAAAAATAATCGCGGCCTCCCAGTATGCCGCTGATGCATCCCTTAATGCCACAAAATTTGCCTCCAGGGCGCTCGGCTCCAATATAACTTCTCGTCGGCTGATCTGACTCCGACATTGGCAAGCGGACCAGAAAAACAAGTGGAAACTGGCTTCCGCCCCCTTTAAGGGGTCCAAATTATTTGGCGAGTCCCTGGATCCTCTCCTCATCGAGTCCAAGGACAAGAGGAAGATCTTACCTTCTCTAAACAAAAAGCAGGAACGTAAGGCCGCTCCCTATTCTAGGAGGCAGTCCTTTCGTGCCTCCGAGCCTTCCACCTCTGCCTCTTCCTTCTCTCCCTCCAATAGGTCCTTCGGCCAGCAGGGCGACAGATCCCAGGACAGGGCGCCCTTTCGGGACAGAGGCAGGCAGCAGTTCGGCTTCCGCAAGTATAACCGCGGTGGGGCCTCCAACAGGCCGTTCCGTAAGTCAAAGTGACTGCCCGGGCTTGGCGCCCATCGGGGGTCGCCTCCAGCTGTTTGCCTCCCATTGGGCCCAGAACACCGAGGATGCTTGGGTTCTGCAGACAGTCAGGGAAGGCCTCTCCTTGGAGTTCCTGTCCCTCCCCCCCCCGGACCTTCATCCGGTGCCCTGTCCCATCCTGCCCCCAAAAGAGGGAGCGTATGGACCAGGAAGTCAGACATCTCCTAGACATCAGGGCCGTGGAACCAGTTCCCCAGGGCGAAGAGGGGAGGGGGTTTTACTCCATCCTCTTCCTGGTGCCAAAGAACTCGGGGGGGTGGAGAGCCATCTTGGACCTCAAAAACCTCAACAGGCATATCGCCTACCGGAGGTTCAAGATGCAGTCTCTGCAGACCATCCTGGCGGGGATTCGACAGGGAGATCTACTCACATCTATAGATCTCAAAGAGGCATACCTCCACATCCCCATTCGTCCTCAGCACAGGAAGTTCCTGCGCTTCTATTATGCGGGTCGCCACTTCCAGTACAAAGCTCTTCCATTCGGCCTCTCGTCCGCTCCTCGGACGTTTACCAAAGTGCTGGCGGTGGTGGCGGCCCAGCTAAGACGCAGACCCATAAGGCTCCAGTGTTACCTGGACGACATACTTATCCAGTCGTCGTCCAGGCAACAGGCCCTACGGGATCTCCAAACCACTATGAGATCCCTCAGAAATCACGGCTTCACTCTAAACATAGAGAAGAGCCATCTCACTCCAACAAACAGACTTGTACACCTGGGGGCGGTGATAGATACCAAATTGTGCAGGGTTTTCCTCTCCCGAGACAGGTTGGCCGGTCTAAGGTCCATGACCCACAAGGTGTTGAGCTTGAGGCAGGCTCCAGTGGTCCTCCTGTCGCAGCTGCTGGGAAAAATGATCTCCTGCATTTCCATCGTGCCGTGGGCCCGCCTGCATTCCAGGGCTCTTCAGTGGCTGCTGCTGCCGCACCAGAGGGCATCCAGGAGCAACTCTACCAGGCCGATTTGAGTTACGCCGGACGTAAAGAGGTCTCTCCGCTGGTGGGTGTCTCCGGCCATCCTCAAGGGCCACCTATTCAAGGAGCCCGAGAGGTTACTCATCACCACAGACGCCAGCCTCTCCGGCTGGGGAGCCCACATGGGGTCCCTGGTTGTTCAGGGCAAGTGGTCCCAAGTGGAAACCAGCTACAGCATCAACCTGCTGGAACTGAGAGCTGCTCGCCTGGCCCTGCGCCATTTCAGCCGGTCCATCCATCGTCAACATGTGCTTCTGATGACGGACAATGTGGCCACCAAGGCCCACATCAACCGCCAGGGCGGCACCAGATCCAGAGCACTGATGAGAGAGGCGGAGTCCCTGGGCCGCTGGGCGGAGCGCCATCTGGAATCCCTTCGCTCCGACCATATCTCCGGAGTGGACAACACACAGGCAGACTGGCTAAGCAGGACGACCATAGATCCTGCGGAGTGGAAACTGGACCCTCGCCTGTTCCACCAGATGTCCGACAGATTCGGGACTCCGGCCGTAGACCTGTTTGCGTCCAGGGACAACAAGCAGCTCGACCGCTTCTACTCCCGGTTCTTCACCCCGGGGGCGGAGGGGACAGACGCCCTGCGTTGCAAGTGGCCCCGCGAGCTACTGTATGCCTTCCATCCCCTGCCTCTCCTTCCTCAATTCATCTCCAAAGTCATCGCAGAGGGAGCAGAGGTCCTCCTCGTGGCCCCGCATTGGCCCCGCAGGTCGTGGTTCGCCGACCTTGTCCACCTGTCGGTGTCTCCTCCGTGGCGCATTCCTCCGGAACAGATCTCCCTCAGCCAGGGGGCCGTGATTCATCCAGAGCCCCAGTGGCTCCAGTTGGCCGTCTGGCACTTGAGGGGGACCAACTAAAAGGCCAAGGCCTGTCGGAGGAGGTAGTGAACACCATTCAGGCGGCGAGACGCCCTTCAACCACCAGGATTTATGATGCGTCCTGGGCCGCTTTCGCCAAGTGGTGTGAGGAGCTGCTCATCGAGCCGACGACCGCGCCTGTTTCCAGAGTGCTTGACTTCCTTCAAGCGGGACTCAACAAGGGCCTGGCCCCGAACACCCTTCGACGCCAAGTGGCGGCTTTGTCTACCGTCTGGTCGGGCGACCACCTTTTGCCTCTCAGCAAAATCCCGAAGGTGCGCCTTTTCCTCAAGGGCGCCTCTAACCTTCGCCCTCCCACCATTCATCGCTACCCCACTTGGCAGCTGTCCGTGGTCCTGCGGGCCCTCTCTGGCCCTCCATTCGAGCCTCTACGCACTACTTCTCTTCGATTCCTGACGCTGAAGACGGCCTTCTTGATTGCCATCACGTCAGCTCGCCGGATTTCGGAGCTGGCGGCTCTTTCTGTTCGCCAGGATCTGTGCGTCATTCACCCTGACAGGGTCATTTTGAGGCTGGACCCGACCTTTACCCCCAAAGTAAACTCATGGTTCCATAGAGCGCAAGACATTGTGTTGCCAAATTTTTGTCCTCATCCGTCGCATCCCAGAGAGCGATCCTGGCACAATCTTGATGTCAGGAGGGCCCTGAAGGTCTACATCGCTCGTACTGCGGAATTCAGGAAGTCAGAGGCTCTTTTCCTCTCCTTCCAGCCCGGTTCCCTAGGGAAGAAGGTCTCTTCCTCCACAATTGGCAGGTGGCTTCGTGCTTGCATTGCGACTGCCTATGAAAGTCAATCCAAGGCCGTTCCGCGCGGCATCACTGCACACTCCACACGAAGTGCTGCTACCTCAGCGGCCTGGGCCACCCAGGCCTCGATCCTGGACATCTGCAGGGCCGCTACGTGGTCCTCTCCTTCTCCATTTGTGCGACACTATAAATTGGACATTTTCGCCTCGGCTGAGGCGTCCTTCGGCAGGCGTGTGCTCCAGGCGGTTGTGTCAGAGACCGAATCCCGGGAGCCTTTTTCTGCCCGCCCAGATGGACAGTAACTTGGGTATGTCCCATTGCTTGGACTCTCCAAGCGGTGTACAGGAAAATGACCATTGGCTTACCTGAAGGGTCCTTTTCTGTACACCGCGGGAGAGTCCAACCCACCCTGGCTCTCGAGGCTGGGATTCGGGTTCTTCGTGTCAACAGTACATCATCTTGGACGCTTCGCTCCGTCCGCACGAACTGACTCCTTCTAAGAATTCTGGGGGATTGAGCACACCAGGAGGAGGTGTGGCTTAAGGAAAAATAGTTCCTCAGTCCTAAGGGCAAGCAGACTGAATTAACCCATTGCTTGGACTCTCCCGCGGTGTACAGAAAAGGACCCTTCAGGTAAGCCAATGGTCATTCTGATTATTTGGATGGGTGAGCGAATACTTTTGGTAATATAGTGTATGTGCGAGGGGAACCTTTACCTTAGCTATACATTTTAACCACAGCAACATAGTTTCTCATTACAGCTGGTTCTCAACTTACCATCACAGTTGAGGCCAGAATTTCCATTGCTAAACAAGGCAGTTGCTGCGTGAGTCAAGCCTGATTTGTGAATGTTGTGTCTTCAGTGTCAATCAGGGTTGAGGATGATTGCCATTGGTTGAAATTAAAGGAGGGTTCTGGCAGGAAAAGGCCGTGTTCTAATTGGTTGCCGGTTTGACAGCCGATGTAGTTAAATAGCTGTCAAACCGGCAGGCTCTGTTCTGTTCTCCTAGTTGTGTTGATTAAAGCAGTTCGTGTTTCAGTGATCACTTGCCTCAGTCATTTGTCCCTTCACAGGGAATATTTAAAAGTGAACATGTGATCGTATAGTGAATAATGTGGTTGTATAGTGGTCATATAGTGAATCTGGCACCCTCCATTGACTTTGCTTGTCAGAAGCCATCTGGGAAGGTCATAAATGGTGGTCACATGATTCTGGGACATTGCAATCATTGTAAATACATGCCAATTGTCAAATGCCTGAATTCTGAGCATGTGACCAATAGTAAAAGCAATAGCACTTAGACTTATATACTGCTTCATAGTGCTTTACAGCTCTCTAAGCAGTTTACAGAGTCAGCCTATTGTCCCCCAACAATCTGGCTCCTCATTATGCCCATCTCGGAAGGATGGAAGGCTGAGTCAACCTTGAGCCTGGTGAGATTCAAACTGCCAAACTGCTGGCAGCTGGCAGTCAGCAGAAGTAACCTACAGTACTGCACTCTAACCACTGCGCCACCATGGCTCAAGGGACCATGGGAATGTTGTGACAGTCATAAATGTGAGAAATGGTCATAAGTAACGTTTTTCAGTGTTTATTGTAACTTTGAATGGTTGCTAAGCAACTGGCTATAAATTACGTGCTACTGCTTGTAAGTCAAGCTATACAACATTGTTAGAAGTTGAGGGCTTGGTAGCCCCCCCCCCCAATTTTTTAGCTTCAAAATAACCATTTGTAGGCGGGTAGAAGGTGATCCAGCAAATCTACCCATATAGCATAGCATTTTGCTGCAAAAGAATTATAAAGTATAGAGGTTCCTGTCAAAGATTCACAGTAGTGACTTGTATAATACTAAGCCAGGATTTCGGTTTGTGAAGCTACATGTTTCACATGGCATGCTAAGTCAAAAAGTTCAAGAATCGTACTATATGGATTAATCTTATGTGTGAACCAGACCACTTTTAAAAGAAGTCATTGTAAAGCTTTGTATATAAATAAGCTTATCCTTTATGGAAATATTGTCACGCTAAATGTTATGTATCATAGTTTTCCCTCTAGTCCGTTTCTCTAGGGGGCGCTGTGCTCGATGTTGATTGGTTGACTGTTTGACAGCCAGCATATATAAGGGGCTGTCAAATAGGGCTCAGCTGTTGCCAGTTAGCTGAGATACGCGAAATGTGAAGTGCCGCGTTTGGCAACCTGTTAACAATAAACTGTTAGCATTTGTTAAGTCCTGGCTTGCCTCCGTTCGTCCACCCGTGTTCTGCCAGCTAGAACATTGGCAACGAGGATGGGATCAACAGGCGGAGCCCAGGCAGAGCTGTGAAAAGTCACTAACCTACGAGCTAAGTCACTGAGAGCTGAATGCCATCAGAGAATCACTTGACGAGAGGTCGAGTAAGTCACTTGCCTACGAAGATTGCCTCTGGTTAATCGACGAAGAAATAAGTTACCTCAGAGATGGCCTCAATGAACACACTAACCGCTTTTAACGTGACCACAGAGACTTGGGACTCCTATATTTCCCATTTTGAGTGTTTTTTTAGAAGCCAACGGCTTTACACACCTAACTGAACAGCGGAAAAAAGCATTTTTTTTTAAATTTAAGTAGTACGGAGATGTTTAATCTTGCGGAGACCCTGGTTGCCCCGCACTCCGTCCATGATGTGACCTGGGACGTTTTAATGTCCAAGTTAAAAAATCATTACACCCTAGCGCTGTCCCACACAACGCACAGATTTGCCTTTTATAGAAGGGTTCAGCTTGAGGGAGAGTCAATAAACGACTATGTGGCTGCTTTACGAGCCGCAGCTGTTCATTGTAGATTCAAAGATTTAGATAAAGCCCTGACAGACCAGATTGGGAGGGTTAGAGACCTCCGCATTCAGCGCCGCCTGCTTGCCAAACCTGAACTCGACTTACAGACAGCCCTGGATGAAGCACCCCCATCTCTTTTAATCTAGACCCCCAAGTACCACCACAGCGTTTGAAGCCGCGTAGAGTACCATTTGCGTTAAAACCCAAAGTAGACGCAGAAATAGACAGGTTATTGGCCCAAGGGGTGTTAGAGCCTATTGACCATGCCTGTTGGGAAACTCCCATTGTCACACCAGTTAAGCATGATGGCTCTGTGCGCATCTGCACTGTCTTTAAGAGCACTTTGAACCATGCTTTGCAGCAGAGCGCGTACCCCGCCTACCACCAAGGCCGAGCTTCAGGCTGTCCTGGGTCTGCTCAATTTTTATAATATTTTCCTGCCTCACAAGGCGTCTGTTGTGGAACCCCTGAACACACTACTAAACTGCTCAGCGAAGTGGGTTTGGGGCAAGAAGGAAGCCACAGCTTTTGACAATGTAAATTTTTTTTTAACGTCTGAGAGTGTCCTGCACCAATAGGATCAATCCCTCCCTGTGATTCTGACTTGTGATGCGTCTCCTTACGGCGTTGGCGCAGTCTTGAGCCACCATCTGCATGCAGGACTAGAAGCCCCTGTGGCATTTTTCTCTCGCACTCTGTCCTCGCCTGAAAGGAACTATAGCCAGCTTGATCGGGAAGCCTTGGCTATAGCAGCCGGGGTGAAGCGTTTCCACTCTTATCTCTATGGCCATCATTTTCATATAGTGACAGACCACAAGCTCCTGCTGGGCATCATTGCTGGGGACAAACAAACGCCCCAAATTCTATCTCCACGATTCACGAGATGGACTGTGTTCCTGGCTGCCTACAACTATACTTTGCATCACAGACCAGGGAAGCACATTTGCCATGCCGATGCTTTGAGCAGGTGCCCTTTGCCCATCGCAGTGAAAGACCCAGCGCCTGCCTCTGAAGTTTTGCTTATCGACTAGATGCAGCTACTGATAACAGCAGCTGATGTGGCCGCACACAAGAGTCGGCACAAGATACTCGCCAAGGTGCTGGCTTGGACTGAACGGGGATGGCCAGCGAAACCTCTGGGCACTGAGTGGCAACCCTTCTCAATTAGGCAACACGAACTCTCTTCTCAGCAGGGTTGCCTCCTGTGGGGTGGCCGAGTGATCATTCCTGCCTCCCTGTGAGAAGCGGTGCTGATAACTTTCCACGAAGGCCACTCGGGCATAGTCCGGATGAAGTCGCTGGGCCGGAGCTATGCTTGGTGGCCGGGCATGGACCAGGACATTGTGTGGTGGGTCTCTGGCTGTTCTAAGTGCCAGGAGTCCCGACCTGCCTGTCCCACAGATCCCATCCAGAATTGGGAGCAGGCAAGGGCTCCATGGTCCTGGATTCATATGGACTTGGCGGGGCCAGTAAAGGGCCAAACTTTTATTGTTATTGTTGATGCTTATTCTAAGTGGGTTGAAATTGCATTATTGTCTTCCACCACTGCCCCTGCCATTATCAAGGTGTTGAGGGTGTTCCCAACCCATGGGTTACCTGATCTGGTCATTTCTGACAATGGGGCCCATTTTACTGCTACATTGCTAGGCGATTTCTTTGCTAGACTACGGGTCCGACACGCTTTTGTAGCCCCCTTCAACCCAGCAGCCAATGGCCTAGCAGAATGCACTGTCAGATCAGCGAAAGAAGCACTGGCTAGGTTTGGCCCCCTCAATTGGCAGGAGGACATAGACACATACTTGCTATGGCAGCATGCCACCCCATGCTCCACAACAAACAAAAGCCCGGCAGAATTATTAATGGGCCGGCGAATCAGAACAACACTAGACAGGCTGCACCCAGAGTATGCCCCTTCAAAGCCCTTAGACTCGCACAGTCAGCTTAAGGGGTTTCCATTAAACACAACAGTTTATGCACGGAATTACTCCGGCCACCCACTATGGGTCCCGGGGGTAGTCAGAAGAATCACAGGCCCCTGCTCATACCAGATAGAGCTAGAGGATGGCTGAGTATGGAGGCGCCATATCAATCAGCTACGAAATTGGCAAAGGGAGTCAAACATGGTGGGAGAGCAACAGGGCCAATCCTATAGGCAAGCCACCGAGAACTCAGAGCAAATGCCTAGGTCCCGGTCTACCTCCCCCGAGCGATCACATAATAGAATAGGAAAACCTAGACACTTACCTGATCTTCCCTGTGAGCTTCCAGCGTTGACAGAGTCTGAAGGCGCAAGGTCCGAGGCCATGGGAACCGCAGCCACAAATGCCGAGGCAGAGGTCACTCTGCAAAGATCAGGGTGGGTCCGTCACCGCCCAGGCTATTTAGAAGACTACACGCGTTCTAAGTGTGAAGGAGTGCTATGTATCATAGTTTTCCCTCTGGTCCGTTTCGCTAGGGAGCGCTGTGCTCGACGCTGATTGGTTGACTGTTGACAGCCAGCATATATAAAGGGCTGTCAAACAGGGCTCAGCTGTTGCCAGTTAGCTGAGACACGCGAAATGTGAAATGCAACCTGTTAGCAATAAACTGTTAGCATTTGTTAAGTCCTGGCTCGCCTCCATTTGTCCACCCGTGTTCTCCTAGCTAGAACACTAAAGTATATTTATTGATTTTATTTTCTTTTTGAAACGATTTCCAAAGTGGAAGGATAGCGAGTACATTGAGTTATAAATGCCAGCGCTGTTTTAATTATGGAAAACTGAACATCAATTCTACTACCATGCTATTTCATTTGGAATCAAAAATGTTACAAAAATATTAATATGTACATTGAGAGCTTACACACCTGAAACAAATTCATTGTGTATCTAATCACACTTGGCTAATAAAGAATTCTATTCTATTCTATTCTATTCTATTCTATTCTATTCTATTCTATTCTATTGAAATATAAACTTTTTTTGTTTCCCTCAAAACTTTCCTGTCTGTTTCTCTGTTTGTAATCTTCAGTTGGATGAAATGCTACATCTTAGGGAAACAATTTTTGAATCAAATTACCTCAAGTGGACTAATTTAAAGGAACTTCAGATATTTGTATTAGCAAATTTGTGGTCACTGCAGTGCTTTCCCACAGCATCTCCATGCCACTGCACTTAAGTGATCATTATTTCTGGTGTGCCCTGCTAGCTTCCCATAAGTAAAGTCAATGGGGAAGCTGGCAGAAAGTCAGAATTTCCTCCACTTCCCACTGCTGGTCATTCTGTTTATCATGATCACTCTGTTATCCTGGCTTGTATAGTGAAATCTTGGGGGGGAGGGGGGAGGAATCAAAAAGATTATACTGTACCAAAGTTAGGAAAGAAGCAACCTAGAACTAAGAAAATTCCTGACAGTGAGAACAATTAACCAATGGAATTGCTTGTCTCCAGAAGTTGTGAGTTGTCCATCACTGAAAATTTTGAAGAAGGGATCAGACACAGTGGTGAAATTCAAACTTTTCCTACCGGTTCTTGTGGGCATAGCTTGGTGGGTGTGGCTTGGCTTGGTGGGTGTGGCTTGGTAGGGGGGTCATAAGGCCAACTTTTCCAAAACTTTCTTTTAGCATTTTTAAACTACCGGTTCTCTTGAATCAGCTGTGTGACAATCAGCTGTGCTGTGTGATTGTTGGAACTTAAAAAAAAAACTTTTTAAAGCATTTTTTTACAACCGGTTCGGGCAAACCAGTAGCATTTTTACTAACAGTTCGGGCGAACGGGCCCGAACCGGTAGCATTTCACTTCTGATCAGACAACCACTTGTCCAGAATGGCTTAGAATCTCCTGCCTGAGCAAGGGTTGGACTTCCAAGGTCCCTTCTAAATCTGTTATTCTGAGCTGTTCCAAAAGGGATGAGGTGCAGAGATTCAGGGACATTTTTACTAGTGGCCCCAGGAAACCTTGTTTCATAATACAGTGTGCAATACACAGACTTGATTGAAAACACTACAATATAATCTTGTCAATTTATTTTGGGTTTAATGCCATACATGAAACCCATTGACTGGGTTTACTCAATCCAACCATTGTGTTTTGTGAATCAAGTTTTGTGTTTTACAGGAGCCTACAAATTAAATGTCTTTTATAAGCCATGATAAAAGCAAACTATGATTTAATGTGCTTTGCGAATTCAGATATTCTGACTGTGCTTGCCTCTCAGCATATCAGATGCTAGAAAACATGTAGGTAGAGACCCCTACCCTTTTTCTGGAGCAGAGGATGCAAAATAATTGCCATTTGGGAACAGAAATTGCCATTCTTCTTTCTGCTTTATTATTGTGCAGAATTCCATACTTTCATAGAAAATAAGGATAGAATTATAGTGGCACAGAAGTGTAAGTATGGGTCACGAGTAAATAAGATGAACAATAGAGAGTCACAAATTAGAGGGCATTTCTTACATTTTCTTTGATTCTAGTTGGTGCTCCGAGAGGCAATTTTCATGGGAGACTCTTGACTTTTCCTCTTCTGAGATTTTTCTCAGGTTAAAACGTGCTCCGTCTTTTCACTCCTACGAGAGTGATGTGCAAAGTTTGCTCGCAGTGCTGTAACTGAGTAGATTGTGATTACCTCTCTGTTTATACCTGGCATTGCGGTGTACATTTGCAAAAGTTGTCTCAGCATTGCAACGTCGTTAGCAGCTTTGCCGTAAAAAATAATGAAGTGTTATCATGCATGACTGGATCCAACCATCAGTATTGATTCTTGCTTGCTGAATGTGGAGTCTTTTTATGAAGAGGTTTAATAGGGCTACATTGCTTAGATCATTTTCAAGCACTAACCAATTAACTGGATGGATGGGCTATGCAAATGGAAGGCATTCTGATTTGAAGTCTATTAGTCTGCGCCAGTACTAAGGAAGTTCTCCAGGAATGAAGGAAAGTCAGCAAGTAACACAGATCAATCACCTGTTTTTTTTAAGGAATATCTGAAGGAAACGGGTCATCTTCAGGCAAGCCGTTTGATGGATCATGTCTTGGTAGAGTTATCAGCATGAAAGAAAGATATAAAACGAGGGAGGAACAGGTGAGCTTCAGGGTTTCGCGAGCTCTATATCAGGAAACAAAGCAGCCTTTTAAGATGGTGGCAGTGCAGTATGCAGAGGGATGCTGGATGCTGAATTCCTTTTCCTGGCTCACTTAAAATCCAAACAAAAATGGTGAAGGTGTTAGTGCCGGAGGTCAAGTGTCTGGGCAACTGCCTGCGTCTAATTGGGAGCACTTAACTTGATGCTTTTTGAAGTACCCAGCTTTTGAGAGAAGAAAGGCTCTCTCTAATGATATGAGACATTTTGGAAAGGCTAAAATTGCTCCCTTTTTCATGATACAGACACAAATTCGGCATTGTGTTTTTATCGGTGGAAACAGGATTCCCTGAATGAGAATTGATTTTTCAGCACTCGTCGTATTTTGAAAAAAAATAGGGCTGCAAACCAAGATAACATTAGAAAGAGAAATGAACTAAAAGGGATAGTTATGGACTTCCTGCCCTGGATATATAAAAGATATTTTGCTAGGAGAGAAGAGTATCATTAGCAAATTATTAAATATCCTCTCTTCCTCTTTGATGTATATTCCATCACTCTTACCGCATGTGTAGTACAAATTTCTCCTTTGGATCTAGAGTCTAGCCATTAAGAGTTGCTGAATGTGAGAAATGAGTGAGATTGTCAGTTGTCTGACAAACAATACCATTGCAAGACAAGTATTGTGTCTGGGTACCTGGAGAAACAAATGGATGTGAAATGCTGTTCAGTCCCAACTCACTCTTTTTAGCGTTGTTTTTTGTTACATATAAAATGCTTCCTAGCTGTTCGGTATTAAAATAGCCTTAGATTAAACAAATGCTAAAATATTTTTCACTGAAGTGTTTTTGACTTTCTTTTTTCTTTGAACTTGGGGAATTGGCTTCTTTTCTAAAATCCAAAACTACTGATAGTTTTCATTTCGGTGTGTGAGAAGATACCAACAGAAGAGGATATTTGTAATAATCAAGGTTAAATTGTGGGGCTCTTCGTGTTCTCTGAGCTTGATTGTGTGCTTGCAAATGTTTCATTAGCAAATTAGGTGACATTTTGGACAATAGAACGTGTTTTGTCCTCCTTTTCATTGTAAAAAAGTTGGTCACCTTAATTATCAGTACTAGAAAAGAGTGGGGTTTACTCTTGTTTTATCAATAGCTTGTACTATCAGTGTTGGTAAGAGTGTTTTACCGCGTTTTCCCAAAAATAAGACAGGGTCTTATTTTCTTTTGACCCCCCCAATAAGCGCTTATTTTTGAGGTGCAGGTGACGGTGAGCGTGGACACCTCATGGATGCTGCTGTGTTGCAATATTTCCAGGGAGGTCTTATTTTTGGGGAGGGCTTATTTTAGCGCATGTGCTCAAAAGCCCGATTGGACTTATTATCTGGGAAGGTCTTATTTTCAGAGAAACAAGGTACGTAGTTCCTTGATTAGACTGTTGTTTACTGTTAACTTGTTTGTCTGAGTTGGGAGTTCCCTGAGTGAAGTATTATTTTTTAACTTCTTGATTATTGGTCTAGTGTTAATCCTGGTTTTTAATCTCTTGCTTGTCTAAGTGTTGATTGCTGGTAAGGAAGTGTTTTGGTTTTTTTGTTTCCTTTTTGACTTTTTGTTTCTTTTGAATGGCATGCACATGTTATTTTATCTCTATGTGTTTGTTGATGGCTGATTTGTCTTCAGTGCCAGGCTTCCAGGAATTTTCTAGGGTTTGGACTCTTGGCTTGGTCTAGGAGAGTTTCCCCAGTTGAAACTGTGTGACAGACCTGTCCCCAAATGATCATTTAGGAAAGTAGACTCTCAACTCCAATTGATTGACGTGAGAAGGACTTTTACTAAAGATGTTGGTTGCAGGAAAATGAGGTGGAATCTGAAGTTCCCACTCACCAATACAAATATGTAAACCCAACGTTCCCCATCCCTTCTCCCATGGTCAGTTGCCATCTAATCCGGGATTGCTGCAATGTTATGGGAAACTCTGGGTTGTTTAGACTGAAATTTCACATCCAGGGCAAGCGATCTTGAAGATGCCCAGCATAACCAGTAGAAACAGCTCTGACCTTCTTCATATGTCAGCTCCCACCATTAGATACACAGGTGTACATTGCCCCAAATGCCTCTCCCTTCCTTTCCCTTCCACTTTGATGGCAGGACACTAAGAAGGCATAAGGCCGACATTGGAGATCTTGACACTGTGGTTAAATCTGTCCACATGTTGTGAAATTAAAGACTTTTCAACGTATCTTCTGACTGCTAGTTCCTGTTCATGGATGTACTCTGCTTGTCTTCAGCCTGTTTGTTCTACATAGTGGTTGTTACAATCCTTTCTCTGTATGTTGTTGATGACTTATGTTTTCTCTTCTAGGTCTGCTAGGTCTTTTGGTTTAATAGGTTGTTTGCAGTTCGTTTATGTGCTACAATGATGCCATGTGATTGTAATAGTCTTTGGCGGTTTTTGAGATGTTTTGGATCTATGGCAGTGTCATCCTTTTCACTGCTTGTGTTGGTTGTGCTATATTGGGTTGAGTGGTTGGGCAGTTTTTGATGAAGTTGCGTGGATATTTATTTTGTTGAAATATGTTATATAATGGAGTCCTTGGTATTGTTTCCTTTTGCTGAAGTTGTGGGTTGCTGCAGTGTGTTTGTGTTCATCTAAGTGATGTTGTTACACAGCTTCTCTTGTGGGAAGTTGGATTGTGTTACTTTGACAGTGTGGGTAATGCTATGATAGACTTGTGTTTCTAATTTGCTTTTTCATGCCTTTGCTGATGAGGATATCTAAGAAGGGTGGCATGTTGTTATTTCTTCTTCCCTTATGAATTTTATTCCTTTGCAGATGTGTGAGAAGAATAGCATAATATCATTTCTTAATTTATACTTGAGAGTTGTAAATAGAGTTGTACATATGAGCCACGGTGGCACAGTAGTTAGAGTGCAGTATTGCAGGCTACTTCTGCTGACTGCAGGCTGCCTGCAATTTGGCAGTTCAAATCTCACCAGGCTCAAGGTTGACTCAGCTTCTCATCCTTCCGAGGTGGGTAAAATGAGGGCCCAGATTGTTGGGGGCAATTATGCTGACTGTAAACCACCTAGAGAGGGCTGTAAAGCACTATGAAGTGGTACATAAGTCTAAGGGCTAAGGGCTATAAAGTAAAAGGCAAATCTAAGGAAAACCTAAAGAAGGAAAAACAAAGAAAAATAGAGAGAGAAAAAGATACAGGAAAAGAAAAAAGAAAAGAAATTAACGTTAGGAACTATATTAACTTCCATCATTTTCTTACAAATCTATTCAGCCCTCACTTGATCTACATTTCCCCCCAATCCTTTCATAAGAAAAAATAATATCATCATCATATTATTTTTTCTTATGTCAGCAAAAAGTCCATTTAAGGTTCCCAGTCTTTTTTTTTTAAATGAAGTCAGTTTATTACTAATGATTTCTTTTAAATACAACAATTAACCATTTTGTTCTGTTAACATTTGCTGAATATTAAGAATCCCTTGGGGCCAGAAATGTACCAAGTTCTACTGAAATGGAAACCAGTGATGTGGTGAGATTTGATTCAGTTTCCTTTATCTGGATAATCCGAGAAACTGTTTGGCTCACAAATGCAAACCAACCGAAATAGATTCCCGTTGGTTTGAATCTGGCTGTTATCAAGCGACGATATGGAAAACACAAGATTCCTTTCCTGTGGAGCCATTTTAAGCATCTGCTCCTAGAAAGTTCTAGAAACCACACAGTTTAAATCACCATGAAAAGTGAAAACATTTGTATTTTAGGGCTCCGAATTTTGCCTTGAAACGCTCCATGTGGCTGGGAATTTACTGGAAAGTTGTAATGATAAAAACAGAATACAGGTAGTCCTTGACTTACAACAGTTCATTTAGTGACCATTCAAACAATTGGTGCGGTGGCCTAGTGGTGGGTCTCTCACCTCACAATCAGGAGCCTGTGAGTTCGATCCTAGGTAGAGGCAGATATTTCTCTCTCTGGGCACAATGAGAATCTATCTGATGAACAAAAGTCTGCAATGGTGCCAGGAAGGGCATCCGGCCATTAAACACTCAGCTCCACTCACCTGACCAGACTCCACCCCGCAAAAGTTTACAGGGTCATTAAAATGATATGATTTAGTGACCATTCAAAGTTACAACATCACAAAAAAAGTGACTTAGGACCGTTTTTCACAGTTACAACCTTTGCATCCTCCCCATGATCACATGATCAAAATTCAGATGCTCAGCAGTTGATTAATACTTATGACCATTGCTGTGTCCCAAAGTCATGTGATCCCCTTGGTTGTCTAACAAAGTCAATGGGGAAGCCAGATTCATTTAACAACCCAGTTACTAACTTATCAACTGCAGTGATTCATTTAACAACGGTGGCAAGAAAGGCCGCAAAATGGGGCAAAATACACTTAACAAATGTCTCACTTAAACAACAGAAATGTTGGACTCAATTGTGGTCGTAAGTCAAGGACTACTTGTATGAGGAACATGAACATGGGGAAACTTAGACAAGTCAAAGAAGAAATTAATCAACTACTCCTTCCCATTTTAGGTGTCAGTGAATTGAAATTGACTGGAGTTGGACTCTTTCAGAAGATCATATTATAGGTGCTCCTCGACCTACAACAGTTTGTTCAGTGACCATTCGAAGTTACAACAGCACTGAAAAAAAGTGACTGAAGACCGACGTTCACACTTATGACTGTTGCAGCATCCCCAAAGTGACGTGACCAAAATTCAGAAGCTTGGCAACCTTGTTCATATTAATGCTGGTTGCAGTGCCCAAGGGTCATGTGATCAGCTTTTGCGACCTTCTGACAAATGGGGAAGCCAGATTCACTTAACAACCATGTTGCTAACTTAATAACTGCAGTGATCCACTTAACCATGTGGCAAGGAAGGCCATCAAATAGGGCAAAACCCACTTAACAAATGCCTCAGCAACATAAACAATTGGGTTCAATTGTGGCCATAAGTCAAGGACTAGCTGCATTTGCTATTCAGGATAGAAAAAGTAAAGAAGAAAACGGATTACATTCATAATTCTGAAAGATACAGAGAAGGCATTTTTGGATACAAATAATGGGCTGCTACGGGTTTGCCCAGGTTCGGGAAAACTTGTAGCTAACGTTATGGCCGGTTCAGAGAACCTCCAAATCCTACCCCTGGCTGGCCCCGTCCACCACACTCCTCACCTGCCACCCCACCCCACCCCTCCCAGGAGTCTCCACATGTCCCATTTTTGGATGCAAGGTAAGTCCAGGGCCTGCGCGGAGGCTCAGTGAGGGGGTGAAAATGGGCCTTCCAAAAGGCCTGTGGATCCTGGGGGAGGCAACCTGGGGGAGGCAGTTTTCGCCCTCTCAGAGGCTCGAGGAAAGCCTCCAGAGCCTGGGGAAGGCAAAAACACCCCCCCTCGCCGTGGTGGAGGAGGCCAACTAGGCCACGCCTACTATGGCCACACTCACCCAGCAACTGAGCAGAGGACCTGTTCCTGACATTTTTGAAGCCCACACTATGGAGTCTGTGATCAAATAATGTCAATTCAACTCTTTAATATCATGGTTATCGAATTTTTTACTTCAGCCCCTGATGTAGAAGAAGAGACTGAAGAGTTTTATGATCAAATCCAATCTGAAATGCAATGCAATGCAATGTGCAAGCAAGTTGTGTTCCCCATTACTGGAGACTGAAATGCTAAAGTTGGGGAAAAAAGAATGAAGCAAGAGAAAGACTTATCAGTTTCTGCCAGTCAGTTATTATATACAGAAATATACACCAGATGGAGTACACAGAAACTAAATTTATTATTGATACTAGCTGGGGCAAGACCACAGTGAAGACACGGCTAAAGACTGACTCTGGAACAGATTGCAAACGGTTTATGTGCTTTCCCTATATCAGTGGTTCTCAACCTTTTCTTCACTGTGGTCCCTCTTTAATTACCTTCTGTGGTCACCGACCTTGGCCACAGACCACGAAGATTTAACTCAAGAGGTAAATCATAACATTTCTTCAAGACTTTATGGACCCCCTGTGATAACATCGTGCCTCCCCCCCCAGGGGTCTGCGGACCACAGGTTGAGAACCACTGCCCTATATAATAACCAATAGAAACAGCTGGGCAAGATGTAAGCAAGACCCAGGCTCAAGTGCATCCGTGCTCATAGAAACTGCCTGGGTAATTATGGGCCAATCATTCTCTTTCAGTCCAATCCTACTTCACAGGGTTGCTGTGGGCAAACAGGATGCCATCTATCTATCTATCTATCGATCTATCGATCGATCGATCTATCTATCGATCTATCGATCTATCGATCTATCGATCTATCATCTATCTATCTATCTATCTATCTATCTATCTATCTATCGATCTATCATCTATCTATCTATCTATCATCGATCATCATCTATCTATCGCTCTATTTATCTATCAGTCTGCCCATCTGTCCATCCCTATCTATCTATCTATCTATCTATCTATCTATCTATCTATCATCTATCTATCTATCTATCTATCTATCTATCTATCTATCTATCTATCATCTATCTATCTATCTGCAGTTTACAATGCAGAAGCATTACTTGCATATTGCCCCCCAACAATTTGGGTCCTCATTTTACCGACCTCGGAAGGATGGAAGGCGGAGTCACCCATGAGCCCTGTCAGGGTCAAACTCCAGGCTATGGACAGAATTTGCCTGCAATACTGCATTTTAATTACTATTTACAATTTTGGCAATCATGGCACCTGTCATTGGGGTGTACCTACCGCATACCCTTAAAATACAAAATGTGTCCTCAACTCACAAAGCTGGTTGTAAGCAGCTTGAGGAGTAGGCTACTGAAACAGTCAGTTGTTCTGGGAGATAGTTCAGGATGGCAGTGAATGAAACCTGGCCTAAGTCTGCCACTCTTCCTGATTTGCTATCTGAATGAGGCACCTGTCACTGACTGATGGCCTTGTAAATCCTCATCGTTTGGTCTGTAATGCTGTAAAGAAACCTGATGTTTTTGACAGAATGTTGTCATTATGGATTAAGCAGCTGAGGTGCTGCTGTGGAGTGAAAACTCAAGTCAAAATGTATGTCACCAGAGTAATATTGATTTTATTAGCAGAGCAATGACTTCTGACCCGATACCCAGAGTGTCAGGCCTCATCTAACCTAAGGGAGACCTACCAAGTGAATAGAATCTCGGTGCATAGGCACCGTAGCTTACACAACATGCTTAAAGCATTTTTGCTTTGAAGATTATATCTCGCTTTCTCCCATGTTTATGAATGTTTACTAAGCTAGACAAAGGTCAGTGCCGAGGTTAACATTATACAAATCTGATTAAAATTAGTGATGCTGCTTTGAAAGGTCAGGTGTGCTCTGTGAATTTTCTTAGAGATTATTTTGTTTATTCTGCATATGTGTACATCTCAAAACTCCTGTAAAGGTCATAGGGAGAGCTTTGTGGAATTATAAGAAAGGCAATTTAATGCCTTAATAACCTTTATTGCGCTGAAACAATAGTCAAAACTAGTTATCTGGCGCGACGTGGGACTCTGTGGATGGAATACATAAACCCGAAACACTTCTTTCTCATTTGTCAAGTGTGTGAGTTGTTAAACGATGCTGCCCAATTTATTGTTCTAACAGAATGGTGTGCTGCAAAATGCAGATTGTTTGTTATAGCATGGTGCCGTGATGGCGAATCTATGGTGGCACGCAGCACCCTCTCTGATGGCACACGAGCCGTCGCCCCAGTTTAGCTTCGCTGCGCATGCACATGTACCTCCCATCGGCCAGCTGGTCTTCAGGTCTCTGCCGTACATACAGGGGGTTGCATGCGGGGGTGGTGGTGAGCACATGCAGGTGGTGGGGGGCATGCAGGGGGTGGGGGGCATGCCGGGGGGACGCGTATGCATGCACGGAGGCGGGGCACATGCATGGGGGATGCACACACATTGCATTTTGGGGGCATGCACACACACATTCGGGGGCACTCTTACATGCTTTGGGCACCTGTTCCAGAAAAGGTTAGCCATCACTGTCATCGTGAATCTGAGAAGTACTTCTTTTTGGTAATACTTTGTACTTGAAGGTTGTTCCTTTTTCTTACTGTAGAGCTTGTCAAATACCTGCATTAAAACTATCATGCAAGTGCTTAAGAGGCAACTGTTGGCTGAGTTCATGTTAAGTTATAAAACTTTATAAGTTATAAAAATTTTAATCCCAGTTTTTTGGGCAAACTGTAATATCTTGGTTCATACACAGGTACTAGCTATAATTCACACAAATTAGCTGATGAGTTGCTGGCAACCGGGTGACTTCTGGTAGTCAGTGAAAGCTCTTTACTGGGCCAAAAAGCAAAAGAAAATATATGTATGTATTTTTAAATGGTCAAATCTCATAAGATGCCCAATATTTTAAAAGATTTCAGATAAGACATTTGATGATATAATAAAATAAGCCCTACATTGTTACTTAGTTTTGATGACTTTTGGATGACTTCAAGAGGGAATAATACATATGCTTTCGGTAGGTCTTGTATTATTGTCTAGTGTGGGGGGTCATAGATGATTTAATAATGATATAGTTCTTAACATAGAGGAGAAAATTTAGAACTATTATCTGAGTATAATGTATAAACCCAACCTTTCTCCAGTGATTTTTTCCACTGGAGAAAGCAATTATGTTTGGAAGAGTTAGCGGTAAAATGAAACCAGGCCATCAAAGAACATGATGGCTAAGTTCCATCAAAGCTGATACCAGCCGGAACATAGAACAACTCAAAAAATAGTGCAAGACCAGAAGATGTAGAGAGACCTGTCCCATAAAATCACCAAGAGTTGAACTTGATTGCACAATATCAATATCATCATCATCATCATCCACTCAGCTATGCAACAGCAATAAATTATTCCAGAAAAACTACATGGTGTATCTTAAAATGTTTTGACTATATATATAACATGCACTGCAGTTCTTCAGCATCCTAGGTGGGTGGAATCTAAGCAGAAGTTCAGAATCCAACACCTTCGTAAAAAAAGGAGCTTGGAAATGAAGAAAGCTAAAAAATAAGTAGATAATACACTTAGATAGCGATATAAATAAGATGAAAACTGTTAGTATGTGTATGATGAGAATAATGATGTTTAATGATATATTATTACTAGAAGATATTAAGAAGACAAGTGGAGAGTTCCATAATGGTTAAATGCTCAATATATTATAATACTAAACTTAGGGAAATAATGTTAATATGAATGTGAAAGATGTGGCAAAAAAGGAACGACGTTGCACAGAGATGTTTGTACCCAGACGACACACTGCTAAAGGAAAGATGGAATGTTTATTTTTGTAACTAAAATAATAATAAAACTCTTTTTAAAAAAACCCAGAATCCAACACCTTCGTTACTTTCCATTGTCAGGCTGGGTTCACATAATATGTAAACCATGCACTTTATGAATTACAGTGGTTGAGTTTACACATTGCACTAAGGCAGTGGTGGGCAACCCGCGGCTCGGGAGCCACATGCGGCTCTTTACACCCTTTAATGCGGCTCTTCTGTGTGCCGGGTGCCCGCTCCCCTCCCTCCTCTCGGGCTTCGGAGGGAAGCTTCTGCAAAAGCCTGGGCGAGTGACAACCAATTTTGGTCCTATGACTGCAGAATGCTGCAAAATACCATAAATGCAGGCCAGTTGTTGAGTGTTTCAAATGTGATTGGAACACTCAACAAGGTGACCACAGTGTGTGTGTGTGTGTGTGTGAGTGAGAAAGACAGACAGAGAGAGGAACAGAGAGAGGGAGTGAGGGAGGGAATCAGAGAGAGACTGACAGACAGACAGACACACACACAGAGACAGAGAGAGACAGAGAGGGGGAGGGAGGGAGAGAAAGATAGACAGACAGAGAGACACACACAGAGTGAGTGATTAAGTGAATGAGTGAGAGACAGACACACCCACATACACAGAGTGACAGAGAGAGAGGAAGGGAGGGGAGAGAGACAGAGGGAGAGACAGAGACAGACACACACACACACAGAGTGAGTGAGAGACAGACACACACACACACAGAGTGACAGTGATGGGGGAGGGAGGGAGAGAGAGACAAAGAGCCAGAGAGAGAGAGAGAGAGAGAAAGAAAAAGAAAAAAAAGAAAGAAAGTGGGAGAGAGAGATGAAATTAAAAACAACAACATACAAACCTGACTTACTCAAACTATCCAAGGAAATGCAAGGCCAATGTTCACATTAGTGGTTGTGACTTTGTCAGTCAATGTCAGGATGTAATTTTCTCTACATTGTAAGGCAAATTTTACGGAATTTAACGTTATCAATAAATAATATCGTTCTAAAGTTTTTGTTTTATTAGTTGTGTTATTTGTATCCTCCCGACCTATGTGGATACTTGCATGCAGAATATTCTCAATAAAAACTTATTGAAACTAAAAACAGTGTACCATCCTATGTATTTTCGGTTTTAAAAATGTGGCTCTCAAAGTAAATTTCAATCGTGGTTTTGGCGAGATTTGGCTCAGTTGAAAAAAAAGGTTGCCCACCACTGCACTAAGGCTTTATGTGGCTGACTATCATTTTGACTTAGAATGTATTCATTGGTCAAGGACTGAACAAAATACAGTTTGCTGTGACACATGAAGTTGAATATCCTTATAAGAAAAGGATAGTCTGTATAGGAAAGACAAGGGATATTTCAAAATATGACACACAGAGAGCAGCTGGACGTTTCAGTCATGTCTGTTAAAAGGGCCATTAGCCCTTGGGTTAAGCAATTTAAGTGATCAACATTTGAGGAAGTAACCCCATCCTAATGAAATTGCTGGACTTTCAAAGATTCTGCATCGTCACCTGTTTTTCCTGGCATTTCACCTGATCTATGAAACTGAAAGTCTAGTTTCTCTGCTCACATTTTAATGCTTAGGGGCTTATCATGTATTCTTTAATTCAGAAGATGACAATTATCTGGGTGTATTATCTGGGTATACAGAATCATGCCTACTAAGTGTGGTAAGATCACACATGGGATACTTCATCTAGTTTTGGTCACCAAAATATTAAAAAAGATGTTGCTATTCCGGAAAGAATGTAGAAAAAGATGATTAAGGGGCTGCAGGCTGAAACATATGAAGAATGGTTGGGTAAGGAAATCACTAGATGTGTAGTTTAGTGAAAAGAAAATTTAGGGGTGACATGATCACAGTGTTCTAATATTTGAGGGTCTGCCACAAAGAAGAAGAGGGTCAAACTATTTTTCAAAGCACCAGAAGGCAAGGCAAGAAACAATGGATAGAAATTGAAAAAGGAGAGAAGCAGTCTAGAACTAAGGAGAAATTTCCTTACAATGAGAACAATTCATCAGTGGAATGAGTTGCCTCCAGAAGTTGCTGGTGTTTCAATACTGGAGATTTTAAGGAAAATATTGGACATCCACTTGTCTAAAATGGTGTAGATTCTCTTGCTTGAGTTGGAGGTTGAACTAGAAGATCTTCAAATTCCTTTCCAACTCTGTTATTCAATAGGACATGAACAGTTTTATTTCTTCTCCTCAAAATAGATGTAACATAAGCACCATTGTAGTGCCATTGTTCCATCTTAATGAAAGTTCTCCCTGCATGGTTGGTCCACATACAAAAGGATTCATATGGCATTTGTCATTTCTTCCCTATTTTTAATCGTAACAATAATTCTACAATTAGGCTACCATTTATAAAGGGTCTGCAATATCTAGCATTTAATCTGCCATAACTGAATATCTCCTCTACATACATATAATTTGCATTCATTTGTTTGAAGGATGAATTGACAGAATTGTATTTTCATTTCCCATCTCTCAATTTACAAATGTTACTCAGAATGTGTAATACTCATCCTCGTTAAAATGCAGGTGAGCTAATAAAATCTTATAAAGGTGCCAGAAGGAGCCAGTGAATTATTCTTTTTCCTAAGCATTTGATGAACAATAGACCAAAATCTATCTCCACTTACCATAAATTAATTCATTGGGACAGAGAGGTTGGGACCAAAAAGACATGTGTGTGTGTGGGAGTGAGCGTTTCTGAATATAAATGTAGTTGGATTTGCTATAATTCTCAACTGGCTTATCTGGAAATGGATGAGGCTTATTTTTGAGTAGTTGTCCCTTGAGATATACTTTTCCCCATGAAAACAAGGAGCCTGTTCCATTAATTTGGTGTGCCTCATTGATATTTTGCAATTTCTTTGCTCTACGGTGTAGATTTTGGCTTTAGAGAGTGAGAGAGAAGGCCCTGAATGGAAGAGTATCCAAGACTAACTATAATGGCTCTTTGGATTATGGTTAATGGATTTTGAAATGTTTCTTTTAGAATTTTTAAAAAATTGATCTACTGTTGAATGTACCAGGACAGCCACGTTTAACCTTCTTCATTAAACTTTGTAAAAAATGAAACGTACTAGCACAGAGTGATGTATTATTTAAACCCAGTTCTGTGCATGTCTACTCATATATAATCTACACTCCCTTTAGTGTATCCTCCTGTTGAATCATATTGGCCAGATTTTTGCTCATGTGTGGCCCTTAAAGATCTTTCCTCTGGTTGGTTGGGAGTGAACTGTGAACAATAGGGGGATTTTTTAATACTGATTTCCTTTGCATTAACATCCCTCTAGCCCACCAAATAGCTATACTGATTAAGAAAATTGTTCCTCTGCTCTTAACATCAGAGGGAAACAATGATTTCAGGTCTATTGACTTTTAGCTCTCCATCAGTGGTGGGTTCCGGATCCTGGGGCAACCAGTACAGTGCAACGGGGCCAGGCGTCCACCACATGAATGTGTGCAGCACGCACATGCATACTTACTGCCCACGAAGCTCCCCAATGTCTCCGCAATGCTCCAGCTGTTTGCCAGAGCATCACTCAGGCATCATACGCTCTGTGTGTGGAGATCCTGAACAGCTCAAATGCAGGTAAAGGAGCACGGGCGGGCAGGCCCTCCAGAGCACCGTACCGGAATGTAGGCACCTGTACGCCCGTACCGGGGCGTATCGGTCATATCCCACCACTGCTCTCCATGCAGGCAAAATAGTATGGAGAAGACTTTGTGTTTTGCAGACATCTGCACATACTTGGTCCTTGATCCCTCATCTGCCCCTGCCAGTAACTCTCAGGGTTGAATATTGCAAGGCTAGGCACTTCTGGGTTAAACTCTGCTTCAGAAATGGGGTCAAAACCCCCCTCTCTCTCTTTTAAAGGAGGATTTGCATGATGTTTTAGAAGATTTTTATAATTTAAAGCTCTAATTAGTCCACGGCTAGAAGACCAATGAATATTAATGTTTGACCTCAAACAAAATATCTAAAAATAAAAGCAAATAAACACTAATTAAATAGTGCATCAAAATATGGTATAAAGCTGTAATTGGACTAGCATCATTTGGTATACCTTTTCAGTATTAGCCATGTTGCTATACAACCTCTGAAAAGCAACACAAAGACCAACAAGAAGGGGTGGTTTTTTTAGTGTGATTTGAGGAGGGGAAAGAAAAGAAGACACATACTGCACATTACACTATGCCACACTGAAGTATAACGAGCGTGCTTCACAAATCTGTATTTCTACTACAGTGGCTTGAAGGATTACTTTTAGTATTTTAAATATTTCAAGGGATTTAGTAATGACTTGTATAGGATTATCTGTGATAAATCAGTATTCAGATGCTTTTTTCAACCATACTGCTAAAACTTCTATACCAGATTGTATCTGCTTGTGGTGATTTTTAATAGAATTTTCCATTTGGAAGAATGTTCAGTTTTATAAATGCTTCAATGGATGTTGTTCTTCGTGATGGGTTGCGTGGAGATTGACGGGTCTTAAATATATAATGATTGGCGGGAAATGGGCTGCATTTCATGAAAGATTGCACTATAATTTTTTTGCCATTGACACAAGCAGGAGAGGGCTGCGGGGGATTCACACGGGTTCAGGTGATCCTCTAGCTAGGATTCTGCCCAATTTGGTGAACCCCCAAATGCCACCCTGGGTTGGCCGCGCCCACCCCTCCCCACCCCTCCCACCCTTCCCTGACCCTCCAGGGAGTCTCCACGCAGCCCATTCATCATGCCAAGTAAGTGCAGGGCCCACATGGAGGCTCAGAGATGGGTGAAAACGGGCCTACTGGAGAATCCGGAAGTCTGGAAACAGGCTTGTTTCCAGCCGCCAGAGCCCGGGAAAGCAGTTTTTGTCCTCCCGGAGGCTCAAGGAAAGCCTCCAAAGCCTGGGGAGAGCAAAAAATGCCTCCCTCCCCACTGTGGTGCAGGAGGCCAACTAGGCCATGCCCACCCAGCAACCTGGCAGAGAACCCATTGCTGCAATTTTTGAAGCCCACCCCTGGACACAAGGATATAGATATTGCATCTTGGAGATTGTGCATAATCTGTCAGCATCTGAAATTGTTACAACGCTGATGAAGTTACCTGGCTGAGTAATGAAAAGTCTGCAATCAAACAACTAAGCTCAGAAAGTACCAACCAATACCATTGTCAGTATTTTTTATGAATCCCCATGTCTTCCCAGAGAAGGCAGTTTTGCATTTGGAGAGGTAAAAAAAAAGAGTTCTATAAGCCTTATAGATGTTTAAATTGTCCCTTCCTCCTTTGAAGCAACGCTCTTCAAAGCAGCTCCTGGCCTCACCCACTTTGAAACATGGCCTTCAACATGCTGCAAAAAGCTTTGTTGGTGCAACCTTTTATGTTCCATGAGATGTTTTACTAGAATCTAAAGAGGGTTTGGCATTTTGATAGTGTTTCTGAGCATATGTAGAAGATGATGCTGATGTCCCCATCCTTTTTATAACATCTTTTTGTGCCAGTGCTATTTCAGAGTTGCTTGACAATTCCATGCTTGCTTTTCAAAGGGAAGTTGTCCCTGGAAGTAAGAGTCTTCCCCTTGGGCAATCTTTCAGAATCTTTAAAAAGAATATGGAGAAGAATTAGAACGAGCTCTTCAAACATGAGGGGGGTTGTTTTCCTTAAAAGTAATTCAGAGCCTATTTTCCAAGCTGAATCAAAGTTTCTTAAAGCAGCAGAAAGTGGTGTCATCCTTGTAGATATCATGAGGAATAACTTGTGGAGATGAGGTATTTTCTTTTGTCGAACACAGATTTCAACAGAAGGTGCTCTGAGAAGCTGGAATGATATTTTTCACTCATTAGAATGAAAACATGATATCAGACGAATAACATACAGAAAAATAATCTGTGGCTGCCACTCCGTCTTGATTCTTTCAAACGCTCATTGAAAACTCTTCCTTTGATTAGTTTTCTGTCTTGTGAAATAGAAGCCATCAGCCACATTTTTTTTTGTTCATCTTTTCATGACGGAATCAGGTTCCATTTGTCACTCTTAGCCTTATTGTTCAGCTGATTTTTTTGTGATGCCACAGAAATTACCTCATCATCACCATTCTTCTTTCACACTTATTTATTTGCAAAAGGCGAGAGCTTGTTAACATGAATCATTTCATCACATTGTTTAGCTTGATATGTATATTTTGTCAGGGCACGGGGAAAAAATGGAATCAAATTACACATGGTTGCAAATAGGCATTAATTATATAGCCTTTGTATGACTCTGAAGCCAGCTTCAGATCCCTTTCCCTTTCTCTTAATTCTGTTCAGTTTGCATTTTCCTAGATAATCATCCTTCCAGAGATCAGATTAGTTCCAATTCTGCTGAATTTTCATAAAAACCTGAAAACAGATCTGTGCCCAAACCTGGAGCCCCAGGTATGCGACTGTGCCCACCTCCTGGCTATACTAATGATTGTTTTTATGATTCCCAGATGCTGTAAGTTTTGTATTTTAATTGTACGCGTTTTATCTATTTTATTATAAGCTGTGTGTGAGAATCAAATTACTCAAATCATCACATCAATCAATCACTTTAGATTGCCAGGGGAGCTAAGGTAGACTGGTGTTTCTTCTCATTCAATTTTTGATGACCCTATCATGATATGGAGATAACCATTCTGAAGCAGATCCCTAAGAAGATTAGAGAAAAAAGGAAGAATTATTCGCAATTAGCGAATAAATTATACCAGAAAGGGGTGTGGTTTAGATGGTTGATGCCTGAAGGTATGCTGATATTCTGGGAGGAGACAAGAATCAGAATCAATTCACCCATAGAGGCGCAGGCCTTTATGGAAAAAAATAAAACACTCCTAGAGAAAACACCAGACATTACAACAGACACGCAGGACACGGGAGGGGCCAGAGCTCTGCCAGTGGAGGGAGATGGGGCAATAGCAAGAAGACTCAGATCACAAAAATAAACAAGAAAATCATATTATTATAAATTGACCGAAAGTGATAATGGAATTATACTTGGATTTTATACTGTAATGTTTAATCTGATTGAATTTAGTAATAGAACTAATATGCTGATTGTAATCAATTATATACCAATGCATTATATATAAATGTATACTATGGGTATGGAGGGAGGGGCGCCTTTCACATTTTGCAACTGCCAAAATTTGTAGACCTGTCCATTTACCCTTTTCCCTATAAATGTTGAAAACCCAATAAAATTTTATTATAAAAAAAAAATTGATGACCCAAATCTGCAGATGTGCTATATGTCAATTGTATCTGAATAGGACTAATATATACATATATACAGAATGTGACTATTTGGACAGTAATGAGTGTATGCTAGTATATCTGGGACACTTCCCCATATTTTTCTGCTTCCCCTAACTCCTATCCCAGTAAGTCCCACAGTCCTAGGCTGCATCAACAGAGGGATAGAATCAAGATCACGTGAAGTGTTAATACCACTTTATAATGCCTTGGTAAGGCCACACTTGGAATACGGCATTCAGTTCTGGTCACCATGATGTAAAAAAAATGTGGAGACTCTAGAAAGAGTGCAGAGAAGAGCAGCAAAGATGATTAGGGGACTGGAGACTAAAACATATGAAGAACAGTTGCAGGAACTGGTTATGTTTAACTTAAGAGAAAGAAGGACTAGGGGAGACATGATAGCATTGTTCCAATATCTCAGGGGTTGCCACAAAGAAGAGGGAGCCAAACTATTCTCCAAGGCACCTGAGGGTAGAACAAGAAGCAATGGGTGGAAACTAATCAAGGAGAGAAGCAATTTAGAACTGAGGAGAAATTTCCTGACAGTTAGAACAATTAATCAGTGGAACAGCTTGCCTCCAGAAGTTGTGAATGCCCCAACACTGGAAGTCTTTAAGAAGATGTTAGATAGCTATTTGTCTGAAACGGTATAGGTTTTCCTGCCTAGGCAGGGGGTTGGACTAGAAGACCTCCAAGGTCCCTTCCAACTCTACTATTGTATTATTGTATTGTATTGTAAGTCAAATTTAAGTTTTTTCTTTAACTTTAATCTTTAGTTCCTTCTACTTCCTTCTAATGTCTAATCTTCAGAATCCCAAATGATTGTTTTTTTAAAAAAAGAATTCAAAACAAAGGTGTTTTCTCAGGGAAGCATTTTTATACTTAATTCCAAAATCTTATTTCAAATTTATATGTATCTTTAATCTATTTCTGACTTTCTAAAATCAAAGTTTTAATTATCCCTGCACTGTTGATTCAATATTTTTTAAAAAAAAAAAGCTCAAAAACTTGTTTTTTAAACTTTTTTCGCTAAGGAATGAATGAAACTCACCTGGTGCTGTAAAATTTGCCTCTCCAAAGTTCCTTAATAGATGAAAAGCAGTTAACAAGCAATATCCAAAAGTGAATACAAAAGGAAGTATGTGAACCCAGTGTCTTTAAAGGAACCTAATATGTATGGGTTGAGTAAAATAGATGTTCTCTCATTCCCCAGAGTTCTAAACCCAATGGAGACCACTGTTTTGCAGTCTCCTCAAAAGGATAAATTGTATGGAGCACTTGTGGGTGATCTCAGGTCTTCTCTTAGCGGAGCCATCTTCAGTTCACCATTTCTGCCTTGCAAGTTCCCCTCTCTAAATATAGTTATTTTCTATGAGATTGTTGGTTGCCTAGAGAATTCTGGGCAAGTTGAGTAATATTTGCGAGTTTTAGAGTGCTACAAAACTCTTGGTCGTCTTCATTTTATTGCGAAAAATAGAGAGAATGAAGACATCTATAAAGGAGAATCTTAGAAGGAAGGAACAAATAAATTATTATTAAAAATAGGTAACTGTTTAAAGCCATTAAAATCTCAAAATATGGCATCCTTCTCTAGAATGTATAAAATCCTCTTCTCTTGGACATAAAATCTATTCTTTACTGTGTGGGTGGATTTTTATTTTTATTTTTTTGGTAATGTCTACCTCTAAATTTGTATGGATTTTATGGATATTTTTTTCCTCTATGGACCAATATAACTATGATTGCTTTTTATGTTGCCAGAAGAACAAAATCAAAAGACTGCCCGCGTCATCCAAAATAATTAGCATATGCCCAACCAATGAATCTCTTAGGTTCTAGTCCCTAAGCATATTTTGGCAGAAAGCAGAGGGATTTACTTCCAAGTTTTTTTTTTGTTTTTTGTTTTGAAAACTGTAATTAAGATCAGGATGTTTGTCTCCCAGGAGAAATTCACATCCATTCACAATTTCCCACATACAGCCTAATTGCTTCAATCCTTGCTCTCTTCCTCCCTCAAGCTGTATATACCAACTAGTTATTACCTCTATGTTGAGTTTGCTAGAACATCATTTAAGTAACTCATTTTGAGTTCACCATAGCAGGAAATGAACCTAAATGCACTTTCTTTGCTGCTGATGCTTCATCGGATGAGGTTTTGTCACTGCTGAGCAATTGTAGCATATGGAAGAACCTGGAGTTGGTCAGATTGTAACAGGGAGTAGGCGGGATAAAAAAACCCCCACTGAATTTTAATTTAGTTCTGCCTGCTTCCTGGCAGCCATGTAGGAGGGATGTTGTAGGCCAAAATGTAGTGTCTCTTCTCGATAATCCACTTAGATCCTGTATTGCCATTACAAGATTCTTCATCAAAGTGGAGAAAGTGAGAGAAAGAGATCAAATATAGTATACGTCTGTTAGACTTCTTCTTCTTGTGCCATATCTATCATTGGACATTGGCAATCACGCTGGCGATTCTATTTCTATCAACAGCCAGACGAAAAGTGCTGTTGAGTTTTGTCCAAATCAGTCCCTTAGAGTTTGAAGCCATGATGGCCTTCTTCAGTCTGGACCTCATTTGCCTTCAATCTGTGCTTGGAAGATTAGACTATTAGACTTAGAAAAGCTAAAGGAGAGAAGCAAGCTGGAACTAAGGAGAAATTTCCTAACAGTGAGGACAATTAACCAGTGGAACAGATTGCCGTCAGAAGTTGTGGGTGCTTCATCACTGGAGGTTTTTAAGAAGAAACTGGACAGTCACTTGTCTGAAATGGTGCAGGGTCTCCTGCTTGAGCAGGGAATTGGACCTTTGAGGTCCCTTCCAGCTCTGTTCTGATTGATTGATAAAGATATAAAAAATAGTAGCAAAATAAAAATGCCGCTATTATAAAAATCAGGCTCTGCTTCCTTATGCAAACAAATGAAAATCAAATTGTTCTTAAAAGTAGCTGATTCTTCAGTTTCACAAATGAATCCGTTCTCTGCAGTTTGGATGTCAGAGTTGTAATGTACTATGTTATAAATAATTACAATTTAGCAAATTCATGCCAATTCAAAATTGTTTATGAACTTTGCCGATAACCCAATAAGATGATAAGTGGGATTACCTGAAGTATTAATTGGCTTTTTACTGATCCTTTTTGACTATTATTATTGTAAAGCCCAAATATGTGTGTATTTTATACCTATTTAAGACACTTTCGTAGTTACCGGACAACCTGTGACCTGTTGGGTCATCTTTTTAGAGATATTTGCTGACTTAAACAGAGAATCTGAATAACCACGGGTGGATTGCTATTGTTTTGGTTTTAAAATTAAAATTTTATTAGGAAGACATATAGCAAGACAAATTTAGATGCTTTTTGTTTAACAAAGGACACTTTTGTTGAGAACCTTTGTGGATGATTTGCCGTCCTTTAAGAATACATTAACATTTTGATTTCTTTCTCTCGGCTTAAAGCGATATATAGCTGACTATGCTGGAATACTAGTTTCTCCAGAAAAAATCAGCACACTCCCTTTGGTTTTTTCCTTGTGCTTTATTTATAGTGACAGCAAAGCATTAGAAACTCTGTTTGCTGAAGAGGGTCATCTTCGTTTTCTGATAAATTGAGGGTAGTTTTTGGAATCATGACAATGTCATTTTTGAATGCACTGGTGTTTGTTTTTGCTACGAGGAGATACTTGTGGAGTTTCCCCACAATCATCTGCGTTCCATTGCAAAGCCTTGGAAGATCCAAGTTTCTCATTAAATTGATGGGAGATCCTGTCTTGTTTCCCAGTTTATGTGAAGGCCGTCCAGAAAGTTCAACTGTTGGAATGATTATCATTAGCTCCTTGACTGACAGCATGGAAGGAACAATATTCTTTCATCATTATGGGGAAGCATCTAATGCAGAGGTGAACAATTAATTTTCCCAGGGGGCCACATGAAAAACTGGAATTGTTGTGGACTGTGGCCGCACTCCTGCTGCCACCCCTGCTGCCATCCCGTTGCTATTCCCTATGTTCTCCGCCACCATTGCTCCTATGGTTGCCACCCTCTTGCTGCCACCACTGATGCCACAGGCAGGTGAGGAATAGTCAAATCTGCCCAGCTCTGATTTCCCCACCTCATCATTCATTGACAGTAACCAAGACAGAATTCTTTTAGAACAGTTCTGCAGAATTATCAAAATGGAGGTGAACTCTACAGTCTTCCATAGTGCTTGCTGGAGGATCCATGTCTTCAGTTAATACTATTTCATCATTTAGATTTTTCTGAACTTTGCCTTCTCCAACATCTGGTAAGAACTCAGTGTATCTTCTTTCTCCCTGACTCAGTCATGTGTTTGTCCTCAATTAAAACTTGGCAAAGCTTCTCCATAAGTATGGTTTTCCTTTGGATGCATGAATTCTCCACCTCAGCATCACTTCCTCTTTTCCCAACTGGTGGAACGGATGGAAATCGCCACAGCAAACGGTTAAAATTTTCCTTGAAGGGTCTCATTCTTTCCTCATATATCAAGAAGAGTCTGGTCTACAGAGCCAAAGCTCTCTCCGTTCAGAAAATAAGTCTTGCATGTCAAAGCAAATGTTCAGAATTTAAATGCCCTTGCAATTAAATCTGGCCAATTATTTGGCTGCTGATTAAAAAAAAAACGCTGTTCTATTTCTGGCCACTTTGGATTGCATATCACTGTAATGAAAAATGAGACATTGCCATGTTTCCGTATATACATCATGGCATCTTGACATGGTACCATCATATATCTTGACCAAGCAACAAATGTTGAACAGAGGATGATGTGCCTTCTGGTGTTTCTAAGATCACCATCATCATAATTCACCGCATCAGTTGGCCTCTGTATGTTGTTGATCTCAAAGTTGCTTGATTCATTGGGTTTTCAACTCAGCCTCTCACTTTTCAATCTTAGTAGTCATGTCATCCAAGAATAGGTGTTCTTCTCTTAGAAGCTTATTAAACTCATTCTCCTCATTCATTTTTTTGATATGCATAGAAACACATTGCTGTTAATTTCTTACTGTTTGTTATTTGGAGCTGATGATTCCAGCCATCATCTCCAAGAGGAAATAAAAGTAAGTCCAGGTAGTTTTACTGTCATTTGAAATTATGATGGCCATCCAGCCAAAACAGATTGTCCTAAGGTTAGCAAAGAGGTGAGACTATATGCTGTCCCTTATTTATTCTACCTGTATACCTAATATAACATGAAAAATTGATTTAGAAGAGGAGCGTGGTTTTAAAATGGGAAGAAGATATATCAATTACTTGTTCTATGCTGATGATCCTACTCTGGTAACTGAAAATATATAGATGATTTGGAATCTTTACTAATGAAAGTCAAGGATTGTGAAAAAAATGGTTCTACAATCAAATGCAAAGAATGACAATGGGTAGAGCAAGTAGGCTTAAAACTGGCGATAAAGGTACAGAAATGGTGGATAGTTTCTGACTTTTAGGATTGCTCATCAACAGTAAAGCAACAAGCAGGCAAGAAATATGATATAGATTAATATTAGGTACAGTAGCCATGTAGGCTTGGGAAAAGAATTGCATATGCTATGATATGTCAATATCTTCAAAGACAAGAATCATGTCTGCAATTCAAATCATTTTCCCTCTGAAGCTCTATGGAAGCAAAAGTTGGACTTTGAAGAAGCAGTCTAGACAGAATATTAATGCATTTGAAGTAAGGTGCAATAGAAGGTTACCAAGAATAGTATGGTCAACTAAGAAAACAAGCAAATCAACCCAGAATTCTTATCTGAGATCCTATTGAGAGGCTCAAATTATCACACTTCTGATACATTAGGCAAATACCTAGAGTTTTGAATAAGTCTATAATCTGGGAAAGCTTGGAGAGAATAGTATGACTAGCAGCAAAATGGATAGACTCAGTTAGAGAAGTGATGGGTACACTGTTGGAAAAGCAAGTTGCTGATAGATCGTCCCAGAAAAAATGCAGTCATTAAGAATTGACATCAACGATGTCAACGTCATCATCATCAACTATTTTGCTGTTCCTCTGATAAATCTGGCATGTATATTATAACATACAGTGGATTTGGAATTTACAAAACCAGTTTTGTAAGAATGGCAATTACACTTTTACTTGGCTTGTTATCCTTGAAAAACTCTGAAAAAAAGTGCTGTAGTTTTCAATGATTCTGGTAAACTTTGGGTTGTTAAATGCCGAAATATAAACTTTACTGAAAGGAATATGCTCATTTGCAGTGGTGAAATCTCTCCAGTCCAAGAGAAGCCTAACCATCTTCTTTCTCAGATCATTAGCCCTATTATATGGAACATTATTGTCTATTATTCAGCTATTGAAGGTATCACATAGGAACTTAAATTTTAGCTGGTTTTATATCATTAGTTCCACTGGATCCTAGTCATGATTACATTTGTTAAACTGCGGGCAGAGCTGCCAAGGAAACCATTTTGCATCAAGTCTGTGGAAATGTACACGTTTGCCCTCTTACTCACTCATTCATACAAAGCTTTGCTAAATTCTGACCAAACTGAGCTTTTACATTCTTTTTTCTTGAGCTTTTTCAACTGCATTTTCTATTCTATCCTTTGTTCCCATTGTTCTTTGACATTCCATTATGACTGATTTTTGTTTGGATATCTATCTCTCTACCTATCTACCTATCTACCTATCTACCTATCTACCTATCTACCTATCTACCTATCTACCTACCTACCTACCTACCTACCTACCTACCTACCTACCCATCCATCCATCCATCCATCCATCCATCCATCCATCCATCCATCTAACCTATCTATCTATCTATCTATCTATCTATCTATCTATCTATCTATCTATCTATCTATCTATCTATCTATCATCTATCAAAAATCTGAACCTTTAAATAATATTTATTGAGTTACAATGAGAAGGAAATGAAATATATATTGGGAAGCAAACCATGAAAAAGCAGATCCTTAAGTTCCTCATACATATTTAATTTCAGATGCTTCCATAGTCTTTTCTCTTGCTCCAACTATTCAATCCATTTGTCTTTTCTATTCCTCCTCATAGCCTTTGCTCTTAAAGGCACAGATCTTCCCATGGTTGCTAAGATGGCTCACTCATTCCCCTGCAGCTCTGCACCATAAAATATGTTTTAATCTACTCATTTTCAGCTGTTTTTTTTTACTCCCAGGTACAGCTGTATGGTATCTTTAGAAAGTCAGATAGATATTACATCTCACTTTTTCGCGATAGCATCCAACTACAAGCGGCTTACGGAGGAAAAGAGAAATCACCACTCACCAACCCTGTCTCCCTCAAAAAAAAAAAAAAGAAAAGAAAAGAAAAGAAAAGAAACCTCGATGTGATAGAAACATCACAGTGTTTTTGTGCCAGCCAGCTTAAAAGCAGTGAATAGCATCTGATCTGTTGAGTTTCCCTGGGCTTTTTGAGAAGCCATTAGGGATTTTGACCTCAGTCCTTTAGAAGGTGTAGTCCAATCTTTGCTGCTCAGGCAGCCACAAAGAAAGTCTGCTTGGTGCTTTTCCCTACTTTTCCATGCCCTCCAGATATTTTGGAGGCAAATTATGTCTGAACCTCATGCTTTGGGGGCAGGTGCATTCCTCTTCCAATTATAAGGACGAGGAACACTATTTCATAGTCATGTAGTTTTTCACTAGACCATCTTTGAGACTTTGTGGTGTGGTGAAAATATTACAGGATAAAGTTCTCCGTACAAACCTGCATCTCTTGAATATTTTTCCTGCATAAGCAGGGGGTTGGACTAGAAGACTTCCAATGTCCCTTCCAGCTCTGTTTATTCTATTCTATTTTATTCCATTCTATTCTAACAATCATAATTGAGCCCAAAATTTCTGTTACTAAGGACACAGTTCTTAAGCGAATTTTATCCCATTTTATGAACTTTCTTTCCACAGTTGTTAAGAGAATCATGACAGTTGTTAAATGAGTAACACAGCTGTTAAGTGAATCTGGGTTCCCCATTGACTTTGCTTATCAGAAGGTTGCAAAGGGGGATCACATGACCTGCAACCGTCATAAATAAGAGTCAATTGCCAACTCTGTTCATGTGGCCATAGGGCTGCTGCAGCAGTCGTTAAGTGTGAAAAACGGTCATAAGTCACTTTTTTCAGTGCTGTTGTAACTTTGAATGGTCACTAAATGGACTGTTATAAGTCGATGACAACCTGTACAAACTCTTTATTTGTTTTGTCTCTACTGGTAAGGAGTTTGCAGCACCAGACTGATGTCCTTCAACCAGGTGTGGGTTTCAGCCGGCATTACTGCCAATTCACTCATGCGCTTGCTTTGCTCATGCACGCTCATGCGCAATTCAATAAAAATGGTTCTGCACATGTGCAGAACTAAAAAAAAAGATATGGTGGTGGCGATGGAGGTGGTGATGGTGGTGACGATCAGGGAACTGTTTCGGGGGCATGGCCAGCCTGGGTCGCTGCCATTTCTGCGACCCATGCTGGCATACCACTACTGGTTTGGCCGAACCAGGCCAAACTGGTAGGAACCCACCTCTGCCTCTGCCTGTGTAAGCTAAGCAGAGTCTGGATCAGAGTTAGGACCAGAAAGGTGGGGGGAACTATTAGGGAAGACCAGGAATGTAGGTAGAACTAGAAAATAAAGAAACAAGCAACAACATCAAAATTCCAGAAGAAGACCATTGGCAAACCACTCAGTAGAGCTGCCATGAGATGAACTGAAAGGAGATTTTACTTGTAGGGAAGAAATGAAAAATATGTCAAAGGTTGGCAGCAGTCTTCGTGGCTGTACTTCCTATTCATTCTGGTTTGCTTGCTACCATATTGTAAGTTCCTTTTGTATCCATTATATATAAGGACACCGAACAATGGATATAATACAGCCCAGGTTCAAATCCCAGTAAGGGTATGGCTAGCTGATGAGAGCTAATTAGCTCGAAATAGATCTATACTAGTCTCCCTTTATTTATTTATCAGTACAAATACATTATCTATCTATCTATCTATCTATCTATCTATCTATCTATCTATCTATCTATCTATCTATCTATCATCTATCTATCTATCTATCTATCTATCTATCTATCTATCTATCTATCTTCAGGCTGCTGTCTTTGGCTTAAAATGTGATCGGAGATTTACAGAAAGACGGCAGCTCCGATCGCATTTTAAGCCAAAGACAGCAGCCTGAAGATGGCAAGTGAGATCTTGCCGAAACGTTGCCAAGACAATCTCAATCCTACATGGGAAAAGACCCGAATACAACAAAACCAGCAAATAAATATATATAGAACCCTTCGAATGTCAATCATGCATCTGTCTGGTTGAAAATTCACAGTATTTTCATTTTAAGAAACGGTCGGGAGGACAGGGAAAATATTTCAGTGTTGGATTAAGGTTGGGAGGCAAGAATTATCATGTTACATTTTCATTGCTGAAGGCAATAGTGTAGACCTGTAATGTAGTATTTAGAAAGTTGTACTGATCAGCTGTTTACATCCAATTATTCTCGCTGTGAACAGATGCACAGTGTGAATGCTGTATTCTGTACAAGATTTTACTCCTATCGAAACATAATGGAAACAAAACCTGGGAGATTAACTGGCACAGTTGGAGTGAATGTATATTTTTTCCCCCAAGTAAATCTTATCAGCATTGCTTGCCTGTTTATTACACAGATTGCGCTCAGATATCTTCGCATTTCACTTTTATGCTAGAAGAAACTCCCCCTCTCCTCAAGCTTTTCAGGAATCGAAAATTGTCTGTTTATATCCAATAGCTATTCTTGAAAATCTTTATCATTGTTGGAAGGAAAAAGAAGAAGAAGAAATAATTGGAGGATTGTTTGTTTTGGAAACATCTCTTCTGACCTAGGCTTCCCAAGAGCATGAAAAAAACTCCTTGTCCCAACAAAAATCCCTTTTATTAATTTGCTGTGAAATCTGCTCATTCACGTCCATCAAAGTCTTTCAAGGGAGGATTTACAGTCACAGATGTTATCTGGCTTGGAGAGCTGACAGGCCGATATCTGCAAAACATGGCAAGGAATCTCGGAGAGTCATGAATCAATTAAGTGAACTAATTGTCTCCTGCAAGCTCCACTCTCCTTTCGCTCCTCTTTTATTTCCTCTGGCAGGGGCCATTCATCTTCCACCTGTGGCCCTATTCCCAAGTCACCCCCTGTTCTTTAGCGGTTCCCTTGGTCTGGCAACTCTGCGCATGCGCACACTGGGAACTGATAACTGGCATATGGCTCTAACCCTCTGTCTGCCTCCAACACAGAGCCCTCATCAGAGCCTTTCCCAGACTCCAGGACCGGCGCAGGTTCCTTTCCAACCTCCTCACTATCCGAATATGCTGCCAACTCCACTGGCGGGCCACAACAACATCTTATGAAAATCTGATTGTCCTATACAAAGTGGCAGGAAAACCTTGCAGAATTAAGGAAGGTGCCCAACATCATCATTAGCTGGAAGATGGTTTGGAGTGAAATATACTTGATATTTCTGAAGAAAGACCATGGAATCTGTCAGTCACATAGGTGTTCCGTTCTACCGGTAGTAGATCTTCAGCTCACAGGAGGATTCTCCTAACACTTGTCACATTTTGATCCCCAGCCTAGACATGAAACTAATAGTTTCTAAAGGGTTTCCCCCCCGCCCCGAGTGGCACCGAATCAAATTACGGAGGGAGAAAGGAATGGTTGACATTCTGCTTTTAAAAGTGACCGTAAGCATGACCCAATTCTACTGTAGTGGTGTCATCACAATTGTATCTCGTCGCTGTAGATTCTCATGCTGACAGCCGGAACAAGCTGCTTTAGCTTGCAGTGCTCAGCTGTCATTGAGAACAGCTTGGAAAGTCTTACGTGAATGAAATGTGCGGGGAATCTCTCTCCTCCCAGCCTCTCTCCTTGGTTTTTACTTTCTAAGCTGCCGGTGAAACTGTGATTGCATAGGAGTCAAAATAGCGAAAGGAACCGATATGGATAAACGTGTGTCTCATTGGCATAAAGGTTGCAGCCATATGCAATATCCAGTAACCTCACAAACTTCGGAAGGATTTAAGTGCAATCTAAGCAGCTCGTTTCCAGCAGAAGGACCTTAATTATTTTCATGCTGTTTGAGCAAGTAGGAAAAATGCCACCTTATTTGCTCTTGTTAGAGGCCAAGAATGCTGATTTCTCATATTTCCTGAATAATGGCCTCCTGGCTTGAAGCAAGGATGCCGAGGATTGCAACAAAATTAAATGCAGGGTATGAAATGAATATCTAGATTAGTTTTTAAAAATACAACACAACACATTACTCCATTAGGAAATAGGTTGGCTAACATTTGGAATAAAGTTTTGAAAACTAGTTCTTTGAAAATAAAGAACTCCTAGATAAATCTGATGATCCTATACCAGATTCACAGGACACGGGAGGGGCCGGAGCTCTGCTGGCGGGGGGAGAAGGGGCAATACCAAGAAAACTCAGATCACAAAAATGAGTAAGAAAATCTGCTTGACATAAATTGATTGAAAATATTTGAAGACAAAAGTTTATATGCTGACAAAATATTATTATGTAGTATTAAACTAATCTATGTATAAACGAAAACTATGAGTACGGGGGAGGGAACACTTCCTACATATTGTATGCCAAAATTTGTAACTTATTCCACCATCCCTGTTCCTTGTTATTTTTTCAAAAACCAATAAAACTTTGTTTAAAAAATAAATAAATAAAAGAAAATTACAATCTCAGTATTACGCTTGTTTTAATTTTAAGGTGTAGAAAAACACTTAAGGGGAATTTTTTGAAAGCAATATTCCAAAAGAAACTGATCCAGCATGTCAAACCACATGTAATCTAGAAGTGTTAAGAGTCATAGCAAATATATTTTTTGTATGACAGAGGTTGTTCTCTCTTAAAGGCAGAGTTGTCCGATTTAGAGAGAATTGCAGGGAACAGAGACAGAATGAATAGCTAAATAGAATGCAAACAGATAAGAGGGACAACATGGACTTCCATTTCTTTGAAATTTTAAGATCTTTTAAGTTCTCCCGCTAACGTTTCTAATAACCCTGACTGCACTTTGGAAGGCCAGATCCTGAAGATGAAACTCAAATCCTTTGGCCACCTAATGAGAAGGAAAGACTCACTGGAGAAGAGCCCAATGCTGGGAAAGATTGAGGGCAAAAGAAGAAGGGGACGACAGAGAATGAGGTGGCTGGATGGAGTCACTGAAGCAGTAAGCGTTACCTTAAATGGACTCCAGAGGATGGTAGAGGACAGGAAGGCCTGGAGGAACATGGTCCATGGGATCATGATGAGTCAGGCACGACTTCACAACTAACTAACAACAACAAAATTGGAATTGGAAAGGGTCCCTGAAGGAGTCCAGGCGTAAGTTGGCAGTTCTATATAAGATCAAAAGTCATATTGTGTGAAGTCCTGAGATAGAGATACTAATATCCAAATCGGTGTTGTTATCCTTTGGAAGACAAGGGTGAATGTGGGGGAGGGACCTGCAAAAAGGAAAAAGAAAAAAACACATAAAAATGAAAACTGAATGTCAAAACAGCTGGAGGAAATGGCCAAGAAGAACAGAAGACATGAAAGACAAAATCTTAGAAAGAAACCTAACAAAGAATTTCAGAGAGGCAGTCGAAGAGACAAGAAACAGTATTACAATAATACCTGGAAAGATAACGAAGATGAAAATAGACCCTCCGAAAAGGAAAATCTTCCAGGAGATCTCCAAACTTGGGAGATTCCAAACTTGAGTTGGCATGTTAAAGGGCACCAATGGGCAGATCATCCTAAGGATTCTGGTAGCACTTTTCTCGGCTAACAACTATTATTTAAAAAGCCTAAGTTTTCATGAGTTGTATTCACTTCATCAGATGCTTAAAGTGGCTGATGAAATAAGCTGGAATTCCCATCCGCTTGTTTTAGGATTGCCATATTTGGACTACAGATACCGAGATGATCACTAGATGGACGGGAGCAGGGTTTTCTCAATTTTTTCAGTGCATTGTAATGATTATCTGGATTTCTTGTAGCTCAATAAATCTCTGAAGAAGCTTCTTTGATGAGAAGTGAAACATCATCAGAGAAAAACCAGAAAGTCCAGTTGCCTCTTGAAAAAAGCACCTTTGGGACAACCGTGACCTGGATGACTGAGAATCTCCATAGACATTTATCTTTACTCTCTTTCTAGGCTGGTAAGCAGACAAAACAATTATTTTATATCAGTTACATTCATTATTTTGTCATTATATTTGCTGATATCCCGGCGTTGCCTGGGTATTTATTCATAAAGGACAAATATCCGGACCAAGCTTAATTTCTAATATTGGAATTTTCCCCTTACTAGAGGGCGCCTCCTTGTGGAGTACTGTGAAACAGTTACCATAGCAATTCTAGTGCACTGCACAGTGGAAGCCATTTTACAGCAGTACAGTCGAAGCCAATTTTAAGACACAACAGGTTGCATCTTAACAGAACACACTCCCTGAAGGGGTTTAGGGGTGTCTTACCCCACAGTATTTGTTTCCAGAGAATAAATCATTTGTGTACTAAGTTTGGTTGAAATTGCATTCTAGAGTTATGCTGGAACATTCACACACACAGTTTTTATATAGAGAGATTAATAATTATATATTCTAAGAACCCTTTGTGGCTACGTAGCATTCAGGGGCTTTCTAAGAAATAGAAATAATTATGAGGGCCGGTAGTTTGCTTTACGTTATGCCCGATTTCCTTTACAATTATTTAAAATTAAAAGTTGTTCTTTAAACATTTGAAAGCGGAGTGGGCCAGCTAACCTGATCAGGTGAGTATTATGAGCACTCAATCTGTAGATACATTTGGGCCCACGAATCCCAACTGGGGCCTCAAAATTGTGCTCATAGGAAACTGTCTTTCAGTTCCTCTGCTCCCAAATATAAAGGCATTTTAGCATCAGCAGCATTTTGAACTGAGGCCAGAATTATATTGAATGTCAGTGCAGTTACTTAAGCAGAAGAGTCAATGCTTTCAGTAATTAAGATGTACCCTAATGAATATTAATACTTTAGATTTCTGCAAAAAAGTGAGTTTGGCTTACAATAATAATGTTGCATCCAATAAAACGAATAAAAGAGCATGTATTGAGTACACTGAACTTAAATTATATTTCAGTTAAAATAAACTTACGGTGATATTTATTTCAAAAAGTAAGCTTCCTCTATAAGAAAGTAGGTTCTCTTTCTCTTCCAGTTCTGGGTGGTTTTCCCAGGCTCTTAATTTTTTTTTAAAAAAATCTATATTTTGATTTGTTTTTACCACAGAAGGAACGACTTGGTAGTAGTCATTCAACTTATGACTTTGTTAGACTTTCAAATTCCTTTAAAAACACTTAGCTGAATACAATTCTCAAGTACTGTAACTGTCAAATTGCTTTAACTAATTTATGGAACGGAAGCTAAGGAATGAACAGCAACACTCCATTTAGAGTTATTAGATTAGCCATTATAAAAACCGCAGAAAATACGTACGCCTTTACTTTACGTTCACTTGAATTTGGCTGTTAAGTTTTGACGGAACTTTCATTTAACCAAATGCCTTTGTTTACAACAATAAACGGGTTAATTCTTATATCCCTTTAAATTAAGTATGGCAGCATCAATATTTGCCTACTTCATTGGCTCATAAGTGTGTACAATCAGGTGAGTTATGGAATCTGATCCTGCAGAGATTTATGCAATGTTCTTTTCTACCATAAACCATTTACAGGCAAAAATATTTCCCTCCCCCTTGTTGAAAAAAAAAGATTAATAGCTGTTTTAAACCATTTTTTCTTCTTCAATTTAAGAAGCTTGCAATCAATTCCAGTATTTGCTCAGTAATTCTAGATAAGGGAGGAATTTATAATTGTGAGAAAAAAAGAGATTGCCATCTAAATCATTTGGTTTTTGCTGATTTCAATGTTTTCCCTCAATATTACCTAATATAAACTGGACCCAATTATACCATAATCATATAGTTCTTCCAAAATGTAGGAAACCTTCTCTACAACCAACCATCATTATGGGAACAATCTGAATGAGAATTCCAATATGTAGGTCAGGGGTGTCCAACCTTGGTAAGATTAAGATTTGTGGACTTCAACTCCCAGAATTCCCCAGCCAGCCATGATGTAGGAGATAATGATAGGAGGGTTATTTTTGTACCCTACTTTGATCTTGAGGAGATGTCTGCTTTGAAAAAGAAGGTCTCATTGAAATGCAATTTTTTTTAAAGAGAAATGTAAGTAATTGTAGTGGGTGAGCATTTATGTGAAGGCAAAGGGTTAAAACATGTATAGCTCTTTGTTTGTAGAGCAAAATTTATAGTACTGAATATATGTAGTATTGTATGTATGTATAACAGAACAGAATAATAGAGTTGGAAGAGACTCTGTAGGTAATCTAATCCATGAATGTGAAGCAAAATATGTGCCATTTTGACAGAAAAGAGGACAAATAACTGCAATTGATTTGTTGCATACTTTGCTGGTAAATAACTATTATCTCTTCTGTGATTAATAATAATGAATGATCCTCCGTGGGATCACACAAGAATACAGTCCTCTGGCGTTTCCCATTTAGAGAGCAACAGGCTTATTTTTTTTCTTCCAAACTTTCCTTTAATCAACTTAAGAAGCAGATAAGTGTCTATCCTCAACAGTCTAGCACATTACTAGCTCCATAGGATAGGCAAAATGATTCAACTTCAGATTGAGTTATTCAATATACCGTAGTCATTTGCAATAGCAATAGCAACAAATTTATATACCACTTCATAGTGCTTTTGCAGCCCTCTCTAAGCAGTTTACAGGGTCAGCATATTGCCCCCAATAATCTGGGTCCTCATTTTACCAACTTTGGAAGAATGGAAGGCTGAGTCAACCTTGACCCTGTGAGATTGAACTGCTGCCAATCAGCAGATTTAGCCTGCAATACTGGATTCTAACCACTGTGCCACCATGGCTCTCTCATCCAGATGGCACCAAGATACACTAGACCAACAACCAAGTCATAAACAACACCCCTTTCAAAGAACTACCAATACTGAGAAACAATCCAACAGTAAGCCACCTAATCAATGAACTACACTCCCATCAGCACTGACAGGGCAAGCCACTTGAATTTATAGAGAGAGCAAACCCAATCCTTTGTAGTATCTGGCAGTGAGCAGTAATTTAGATAAAGGAAAGCGGTGGCTCAATGGCTAAGATGCTGAGCTTGTTGATTAGAAAGCTCAGCAGTTTGGTGGTTCGAAACCCTCGCGGCGTGTAATGGGGTGTGCTCCCGTTACTTGTCCCAGCTTCTGCCAACCTAGCAGTTCGAAAGCATGTAAAAATGCAAGTATAAAAAATAGGAACCACCTTTGGTGGGAAGGTAACAGTGTTCCATGTGTCTTCGGTGTTTAGGGGTAAGTTTCGGCAGGCACTACTGCCGGTTTGCTCATGTGCACGCTTCACATGTGCATGCTTGATGCACATTCCATGCACTTGATGCATGTTGTGTGCATGCTTGATGCGGCTGCGTGCATGTGCAGTGCAATTAAAATTGTTCTGCGCATGTGCAGAACTGAAAAACAAGATCACCAATTGCTTGTTAAAATAAAACTTTGATTTAGCTCATTGCAGGAATTTAGCTAAAACTAGGGTACAGCAAGATCATTTACTATAGCTTTCCATCATATATTTTAGTAATTTTTCTACCAAATTTTATTGGTAGAAAATTCTCATGTACTAGTTCTGTATCCTATATTAATCAGTGGAACAGCTTGCCTCTAGAAGTTGTGAATGCCCCAACACTGGAAGTCTTTAAGAAGATGTTGGATAGCCATTTGTCTGGAACGGTATAGGGTTTCCTGCCTAGGCAGGGGGTTGGACTAGAAGACCTCCAAGGTCCCTTCCAACTCTACTATTGTATTGTATTGTATTGTATTGTATTGTATTGTATCCTGTATCTATAATTTGCAACCATTCCCTCGTGTTTCTTTGTGAAACAGCCTCTTGATCTAAAATAGATTAATTTTCAGATCAGTATTCATTATATTTTATGAGCTATATAAAATCTCTTATAAATCATTCATATTTTTCAGCCAACACCATGGCATTATTTTTATGAGCCGCAATGGCACAGTGGTTAGAATGCAGTACTGCAGGCTTCTTCTGCTGACTGCCGGCTGCCTGCAATTTGGCAATTCAAATCTCACCAGGCTCAAGGTGGACTTAGCCTTCCATCCTTCCTAAGTGGGTAAAATAAGGACCCAGATTATTGGGACAATAGGATGACTCTGTAAACCGCTCAGAGAGGGCTATTAAGCACTGTGAAGCAGTATATAAGTCTATTGCTTTTGCTATTATATAAAACTACACTATTCCCATCCCCACCCAACTCACTTCAAACAACGCAAACAACACATATACATTTATCCATAAATATGCTAAACAACAGACCATCAATATCCTTGCCTAACTACCTGGAAAATGTTGAACCATTCACTAAGTGTTCCATTTATTCTTTCGCGTGCTTATTTCTATCTTATTGCTTATTAGATTTATATCCCATCTTTATTTTTTATACAACTCCAGCTGAAATATTGTTCTTGCCTTCTATTTTCCCCATGACAACAAGCCTGTGAATTAGGTTGGGCTGAGAGACAGTAACTGTGAACTCACTCAGAATTCTTTCATGAGTGAGCCAAGGAATACAACTCACAGCTTCCTGATTTCCAGTTGTTCACCATAATCATAATATCAAATTAGCTCTCATATCACTCTTATTGCACTCCTCAACCAGCCTTCAACTCCATATTTATGCAAAGAATTCCTTTACTTAAGACCTATCACTTTTCATACACTTACCCTAAACCATTAGCTGTAACGTTCATCTTTCCCATGACTTGCTTGAGTTAAATTAGTAACATTTGTTAAATTAGTAACACGGTTGTTAAGTGAATCTGGTTTCCCCATTGACTCTGCTTGTCTGAAGGTTGCAAAAAGGGGAACACATGACGGCGGGACATTGCAACTGTCATAAATGTGAGCCAGTTGTCAAGCATCCAAATGTAAATTGTGTGACCATGGGGATGCTACAACAGTCTTAAGTGTGAGTCACTTTTTTCAGTGCCCTTGTAACTTTGAATGGTTACTAAACGAACTGTTGTAAGTCAAGGACAGTGGTGGGTTAGGACAGTATGCCCCGGTACGGGCATACTGGTGCCTGCTGGGAGCACCGGGTACTGCTCTGGTATGGTGCTCCGGAGGGCCCACCCACCCGCCCACGCTCCTTACCGTATTTGAGCTCTTCGGCGCTTCCGTGCATGGAGTACAGCACCTGCGTGATGCTCCGCCAAGCAGATGGAGCATCGCAGGAGGTAAGGACACATGCGTGTGCTGCGCACTTATGCACATGTGCATGCGTGCTGCGCACGTTCATGTAGTGGATGCCGGGCCCTGTTGCACTGTACCGGTTGCACTGGGATCCGGATCCCACCACTACTCAAGGACTGCCTGTAGTAAGCAGATTGTACATCCATCCATAAGCAAACCACATCCTGATTTTGACCTCCCTTCAACTGCACTTACAGCCTTGCCATTTTACAAAAATCTCACCACGTTTGTGAATTTCTCTTCGTCTTGCAGGCCCACATGTTGTTTGCCTGCCTTCCATTGGTGAGGAGATTTGTGCAAGGAACTGTCACGCACAATTATCAAAGGTGCCTTTTGAATGCAGTTACACGTGGACCTCATTTGTCCTAGAGTGCTTTTGACCAGTGATTTTGACCTGAATAGCTTTTTAGTGATTGAAAGACAAACGATTTCCCCCCCTCATACATCTCTGTGCCAATATCCCAACTGTGGCATTTTGATAATGGAGAGCAAAAGCAAGAACTGGAAAGTGGTCGAAGGGGCTCCATTCTTTTTATTTATATATATGCTTTTTAAAAAGAAAACCTACACCCTATAGTATGTAAAAAAAGAACTCAATATCCATTCCTTTCCCCCTTTGCAGCTTTGAAGCAGAGAATTGTTAAGCTGTTGAGAATACTCCGTAAAGGTAAGTGTATTTATTACGCTGCATTGACAAACATTGGCGAGCAGCATTGATTTCCCTTTTATTCAGGGATTTAAGCACTTGGATTAATGATAGAGCTGACAGGGCAATTTCGTTCGCTGCACGCTTGTCCTTCACATGAAACGCCAAGCCCTAGTTAGAGGGGAAAGGGTAAGGAAAGGCAGCAATGTGCTGACCGTGGCCGAATTTAGGTGTGATTGCTGACGTGTTTTATTCTTGGCAGCTGAGATATTAACAGGGTAGCTCTATGCTGAGATTAATGCCGAAGAATAAAGAACAAAAGGGTGTTGTATGAAGCGGGGCTGCTTTTGGTAAGAGCTGACTATAGCAGACTGGCACACTAATGTGTTTAAAGTGAGCTTGTGAGCGGAGCTTTAATTTCATTGTGTTGAATTCATTGCGATAGGCAATGCTGGATAGCAGCCATTCAGCAGAGAAAAGAGGAGGGGGGGGGGGGGAGAGAAAGGTTTCTGCCTAGGTACAGGTAGTCCTCAACTTACAACCATTCATTTAGGGATCATTTGAAGTCGCAATGGAGCTGAAAAAAGTGATGGACGACCATTTCTACACACTTACAACCATTGCAGAATTCTCCATAGCCACATGATCAAAATCCAGGCACTTGGCAACTGGCATGTGTTTGTGATGGTTGCAGCGTCCCGGGGTCATGTGATCCTCTTTTGTGATCTTCTGACAAGCACAGTCAACAGGGAAGCCAGATTCACTTAACGGCCGTGTTACAAACTTAACAACGGCACCGATTCACTGAACCGCAGCGGCACTGATTCACTGAAAGGTCGTAAAATGAGGCCAAACTTATCAATTGTCTTGCTGTGCAACCGAGCAATTTTGGGTCCAGTGGTGATTATAAGTTGAGGACTAGCTGTGTAAGTTTTGGGAATGTCTGGATACTTCCAAAAAAGAAAAAAAAAGAAAAGTGTGACAGCTCAGAAAACAAGACAGAGCATTGCCCCAATGCAGAGGTAGTAGTACAAGTGACAAAAGTAGTAATAGTTGTAATGGTGATGGTGATATTGCTATCCTGGCTGCAAAATGAACAAAACAAAACACCCAAACACCCCACTTTCCAAAACCTTCCCACACTCCTCATCTGGATTGAGAAAAAAAGAAGATTTTAGATGCCAAATGAAAATAAAAAATGGCCAGCAGTATAGTATTTCCCCCCCTGAAGTACAGCAAAACATATAGCTCTGGAGGTCCTTAAAAATACTAAAATATGAAAGCTATTATCCCTTCTTTCTTCAAAAAAGAAAGATATTAACGCTGGAGGAGAACAAACCTGTGATTATATATTATGGTTAAGCAACAATTCGTTGTTAATGTTTTTTTCACATGCTGAGCTTATTTCCTATCAGACTCCAAAAAGGTAAACATTAGAATTGAGAACTGTGATAATTAAAGCAGCCTAAAGCATAAATGACGGGTTTTAAGAAACTGAAGATTGTTACATTATGCAGTGATATGTGAGTTATTAAGCTCGGAATGTCATCAATTGTAAACCACTATGATCAATGGCGGAAAACACTGGTTAAACAACAGATTTATGAAATTGTGCTATGGTTTTTGCCTCTGAGCAGAATTTAATATTTTTTTTTCCTAAGTATACTTTTATTTTATGGTGCACTAAATTGTTTTTTTTAAAAACAGGCTATATGTATAACTGAGTGGCTTTGTAGGCAGAGTAATGCAAGGGAAACATGATAGTGTATGGAAAAATTGTGTTTCTAGAAGGGAAGGGAAAAATAATCTCCGGAGGAGGAAATGCACACTTGTGTGAGGCAGGACAGTGACTTGCTTTATGTGCGTAAAGAAATTTACAGAATTGGGTCTGGATGGATTGCAGGATTTGATATTCTGTGAGTGTTTTCCTTGCAATAGCCCCAAACCATGTGGCAAATCATTATGAAGCTTTCCAACGGTGTAAAAATGCATTTTCTTTTATAACATAGTTAAATATATGTCTTACTCAGGGGAAGTGCTTTCAGGAGCCCCCCAATGAGAGAGAATTGGATTGGGTGGCTTAACTGGTCCTTCCAACCTTTTTCTGAATATTAGTCTTTTTCTCATAATTAATCTCTTCCTTTGCTTCTCATTAACAACCTTGCATTATAATTGAAGCAAAGTGAGTGTGACTGGCTCATTACTATCTAATATGTGGACATGGACTCAGCTGTCCCTACTCTGAGTAAAAAAAATATTCTCTTTTCCCCTTATAGATACCCCCCTTCCAGGGAATGGCTCTTGATGCTCTTTGTGCTTGGATGTTTTCTTGCAGACATTTCATTACCCAACTAGATAACATCACCAGTGCTTCAAGAGAGTGAGGTTTGCTCTCGCTTTATATTCAAGTGTCTTGCCCTGTCAGTGCTGATGGGAGTGTTCTTGGTATTTCCTTGATTAGGTGGTTTACTATTGGATTGTTTCTCAAAATTGGTAGTTCCTTGAAGGGGGTGTTGTTTATGACTTGGTTGTTAGTCTAGTTCTAATCATGGTGTTATCTGGGTGTTGATTGCTGGCAAAGAGGTGTTTTGATCTTGGTAGTGAAATGTCTGCAAAACTATCCATCAAGCTCAGAGAGCACCAAGGACCCCACAGTTCAACCCTGCGCTACAAATGTTCTCTTCTATTGGTAACTTAGCCTTCCTATGTTGTTAGCCTCCAAAATATATTTCAGATTGGGTGGGGTTGTCAGAGGTGGGCTGCGTATACTTTAACAACCGGTTTACCCAAAATTGTGAGCATGTGTGCATGGCTGATTCACCCCTGCGCACGCCCGCTTCATGCACTTCTACTTTGTGAGGGCACGCCTTCCGTGTGCGCCTCCCGCACTTGCGCACAACACCTAAAACAAGCCTTTTTCGATGGGGGCTGCTTTCCACACGCCTGCTAGGTCAGCCATAGTTAATAGAACGGGACAGGCGTGAAAATCAGCTTGGCCGCAAGGTGGGGCGAGTGAGCTGGGAAGTGAGATATCTAGGACCAGATAGTGTCAGGGTGGGTGGAGGGGGGAACCAGTGCTTGGAACTACCGGTTCAGCCAATTCAGTATGAACCTGCAGCAGCCCACCACTGGGTTTGGTGGAAGAAGAGAAGACGATCACAATCCTGGGCAAGGGGAGAGAGACCAGAGAGAGCACTCCTCTTCTAATTGTACATCTCTGTCCTGAGAACTGAAGAATGGTATAGATTGATTCTCAGCTGTAGGGAATACTTTTAATGATTGTCTAATATTAAATCAAAGGCTGTTCCAAAGTCTGAATTTCCATCTAGACTGATCGGCATAGGTTTGTCAAGGAATAGTCATAATAACTTTTCTAAGCTATATAGCAGTGATGGCTAAGCTTTTTCTAAAGGTGTGTCAAAATTGTACGTGCGCATGCTTTCACGTGTGCACGCATGCCCACCCACCTGAGCATGTGTGCTCAACCCCACCCTGCATGGCCTGGGGAGGGCAAAAACCCCCCTCAGAACCTGGAGAGGGGGAGTTTTCTCCCTCCCCAGACTCCGGAGGCTTTCTTGAAGCCTGGGGAGGGCAAAAACAGCCTCCCCCGGCCCCCAGGAAGGCTGAAAATCAGCTGGCTCCACGTGCCACCTGTTGCACACGTGCCATAGATTCGTTATCATGTCTATATAGACCAGTGACGTGCGGTGAGGGTTATGGCTTGTGAGGCTGGTGACGTCATCAGGAAGGCGGGGCCTCCAGTACACGTGGTCCCATTCCCCACCTTACTGAGTGAACATTAAGGGGACCGCAGAGTGCACTGATTCGCGTAGCATTGCTTCCTCCACTGGCGCCAGTCTCTTTCCCCCCCACTCCTTCAAGGTCTCCCACCAACCCAAAGCCCGATCCCCAGAGGCCTCCCTCGGGCCTTCTGCATCCCCCTAACTCCTCCTGCATGGCTTCTTCAGCGTCGTCACCTCAGCGAAGCCCTGCCTTGGCAGCCAGCAAAAGACCCGCCAGCTCCCGGGAATGGCCCCACATCAAACGAGAGACTCACCTACAGGGCGGGCCTTTCCCGAGCCGCCAACTCCGAGAAAAAAATCGGGGTGAGGGAGGGAGATGCACAAAATGGGGGAAGGAGCTTCCCAGGGGTGTGGGAGAGGAGGAGGAAGAAGAAGAGCCCGTCCAAGGCTTGCAGCCGCCGGCGCCCACAAACGCGGGCCCGTGGCGGTGGGTTCCTTTGCGTTTGCTTCCTAAGGACCCGAGAGGCGGCGGGCCGGCTGTATGGTTGTCAAGCGGCTTCACCAATCGCTGCCCAGGAAAAGCGGCTCCGCAGGGCCCGGCAGCAAGGCTTGAGCGGGGTGACAGCGCAGCCGCCTGAATGGGAAAGCAACGAAAGGGGCAGCGAGGGCGGGTGGTGGCTGCAGGCGGCAAGGCTTGAGCGGGGTGAAAGCGCAGCCCCTTTCATTGCTTTCCCATTCAGATGGCTGCGCTTTCACCCCGCTCAAGCCTTGCCGCCTGCAGCCACCACCCGCCCTCGCTGCCCCTTTCGTTGCTTTCCCATTCAGGCGGCTGCGCTTCCCATTCCCATTTCCCATTCAGGCAGCTTCCCATGCAGGCGGCAAGGCTTGAGCGGGGTGAAAGTGCAGCTGCCTGAATGGGAAAGCAACGAAAGGGGCAGCGAGGGCGGGCGGTGGCTGCAGGCAGCAAGGCTTGAGCAGGGTGACAGCGCAGCCACCTGAATGGGAAAGCAACGAAAGGGGCAGCGAGGGCGGGCGGTGGCTGCAGGCGGCAAGGCTTGAGCGGGGTGAAAGTGCAGCCCCTTTCGTTGCTTTCCCATTCAGGTGGCTGCGCTTCCCATTCCCATTTCCCATTGAGGCGGCAAGGCTTGAGCGGGGTGAAAGCGCAGCTGCCTGAATGGGAAAGCAATGAAAGGGGCAGCGAGGGCGGGCGGTGGCTGCATAGAGGAGCTCCGAGGAGCTATGTTTCCCAGGCGTTGGTTGGTGGTAGCTGGACCGGAGCCCAAATCAACATGAAGGGGACCTTTTCCCCCCATTTTTTTTTCTTTTTATGATGATTGCGGTGAGGCTCTGCCTCCCTTGCCTCCCCTGACCGCACGTCACTGATATAGACTGTTCACACGTTACAGTAATAGCAATAGCCCTTAGGCTTATATAACGTTTCACAGTGCTTTACAGCCCTCTCTTAAGTGGTTTACAAAGTCAGCCTATTGCCCCCAACAATCTGGGTCCTCATTTTACCCACTTAGGAAGGATGAAAGGCTAAGTCCACCTTGAGCCTGGTGAGATTTGAATTGCCAAATTGCAGGCAGCCGGCAGTCAGCAGAAGAAGCCTGCAGTACTGCATTCTAACCACTGTGCCATTGCGGCTCATAAAAATAATGCCATGGTGTTGGCTGAAAAATATGAATGATTTATAAGAGATTTTATATAGCTCATAAAATATAATGAATACTGATCTGAAAATTAATCTATTTTAGATCAAGAGGCTGTTTCACAAATAAACATGAGGCAATGGTTGCAAATTATAGATACAGGATACAGAACTAGTACATGAGAATTTTCTACCAATAAAATTTGGTAGAAAAATTACTAAAATATATGATGGAAAGCTATAGTAAATGATCTTGCTGTACCCTAGTTTTAGCTAAATTCCTGCAATGAGCTAAACCAAAGTTTTATTTTAACAAGCAGTTGGTGATCTTGTTTTTCAGTTCTGCACATGCGCAGAACAATTTTAATTGCACTGTACATGCACGCAGCCGCATCAAGCATGCACACACCATGCATCAAGCATGTGCCCAACATGCATCAAGTGGATGGAAGGCTGAGTCAACCTTGAGCCTGGTGAGATTTGAAATAGCAGGCAGCCAGCAGGCAGCAGAAATAACCTGCAGTACTGCACTCTAACCACTGCACCACTGTGGCTGATTAAATCACAATTGGCTGGATTCACGCAACAGGCTCAACCATAAGACATGGTTTACAAAGCACAGTTGTAAAGCCCAAACATGCCCAAACCAAACAGAATATGAGCTTAGAGTCACTAGAGTCTTGTGGTTTTTTGTCAAATGTATTGTGTATTTTTACAGAGCCAAAATGCAAGGGAGGTGAGATGATTGACTGGCAGAATTAAGAAATCACCTAATGGGTCCCTAGCAGGGGTGGCTTCCAGCTTCTTCTACTGCCGGTTCTCTCAGGGACGCGCTTCGGGCGTGCACATGCTTGATGCACGCTATGCGCGCAGTAGGTTAAAAAATGCTTCTGCACATGCACAGAAGCAAAAAGCAAGATGACGGCGCCTATGGTGCTGCCGATAGAACCAGTTTGGGAGTATGGCTGGTTGAATTACTACCTTCTCAGCCGAACCAGTTCGAACCTGTAGGAACCCACCTTTTGTCCCTAGGTACCATTCTCATCTGTCTATCATGACTTGTAACCAATCAAGGCTACATAATGTAGATATAGACTTGGTTCCAGCTTTAGTTGTGCCATGTTAATAAAAAGTAATATGTATTAGTTATGTCACATCTTAGATTAATTATGTCACAAGCAAAATCATAGATTATATCTTTCAGAGATCCTGGAACACCGGGGAACTACCAGAGGACTGGAAAAGAGCTGATGTGGTTCCCATCTTCAAAAAAGGGAAAAAATTAGATCCAGGAAACTACAGACCTATCAGCCTAACCTCAATACCAGGAAAGATTCTGGAAAAAATAATCAAGCAACGAATTTGTGAACACCTAGAAGCAAACAAAGTAATAGCCAAAAGCCAACATGGATTTGTCAAAAACAGATCATGCCAGACTAATCTTATTGCATTCTTTGATAATGTGACAAAATTAGTGGACCAGAGGAATGCCGTTGATATAGTTTACTTGGACTTCAGTAAGGCTTTTGATAAGGTAGACCATAACCTACTACTAGATAAAGTAGAAGAATGTGGGTTAGACAGCATCACCACCAGATGGATTGGTAACTGGCTGACCAACCGCACTCAACGTGTAGTTCTCAATGGAACTGCATCTACATGGAGGGAAGTATGCAGTGGAGTACCCCAAGGCTCTGTTTTAGGCCCAGTACTCTTCAACATCTTCATCAATGATTTGGATGAGGGAATAAATGGGGAACTCATCAAATTTGCAGATGATACCAAGCTGGCAGGAATAGCCAACACTCCAGAAGATAGGCTTAAGATACAGAAGGATCTTGACAAACTTGAACATTGGGCACTATCTAATAAAATGAAATTCAATGGTGAAAAGAGTAAGGTTCTACATTTAGGCAACAAAAACGGAATGCACAGGTACAGTATAGGTGATACCATACTCAGTAGTAGTAACTGTGAAAGGGATCTTGGAGTCCTAGTGGACAACCATTTAAATATGAGCCAGCAGTGTGCAGCAGCTGCCAAAAAAGCCAACACAGTTCTAGGCTGCATCAACAGAGGGATAGAATCAAGATCACGTGAAGTGTTAATACCACTTTATAATGCCTTGGTAAGGCCACACTTGGAATACTGCATTCAGTTCTGGTCGCCACGATGTAAAAAAGATGTGGAGACTCTAGAAAGAGTGCAGAGAAGAGCAACAAAGATGATTAGGGGACTGGAGACTAAAACATACGAAGAACGGTTGCAGGAACTGGGTATGTTTAGCTTAAGAGAAAGAAGGACTAGGGGAGACATGATAGCATTATTCCAATATCTCAGAGGTTGCCACAAAGAAGAGGGAGTCAAACTATTCTCCAAAGCACCTGAGGGTAGAACAAGAAGCAATGGGTGGAAACTAATCAAGGAGAGAAGCAATTTAGAACTGAGGAGGAATTTCCTGACAGTGAGAACAATTAATCAGTGGAACAGCTTGCCTCCAGAAGTTGTGAATGCCCCAACACTGGAAGTCTTTAAGAAGATGTTGGATAGCTATTTGTCTGAAACGGTATAGGGTTTCCTGCCTAGGCAGGGGGTTGGACTAGAAGACCTCCAAGGTCCCTTCCAACTCTACTATTGTATTGTATTGTATAGCCTTGTTTGTATTCTGTACAAGCTAAGTTCTTTAGGCTAGAGACGAATTTGCAAGGTAAAATGTTATTGCCTACGTCTCATCAACTAGAAGGTACAAAAAAGGAAATTGATACCAGTAAAATCTTTGAGGAAGAATGATTTCAAGACAGTCTGTTTCCCAAAGTAGTTCTTTATCCTAAATACATTTATTTTCCTGGCCATCTGGAACAATTTCTTAGCTGTTGTTTGCTGTATACTTTATTTTCAGAATTCTCCTACGATAGGTTATCAAAAGCAAACAGTTTCGTGTTGATAAATTAAGAACAACACTTTTGAAACATGTTCTTTTAGGACTTGACTGTTCTTTCTCCACAGTTGCTTTTAGGCTTCCTCCTGTGTGTCTCCTGGATTACACAGGGTAGATAGATTTTGTCTATCAGTTCTAAATTAGATTGTTTTGAACTGTTTTCGATGTCTTCTTCATTTACATAGCATTCCTTCTGTCAAGAAAGCAGAACCGTGAACTGCACGTATTTGTAGTTTCATATATGGTATATCAATATGTGCTATATTAAGTTGCACTTCTTAAAATAAAGAATTAAAAAGGTTTTCATGCTATTTATAGCACAGGGAGAGAGACCACTAGTATCAGACTTTTTCCAACATCCGAGTGCTCCTTGAGTTCTGACAACAAGAGGGACTAGAATTTCCAAAGCTAAAGAAGACAGTGGTTAACTGAGTCACACCTGATTTTACAACTTGACTTGCCATGGTTGTTAAAAGCAAATCGCTGCAGATGTTAAGTGAATCACATCGTTGTTTAAAAAAAATCTTCCCCTGTTGACTTTGCTTGTCAAAAATCAGCTGGGAAGGTCTCAAATGGCAACCATTTGATTCTGGGACATTGCAACCATCATAAATACAGGCCGGTTGCCAAGTGCTTGAATTTTGATCACGTGATGCTGCGTTGGTTGTAAGTGTGAGTAAGTCAATGTCAGGGCTCCAAGTAACACCCCTAACGAAAGAAGACTCCGAGGCTTGAAGTTCCTCAAAATTCCATTTTATTAGAGATGTCATATTGGCAGATCTGGGAAAACCCGAATCTGAAAGCTTCCAATCCACATCCCTGCCCAGCACTTACATGTCCATCACATGGCTGAATCAAGCACCTTCCAAAACTCGAGAGGCCTCCCAGTCACACCATCGCAGCTGCAGGGCAAGGTGTCCTTGACTCTCTGAGAAAGGAATATTATTCAGACCAGGGACGTGCGGTCAGGGGAGGCAGGGGAGGCAGAGCCTCACCTCTCTTCATGAAATAATAGTATATAATATAATATAATATAATATATATATTATAATATTATATACATCTGTCCGGCTGCGCTCGGGAGCTGCGGAGGCAGAAATGTTGTCGGCGCTCCCGGATGACGAAGGCACGAAACTTTCATGCCTTCATCATCCGGGAGTGCCGACAACATTTCTGCCTCCGCCCTCCGCAGCTCCCGGGCGCGACCGGATGGATGTAGCCACAGCGACGCCGAGGCGGTCCGGGCGGACGAAAGAGCAAGCGAGGCAGCCTGATCCTCGGTCGCTCGCCTGCCGGACTGCCTCGGCGCCATTCTGGCTACCTCCGTCCGGGCGCGCCCGGGAACTGCAGAGGGCGGAGGCAGAAATGTTATCAGCGCTCCTGGATGACGAAGGCACGAAAGCGACTGGGGAACGACGAGAACCTTCCCACCTCTGCTGGATTTCAGTCTGGATTTCAATATGCAGTCGCGAGGAGCGCGCAAAGTCCAGCAGAGGCAGGAAGGTTCTCATCGTTCCCCAGTTGCTTTCGAGGACTGCGGAGTGCGAGCCGGCGGAGCACGCTCAGGAAGGCGGGGAATGGGATCACGTGTGCTGGAGGCTGAGGCAGCCTAAGCCTCCAGCACACGTGGTCCCATTCCCCGCCTTCCTGATGACGTCACTAGCCTCACCAGCCATAAACCTCACCGCACGTCACTGATTCAGACTATACATCTCCCATGCTCCATATAATCCCCCCTCCCATTTTCCTGCAGCAAAACAGGTGGCAAGGCTGAAGGCCCAATATAAAAGTTGGCTTCCAGGCCTGACAAACTACCTGTATTCCATTCAGTTTTGGGTAAAACTGTATTAAAGCCTTTATCACTTGGACGCTGAACCATAATCTGATTACAATAAGGGAACATATATGCCACTATCTTAAGTACAAGTAGTCCTCCACTTATAATAGTTCATTTAGTGACCGTTTGAAGTTACAACTTACAACCATTTTTCACAGTTGCAACTTTTGCAGCATCCCCATGACCAAGTGATCAAAATTCGGGTGCTTGGCAACTGTTTCATACTTATGACCATTGCAGTATCCCGGGGTCATGTGATCACCTTTTGAAACATTCTGACAAGCAAAGTCAACGGGGAAGCTAGATTCCCTTAACAACCGGGTCACTAATTTAACAAGCGTAGTGATTCACTTAGCAACTGTGGCAAGAAAAGTGGTAAAAAGATGCAAAGTTCACTTAACAAATTTCTCACTTAGCAACATACATTTTGGACTCAATTGTGGTCGTACGTCAAACGCTCGCTGTAGTAAAACTGCACAGCATTCAACAGGATCACCTTGTTGCAAGAATAATGTTCGCAAAAGAAACCTACCCAAAGTAATTTGGGGAAAACGGTCCTACTTAATAATGCTTTTCTTATACTCATTTATGTTGGGCTGATCGAAGACTTTTATCTTCTCCTTAGTGGCTCCCTGCTCTTGCTCAGTGTTGGAACTCTAAGAAATAAGCAGTTGCCAGTCAAAAGATGCAATAGCCACTTTACAGGGAATAAGTGTGTGCTGAATAAATTTGGACTGCTTTCAGCGCGCCTCTGCATTATTTCTATCTCCGTTTTGTGAAGGTCAACTCAGGGCTCTTGTGGCTTTCTCTGTTAAATCCAAGGCAAGCCTCCCAAATTGCTTTGCCCCAGCTTAACTCTTCTTCTGTAAGGATCTTTTAAAATGTTACAAAAGAAAGGCTTATGAAGGCACCTACAGAATATACACAACTGTGTGTGTATGTGTGTGTGTCCCAACCATGCCTAATCTTCCATTTGTATTCAGAAAAAAAAAACACACCCTATGCAACAACTGTTTATACAAGTTTATACGAGTGCCCAAAAAGCATGGGCGTGGGTGAGAATGCACATGCGCGTGCCCCAATCCCCAAAATGCAATGCGAGTGCCCCCCCCCCCGTGCATGCACCCCCCCTGTTTTGGCTTCCCAGTTGGTGCAGGAGGCTTTTCAGGCTGAAAATGGGGCGCTGGGCTCATGATCTCTGCAGTTTCTCCCGTGTGCCCAGACTTTCTCCTCCATTCCTCCCACAGAGAGGCACCTGCGGAGGGTGGAATCTGCAGAGATCGGGGAAGGCAGAGGCGGTAGGAATGCAGGAGAAAGGTAGGGTGCACTGGGGGGAAACTGTGAGATCGGTGAAGGCCCCACCCTTGCACATGCACGGGAGAGACCCGAAGACCAACTGGCTGGCGGGAAGCATGTACGCATGCACAGTGGAGCTGGGCTGGCACGCCCGCAGAGAGGGCTCTGCATGCCACCAGTAGCACGCATGCTATAGGTTCACCATCGCGGGTTTATACTGTTTAGGAACTAAAACAATTATATAAAGCACATGTACAACAATAACATCTGCTTCAAAAGACAAGACATTTCATTTCTTGGCTTGTAGGTTGGCCCTTGTTATTTAATGAAATTCATTTAGAATGCCACTTTGAAATGATTCTCTGTAGACAAGAATTTTCAAGATCACACGGAGTATTAGTACTGCTTTATAAAACCCTAGTAAGACCACACCTGGAATACTGCAACTACAAAAAAGCTATTGAGACTTTGGAAAAAGTTCAGAGAAGAGCAACTAAGATAATCAAAGGCCTGGAGACTAAAACATAGGAAGACAGACTACAGGATTTGGGTTTGGCTAGTCTAAAGAATAGAAGACGGTAGTTGAATTTCCAGCCATAAACAAGGTCTTTTCCTTGCTTTTAAACTAAATTGTGTGTCTCAGTTGTCAGTGAGACTTGAAGAAAGTGGGGCATTGAATGCTGCAAACAGAATCGAATTGAATTGAATATTATAGAATGTAATGCAGTGGAGTGGAGTGGAGTGGAGTGGAATGGAATAGAATAGAATAGAATAGTTGGAAGGGACCTTGGAAGTATTCTAGTCCAACCCTGTGTTCAGGCAGGAACCCCTAAATAAATAAAAGAAAATAAAATTATCTTACCTACTAGTTTTGAGGGAGTTCACTACAGCTGTCAAGAGAAAGCCGGATACCCCAATCTGAAAGGAAGACAGAAACGGAATGCCAGAATTCTATATTTTTCTATTTTTCAAATACAATTCACTCATGAGAAGAAATGTATTTGTCTGGTGTAAAACAGTAATCGTTCCTGAACTAGATTTGCTCTTGCTAGTTTAGCAATGGACTGGTCTTTATTTAAACAACTGAAAGACAGATTAAAAATGATCCCCGACTTCCTTATATTGTTAACATATTGGTTACATTACTTTTATTATTGAATTAATAATCCTCATACATTGCTGATGTTTTTAAGGCGATGCTTGTAATATATGATTCTTACTTCATTCATAAAATTTATTGGAATGCTAAAAATGTTGTACTTTTGTTTAGGACCTAGAAGCTATCCACTTCGATGAACTTTCTATAGAAAAGTCTGTGTAAATATTACACTTTGATGGGAGCCATCCAGAGTTTGACTTAAGATGACTGGCTGTGTAAATGCTTCAAATGAAATGAAATAAAACCTACCTGTCTTGGAGCAGTGGATAGATGTTTATTGGCCAAAGTATTAAAATAATATTAAATGGAACAGAGAGGCCCTTTATATCATTAGATCACATTTTTAGACTTTATTTTATGTGCGAGAAAAAGTATATTAAACCTGGGACAGTATAAAATGCAGTAACAGTGGACATGAATTTTATTTAAGGGTTACAGTGTATCTATAGTTGCTAATAGGTGTCAGTGGGATCTTGTCTAAAGTAAAAGAAAAAAGAAAAAGAAAAGCACACAAACAAGTATTCTACGTCTATATGTAGAATATAACATTCCTCAAAAATAATATTATTTGGAGTGGAAAAGTGCAGAATCATAAACTTTCATTCAAAACCTATGAAGGTGTTTTTTTTTGTCTTTTCGTTTCAAACTTCCACCCTACACCCACCCATCACTGATGAAGGACCAGGGATGGCAGAACTTTGGGGCGGAGTGAAAAGGGGGATTCACCTAGATCCTTACGTCACCATAAAAGTCTAACACCCCTAATCTAACTCTAAGCAACCGCTGACCATTAGTTGAGAAGATACCTGTGAGTAGCTCTTAGCAATAAATCAATTTAATATAACCTTCAAGTGTGGACCTGGTCTTTCACAGCTGACAACTGCCTCCCATTGGGAGAAACTGAAAACACTTCAATTGAACAGTATAGGAAAAAGCTATTTTGGCCAGACTATCCAGGGCAGTGATTTGTATTTACTGTATCACTGTAACAGGACTAGACATATCCACCAATTTTTATTTCAATTGCCCCATGAATAGGTATGTTCCTTGTTGGAAATGGATGGGGAATAGAAATATATAATATACCTTTATATATCTAAATATAGATCTATGGATATACATACATACAGTGGTGGGTTTCAAAATTTTTTAGAACCTCTTCTGTAGGTGTGGCCTGCTTTGTGGGAGTGGCTTGTCGACCATGTGACTGGGTGGGAGTGGCTTGCCAGCCATGTGACTGGGTGGGAGTGGCTTGCCAGTCATGTGACCAGGTGGGAGTGGCTTGCTGGCCATGTGACTGGGTGGGCGTGGCCAACTTGTAAAATGTGGTGAAACTCACTTAACAATGCTCTTGCTTAGCAGCCAGAATGTTGGCTCAGAAACTCTGGTATTTGAAGCACGCAAGTCTTAAAGCTGTCAAGTTACAAGACCCTTGCACCCCTAACCCTTTAGAAAAAAAACCCGAGGGGTGTTCAAACTTGACAGCTTTAAGACTTGTGGAATTCAACTCCCAGAATTTCTTCTCCAGTCATGTTGGCTCAGGAACTCTGGCATTGAAGTGTGGAAGTCTTAAAACTGTCGAGTTATAAGACCCTTGCACCCCTAACCCTTAGGAAAAAAGCCCCCAGGGCTGTTCAAACTTGACAGCTTTAAGACTTGTGGACTTCAACTCCCAGAATTCCTCCTCTCGCTCTTCATCTTGATGTTGTGCGGACGGGCGGGGGGAGGGAGCTGCAACCGCTTCTAAACGGCACTGTAGATTTGTGGAACCTCTTCTATAGAAGAGGCTAGAACTGGCCGGAACCAACCCCTGCTACATACATACATACATACATACATACATACATACCATACTGGTTCTGTTGGCATGTCTTGGTGGGCGTGGTGTGACTTGGTAGACGTGGCAGGGAAGTTTACTGCAAAATCCCCATTCCCTCCCGATCAGCTGGGACTTGGGAGGCAGAGAATAGATGGGGGTGGGGCCAGTCAGAGGTGGTATTTACCGGTTCTCCGAACTGCTCAAAATTTCCATTACCTGTTCTCCAGAACTGGTGAGAACCTGCTGAATACCACCTCTGGTACATACATTCAATCTACCTGGATGTGAATTCTGCAAGTTATCCAATGTATTTAGACAGCACTGGGGGTCATTTGTGAAGACTCCCTCCCCCCCTCTTGTTTCTGCAGTCCTACTTTATCCATTTGCAGAATATTTGCTTAACTATTTAGCAGTTTGTTGCTTGCGGTAGCTTTTAATCACTGGTTAAAAAGTGGGCTGAGTACAACCCACTTTCAGTCACTGTAAATTGTTTGCTAGACGTAGAATACCAAAACAGGAGAAAAGAAGTGATGTGCTGCCTTCAATATTTTACAACAATTGCCTACAAACGAGATGGATGAAACTTGCTGTTTATTCAGACTTTCAGCTTTTTTGAGATTTCTATGGGTCTTCAAGATGAACCAATTGGTCCATTCCCGTCCCCTCTTTCCTCTACTGCGTATAATTCTTCTTTTTCTTTTTAGCTTGCTCTGTGCTACCTCTCCACTTGCATTTTCTTATTTCTTTCTGATGCTTTATTGTATACCTTCCTCACCACATTGGAAGCTTAAATTATATTTTAAGCCACTCTGGGATAAATGTTGATGATTAGCTAGATTGAAAAAAGTCCCCAAAGATTAACAGATCTACATCTCTGGCCTTTTAGAGGTTTTAATGACTATACATGAGCATGGAAGCAGGAACAGGATTAGAAGAACCTAGATTAGAACATATTTTGTGTTGATAGTATATTGTAAATTACTGGTACATAGCTGTTGTATTGTCCCCGGTATTCTCTACATACTGTACAGTCATTTCACAATATATCTGAATTATTGGGATTTTTTGTTCTCCCCAGGATCCTGGGAAATCTTAAGATCTTTATTATATGATCATATGTTGACTGTTTGGTTGCACGCTAATGATGAACGTGGGCCAAATATGGAAAAGCAAGGACATCAGCTTGGCAACCAAAATTTAGGTTATTCCACTCTATCGTGTTCCTTGTAGCTATTTATGGGTGTGAAAGTTGGACCTTAAAAAAGCAGGACAGGAAGAAGCTGTGGTGCTCAAGAAAGCCACTGTGTATTCCTTGGACAGCAAAGGTGATTAGTAAGCAAGGTCTGGAGTGCATAAGACTAGACATGTCACTGGAAGGCAAAGTCATAAAACTGAGCCTCACTTATTTTGGCCTTGTCATGCAGAGGAATTCACTGAAGAAAGCAATTATGCTTGGCAGAGTTAGTGGTAAAAGGAAATCAGGCCGCCAAAGAACATGGGCACCATCAGAGCTGACACCAGCTAGAGCATAAAACATCTCAAAGAAGTAGTGGAAGATCAGAAGATATGGAGAGACCAGGCACGTAGAATCGCCAAGAGTCACAGACAATTGAATGGATAACATCATCATCATGTTGAATGTCTTAGCAAAGAATCAGCACTTGGTGATTCTTGTCTAGATTATGAAGCTAAGCATGGCCTGATTGCTACCTGGTGAAAGAGTATACCAGGGCTATAGACAGTGGTGGTATTCGGCCGGTTTGCAGCGGTTCACATGAGCTGGTTGTTGAATTACACACACACACACACACACACACACAATCAAAGTGGATCCTGGGCGCTATGCTGCAATGGAGAAACAGGCAACGGTACGAGGGAAGGCGAAGGCCGCTTTCCCTCCTCCTTCCCTTGTGCCGGCTGCTCCGTTGCCCATTTCTCCATTGCAGCGCAGCACCTAGGATCCACATTGATGTGTGTGTGTGTGTGTGTGTGTGTGTGTGTGTGTGTGTGTGTGTGTGTGATTTAACAACCGGTCCACCCAGAGTTAGGATCACCATTGGAGGAGGCTTGTCCCGCAAGTGCGGCAGACATGGAAGATGGGGATAGACCATGCCTCCGACTGCCAACCTGACCCTGGGCGAACCGGTTGTTAAATGATTTGAATCCCACCAGTGAATATAGGTTACACTAGGAAGTTGAACATAGCTCAGAAGGCAATGATGACTCATTTCCATAACATTGCCAAGAAAACAGGAATCAAGCTGGACTGATTTTTTTTTGGCCTAAACCTGCAGATATTTAGAATGCCAAAGCAGGTGGTCCTTGACTTATGACCACAACTGAGCTCAAAATTTCTGTTGTGAAGCTAGACAGTTATTAAGGGAGTTTAATGTTTCATGACCTTAAGTGAATCATTGCAGTTCTTAAGTTAGTAACACGGTTGTTATGTAAATCTGACTTTTTGGTCGTCAGACGATCACAAAAGGTGATCACATGATTATGGGACACTGCAATCATCATAAATACATGCCAATTGCCAAACATCCAATCCAATCCAATCCAATACAATACAATAGCAGAGTTGGAAGGGACCTTGGAGGTCTTCTAGTCCAACCCCCTGCCTAGGCAGGAAACCCTATACCGTTCCAGACAAATGGCTATCCAACATTTTCTTAAAGACTTCCAGTGTTGGGGCATTCACAACATCTGGAGGCAAGCTGTTCCACTGATTAATTGTTCTAACTGTCAGGAAATTTCTCCTCAGTTCTAAGTTGCTTCTCTCCTTGATTAATTTCCACCCATTGCTTCTTGTTCTACCCTCAGGTGCCTTGGAAAATAGTTTGACTCCCTCTTCTTTGTGGTAACCCCTGAGATGTTGGAACACTGCTATCATGTCTCCCCTGGTCCTTCTTTTCATTAAACTAGACATACCCAGTTCCTGTAACCGTTCTTAGCCTGCAGTACCCTAATCATCTTTGTTGCTCTTCTCTGCACTCTTTCCAGAGTCTCCACATCTTTTCTACATCGTGGCGACCAGAACTGAATGCAGTATTCCAAGTGTGGCTTTACCAAGGCATTATAAAGTGGTATTAACACTTCACATGATCTTGATTCTATCCCTCTGTTTATGTAGCCTAGAACATGTTGGCTTTTTTGGCAAATGTTGATCACATGAACACTGCAATGGTTATAAGTGCTGCAATGGTTATAAGTGTGAAAAATGGCCATGTCACTTTTTTCAGTACCATTGTAACTTTGAACAGTCACTAAATGAATGATAGTGAGTCGAGGCCCACCTGTACGGCAAATGGATCCTTACCTTGTAACCCAACCAGTATTGCCAAGGGTAGAATAACAATAGCATAACATGTCATATAACCTGGTACTACAAAGTCAGAAAATTGTGCACTTCCAGTCTTTTGACATGTTACAATTGCTACGGCAGATTGATTAGGAGCTAGTACTATTGGTTTTAAGAATAATCACTTAAAAAATGACCAGGAGCCAATCTCACATTAGGAAGGTTAAGGATTAATGCTTCATGCTACTTGAAAGCAAAGATTACAGTTTTCAAAGCATAAACAATATTGGTTTCTATTTTCCCATTTGTAGGGAGCTCTTGGGGCAGAAACTATTAGAAATCTCCCAGAATCGGGCAAAGAGAAGCAGATTGGTAGGGGGGGGAGAGGGAAATTATCAGTTCTGATTAGAAGAGTTTATTCATTTTACTTTGTTTAATATCCACGTTATTAAGACAGTGAAGAAAAATATTCTTTCTTTTTTTTGAAATAGGATGGGATAGGGTAGGTAGGTAGGGAAGGTTAGGGTATGGTATGGTAGGATAGGGTAGAGTAGAGTAGGGTAGGGTAGGGTAAGGTAGGGTAGAGTGGGATAGGACAGGACAGGACAGAATACTTTATTTGGCCAAGTGTGATTAGACACAAAAAGAATTTGTCTCCTGTGCAGAAACTCTTAGTGCACATGCAAAGAAACAGAGTTATAATTATCAAAATGACACCAATAAGAGCGGGTAGTAGAGGAGACGGGAAGGACAATAACAATAAAACTACAGCCGTGCAACATGGGTGACTATACTTAGATATAAGACAGTACTGTGAGGATTAGGCGTTCGGTAAGAGTGATGGGACAAGTGGAAAAACTGTCCCTGTGTCTAATTGTTTTGGCATGTAATGCCCTATAGGGCTGTCCCCAGAGGAGGAGTTAAAACAGTTTGTGCCCAGGATGTGAAGGGTCTGTAGATATCTTCTCAGCGCTCTTTGTGACCCACACAATGTATGGGTCCTTGGTGGAAGGCAGGCTGGTTGCAATTGTTGTTGTTTTTCCCTGTAGTTCTAACTATCTATTGGAGTCTGTACTGTTCAGTTTAGTTGCTGTGCCAAACCAGAGAGAAATCTGATAACATTCCCTTTTGCAGGTACAATTCCCAGAAACCTAAGTTGTCCATTTTTTAAACCTAAGATGTCTCTGTCCCGTTTTCCCCAAAATAAGACCTCCCCGGATAATAAGCCCAATTGGGCTTTTGAACACATGCACTAAAATAAGCCCTCCCCCCCAAAAAATAAGCCTTCCCCTAAAATACTTAAACATATGCACAGCCGGTCCCACCATTTCCTGGGGGGGAGGGGGAAACGTGCCCCCGCATGCACCTGCCATCCACGCAGAATGGCCTCGTGGAGGCCGCTCCCGCAAACACTAACTACTACACCCCTTCTCTTAGTGGCAGCTGCAAAATGAGCGGCAGGCCCAGGGCTGGCAAGAGTGTGCCAGAAACAGAACTTTTGACCCTCTATGGATCAGCTGATCTGCGGGCTGCAGGCCAAGGTTAAAGGGGCTTCCCGCACTTCAAAAATAATAAGACCTCCCCGAAAATAAGACCAAGCGTTTTTTGGGGGGTCAATAGGAAACACAGTACTGTATAAGGAGAGAGGTGGGGGGGGGGGTAGGAGGAAGGGAGAGGGGAAGAGAATCTTCTAAAATTTAAAAGTAGCATAATGATTGAAGTAGCAATTCTCATTCTTTTATACTTTCCCTCCATTGATGCAGATGTCAAGAAGTGAGAGATAACTGAGCATAATAGCCTCCTTTTGTTTTCTTGGAAACCTTCTGGGAAATGCTTGAGGAAAAATAAAGGATTGTTTTATTGATTTGGCAACACCAACAGCTGGCACATAGCCTCTTACCTGTTAAATTGGATGTGGATTGCCACTTGACCTGAGTCAAAATACTTGCTGTAAGTCAGGGAATGTGTAAAGAAGATGAAGAAATGCCCTGCTTTCATTTGGGAGTATGTTTGTAGCGCTGACTTTAAAACTGGGTTAGGATAGTATCTCCTGTCCAGAAAGGATGCCTGAGAATCTATCGGAATCCTTCTAGAGCAATCTAGATAGCTCAAATTCTTATCTTTTTCTGGAGCAATGCTTTTCAGCCTGGGCAACTTTAAGAGACATGGGCTTCAAATTCCAGAATTCCTCAGCCAATCATGAAACACTACTGTGGAGGGTAACCCTGCTGCTGGATGAATGCCTATCAACTTCATGATTTCTTCTGCTTTCCAACTTTCTCCATAACTTTGTAAGCACTCAAAGGTATGTGTTCTTCCATGACTTACGTCTGTGTGGGAGCCCACTAAGATTTTTCATGCCTCAGCATACCAGGATTAAAATAATATCATAACTTTCCATTCCATAGGGACAGGGTGACGAACCTATGGCACGTGTAGCCATTTGTCAGGGCACGCGAGGCGTTGCCCTGTCAGCTGGCCAGCGCACGCAGCTGAGGTCAGCCTTTTTAAAAGCCATTTTTCACCCTCCCCAGGCTCCAGAGGCTTTAAAGGAGCCTGGGGAGGGTGAAAAGAGCTTCCCTCCCAAGGTCCTCTAGAGGCTTCAGGAGCTTCCCTGAAGCCTCTGGAGCACAAAAAAACGGCCCTATGGGCAAACAGGAAGTTTGGGAACAGACTTCTGGTTTGCTCGGAGGGTCGGTTTAAGCCCTCTGGAGGCTTCAGGGACCTTCAGGAGGCTTCTCTGAAGCCTCCAGAGGACTAAAAAGGACCCTACGGTTTGCTCGTAGGATCCTTTTTAGTCCTTCGGAGGCTTCAGGGAAGCCACCTGATGGTCCCTGAACCCTCCGGAGGGCCTCGGGGGGGGGGGAGTCTGTTTTTGCCCTTCCCAGGCTCCTATAAAGCCTCTGGAGTTGGGGGATGGGGAAAAAAGCATGGAAAAATGTGGGTGTCGCACCTCTCATGCACGCATGTGCACTGGGGTGTGTGTCTTGCATTGCATTATGGGTGTGGCATGCCCACGCATGACCCCCCTGCACTCCCCCTCCATGGCACGCAAGCCAAAAAAGGTTCACCATCGCTGCCATAGGGGTTCCTTAGCTTTCAATAGGTCACCTTCTATAATGACAGCCCAGGGGTGGGTTTCAAAACTTTTTACTACCTATTCTGTGGGTGTGACCTATTTTGTGGGCATGGCCTGATGGTCATGTGACTGGGTGGGCATGGCCAACTTGATGTCACTTACCAGGAGATGTCATGGATTGGGTAAAATGTGGTGAAGCTCACTTAACAATGGTCTTGCTTAGCAACCAAAATGTTGGGCTCAATTATAGTCATAAGTCAAGGACTATCTCTGCCTTCCTCTGTGTGGCAGTCTTGTCCTAGTAAACTCCTTCTTCTTTCTGCAATTTTCCTCTCTGTTAGAGGCACCAAATAATCTTGATAATGTAAAGTTTCTTGCTGCAGCAGGGGATTGGACTAGATGACCTCTGAGTAGCCTTCTAACCCTAAATTGCTGTGCTCTTTCTTTCTTTCTTTCTTTCTTTCTTTCTTTCTTTCTTTCTTTCTTTCTTTCTTTCTTTCTTTCTCCCTTCCTTTGTGGGAAGCAACCCCCCCCCATAACTGCTGAATGCAAACCTGAGCAGCTTTTCAATTTAAAGCAGGACTCCAAAGTTTGCAGCTTTAAGACTTGGGGACTTCAGCTCCCAGTATTCCACAGCCAGGCATTCTGATTTAAAGTGACAGCATTTGTTTTTCTCCTTTGCTGAATCTCCCAGCATAAAAGTGAGTTTCCTTCCTTCCTTCTTTCTTTCCCTTTCTGTCTCCCTTCCCTCCCCCCTCCCCCCCTCTTTCTCTCACACACAAACACTTTTTAAAGTTTTTCCCCCCTTGCCTGAACTGGCAGGGAAAAAAAAAACATTAAAAAAAAAAGCTGACGAGAGAACAGGTTCTGGGGCATGGCCAAGCCACCATTTTTACTACCGGTCTTATCCAGTATGCCAGATTTTCACTACCTCTTCTGACATACTGGACCATATAGGGAGGAATCCACCTGTGTGACAGCCCATTTTATTCATTCTGTTGAGGGATGACATCTTTCCTTTTCTCCAATTACCCTCTTCTCTTCTAGAGTTTTTGCCTTCCTTTTTTAATCTTCTTGTTAGGTTGCTAGAGAATTTATTATGAATTTCATAAGCAGCTGCTCAAAGAAATATCTCTTCATTGTTTGGTTAGCATAATATTGTATTGCAAACTAGGGCATATAAAACCTTAGCTAGACCAATTCTCGAATACAGCTCATCTGTCTGGAACCCTCACTGCATATAAGACATTAATACAATCGAGCGAGTCCAGAGATATTTCAGGAGAAGAGTCCTCCACTCCTCTGCTCACAACAGAATACCTTATGCCACAAGGCTTGAAATTTTGGGCTTAGACAACTTAGAACTACGCCGCCTTCGGTCTGACCTGAGCGTAGTATACAAAATTATCTGCTACAATGTCCTACCTGTCAACGACTACTTCAGCTTCAACCGCAACAATACACGAGCACACAATACGTACAAACTTAAGCTAAACCGCTCCAAACTCCATTGCAGAAAATACGACATCAGCAACAGAGTGGTCAACGCCTGAAATGCACTACCTGACTCTGTGTCTTCATCCCCAAACCCCCAAAACTTTAACCTTAGACTGTCTACTGTTGACCTCACACCATTCCTAAGAGGTCTGTAAGGGGCACGTGCATAAGCGCACTAACGTACCTACCGTCCCTGTCCTACTGTCCCCACTTATTTGTATCCATTTCCTGTATTCATAATCATGTTTTTACTTATACCTGTTATCTTATACATGCTTGACAAAATAAATAAATAAATAAATAAGTGAGTGAGTGAGTGAGTGAATGAATGAATGAATGAATGAATGAATAAATAAATAAATAAATAAATATAAACATAACTTGAATTTTCTTTGGCAGTTCATAGTTCCCAATCTGAAAAACACACAATGGAAGTTCCTCATAATGTCTTTGCTGAATTTTATGGGAAGCCAGGAGAATGTCAGACCACTGAGGAGATGATGGTATTGAGAAATGTAGCGTCAGGCCCCAAGAGTGACATGTGGAATTACTTTTGTGTAGTTTCTTTCTTGTTCCTGAACCTACAGACAGAATCTTGCTAGATTAAAGCAACTATCTGCATAACTAGAGATATACTCTGTGAACTGCTGGGAAAGGTCTGTCTTTTCCCTCTTCCTGTCTACCAGATATTCCAGGCTCCTCTTCCTCTTGGCCTTCTTGGAGGCAGCCCCTTCTTCCTGGGACTCCAGACTACATTCCACAGCAGGCATTCCCGCACACAGCTCTTTGATACCTTTGCAAAAAATCATTTTATTCTTTGGAGAAATATATAAGGCAAATTCTTTTTTCTTCAGACTGAATGTGAACCCATGGGGGGGGAGGGAATTGAAAGACAGTTTCTCAACAGAGGAGTGGGAAGTTTACATTTTTTATTTCTCTAACAGAAAATGCAGTTGTTGGGGGTATTTGGGATTTTACCATCAGATATGATGCAAGGAGCTTCTCCATCCTTACGGGGTTGTGAGAAGAGTTACACAGGAAAAAGGCGAAGATAACCTTGTTAGCTGAAAAGGGAAGATTTTAAATAATGCTCCAAACCGATGGGATTTATGGGAGCCTAGCAAAAAACAGTGTTTCTTTCCCCCACACTTGCTTGAATATACAGTATCATTTTTCAGTGTCATATAGTGACAATCTGGTTATTAGGTTGTCAGAGTCTTTTTTGACAAAATTGAGTGTTGAGGTTCCTAATTAGATTGCACTAAAACCCACTAGGGGTGCTCATATTTTTCTAATAATTTCTGGCCTACAATTTATTTGTTTGTTTAAGGGCACAAACGTATCAGTCATATCCCGATATAAAAGACTATTTATATTCTCTTTAGAATCTTGGGTTCTTGATGGAAATGTAATATACCAAAGGGTTTTCTCCAAATCATGTGCTCAAAGATGCTAAAAGCCTCATCTAGGGAAGAATTCCACTGGTGTTTCTGGATTCAGGGCGCTATGTACCAAGATGTTATTTTCTTTCTTTCACAATTTATTCCAATTTAATTGGAGCTGCCATCGTGCACAGGTGTCAGTAAAAAAAATGTCATATCTGTATCTTTAAGTTAATAAAGTTGGTTTCCTAGGTCTTCTCCCACACTTGCTGGTACTTAGTGTGTGAGCCACCACTGAAAAAGTGTGACCTGCTCATCCCTTTTAACCTTCCACTCTCAATGCTAATGTGATAAGAAGGTCACATTGGCAGCTCATAATCACTGATGAACAGAAGTAAAGGTAGGGAGAATAAAGTGAAGGGCTTAATACTACGTTGTCTGCCTGATTACTTCCATAAGACTGAAGTGTCATTCAAGTGACATTCAACAGAGCAGCATAAAGGGATCCTAATAGTAGCAGAGGAAACAGAGGTGGGCAAATTTGGTAGGCTTTGTAGATGTCTTAGTCTCCTACAATAAAAGCAGTGTCACTAATGATAGAGGGGAACAAAGACTCACTGTTTGCTTTGATCCCAAAAATAGGTACCTATTGGAATTGTTTATCCGCACGAGAACACTTTTGCTGTTTTTCATACAGACATTCATTTCACCCTGCTTTTCTCTTTAAAAAGTTTATTTTTTAAAAAAAGTTTATTGCCATTTATCTTTAAATAAAAGATTTATTTATCTTATCTAAAAGAACGTTTTCTCTTTGTTTTATCCTTTTTAAAAGAAAACAGAAAAGAAAAAAAAATCGTACAGAGATATACTATCAGTAAATAAATAGCTGGATTTTCTTGGATTCTGGCCCTGCCTTTGAACATTTCCACTTCCAAGGTGTACATGTACGTTCGGGTGTATATATATCACACATCGTCCTTAGGCAAAAGCTACCATACGTGAACCCAATCAATAGGTGAGCTGCAAATCAAGGAAGCCAAAATGCAGTTGGAACTGACCCTTTGCTCAGGCAGAGTCTCCGGATTTAAATGTTATAGGTTGTTCCGACTGGCAGAATTAAGAGATAAGATTTGTTTTCAGGGTTGAGCTATTTATCACAGTGACTTTACGGTGGCTTATTTGGGTGTATAAGGTAGAATATTCCGAGGGAGGGGAATTGAAGCCGTTTGCAGGACCGTGGGTTAGACCAGTGATGGCTAACCTTTTCCAGACTGAGTGCTTAAAGCGTGCATGTGCATGCCCGAACCCCCAAAATGCAATGCACTTCCAGCCCCTGCACATGCATCATGCCCCCCCGTGCATGCACATGTGGCCCCCTCGCACCCCCACCCCCACGCATGCGCAGCAGAGACCCAACAACCAGCTGGCTGGTGGGAGGCACAAGCGTACGCGCGGCAGAGCTCAACTGGGACAATGACTTACATGCCCATAGAGAGGGCACTGCATGCCACAGGTTCGCCATCATGGGGTTAGACTTTGAACCATTTATCTATACGAAACCACAGCACAATTGCAGGCAATCCTCAACATATGACCACAAAGGAGCCCAAAATCTTCATCGCGAAGCAAGGTAGTTGTTAAGTGAGGTCTGCCCCATTTTACGATCATTTGCCATAGTTAAGTGAATTGCTGCAGCTGTTAAGTGAATCACACGGTCATTAAGTGAATCTGGCTTCCCCACATTGACTTTGCTTGTTGGAAGCCAGTGGGAAAGAGATCACATGACCCCAGGAAAATGCAACTGTCAAAAAATACCTGCCAGTTGCCAAGTTTTTTAATCGTGTGACCATGGGGATGCGGCAATGGTTGGGTTAAAACTGTTCATAAATTGCTTTTTTTCAGTGCTGTTTGAACGGTGACTAAATGAATGGTCATAAGTCAAGGACTTATTTGTACTTTGCTTATGGACAAGCTCTTGGTTCCTGGGGCACTGCATTGTGCTTATGTTAAGATCACTAAGTTTATGCAGTGGTTTGTTTGAAAAGTCACATTTGATCCAGCTCTTGTTGTTTGTAAACAGTGGCTTGTGGCTGAGAGTTATATGGGAGTTACATGCATTATTCAATAAATCCACAATTAAACCAAACTGTAGTGTGATGCAAAGTATGAACTTGGCTTCCTGGAGCAGAAAGTTGCCTTTTTTAATGTAGCGTCTGTATCTGTGCAGAGGAATTCAATTTTGGCCTCGAGAAAGGAAAAAGAGAAGCTTAGTCCTGAGAAATAAAAAGCAGGAAAATGAGAGAAAGACCCTTGATCTAGTCCTTAAAGAAGGCAATTAAAGTCAGATTAACAGAGTGATCAGACTAACAGAGTTGGAAGGGACCTTGTAGGGGATCTAGTTCAACTCCCCGCCCAAGCAGGATAACCTTCACCAGTATTGGGATTCAATTTTTTTTTACTACTGGTTCTGTGGGCGTGGCTTGGTGGGCGTGGCTTGGTGGGCGTGGCCGGGGAAGGATACTTTAAAATCTCCATTGCCTCTACACTCCAGGGGACCGTTACTGCAAAATCCCCATTTCCTCCCAATCAGCTGGGACTCGGGAGGCAGAGACTACATGGGGGCAGGGCCAGTCAGAGGTGGTATTTACCAGTTCTCCAAACTACTCAAAATTTCCACTACTAGTTCTCCAGAACTGGTCAGAAACTGCTGAATGCCACCTCTGACTATACCCTTTCTGACAAATGGCAGTCCAATCTCTTCTTGGAAAGCCTCCAGTGATGAAACTCCCACAACTTCTGAAGGCAAGCTGTTCCATTGGTTGATTGCTCTCACTGTCAGAAAATTTCTACTTATTTCCAGATTGAATCTCTCCTTGTTCAGTTTCTATCCATTATTCCTTGTCTGGCCTTCAGGTGCCTTGGAAAATAGCTTGACCTGCTCCTCTCTGTGGCAGCCCCTGAAATATTGGAACACCACTATCGTGTCTTCTCTGGTACTTCTCTTCACTAGACCAGCCATGCCCAGTTCCTGTAACCATTCTTCATATGTTTTAGTCTCCAGTCCCCTAATCATCCTGGTTGCTCTTCTCTGCACTCTTTCTAGAGTCTCCACATCTTTAAGGTTTTTTAATAGGTTTTCCAATTATGTTAATATATCCTACAAAATGAAAGGACCATTCCTGAAATTTCTTCAGTGTCTCTTTCCTGACCTGGCCTACTTTAAAGGATTGCTTTTCCTAAATAAAGGAGCCCGAGTGGCACAGAATTTTGCTTGCAGTATTGCAAGCAAAATTCTGCCTACAGCCTGAAGTTCGATCTTGACCGGCTCAAGCTTGACTCAGCCTTTCATCTTTTCGAGGTCAGCAAAATGAGGACCCAAATTGTTTGGGGGGGGGGAGCAATATGCTGATATTGTAAACCACCCAGAGAATACTGTAAAGGACTTTGAGGGTGGTATATACTGTAAGTCTAAGTCCTGTAGCAATTGCTAAATACCTCCAAATTATTTTTCCTCAATCTGACTTGTTTTCCATGTGTGTAAGACTTCAACTTAAACCCATCATTATTCAGGGAGAAAACATTTTTATGAATGTGTATAAAAGCATAAGATTATTAATGAGGAGAACCTGGACAATTGTCATCTCCGGTGATTATCTTGTGCATTGGCTTGTCTTCAAAAAAGTTGTACAGTGACTACTTTAAATTTTTAAAAAATGTATTATACTTTACTTTTTGCACTGTCACTGCTTTTCAGTTGGGGTCAGATTCTGTCAGAGTGCAAGGCATTCAGCAAGTCGCTGTTGAATGACAATCACAGTGGAAAACAGCCTGTTTCCATCTGTTGCTTTACAGAGTTGGTCGGGAATTCTATTTGTTGAAGCACCAGGCTAGCTGAAGGATGAAAGATTGTGGGATGAGCATTGATCTATGTCAGAGGTGAACTGATAGTATTTTCTAAGTGGTTTTGGACCTGTGGCCAAAAGAGGACTGGTACTATGACCTTGGAGTCGTTAGTCATCTCTGAGCTTGGTTGTTTGCTTGCAAATGTTTCATTACCCAACTAGATAACATCATCACTGCTAGTAAATTTGGGGGTTGCTTTCTGGCGGCGTTAGTGTTTTTCTCCTTGATAGTTCCTTGATTAGATATTCTTTCCTGCTTGATTGTTTGCCTAGTATTAATTCCTCCTTATCTGGGTATTGGCTGCTGGAGAGGATGTGTTCTGGTCTTTTTGTTTTTTTCCGTACCTCTCTTATTTTTTATAGTCTCTTTTGAATGGTGTGTAAATGTGGTTTATCTCTATGTGTATATTAATTGCTGATTTGTTGGAATACCAAGCTTCCAAGACTTCCCTAGCATTTTGGAGGGGGTGGGATTTAGCTTGATACATTTTCCAGTTGAAACTATGGTTGTCCATGTGTCATAACTATGTTTCACTATTTTACATCTCTTTGTACAACTTCAGAACACTTGCTTTTCCTACCACAGAAATTTGTAAGAAGTGAGTTTTGGCATGTGATCCAAGGGAAATGAAGGTATACCATCAAGGATGCACATAATGTATGTTTAAAAAAAATGATATGGTGGTCGCAGTGATGTTTTTGAAGCTCTGCCCATATTTTATGTGCATTGTGCAACAAACACAAAAAGCAGATGGAATTTCAATAGCACTGTCACGACTGCAGTCTTGATTTTATTCTTCCACACTCTACCGATTCTCCTTTACACCATTGCTCTCAAGCTCCATTTCAATTTTGGGACATCTAATAGACTACATCAGTGGCCCCCAATCTTTTGGACACCAGGGATCGGTTCTGTGGGAAGAGGTTTTTCCATGGACTGGAGAGAGAATGGTTGTTTGTGCTGTCTGTATCTTGCAGATGGGTTTTTGCTTGTTGGTGCGGCCCAGTTTCTGGCATCCTGCAGCCAGGGACCGGTCCATGGACCAAGGGTTGGGGAACCCTGGACTATACTCTTCTCTTTTATATTCAAAACTACTATAGAGCCAAACTATAATACTTCCTGCAATGCAAGATTGAAAAGCCAGTTATAATTGGCCATTGTTATAGATGGCTTTCAAAGTAGACTAAATTAATTTAAAATCTATTTTCTAATTATTTTTAAAGCATGTTCCTCACCCAGATGTGACACATCATACCTCAAACTGAGATCTTGCAGTGATATCCGTTTTTGTCTCCTCATGTTGACAAGAGTTATTGCAATGTACGGGTATTTTGGAATGACATATGTTTTCATGTTTTGTCTGTGTATTTATCCAATTTGTACAGATTCCTATTGTTCCTCTCTTCTTTGAATGATGCTTCTGTTGGACTAGTTCTAGAGAGTTGTAAGGAAATCTGTAAAATACGACCAAATGGTGCCTGGGCGCTGTGCCATTGGTTGAAGTAAATGTTGAATTCCACCTGAATGTGTGCCAGTGTTTTTGATGGTCATTGATTAATCACAAAACTGCTAGACTGAAAACATCAACATTGTCTCTAGCTGGCATTTTGTATCTCAGTTCTATTGTATAAGTAGCACTTTCTATTTGTTTTCCAATTAAGTGATTAATTACTTGCCAAGTACAAAGTAGCTTTCCATTAATTTCCTCTGTATATTCGTGTGTGTGTGTGTGTGTGTGTGTGTGTGTTAAAGACACACACTTCCCAACATATTGGATTGAAAACTTCTGCCTTTACTTCTGCCCATTTTGTTAATTCAGATTAGTTTATTTCCTTCACTGTTAAACCGCAAATCAATACCTACACCATTAACCCAAGGCAATTGTGTGCTCTTTACTTAAATAGGCCACTCAAGATTAAAGCCTATTTCAAAGGGCATTAAATCAGCTAAAAATTAAATTCACAGCCATAATCACCCTCAAGAATGAACTTACATGGATGCTTTCTCGCAGAAGTGAAGCTTGTTTTTGTATCTTTATGGATGTATAGTGTGGGGAAGTCGACATCATACAGGGTTTCAAGCTTCTTCCTGAGCCGCGAATGAGTTTTGATAAAGCTTGTTAATAGGAAGAGCACCTGATTTGCATGTGAAAAATGTCAGGTTCATTCCTTGTCCTTTCTTCCTTGTAACCCAGGAGAACTGATCAGGGGTGGGGCTTCAAAAATTTCAGCAACAGGTTCTCTGTCCGGTTGCTGGCTGGGCATGGCCATGGTGGGCGTGGCCTAGTTGGCCTCCTCTACCACAGGGATGGGGGGCGTTTTCACCTTCCCCAGGCTCCGGAGGCTTTCCTCGAGCCTCTGGGAGGGCGAAAACTGTTTTCCCCAGGCTCTGGAGGCTGTTTGGAAGCCAGAAAAGGGCCCATTCTTGGCCTCCCGGAACTTCCAGGAGGCCCGTTTTCCACCTCCCTGAGCCTCCGTATGGCCCTTGCACTTATCTCATATCCAAAACGGGCCATGTGGAGATTCCTGGAAGGGGTGGGCAGGGCCAGCCAAGGGTGAGATTTGGAGGTTCTTCAAATCGGCCATAACGTTAGCTACGGGTTCTCCCGAATCCGGGAGAACCCGTAGCAGCCCACCCCTGTACATATACATGAAGTAAAAATGTTGAGCTGTCAGGGCTCTTGTTTTCACTGGTTTTCAGGCATACATGCCAAACTTCTATATGTGCAAAGTGGCCTTTCTCTTTTTGCCCTGAGGCTGTTTTGCACATTCAGCAAAATACTGCACCAGGGTTATCTATTGAATGCAAATATACCTTAAACACTCCTGCAGAGTTTAAGTTACTTTTTTCCATTCCTGACATTAGCAAAAATTAATGAAGGATAAAAATTAAACAGAGTGTCTTTATAACAGAATCAGCGACCTTTTCAGCCTCTGTCCCGTCTTCATATGCACACAAACTCTCCCACATACGTAAAGGCACAAACACCTTGCATCTTTCAATGAGGGATCCATACGGAGTTTCCATGTGACAAAAAATGATAGTCACAGAACTGCTGGTTCAATAATAAAAGTTGCTTGTGTGCCATTAAACTTGGATTTGTGCATACTTGGAGAAGGAGGAAAACTTTCACTGCCTTGGCAGCTACACTTTATCTTACTCTCTTGTCCTTTTTGTGACTGTCAAATGCGGTTGCAAGCCTCTGTCTGTTGAGTAGATACTGCTCAGCCTAGATTTAAATACAGCTTCCCACCGCCCAGCAGTAGTTGCAGAACTGGCAAAAATCGTGGGTTTTGTTTGCTTATTTACTTACTACAGGATCTCTTTGAGATATTTACCATCTTTATAATAAGAAGAGGCATTTTGATAGTGCAACTAAAGCTTTGAAAATGGATAACGTTGTTGAAAAATGCTTATGCCAGTGTTCTCCGGTGGCCCTACCTGATTCCTTTTTTCCTAGAGAAGCATAACAAGCTGCTGCACCGTTCCTTTTCTAAAGTAAATAGGAAAGTTAATACAGAATACAGATGCTGCATAAGCAAAATGAAAATATAAATTAGAGGGCAGGTTATTTCTGCTTAATTATGCCAGTAGTCTAATTGCATTCAAACTCCGATTTGCTTTTCACCTTCCTTATCCTTCCATTAATTCATCCATCCTCAAAAGGAAGTCTTTTCCAATCTAAGTTGTTAGTCCTTAAACCTTTGGATAGTGTAATTTATCTTGAAAATCTATCATGTTTAGAAATAGCACAATACACATGGGTAATATAAAATAATGAGAATATTAAGGAGTGCTGCAAGTAGCAATAGTAATGTCCTAGGGATGTTGAGTGCTAATAAATATATAAAAAGTTGGTTTAGATCAGAGTATGAACTCGCTTTAAATATGTTATAAAAATTGAGGAATCTGAAATATTAGATTAAGATACCGTACTTGTAGAGATGATGGATTTACAAGTTGTGGTCCTTGCATCTACCATTTGCATTGATCTTTTCACTCATCCTTGAGTTAGGAATGTATATTTAGGTAGACAACCAAGAGGTTCAGTTTTCCACATCATTTGGTATATCGAAATCAAATGCATCGGTGTAAGGCATACTGCTTTCCTCAAATCCATCTCTGTTCACTTTCAAGAGACACAATCAATGGATTTCTGCCTGATGCATATTAAGATTTACACAGCTGAGTAAGAATCATCTTATCGACAGGTAGAAGTTTCCCTAGAAGAGAAATGTCCAGTGGATTCTGAATCATAGAGAAAGAGGCTAAAGATTTAATCTACAGAAGCAGCTTACAAATCAATAATGAGGAGGAGGAAAACCAACGCTGTTAATTCTCAATAGGGGTCCAGGTAGAGTAAGGCTGTTTGCCTTTCCTCTCATAAAGGTAAAGGTAAAGGTTCCCCTCACACATATGTGCTAGTCATTACTGACTCTAGGGGGCAGTGCTCATCACTGTTTCAAAGCTGAAGAGCCAGCGCTGTCCGAAGATGTCTCCATGGTCATGTGACTGGCATGACTAAACGCTGAAGGTGCAAGGAACACTGTTACCTTCCCACCAAAGGTGGTTCCTATTTTTCTATTTGCATTTTTACATGCTTTCAAACTGCTAGGTTGGCAGAAGCTGGGACAAGTAACGGAAGCTCACTCCGTTATGCAGCACTAGGGATTCGAACCGCCAAACTGCCAACCTTTCTGATCAACAAGCTGAGCGTTTTAGCCAGTGAGCCACCCCTTTTTTCCGCTCATAGAGGAAAGAAATCTTTAGAACAGGTTATCTAGAATAGAAGATTTAATGGCAAGAAACTGGTAGAAGGAACGGAGTTTCTAATTGGGCAGATTAATGAATGGGTTAGAATCAAAACCATGGACTATGTGAATTGGAAGGGTCTCTTGTTGTAGTGTAAGAGCTGAGAAACAACAGGAAGTCAACCAGCTTCTTTGGAAACCTTCAACAAAGGAGAGACCACTATTTTACACAGTGTTCCAGTGCTGAACAGTTCTTTGGGTTCCTCCTAATATTCTTCCAGAAATGTTTTGGAAATGGATAACCATATGTGGGTAGTAAATCATTCTGGGAGCAGAATGAATTGTTCCTCCCTCTGAAAATTCATACTGTCTTGCCAGTCTTCCATAAGTACAGCACAATTGGTTACTGTGCATAATTTTTTAAAAACACATGGAGTTCTATTGACAAAAGGTTCCTGGTGAGATGGAGTCTTAGTCATGTGCAGTGTGCTTTACTTTCATTAGTAACAGAGAGCGCAACAATATGTTTATTTTTTCCTTGAAAGAATACATTTTGTTATTCCCGTGAATAACAAAAATCATCTTCAAGTCATCCTTAACTCCTGTGGCCATATGGACATTCAGGCAGTTTCCTTGGCAACGGCGTGGAAGTGGTTTGCCGTTTCCTTCAGGAATGCTTTTTTTTCAGCTTCCTGGCCTAGCTTACAACCATAGATCTCCCAATTGGGCCTCCACTCAAATGCCAAGCAGGCCTGACCCTGGTTAGCCTCCTCAGCCAGCCAACATTTGCTAGGTTTAATCAGACAAATAGGTCTCTTCATTTTCTGTTAAGCTTCAACTGTCTAAGAGTCTATAGCAACAGCAATAACACTTAGAGTTATATACCGCTTTACAACCCTCTCTAAGCAGTTTACAGAGTCAGATTATTGCCCCCAACAATCTGGGTCCTTATTTTACTCACCTCAGAAGGATGGAAGGCTGAGTCAACTTTGAGCCTGGTGAGATTTGAACTGCCAAACTGCTGGCAATCAGCAGTCAGCAGAAGTAGCCTACAGTACTGCGCTCTAACCACTGCACCACCATGGCTCTCTATAAATTCTCATCATGTAGTCATATTTCAGAAACAAAATATACCGAAAAGAATTTTAGTCATAGTGATCAACTCAACCCAAACAGTATTTTTCCTTCCTTCCTTTCACAGGGACCAATAGTCTTCAGAAGTTGTGAAAGCTCCAACACTTGAATTTTTTAAGGAAGATGTTGGATAACCATTTGTCTGAAGTGGTGTAGGGTTTGCTATTTAGGCAGGGGATTGGACTAGAAGACCTCCAAGGTCCCTTCCAACTCTGTTATTCTATTCTAATACAGGTAGTCCTCGCCTTATGACCACCATTGATTCCAAACTTCCCATTGCTATGTGAGATAGTTGTGGAATGGGTTTTGCCCCATTGTATGACCTTTCCTCTCTTAGACAGTTTCTGGCTACAGCTGTTAAGTGAATCATTGCAGCTGTTAAGTTAGTAACATGGTGGTTAAATGAATCTGTCTTCCCCATTGAGACTGCTTGTCACAAGGTCTCAAAAGGCGTTCACATGACACTGGGACACTGCAGCTGGCCTAAATACGAGCCAGTTGCTAAGTGTCTGAATTCTGATCACCTGACCATGGGGATGCTACAAAGGCCTTCAATATGAAAAACTATCATAAGCTGCTTTTTTTCAGTGCCATTGTAACTTTGAAAAATCACTAAATGAAAGGTTGTAAGCCAAGGACTTTGTGTAGGCTTTGCTTGTCAGAACTATGGAAGTTTATGTTTGGATTATTGTGACCTGTAAGTCTCTCAAAGCACAAATCCCTCTCTCTTTGGCAAAGTTTGTTTTACTACTTTAGGGAAAGCAGAAGTATTGCAAAAATTCCAACAAGTGATTGTTTTTAGTCTGTAGCTCATATTTCTCAATGTTCATTCATTCATTCATTCATTCATTCATTCATTCATTCATTCAGTTTATCAAACATGTACAAGATAACAGGTATAAGTAAAAACATGGACATGAACAAGGGAAATGAGTACAAATAAATGGGGACAGTGGGACAGGGACGGAAGGCACATTGGTGCACTTATGCATGCCCCCTTTACAGATTTCTTAGGAATGGGGTGAGGTCCACGGTAGACAGTTTAAGGTTGAAGCTGTGGGTGTTTGAGGATGTAACAAGGGAGTCATATAGAGCATTCCAGGCATGGACCACTCTGTTGCTGAAGTCGTATTTTCTGCAATTGAGTTTGGAACGATTTGCCTTGAGTTTGTATCTATTATTTGCTCATGTATTATTGAGGTTGAAACTGATGTAGTCATTTGACAGGTAGGATGTTGTAACCGACAATTTTGTGTACTATGACTTAGGTCAGACTGTAGGCGGCATAGTTCCAGGTGGTCCAAGGCCAAAATTTCAAGCCTGGGGCATAAGGGATTCTATTGTGAGCGGAGGAGTGGAGGACTCTTCTCGTGAAATACTTCTGAACTCGCTCAATTGTATTAATGTCCAATATACAGTATGGATTCCAGGCAGCTGTATTCGAGAATTGGTCTGGCAAAGGTTTTGTAAGCCCTAGTTAGCGGTACAATGTTTCCCAAAAAGAAGCTTCGCAAAATTAGGTTAACAACTCTTAATGCCCTTTTGACAATACTGTTATAGTGAGCTTTGGGACTTAGATCGTTTGAGATGAGTACTCATATTTGACTATTTGACTAGAGTCTTTTTGAGCCTTTTTCTTGAAACTGTACATGGCATCAGAGAGCTAGCTAGTCTCTTCCATGAGAAAGAAGAAGTTGCTTGAGTCATTTTCAGTCTGAGAATCAACTCCTATATTACTTTTCTCTGCTTGAGTGTATGCTACTTATAGATATTTACAAGGGCACAGGCAATCAAAAGTGTCTGGAGATGGACTATTTTCTACCCACAGAATGGATTTTCCCCAGCGGGGGTGATGGGGCAACACCAAGAAAGCTCAGATCACAAAAATGAATAAGAAAACCACATTGTTATAAACAGACCGAAAGTAATAATGAAATTATATCTAGACTATATATCATAACTATATAAACTGATTGAAATTTTTTTTAGAACTAATATGCTGATTTTATACAATTTTGTATTAATGTTTTATACATAGATGTATCTTATGAGTTTGGAGGGAGGGGGCGTCTGCCATACTTGCAACTGCCAAAATTTGTATACCATTCCACCTACCCTTTTCCTTATAAATGTTTTAAAAAACCAATAAAATTTTTCTGGAAAAAAAAGAAAAAAGAATGGATTTTCTGTCTTTGCTTCACCTGACCTGTGTATTCTCTAGATTTTGCAAAGGAGAACTAGAAATTCTTAGTAGATGGAGGTGGAGAAATGAATAGCAGTGGAAAGGAAGATGATGTCACATTGCATGAAAAGAAATGTATTTGTGTGATGTTGGAGGAAGTTCATACTCTGTTTCAGACTTAAAACATTTGCGGTGATCCTCCATTTCAGTACAGTTTATGGTTTTTTCCTCTAACAATGTAAGTATAAACTTCATCAAGGCGTAAATGATTATCTAAAAGATCTGTTCGAAATATTGCATGGTCAAGCAAATGTTGCACTTTAACATAATCTCAGGCATTTTGTTGAATGGCTAATGGCATTGGGCAAGCATAAAATCATTGAAAGCCAAAAGGTAAAAGAACGTCTTGTGAGATCATAGTTTTTGTAGTCCAAATTAAGTAGTGTTCATTTTCTTTTTGTCAAGTCATGTTCTAGTAACCATACTGTTCATTACACCCAGTGATCATCTAAACACTTGACAGATGGTGGGCTCTTAATTTGTATGTAAGAGACAGTGATTGCCATTGCAAACATGAAATGTCAAAATTGACTTTTTGGGGGTAGCAGTCTTGCTTGATTTATTTTAGCAAGGCAGTTCTGTACCTTTTCATGCTAAGTATAAGGTGGATACTTTCTAGACCAATCATTTTTTGGGGGGGGGGTGCTAGGACACACACACACACACACATACACACACTTTGTCATCTTCAGAAGAAGGAAGCAATTATCATTTGTCCTTTCTAATGAACTTTTGTACTTCTTGTCTATGGAGATTCTCAGTCATCCAGGTCATGGTTGTCCCAAAGGTGCTTTTTCAGGCGGCAACTGAACTTTATTGTTTTTCTTTGAAGACATTTTGCTTCGCAACCAAGAAACTTCTTCAGCTCTGAGAAGCCTCAGAGCTGAAGAAGCTACTTGGATGAGAAGCAAAACATCTTCAAAGGAAAACCAGAAAGTCCAGTTGCCTCTTAAAAAAAAGCACGTTTGTACCTCTTGCAAGTTTTGAAGAACAAATAGATGTCATAAGATGATGCAACCGTATGTTAAGGACTAATACAACATATAGGCCTCTTCTAGAAATTGATAGAAAAATGAATTATATGTTGAGAGAGGAGTGGAGTTTATTGACGGTGGATAAAAAACTACTAAACGTACAACTCATTTTAAAAGAACTCTTTCCAAAATCACTGTAGTTATTTTAACAACCATGACAAAAAAGTTTATAACATTGGAGGGAGGGGGGCTCACTTAACAGTCCTTTTGCTTAGCAATAGAAATTCTAATCTCTGTTGTGATCACAAGTTACAGACTCCCTTAGTTTATATGAAAAAGCCACCCACGTGAATTTCTCTAAGACGTTGTCTTGTATGCACAAGAACACACAGTGTTCTGAAGAGAAAGTAACCATCCCTCTGATTGGAACTTCTAGCACAGTATTACAAGGAAGAGTTGATGAGAAGTATGCCAAGAAAAAAACCTGGGTGATTGCATGTCGGAGCATGATCTACATTTGTCATGCATGGGTATCTTTCACGTAAAGCCCAGTCTACCTAGCTTACTCCCATTGTGTTAAAAGCCTTAGTCCTGTTGTGTTAAAAGCATCATAAAAGAACTTTGCTTTGACATGATAATTTTACCCTGGAACATTACTTCTTGCAAGATTTGTTATAAAGGAGAAAAAAAGATGTTCAGGTAGAGAAGTTTATAAGTATTGCACCAAAGAAGGGCTGAATGCCAAAAGAGGTTTCCAGAAATCCTTCATGCAAAATGCTTTAAAAGGAAAACATGGCGCATTAAAAGCTTCTTCTGAAAATCTTTTCGATTTCTGCTTCTTAAAAGCCAGAGTGGAAAGGCTGCTATGAAATGTTCGCCAGAACCATTGGATGTTGACAGCGAAATAAACATTTTGAATAGCCTATTTGGCATTGGGATTTCTTGCTCCAAGTAGCCTTTAAATCTTAGGTGCTGTTCTTGAGTCAGCAGCCCTATGTTTCAAGTTTTTTAAAAAAGGAATTTATCTACAAGTTTGATAAAGAGGAGGACAATACTGTGGCTTTTATTTTATTTTTATTTTTTTGGTCTTTGGTTTCAATCTATTTCCATTTTGTAAGGGTTTGATTTATTCTGAAAAAGTAAATGCATCTCTTCTCTATCTACAACCAGTACAATCTAATAACAGATATAATCCCCCCCCCCTTGTGAGCAGGTGGCCCTGTTTGTTATATGTTATTAAATATGTGTATCTGAACAGGTGGTGATGCACTTTCTAAGATGTGGCTGGCAAAATACATTGGAGACTGTGTGTTGCTATGAAACTTATTAAGGGAGGGGCTTAAAGCTAAACTAAAATAATAATAGCATCTGTGAGCTCATGACCATCGTGTTACTGCTGTAGCTTTCAACATTGCTTGAGAAGAATTTAGCAGCTAGGTGGGTGGGAGAGATTGTTTCGCCAACTGCACAATGGTAGGCAACAAAGGCGTCACTTTAATTGTTCCCTCCTTTGATGGCAAGTGTAATTTATTCTGTGTTTACCTACATGACTCCCAATTGTGAAATGTGACCCAGATTTCATGTGCTCTCCAAACTTTCATTAGGCAAGAATGACACACTTATCATTAGAACGCACTAATTAAAGGAGAAAGTGACATTTCAAAATCACATTGCTCCCTGGTGCTTTAATGAAGTACTACCTGGTTTATTTTTGTCTTAATGAACTAAGATACAAGGCCCTTTTTTGTACTTAGATACATTTATAAAAAGGCAAAGCTCCTTTCCCTGAATTTGTGTAGCTAGCATTTTAAAAAGATGTGGTGCATGGGTGGATTTTTTTTCTGCTTTCCATGAGGGCAGAAGTTGGATCGTCCTTGATTTTTTGGAATGAACACGTCTTCATTTTGTGTTGCTTAGAAGTCGAAGTTCTAAGTCCATCCTACGTGAGGAAGAAGGGAGAACTTTGGAGAAAGAATTGGGAATGAGAATGAGAACTTTGGGGAAGCACAACTTCTGAAAAGTGTTGCACTAGCAGGAAGATGGAAGTTGCCAATGTACATATTGCTCTAACATGTATATGAAATGTTCTACCTTTTGTTTTGAGCAGAGTGATGTATCTTTTTCACTGGGATCTCCAAGAATCAGAGATACGATAAAGCAGACCAATGTAAGGCTTGGTTTACTAACCTTGTCAACTTTAAGACATGTGGATTTCAACTCCCAGAATTCCCCAGCAAGCCATGCTTCTAGTCTTCTAGACCCATGGCAGGAGCCCCTATACTATCCCAGACAAATGGTTGTCCAATCTTTTCTTCAAAACCTCCAGCGATGGACCACCCATAACTCCAGGAGGCAAGCTATTCCACTGATCAATCATTCTCACTGTCAGGAAATTCCTCCTTATTCCCAGGTAGAATTTCCCTCTGATAAGCTTCTGCCCCTTGCCTATTGTCCTGCCCTCAGATGCTTCAGATAATAAACCAATGCCTTTTCCCAGTCCTTCAAATATTGGAAGATTGCAATCATGTCTTCTCTTAAGCCATCTCTTTGTTAGGCTAAACATAACTAAGCCCAGTGATGACGAAACTTTTCAGCACCGAGTGCCAAAAAGGTTGCATGGAAACATTGTGCGCACTTGCGCTCGTCGGGGCCGTGCTCCAGAAAAGCCGAACTCCGGGTTCTCGCGCACATGCCTGCATGACGATCAGCTGGCTGGTGCGCATGCGCACACCGGTTTTTGGCACTGCCACACGAGTGAAGGGCAGCTGATCATTGCATGCGCATGCGCGCCAGAAACCCAGGAGACAAACAGGCAAGGCCGCACATGCCTGGCGACATGGCTTTGTGTTCCACTTTGGACATGTGTGACATAGGTTCACCATCATAGCTGTTCATTGTATTATTTAGCCTCCCCTTTATCATCTTCTTTGTTGCTCTTCTCTGCACTCTTTCTAGAGCTCCTTCAACTTATTTGTATCATGGATTCTTCAAAAGGCCGGATGGCCATCTGCCCAAAATATTTTAAGAGATCTTGAACCGAGCAGAGTATTAAGCTAGATGACCTCCCTGTTCCTTCTAACTCTGTGATTGATTGCTTATGGTCACAAGCCTGCTATAAATTTAACTGTCACCACCATCATTCAGAGGTTGAGAAACAGAAAAGAAAAAGATAGTATGATTCAGCTTCAATGTCAGAACTGTAGAGGGCTTAACCTTCATTATTTGTTTTTAGATCAATACTTTTATTTAAATATGCCCCTGGCCTTTTGAGGCACCGCGGATATTATTTATTCCAAGTCATGAGTGGACGTGATGTTTAGAAAGAGTCATAGATTAGTGAAGTTTAGAACAATGCATGTAATATAGTATGGGATCGTCTCAGCTGATCCCTTCTATTAGGGCTACCAAATTTCTGAATTGACTGCAGCTTTTAAACATTGATTCTATTAAGATGAAGGGCATCTTTATAAACAAATAATCTGTGGGCTGATGTAATCGGACCAAAATAAACCTTGTTGATGCCTTCTATTTCTTAGCGAGGCAAAAGAAAAAAAAAGTGGAATCTGGCTATATAATACCATGAATTTGCTTGAAGTAAAATATGATTTCTTCCCTCCTACCTTCCTTCTGACAAATGACTTTGATTCCAGGCTCCTTAAAGTTCACAACATTCCAACAGTTGGAATTTTGCTTAAAGCAATCCCTTTGTTTGCTCTTTAAATCTTTTCTACTTTTACATAACATTAGTGTGCAGCGAACCTTGGTATCATAATGGCAGCAGTTTTAGCATTCATAATGAAGGCTGTTTAGCATACGGTTGTGTGCTTACCTTGTGTTTTCTGGAGCATTTCCATTATAGAGTAAGTAACCAGATAATGTAATGGCTGGAGAGCTATTTAGCATGTCCCAAAATTCTATTCTATTTTGAAACACACTAGAATTAAAAGAATAGCATGATTAATTTACAGAAGATGGAGTAAAAGCAACTTAGAACTGAGGAGAAACTTCCTGACAGTTAGAACAATTAATCAGTGGAACAGCTTGCCTTCAGAAGTTGTGAATGCCCCAACACTGGAAGTCTTTAAGAAGATGCTGGATAGCCATTTGTCTGAAATGATATAGGGTTTCCTGCCTAGGCAGGGGGTTGGACTAGAAGACCTCCAAGGTCCCTTCCAACTCTGCTATTGTATTATTGTATAAAACGTTCCTTCAAGTACGGTATATCTTTTTATTTTGGTGGTGTGGTGGCACTGCTAAGTAGTTGCATCAATGTACAAATAATCCAAAACATACAAGAGCATATATAATAATAACAACAACAACAACAACAACAACAACAACAACAACAACAACAACAACAATAATAATAATAATAATAATAATAATAATAATAGAAAAAGAGCATATATGACACTGCAGGGAAGACTATGGCCTACATTTTTCCCTCTTAGCATCTATTTTGCTTTAAACAGGAAGCTTTTTGTAAAAAAAAAAAAGTATTTAGAAGCATCAGTTGATTAGATGCTTTTTAAAACAATGCAGTGTTGTCATCTCTTAATTTTCTTTCAATTCTGCTTATACTTTAACTTTGAATCTTTGTCCTTTGTCCTTTCTGTATGTTCCCTCTTAGGCTTTGCATAAGGCAAGTCTAATGGTAAGTGAGAAAGTCCTTGAGAAACACGGCGAAGAGATGCTGCCTAGGGAATGGTTAGATAAGAGATGGGGGGGGGGGTTGCCTGCAGCTGTAGCCCTTGACTTACAACAGTTTGTTTAGTGACCGTTCAAAGTTAGAATGACACTGGAAAAAGTGACGGAGGATTGCTTTTTGCAGTTATGACCTTTGCAGCATCCCTATGATCAAGTGATCAAAACTCAGATGCTTGGCAACTGGTTCATACTTATGACAGTTGAGTTGGGTTTTGAGAGAGAGAGAGAGAGAGTAACTGGCCCAAGGTCACCCAGTTGGCTTTCACAGCTAAGGCAGGACTTGAACTCACAATCTCTTGCTTTCTGGCATGGGTGCATTAACCACTAGACCAAATTGGCTCTCTAGTTAGCATTAATACCTGAATTATAGTGTGTTGAAGACACTAGAGTAGACTAGATTGATCTAGACTCCAATGATCCTGATGACCAGAAGATGGCAGCAAAGAGTTTTCTTCCTTCCTTTGCTGCCATCCAGTGGTCCCTGGGATTTTTGCAGCCTGACATTGGCAGACCTACGTTTGCTGAAAACTTTATCTGGCCTGGAAACCCAAATGAGTTTGACAGAATAAGAATGTAGAATATAAAGTCCAGCCCTGAAATGTCCATTCTCTTGGTTTTAACTTTTTATTTGTTTAACTGTTGTTACTCTTAATGCTCTTAATGTTTTTATATCTACATTTTTATACTATCATAAGCCACCCAGGAATGATAATGAGATGGGTAGCATATAAATTAAAGAAAAAACAAACAAATAAATGTAGCTGCCTCATAGATGGAAAAAAAAGAGAAAAGAGCAAAAGTTAAAAATGCTCATTCCTGGGTCATTTGCATGTAATTATCTACAGCAGTGACGTGAGGTGAGGTTTATGGCTGGTGAGGCTGGTGATGTCATCAGGAAGGCGGGGAATTCTTAACAAGGCGCCACCACGACTCGGTTTCCAGGGTCCTTTCGCGACCAAGCTGGCAGGGAAATGGTAGCTGACAGTCTGAAAAGTCCGTCGCACTTTCTGCTTTCGCGAGCAACTTCCCGTAAACCTGCCGTTGCTCAGTGCGAGGAAGGGAGCCGCTCGTGCATGCGCATTCGCCCTGGAACATGAGCTCCGGCGTCAGAACCTGACAGAAGGTGGGGAATGGAACCATGTGTGCAGGAGGGAGGCTGAGGCTAGAGGAGCCTCCTGCACCTCCCTCTGTCCTGCAAACGTGGTCCCATTCCCCGCCTTCCTGAGTCAACATGAAGGGGACCGCGGCTCGCACAGTCCCATTCCCCGAGGCTCCTCAGCGCCTTTTCCCTTTTCCATTTTTTTTCATGATGAGAGCGGTGAGGCTCTGCCTCCCCTGCCTCCCCTGACCGCACGTCCCTGATCTACAGGATATGGTGCCACCAATAAAATCTCCCTTGATGACTTCAGCTTTAATGGGCTTCTGTGGGTCTCCTAATTTCTGGATTCTGTAGGTCCCCTGGTTTGAATGTTGCAAATAAAACATAAATGTTAGTCCTGATAATAAATCTGTAGACTCTTTCTTCTATAATAGGTTTGGCTTGTAAGCCCTTCACCTCCACTTTAACAAACTTAAGATGTGTGGACTTCAACTCTCAAAATTCCCCAGCACTTCTAGGGGACTTTGGTATTTTCAATACAGGATATTCTATCATTGGTGTTTAGATAGCACAGCCCTTCCTTCCTTCCTTCCTTCCTTCCTTCCTTCCTTCCTTCCTTCCTTCCTTCCTTCCTTCCTTCCTTCCTTCCCCATTCATATGCAGAATATTACAGCATGCAGTAAGTGGAATAGTAATAAAAAGGATGAAAAGTGGAAGAAGCAAAGAAAGGTTTTGGTGGGATCTTGATATAATATGTAATGGCAATTGATATGTGGCATAGTATTTAATATACACCTTGTGGATTTGGGAAATGCACAAAATAATTTGTAAAAACAGGGTATTTTACCCACAGAGTTTAATATGGACAAAATTGCTGGCTCCTCTGATTGTCACAAAGCACTTCATATATACAAGTGAATTAAAGTTCGCTACAAAAAGGCCATTATCCCTGTTTTTGCAGAGGACATGTAGGTTAATTGTCCTTCCAAGGACCCTTAGGGAGTCTGGGCAGAACCTGAAATAGAAACCGAGGGGGATAGCCACACTTGAAGCCAATACATCCATTTTAATCACAGAAGACCACAAAGGCAAGCCATAAAAACGTGTCAGAGCTTTTATCAGGTAACTTATGAAGATCTGAAAATCTGTGCTGAGAAACACCGCTATTTATGGCACATGATGCAAACTTCTCAGAAGCCAAAACAGTGTCCTCAATCTTATGATTTAGGTTACAAATGAATGGCTGTTAGGGCGACCATCAGTGGTGGGCTGCTCCAGGTTCACCTGGGTTTGGGCGATCCTCTATCGAAGATTCTCCGTGGTTTGGCGAACCACCAAATCCCACTCATGGCTGGCCCTGCCCACCTCACCCCTCCCAGGAGTTTCCATGCAGCCCATTTTGGATACCCAGTAAGTATAGGGCCCAGGCAGAGGCTTGGAGATGGCGAAAAACAGACCTACCGGAGGCTCCAGAAGGCCGGAAATGGGCCTGTTTCGGGCCGCCAGCCTCCCACCATGGTGCAGGAGGCAGACTAGGCCCGCCCACCATGGCCATGCCCTCACAGCAACCGGGCAGAGAACCCATTGCTAAAAGTTTTGAAGCCCACCCCTGGCTACCATTCAAAACACAGGATGCGGCTATTTTGGGTTTTCCTCTTCAAGGATTATTCTGTAGTAAGAAAAAAAAATGGCACAAGGCAACAAAGATGTAGAGAGTCTTTTAAGAAGAGATTAGACAACCATTTGTCTGAAATGGTTTCCTTCCTGAGCAGGAGGTTGGACTAGAAGCCCTCCAAGAGCCCTTTGAACTCTGTCATTCTGTTGGTACCCAATAACCTTGGACAATGCTTGGTTCCAAAGATGACATTACTTAGAATGTTCCAAAACTTCAATGTGCAAGACTGCAAAATGACGGTGTCATTGTCTAGAAGCATCCCTGATTATGTAATAGTTTAACCATCATTTGGTATCCATGATTGACCCTGATGGGAAATCAAGTTGGATTAGGAGCCTCTGTTTCACTTTTCCCATCAGCTCTTGATTTAGGACTCCTGGAGACAATTAGGATTAAGGATGTCAGGTTCAAGAAATCAGAAGCCAGGATAGGGTTCAAAAGGGCAAGTTTATTCCATGCTACCTATACACAAGAATCTGATCTACTAACAGTCAAGTCAAATTGGTGCCAGAAAAGAGCCAATGGACTTCAAGGGGGACTGGACTTAAGTCTCTTATGGGGGCACCAAACCTCCAAACAGATGATGCATTTGACCCCGCCCTTAGGCTCAGCCTGGTCATCTCTTAAAAGGCATTTGGTGGTAGGGTTTACAAAGTGAAAAATGTTGGTACCAATTTTTGGGAACTTTTCCTTCCTTTGATTGCTAATATTGTGTGGTGGATTACAGACGAACTGAGGACATGGGCTCAGTTTTAATTTGGCAATCTCTCTGATTTGCCAAGGCATTTTCTTTCCTTCTGCCCGCTGCTTGGAAGGGAGAACAGTGTCTCTCATGCAGGCAAATGATTTGAAGCTGAGAAGCAGTGGAAAATTTTGCTTTGTGTGTATAGTCTGCATTTCAGTGAATGGCATTAACCTTTTATTGTGACTGCTTCTTCATTTGCAGCATGGGTCTAATATCCATAAAATGTTTGCGGATTCCTTGATGAACAGCATTATAACATACAAAGACTAGTTTATTTCCATGGTAAAGAACTTCTGAAGCTTTTAGCAATGGAATTAATTTGCATTCTTTTCTATTAACAGTCAGTCTGGTAAATCCAAGATAATGCAATTTTGTTTAATGAGTGATGCCGGGATTATGATTCATCACTCATTTTCCTAATTAGCAATACTTGACTTTTTAGTGCCAAAGTGCCTAATCTTAAAACTGATCCTTCTCTCTCTCCCCCTTCTCTTTGGCAGTTAACTCACAAGATGTTTCAGTGCCTTAGCTGTTGCATTAAAAAAATAAATAACATCCACTTGGCTTTTCTTTGTTCCAGATTGGGAAATTGGCTGTTATCAGTAAGGCAGTTCAACGTAAAGGCAGGGAGCCGTGACATAACCTGCTGGATTGGTTTTTTTTTTTAAAAAAACGTGAAAGTACGACTGCTGATATTTAAGCACTGAGTGAACTCTATTGTACTTGACAGATGAACATTTTCTTTTCATGTAGTAAATATAGTTGAACATCTTCAAATAGGGCATTATGAGGTTGATAGGTAAAGGTAAAGGTTCCCCTCGCACATATGTGTTAGTCGTTCCCGATTCTAGGGGGCATTGCTCATCTCTGTTCAAAGCCAAAGAGCCAGCGCTAGCTGAAGACGTCTCCGTGGTCATGTGGCTGCCATGACTAAATGCCAAAGGTGCACGGAACGCTGTTACCATCCCACTAAAGGTGGTTCCTATTTTTCTACTTGCATTTTTATGTGCTTTCGAACTGCTAGGTTGGCAGAAGCTGGGACAAGTAACAGGAGCTCACTCCATTACGCGGTGCTAGGGATTCGAACCACCGAACTGCTAACCTTTCTGATCGACAGGCTCAGCGTCTTAGCCACTGAGCCACTGCGTCCCTCTATGAGGTTGATACCATGCTAATATTACAATTCCATGTTTCCATCATAGAAAGTTGACACTTAAAAAATAGGGGACGGGATGATTGGCAGGGTCAGAAGTTCACTGACCCTTTTTCCTTTGTCAACATTCTGACATATCCTACAGTTACTGCTGTTCTCCCCCCACCCCAGCCTGTTTAAAACATTAATTCTAGATACAGGTCATCCTCAACATACAACCACAATTGAGCCCCAAACCCTATAAGATAAGTGAGAAACTTTTAAAATTAGTTTTTTCCCCGTTTTATGATTTTTCTTGCCACATCTGTTAAGTGAATCACAGCAGTTGTTAAATTAGTAGCACGGTTGTTAAATGAATCTGGTTTTTCCATTGATTTTGCTTGTTAGAAAGCCATAAAAGATGATCATGTGACTCTGGGACCCTGCAACCGTCATAAATGTGAGCCGGTTGTCAAGCATCTGAATGTAAATCATGTGACCATGGGGATGCTGCAACAGTCATAAGTGTGAAAAATGGCCATATGTCACTTTTTAAAGTGATGTTGTAACTTTAAATGGTCACTGGGTGAACTGTTCTAAGTTGAGGACTACCTGTACCTAGAACTAAAACAAGACATCCTTGTAACGGGACAACTCCAGAGGTTGATATAATGCATGTCCTTTGATTAATGCTGAATTCTGGAAATTTCTCATTGTATGCTAGCTTTTCCCAACCAGCAACTTCCAGATGAGTAAGTTGTATAGTTCCCAGTCACCCTGGCTATAAATACTGTATGTAGTCCCATCATACCTGGGGAGGGCATCAGGTTACAGTGACATAACATGCTACGTTAGGTGTCTTATGTGCCTAGAATTTCAATCAATGTCCCTGATTTCTGCTAGAGAAAATCTGATCCATAGGTTATATATTGGAGAATGAACATGCTGGCTTTTTTAGCTTACTTTTTCTATTTAAGGTTCAAAATCCATTTTTGGAAATAGATCTGGAAAATTGCACAGCTTTGAGTTTGGGAATTTGCTGAAGGATGAAATACTTTTTCTAACGTTTAACACTGAAATAGGCAACTTAAAGTTTTTCAAGGCTTAATAGCAATAGCATTTAGACTTATATCCCGCTTCATAGTGCTTTACAGCCCTCTCCAAGTAGTTTACAGAATCAGCATGTTTCCCACAAGCATCTGGCTCCTCATTTTACTGACTTCACAAAGATGGAATGCTGAGTCAACCTTGAGCCTGGTCAGAATCGAACTCCTGGCAATACTGCAGTCTAACCACTGCGCCACCATGACTCATTAATGCCTTGATTTTTCCTTTAAGAACCCATAAAATCTTTTCAAAAGGCCTGAACACTCTGTTTCTCCCTATAGTAGGTGGCGATGATGCAAGTTTCAAAGAGATTTCGGACATCTGTGAATAGACTTGGGATTTTGTGAAATAGAAAGTGGTCTTACTTTATTTTCAGTTGGCAAGTTTGTGGGATCTCTATATCCTTTTCTTTACAGCCAATGACAATTTAACAAATAACATCTTAAGATAGACTTTTACTCATTAGTCATGATTTAAAAAAAAAAACCTAAACTTTTTTCATTAAGCAATTTTTGGAAAGGAACGAAGGGGGGAAAAAAGAACTGAATAAACAGATTATTTACAAACTTCATAGAATGATGTAGGACTAAATTTGTTAGGTAAAATTTTTCACTGTTTCATTTATTAGCAGTGACGCCTTTAATGATTTAATGATTGATGTACGCCAGTGAGACTTGGACTGTATACAGGAGGCTCGCTGGGCAACTGAACCACTTCCACACAACCTGCCTCTGTAGAATCCTGAAGGTCCGGTGGCAGGACAAGGTGCCAGACACAGATGTCCTCTCCAGTGCAGGCCTGTCATCAGTTCACACCCTGCTGATGAAAGCCCAGACACGCTGGGCAGGCCATGTTCACGGATGCCAGACCATCGCATCCTCAAACAGCTCCACTATGGTGAGCTGTCTCAAAGAAAACAATCGCATGGGGGACAAAGGAAGTGACACAAAGACACATCGAGAGCCTTCTTCAAGTCCTTGGATATCGACACCACCTCCTGGGAACCCCTGGCACAAGATCGATCGACATGGCACACGCTGATCCACCAAGGCTGCCAGACATCAGAGGACAAAAGAACAACCATAGCACAAGAGAAGCGAGCCCTCTGCAATGCCAGAGCTGCAAATGCTGCAACAATGGTGCCCACACATGTCTGCCCGACATGTGGCAGAACATTTCGTGCCTGTATAGGCCTTACCAGCTACCTGTGGACACATTGTGGACAGCCCACAACCTGTTAGATGTCAAGGTCCTCTTCGAACACAACGGACGAACATCATCAGTGTTGCCTTTAATGATTTAATGATTGATACTCAGAAATAAGATATTAGAGTCTCACTTTTTACAAACCTGTGCCTTTTAGTTTAAAAATATTTTGAAAACAAGAATATATTTTTTAAAAATTTGCCAACACTATATTTCATTACATTGAATGTTTCGCTTTTCCGTGTAACTTCAGGCTATTAAGAGCTTACAAACTACACACACACACACACACCAAGGACTTCTTGGCTAGGGACCTGAAGAAATCTGGGTAAGAATAGTTAGGCTGACATTCCCTTTGGACAAACCTACCTAGGCATTTCTATGTTAAACACGGAGTTGTCCTTGACTAGGATGTCTCTTAAGCTTTGCTAAAGAAATTGTCCATTGGGAGCTGGTTTAGCAAGGATGGGTTGTTCGGCTCTCTCCATGATTGATTTGTGACAGCTGTACCCAGTCATATCCTCAGAGTATTCTTGTGGGGAAAAATCTCACCTCTAAAGAAAGCTCAAAGACTAGAGAGGCACAAGTATCGCTTTCTTTGTTACACTAGCAAAGGAAATTCAGTGATTGTCAGGTTTCCAATAAGCAACTGATTGAAGGACAATGCAGATCTTCTATAGATCTCCTTCTATCTCATTTTATAATTCTCAGTCTGAAATGCTGTGACATGCAATACGGCCTCAAATGTCTATTGCTAAGTGAGATAGTTAAGTGAGTTTTGTCCCATTTTATGACCTTTCTAGTTAACAACTGTAGTTGTTAAGTTAATAACACAATTGTTCAGTGAAGCTGGCTTCCCCATTGACTTTGCTTGCCAGAAGGTCTCCAAAAGGTGATCACATGACCTCAGGACACTGCACCGTATCATATAATGTAGTCACTTTTAATTAACTTTTAATTGTTGATATTTTCCCTTGGAAATCGCTTGTACATAGGGTTTTGTACACGTTTTGTAGGTGGATGGCTGGGGGGCCATGGAACTTTCTGGCAAACTCACAATAGCTATTTCAAAACCTGCTTTTTGAAAACATATTGCTATTTTTATGCATTAGGAAACAGACTGAAATAACCAAGAGTGAGAAAACATTCTGAGTGTTATCGTTTAATTGGTTTTGATTCCTTTCTTTTATTAATATCTTTCCTAGAGCTCTGAATATTCAAAAATATATATTTTTTTAAAAAAATCAAATTTATATGTCCCAAAGGTCTTTGCAAAAGGCACCTGGACTTTCTTAGTTTTTCTTTGAGAACATTTCGCTTCTCATCTTCAGTGAAGAACTGAAGAAGCTTCTTGGATGAGAAGCAAAATGTTCTGAAGGAAAAACTAAGGAAATCCAGGTGCCTTTTGAAAAGACCTTTGGACAATCACAAATGGGATGATTGAGAGTCTCCATTGTCAAATTTACTTTCCAAATGTAGCTGTCTAGATATCGGAACCCATAAAATGCATTCTGTGAGATCTGGTGGGACGTGTGGATGAAATTGGGGAAAGCGGTTCCTCAAATAATTTGTTCCCATGCCAGATAGGACTTAAACCAAGACAGACACAGGCTTCAGAGGATAATTAGAACTGCAGAAAAAACAATTACTGCCAACCTGCCTTCCATTGAGGACCTGTACACTGCCCGAATCAAAAAGAGGGTCGTGAAAATATTTACAGACCCCTCGCATCCTGGACATACTGTAAATTGTTTCAACTCCTACCCTCAAAATGATGCTATAGAGCACTGCACACCAAGACAACTGGACACAATAACAGTTTTTCCCCAAATGCCCTCACTCTGCTAAAGAAATAATTCCCTCACCACTGTCAAACTATTCACTAAGCCTGCATTACTATTACTATTAGTCTTCTCATTGTTTCTATCAACCATCTCCTCCCACTTATGACTGCAGGACTGTAACTTTGTTGCTTCTATCTTTATGATTTATATTGATATTGATTGTTTCCTGATTGCTTATTTGTACCCTATGACTATCATTTAGTGTTGTACCTTATGATTCTTGACGAATGTATCTTGTCTTTTTATGTACACTGGAAGCATATGCACCAAAGACAAATTCCTTGTGTGTCTATTCAGAATTTCTCCTTCCCAATCATCATTGGCTAAAATCAACACCAGAGAAAGAAAGTGAACCAGCGCCTTTGGGTGGGCCACCCCCAGTCCTTTGAGTCAACCCAGTACTATCAGTCCATGGTTGATAGTACTGAGAGCTACTGAGAGCTCAAGCAAGGCAAGGATGCGCACTCCACTACCATCCCACCCACATCAGAGATCATTGAAAAGTGCAATTCTAGTTTGGAAACCCAACTGAAAAGGATCCAGATAATCTGCTTCATCCAGGATCCTCTGAAGTACCTTATTGAATTGTGCAACTACCTTCAATTTTAGGTAAGGTGATTTCCACTGATAATTGATTTCATTGCCCAAGGGCCAGAGGCCGAGTAGGGGAAGAATTATATCCTACAACCCCAGTATGTATTGTATCACAGCCAATTTTCTTAACTTTCAGGAATTGCACAATTCAATAAGAAGACATGAGGTCATATATCTTGTAATTGTATAGCGTAGTGATTGAGACCTCTTAGAGAGCCAAGGTTTCATAACTTGCTTTACAATAGGTTCATGTTGGAAATTGGCTAAAGAAAAAATTAATCACCCAGCAGACTCAAACCAATCTTGAGAAGATGAAGTTTTCCGTCAGCAACCAAACTCAATCAGGTGGCAAGAATGAGGGCAATTCATCACTAGAACAGGCCATATTGGGTTTGGGTAGTAGAGCCATCCTTTTCTGAAGCTTTATAAAAATCAAGATCACCCTGAAAAGATATGCTGTAGTCCATACAGAGTGGCTTGATTGTGCTATGGTTGCATATAAATTTAATAAATAAATATTATTTCTTTATCAAGAGGAGGAGATTTGTTGTTGATCTTTTATGTCTCAAAAGGGTAACAGACCAACATTACTCTCTAGGGGTTAGTATCAGAATATCAGCCCGGTGATGGCACTGGCCAATTACTGCAGATCTTAAAAATTGAAGTATTGGTGCTTGGTTAGGAGATCATTTGGAAACTTAAGAACTGCAAAGTAGAATAAGAAGTTGAAAGACATTCTGGAAGAAAGTAGTGACAAGTCTTATTTTTGCCTTGTGGCCAGGAAAAAAAAATACATGGACGTGTTTCTGAAATCATTTTAAAATTGGAAAAATGAATCTGCTTAATTTTGCATAATTTCAGAAATCTTGGTTTGATTTCTGAGCAAGTTTTTTCCCCCTTAATGCAGAGACTATTGAAATCTTTGACTTACACATTCAAGATGTTACAAATAAAGCCAGAATTTTCATAGGTTTCTCACTTAATTTTAAAAACTCATTCTGCATACTGATCCAAAATTCTGGAAGGGATATTATCAGGAATTTTATTTTGAAAAGAGAGTCAGAAGAGAAGTAATTGCTTTTTGTTGATAGTAATGAATGTATCAGGTATAAGGAATGGATTTATTAAACAGTTAATTTTTCTGTTTTCACATCTGAGATACAGTCTTGAAAGTATAATTCCAGAGGAAAAAAGTGACTTAAAACACGTCATCACATCTTCACTCATTTATGACTAGCTGCTCTTAGTAAATGATTTTAAAGTCAGGAGCATGTCTAAATTTTTATTTTCCATTTTTCTCTTCTGCAGTTCAAACTTTCTTAGTAACTAATTTTAATTTGTCACTGATTTATAGAATATTATATTTGGCACCTTGCAATGAAGTATCAAGAATGCTCGGCTTATAAAAATGTCACTTAAATATGCTAAATGATATTGAAATGAGAGTCTGCTCATTGCCTCAGTTAAACGCTAATAATGTTCATTTCTCAGTTCAAAAATACATGTCAAAACTTTGCCTTATTTTGACTCACTGTAAAACATATTCACCATCCATGTCATCACAAAACTGCAAACTTCCTAGCCTTTACAGGTCTAGTTTTTATACAGTTGACACATTTATAATTATTTGTAGAAACTTCTGCCATGCTGGGCTCATATTTTTTCATAGCAAGAGCTTGTCTGCAAATCATACAGTGTGTCCAAACAGCAGTGGGGGGATTTCGGCATGTTAAAGCTTGAAGTGCTTGTGGCATGTAGTCCATCGTTGCATATCCCAATGTAATACACAGTGGTAACCCTATCAAAAGCTGGTGGAAGAATTAAACTTTCTCTCTGTGTAGGTTTTCTAAACTGGGTACCGTAGTTGTGTAGGCTACTTGATAGGAAAGGAGAAGTGAGTTTTAAAAAGATAAAGTGCACATTAGACTGGGTTTGTATCTTGTTTCGTCTTCTCACGACTTCTTGAAGGGAAGCATCTCAAGGCTTTTAGCAATGTCTGTGTATGATAGGTCTTGAGATGCTCTTTTGGATTGCTTATCTTGGCACACAGCCTTTTCTGACAAATAACACAAGGACATTCTTTCACTGTAATGAAGGGAGGTGTGGAATTCAAAGATGTAAACCTGCCTTCATATTTCCCGTCTTAGGCTTACTTTAGCGGCACTACAGATGGACTAACTTTTTAAATACATACCATACATGTCATGCTGTTCTCTTTTGGGAGAAGCAAAATTATGCAGAATTTTTTTTTTTAAGTCTGAATCAAGCCGTTTTGGAATCAAAGGATGTGCTGAGTTAATATAACCTGAGGAATTGTCTCACCCCATTGGGATTGGCCCCCTCTGCCTCGCTCCAGCAGAAATGGCATACTCCACATCCCACTGGACAAAGAATTGCAACTGGCGGGATCTAGGAGAAGAGCCTCTGCTGCTATGGCTCCCACCCTTTGGAACATCATGCCACTGGAGGCGAGATCGGCCCTGTAATGAGATCTCATTACAGGACACGATCTTCTGTTGAAAGGAGGGCAGCCTGTCAGGCCCGTAAGCCATCTTTTACATTGGGCCTTCAGGCCTGCCACATTTTCTACTGTGGAAAATGGGAGGGGGGATTGTATGGAGTATGGGAGATATACATATAGTCTAAATAAAATTCCTTTCTCAGAGAGTCAAGGACATCTTTCCCTGCACCTGGAGTGACTGGGAGGCATCTCCAGTTGGGACGGTGCCTGATTGGACCATGCTGGGCAGGGACTTGAACTTTCACACGGGTGGGGAAAACTTGAAAACTTTCAGATTCGGGTTTTTCCAGATGTGCCAATATGACATCTCTAATAAAATGGAACTTTGAGGAAACTCAAGCCTCAGAGTCTTCTTTCATTGGGGGTGTTACTTGGAATCCTGACACTCTGATCTTCCAAAAGGGCCTGAAAATTTTGGTCTGCCAATTGCCTTCAGGCCTCAATGGGGATAACCCATTTTGGAGGTGGCTAGTAGATTAAGAGCAAATCCCACCTCCATTCCATCTACACATTGGTTCTTTTTATCTGCTTTGCTTCAATTTTAAAGTTTCAACTTTCAGCATTTAATGCTTGAATGTTTTTAACCTTTTATTTATTTTATAATGGTATTTATGGCACTGTAAGCTGCCCAGAGTTTCTTGATAGTAGGATGGGCCGCAAATCAAATTTAATAAGTGAATGAAGGAATATAAAATTGAAAGATGTGCCTTAAAGATGGTTCCATTACTAGTCTAGCTGCATTTTGTAACTGTGTATGTTTCCAAATAACCCCCCTTTCAGGGTTTCAACATTTCTAAATTTCAAGTGAAAGACATGTTTAAAATAGAGCTGTTAAATGTTTATGTGCTTTTACTCTCTTGGTATGTGAAATAGAACCGCATTTGCCCTAGTCAATGCTTCAAAGATAAATCACACTACTTACTTCATAATGCCCGTGATTTAATTGTTTGGATAAGTTTTCAAGTAGCATCCTCCAGATCCATTAGAATTGTGCCTCCATTGTATTTGGAGGGTGCCAAGTTAACAAAAGAGAAAAAAAGCCTACCAATATCTATTGTGTGCCTGCTGAATGGACTTCACGTTCTTAGCCAATCTACAGCGGTAAATAATAAAAAAACCTAAAATACCTTTGTTGAAGACTCTTAGCTCAATCAATTGCAACTGATAACATGTTCACTTTTCTAATCTGCTAATCTACAAAGAACCGCTGATATTCCCTCTACAGCTCTGCCTTCTAGTGTATATGAATAGCCTTTGGCAGTCCTTCTCCTGTCTGTATGGCCCCATCCTCTTAATAATACTTGTGAGTCAGAAAACATAATAGTTATGAGCAGGCTTTGACACGTTCCACCGTAGTCTTTCCAATAACAAAAACTCTCTGTGCAAAAATGGTTTGAGGCATCCTACTATACCTGCCAAGGTAACCCTCAGGGTTTAAATGTGGTCAGGTTAGTCAGCGCTGCTTTTCTGCACTAACTTCTTGATACCAGAAAAATGTTAATTCATCTACAGTGGAAGAGTTGGTTTTTTTTTTTAAGCATGAGCAACAGAGGTGGTATCAAGCCAATTCTGACAGGTTCTGGAGAACCGGTAGCTGAAATTTTGAGTAATTCGGAGAACCGGCAAATAGGCTGGCCCCGCCCCTGCTGCCTCCCAGCTGATCTTCTTTTGTTGCTCTGAATAGGAGAACGGAGCTGGAAAGCAGGTTAGCAGGGTAGGGAGGGAATGGGGATTTTGCAGTATCCTTCCCCTGCTACGCCCACAAAGCCATGCCCATAAAGCCATACCACACCCACAAAGTCATGCCCACAGAACCGGTAGCAAATTTTTTTGAATCTGACCACTGATCAAGTTTCAAGTTTATTTGATTTATAGACCGCCCCCTCTCCCCGAAGGGACTCGGGGCGGTGTACAGAAACCACATTAAAAAACCATATACATAATAAATACTCTTAAAACGAGATTAAACCTAAAGCCCTGTACAAGTTGTTAAAAATTAAAACACGAGCTAAAACCAACCCATCAAATTTAAAAATACAGGCATGGGGTGGGAAGCTGGAATTAAGCCAGGCCGGCTAAATTGAACAGGTGGGTTTTTAGCTTCTTGCGGAAGGAGCGGAGATGGGAAATGCCAAGTCACAGGGCCAATTAAAGGATGGATGAAAAAGATGGAAGACCACAGTTGAATTCCGAGTCTCATTTCAATACCTGTGGAGAAAGTCTCTAAAGGATGTGAATTCTCCTTGTTACAAAACTTGTTTTATTTAATGCAGTGGTTCCCAACGTGAGGCCCAGGCCCCACAGGGGTAGCAATTTGATTTTTAATGGTACAAATTGAACCTTGTTTAAACCAAGTTAATGGTTTAACTTCCTCCATGTGAGTAGACTTCACTTTTTGAATAAGCTAAGAATTATATGTCACCGGGGAGGGGGGGCATCAGGATTTTAGAGGAACCACTGATTTAACGTGTTTACTAGATTGGGGCCCTGAAAATGTGTTGTGCAGAAATATAGTGCTGGTACACAAATAACCAAAGTAGGCAACAGAACAAAGAAAGGAAATAAAAGCAGCCCGGGGGGAAAAATACTAGGAATGTTGACAATAATTGTCACACATTATTTATATATGAAGTTGATGTCTCAGCTTTCTGCTTGGAGGTAGCCAATAATCATAAAGATAAAAGGCATGCAAACAGGGAAATTAAATGACAATTAAAATGTAATTAAAAACACATTGATGTATCAGTCTGCGTGACATTTCTCCTATTCTGTTCTCTTTTTGTAAACCTTGCTTCCACAAGAACAGAAATCTCTAGGCAAATATAAGAAGCAATGGGTGGAAACTAATCAAGGAGAGAAGCAACCTAGAACTAAGGAGAAATTTCCTGACAGTTAGAACAAGTAATCAGTGGAACAACTTGCCTCCAGAAGTTTTGAGTGCTCCAATGCTGGAGATTTTAAAGAAAAGATTGGACAACTCTTTGTCTGAAATTGTATAGGGTTTCCTGCTCAAGCAGGAGATTGGATTAGAAGACCTCCAAGGTCCTTTCACTCTCTTATTCTGTTGTACATCTGCTATCTTCATTGTCCAGAAGTTCTCCAAGATGGTCTGCATGAGACATGCAGACATGAATGATTGCAGGGAGCCTCATCGACAACCACTGGGCACTTGCCATGAAAACAGAAAAAATATGTGTTGGATATTGTTGTTTTTGACACTTCTCACCAGTTCTTAAGAATGGGGAAAATGTGCTTTACATATGGGTCAGAAACTAGATAGTTTAAGAACAATTGGGTGGATTTCAGTCCTTATTGATGAACCATGATAGAAAATGGAATATATAGGACAATATACATTATAGGCATTTAGTCCAAATAAGTGCGAGCTACAGGTTTATTGGGTGGGAAATGAATGGGATTCTCTTGAAGGTTTTTTTCCCCAAGTTTCATGATTACATGGAAGGCTTTTGTTCATATTTCAAGAAAGAAGAGGATTGGCATGCAGGCAGATGTAGTCCATGTCCTTTTATAGCAGTTGCAAGAAACTTCAACCCCACATCTGCCTCCTCTTTTCTGCCCCCTTTCCCTCCCCCCCCGTCAGAGTTGTCTCTGATTATGCCATGAAACATTAGTAATACAATTGCATAAGAATATGGAAGAAGAACAGGCTGGATCAGACCATCGGTCCATCTGCTCCAGCCTTCTAGATGACATAGTAGGTACTTAGAAGCATTTGAAACCTCTTCATCATGAACTAGGGGGTGAGTAACCCTCCCAAAGCTTGTTATTAGGGAAGACACGGACATCAAAATGCTCACCTGATCTTCCAGGGATAGATGCAATTTCAATGGAAGAGAATATTTGTAGTTCAGGGTTGAATTGTGGAATCCTTGGTGTTCTCTAAGCATAGTTGTTTTCTTGCAGACATTTCATGACCCAGCTAGTAACATCATCAGTGCTAGACTAGGCTATGCTATGCTAGTGAAGATGTCACCTAGTTGGATAATGAAATGTCTTCAAGAAAACAACCAAGCTCAGAAAGCACCCAGGACTTCACATATCCAATTTCTTCTTAAAACCTATCCAGGTAGGTGGCCAGCATCACAGTTGCTGAGAGTGAATTCCTCAGGTTCATTGTACATTGTGTGAAAGAGTCTTTCTTTCAGTTCTGAATCTTCCTGGGTTGTAAATTTTAAATGATTAAATGACTGTATTGACGGTGTAGACAAGTACTGTTCTACTTCTTTTGACAATCAGCCAAGATACCTTTGTGTGTGTCCATGTGTAACAGAGAAAGTAAGAACATGTGTAGGTATCTGTGTTTGCTCTCTTCTTGCTCAGATAATTTGTCATTCTGAAATACAGACATCGTTTCCTCTTATTTATTTTTTAATGCTTAACCATGTGTAGCTTTTCATCTTTTCAGGATGTTACCTTATAATCTATAGCAGATGATCTATGGCTAAGTGGCCCTTAGAACTGATTTTAATTTTCTGCATAAAGACTGTACTAAATACTACAATCAAAAGGGCGTTAATGATGTGCCCTTGAAGGTTCTTTGATAATAGTCTTCTAATATTATTAAATGTTCCTTAGTAATATTTTATTGCAGCTGATACTGTATATGTTTTCCAGAATTGTATGTAAATGTGCTCATTAGGCAAAAATATTGTGCAACAATCATTTGGCCTTAGGATCATTAATCTTCCCAAGGCATACAGGGCCATTACTAATTATTGAAAAACAGAAATTGGTTTTTAGTTTTAGTTTTTAAGCCAGCATTATTATTTTCCATTATTCATAGAAGCTTATACTAAAAAGACAGCAAAACGCCTCCATGAAATATGAGTACCTGTGCCTGATGTAAATATCCAGTTCAGTCCAGCAAACTTTCAATTAAATTTGAATGCGGTAATCAGTGCAAATTGTGGCCACAGGCCTCTTGAGTGGGTGGCTTGTTTAACCTCAGCCCTGCCTATCAAATGGGAATAACAGAACTGCCTGCAGAAGGTTTGTTTCAGGAATTCCAAAAAGTTCAAATGATTTTTTAATGATATCAGTATGGCAAGTCTTACATAAATATTAGACTTTGTGGAAACTATTTTTAATTATTGTTGAATGACATCAATATAGTTGACAAGTGTATTTTTGTTGTCCAGTTGCCAAGTCGTGTCCGACTCTTCATGACCGCATAGGCCACAGCACACCATCCCTCCTGACCTCTACCGTTTCCCAGAGTTTGCTCAAATTCATATTTATTGAGGTGATGACGCTATCTAGCCATCTCATCCTCTGCTGTGGGTTTGAGTAGTCTAAAGTAAAAAAAGAACTGGGGGGGGGGCATGATGGCAGTATATCAGTATTTATAGAGGCTGCTACAAAGAGGAGGGGGGTCAATTTATTTTCCAAAGCACTAAAGGGCAGGAGAAGCAATGGGTGGAAACTAATCAAGGAGAGAAGCAACCTGGAACTTATATATTTAGGCTGTTGGTTTGAGCTCCGAGCTGGGCAATTTGGTTGCAAATGTTTTGCCACCATTCGAGGAGACATTGTCAGTGCGTTTTGAGTTGTGAGTTGAGTTATATATTTATATAACAAGCGTACAAGTGTTTTAAATAAATATCAAGACGGAAAGTAAATGAATAAATAAATAAATGAATAAATATTTTATCTTGGATCCCCACCATGCCACTCCCTGTTCTGGGATTAATTTTTATGATTATGTAAAGTAATAAAATCCACCATGGACACAGAACATACTGTTATTTTCAGTACCTTATTTTTCTGCTAGTAGACAAACACCTACAGTGTGTGAATAAAATGCCTATGTTGCATGCTAACATATAATACTAATACTAATGAGAGAAACCAAAGGCAGCCTGTGTCAGTTGCAGGGGAGAATAACAATGTGGAGAACAAAAAACTGGGGGCAGAGAAGAGAAAGAAGGATGTTGTGGATCAGTTATTTGCTAGAGTCATCTTTTAGAATGTCAAGTTGTTGACTAACTGAACAATGTACAAAATTTATAATCCCACAAAAGATACTGGCAGAGTGAGGAAAAAGATAATGAGTTGATAACCGATCTAATGTTTCAAATCACATTTGTAAAAATTAATTTAGGAGTATTGTTAAGTAGGCTACAAAAACCATCAACTTACCACTAGGTAAGGTAAAGGTAAAGGTTCTCCTCGCACATATATGCTAGTCGTTCCTGACTCTAGAGGGCAGTGCTCATCTCCATTTCAAGGCCAAAGAGCCAGCGCTGTCCGAAGACGTCTCCATGGGCATGTGGCCGGTATGACTAAATGCCGAAGGCGCATGGAACGCTGTTACCTTCCCACCAAAGGTGGTTCCTATTTTTTGTACTTACATTTTTACATGCTAGATGGCAGAAGCTGGGACAAGTAACGGAAGCTCACTCCATTATGCGGCACTAGGGATTCAAACCGCCAAACTGCCAACCTTTCTGATCGACAAGCTCAGCATCTTAGCCACTGAGCCACCGCATCCCATTACCACTAGGTAGCTCATGGTAAAGTCACAAGATACCTCCAGCTAGAAGGGTCTGTATGTCCTTTCTGCCATATAATTGTGGTAATCTAGATTTTGCAATCCTGACAAACCTAATTAAATTTTTTTTATCAAATATAGCCAGTGGATTATTTAAATTTTATCTGCATCTTTAAAAAAATATTTAGGCTTCTTCTGATATTAGTTTAGTGGTCCATTATAAACTATCAAATCTCAGCGAGGTATGTACGAGTCTTGTTTGTGTATACAAGATAAGAACTTCATAGTAGTCATACAGCCTTTCATAAATTTTAACTTTCCATTTAATCTGAACGAGAAACACTGATTATGAACTTCAGCAAGCCAGGATATTAAACCAGCTTTGTATCATAATGTAGGAACCTGGCATCTTCCAAAAGAATTTGATTTGGGCTGTGTGTATGTCAAACTAATGATTTGTTTAGCTGGCTGAAATGAAAAGCTACGGTTAATTAGAAGCTTCCTAATTTAAACATTAGCTGGTTTCAAATGCTTCATGCACAGTTAAAATAGATATTCATATCTCAACTTATTAATATGAGACATAATCATCAAAAGCATGTGAAAAGTGGTTTTTCTTTACTTCTTTTTCAGCAGAGTGTTGGTTCTATAAAGGGTATCGATCTGTTTTTTTCTTTTAAAGAAAATTGTGTTGTGGTTTGGGTTTGTCCTGGTTTCTAATTATAGTGCAAATCTTTATGTGTAATTTTGTATATAACCATTTTTGCTTCCTGCTAATATGGACAGAATTGGACAGAGAGAATAACATCACACTGGAGCTACCAAAGAGAAGCTCAGCAGTGCAATAGAAATGAGTTTGAATTTTTTGTGAATCTAAAAGAGCTATCAATATAAATGGAAAAGGACTTTTAATTATCCGTCTCACTACAACATTTACTGCCCATGTTGAATGCCATTTCTATTCCTTCCATTTCTTTTTTAAAAAGGAAAAGAAGTGAGTGATGTGCCATGAAATGAATAAACCCCTGAGCCCGCCTTTAAAACTGTTATGGCTGTCTACAGATCTTACAGAATCAATAAATCCTAACTTCCAGAAAGGTGTGATTACCAAATCAGATGAGCCATCGTAATTTTAATAGTCCTACACCAGACTAATCACATGTAGTGTAGTGTAGTGTCTGTGTAAGAGAAGTAAGGGCTTGAATTTTTGTCAGCTTTCCTATCCTGCTTAATACAAGCACTATATAATTTCTTGCTAAACAACGTACTTAATCTTCTTAGATTGTATTGGTAAGATTTCACGAAAAAAAAAAATTGAGAAGATACCATAGTTCGGTGGTAGAGTGTATATTTACTGTCTGCAACTATTCCCAAATGCACAATTCAGAAAATGCAGCAGTGGAAATAATTATGGGTGTGCCTTGGTATGCTCATGTAACCTGTCTCCTGTGCAAATTGTGTTGCTGATTTGCTTTGGGATGCAATTCACAGAACTAGCTATGACCTAAAGCGGTAACTACCGTATTTTTCAGAGTATAAGACTCACCGGAGTATAAGACACACTAAAATTTAGAAGAGGCAAATTAGAAAAAAAGGTTTTTGCACTCTGCAGACCTCCCAAAAAGAGTCCATTTTTTTCAACAAAAAAAAAGGGCATGAATAGATGTTAGGATGCTTGTAGAGTGCTCCTGGGGCGGTGCCCCCCCCCCCAAAAAGAGCAGATAGTGGCCTTTTTCACTCATTTCTGCCCTCCCCAGAACCCAGGATCACTCTGAAAGCCTCCTAAAGGCTATGCACGGCCATTTTGGTGAAGGGATGGGGTTTTGGGAGGCAAATAAAATGCTGTATTCAGTGTATAAGACGCACCCAGATTTTCAGCCTCTGTTTTGAGGGGAAAAGGTGCATCTTATACTCCAAAAAATAGAGTAGTTTTACAGCTGGCTATAAAATCCTTTATGGCATGGGGTAGAGGTCCTTAAAACTCTTTAGTTCATCAACCCCTTCAAGAATTTTGAGATTGTTCATCGATAACCCCAACTTTTATTGTATGAAAATAATTCAATAAGTGCCACTCTGACTAATAGTACTACGAATAGTAATGATAAAATACAGAAACCTGCAAATAGAAATAGAATGGCTGCAGCAAAAGAAAGCAAAGGTAGTAGCAATAGTAATGGGTGCCTTGGGCTCAGTCCCAAAACAACTGGAGCATCACTTGAACACCATTGATAACCACAAATTCATCATCAGTCAATTTCAGAAGGCAGCTTTACTCAGAACAGCTTACATCCTGCAATAATACCTTTCACACCATCAGATATCAACACCTGCCTATCCCAGGTCCTTGGGAAGGGCTCAAATCGTGGACAAAAATGCCAAATCCAGTGTAAACATCTGGCTTAAGTGGATTTACAAATCTGACCAATCAATCAATAAAGCTCTAATAAAAAACTTTTCATCCACAATATGATTTTTAACTTTAATTTGCATTTAAATTGTTATTTGAGGATGTAACAATTTAACAAGAATAGCAGCACTATTCTGGAGCATCATATGTGTGGTTTAAAAATCATATCAGATAAATGACACTAAAATGATGTAGGCTGAAATTATGTTTTCCTAATCTTCAAAAGAAAAACTGTATTTGAAGGCATGAATATGAGTGTATCTTTAAACACTGATGCTGGAAGACAGGCTGAAGGAGAGTAAATTCATTATTCTCCAAGTGCAAATTTGACTTTTACTGCATTCAGACAACCTTGAACATTGTTATCTATATGTGTGTTATATTAAATGGCACCATTTGTAATTTCATCAGATTACAAATACATAATTTTGTTAACATAGATGGCCTTGGGATATTTGATTTGTTTTTCTTACACAAAGTGCTTTGGTAAATGTGGAGCTGAAAAGAAAGTGGTCTGAATCACTTAGAGATTTTATTGATAGATTCCTATTATGCTATCACTGGAAACTTTTAGAAAAAGGTTTAGCAGATTTTACAGTGTTGGAAGAAATATCCAGGTCAATTTCCAAGCTGGGAGAAAGGCAGTAGAGACAAAATGGAGGCTGGAGGCTGATTGGAAAGAGGACCCATTTATTGATGAAGCAGAACCACTAAACATGTGTGATTCCGGGCAACTGACACATGAAGTTGAGAGTGGGGGTTATACCTTTTCTGAGCTTTACACTTGAGCTTCCTGTTCCTGTGCAAGAACATTTATTCTATTGGCTGTTGTCAGACTCCCATGGGGCCATGTAGGGGTTACGTAGGTTTCGTAGCTGACTCTGAAGCTCTCTTGGAGTTTCTGAAGATGGTGCAATGTCCTTAGGAGATTGTGCAATGTAGTGAGCTCTGTATTTTAGTGGGTTAATCCTATTAGGATCTGAAGGGCCATGTCTTAATTCCTTCATCCTGGAGGTCTTTTGTTGTGTAGATAGGCTGGCCCAGTCTTTCTTAATGGGCACAAAGTATCTGCTGGGGGCAGGGAGCTGGGGCTCTGAGTTTCTGTCTCCCTTAAGATTTTTAATTTCTCTTTTAGGGGAAATATAATATTCTGCCTTTTTAATATTTCCTAAAATATTTCATTCTTCTAGGAGAGGGATGGGTGCTAACTTTCTACAACAGTAAAACTGCAAAGTGTGGATACAGAAAAGCCAAAGAATAATTCCGATATTTCCAGTGTTAGTGTTTACTTGGTCATAAATTTTTTTTAAGTTTTATTATAAAATAAAAATAGAGGGGAAAAAAACCACCAAAATGTAGAACTGTGACAAAGAAAAATTGCAGAGAGAGTAGAGTAAAATAGAAAATAATAATAATACAATCTCAACCTTTTGCTTTGCATGTCACAACATTTCAAGCCTTTTCTATAATAACAAAATCATTCTAATCATCAGTATTTATTTATAATACATGTCTTTTAAATAAAGTATTTAGATGTTGCCTTTTGTTTTAACCAATGTATTTGTTGAAAATAAACTAGAACTTTAATTATCTTTCTCATTTGTTCAATCAAGAGCGCACTTTTCTCTTAAATGACTGCGAGAAATATGGGGAAGGCATTTCCGGAGGGCTGTTGATAATAATTTGCTGTGGTTAAAAACAGAAAAATGGCAGCTTAAAGATTTCTTGTGACACCAACTTGCATGAATCGGAACTGTGTGAAATGATGTTGACATGCGAACTATTCTCAGCAGATGCAAAAAGAAAAATAATAATAAATGGGATTGAGGGAACTTGAAATCCATTAGTACATGACATTTATATCCAACATTCTAGCAGATACGTACAAATTACAATTGTAGTAATTAATAACATCGTTTGTTCAAGTTCAGTTAACTCATGAAGTAGAATAAGAAAGAAGAAGCCCTAGAAATATATTGTAAGTGGAAAAAATATTTCTTAATAAATTCTAGCTCAGCTCTTTTTTGTGTGAATCTTCTTTTTTGGAATAGTCCCCATGGGATACTAAATACACAACATGTGATACATTATCTTTTTTTTTTTTTTCAAAAAGTTTTATTGGTTTTTTTAAAAACATTTATGTGGAAAAGGGTAGGTGGAATTACAAATTTTGGCAGTTGCAAATGCGGCAGACGCCCCCCTCCCTCCAGACTCCTAGATTACATCAAAATATCAAATCTTAATACATAATCATAAAAAGTCAGCATCTTAATTCTAGAAAGAATAATTTTCAATCAATTTATATAATTATAATATATAGTCTAGTTATAAATTCATTTTTACTTTCGGTCTGTTTATAACATTGTGATTTTCTTATTTATTTTTGTGATCTGAGCTTTCTTGGTGTTGCCCCTTCACCCCCCGCTGGCAGAGCTCCGGCCCCTCCCGTGTCCTGCGTGACCGTTGTGGTGTCTTCTGTTTTTTCTAGGTTGGCTTTATTTTTTTCCATAAAGGCCTGTGCCTCTATGGGTGTATTAATTCTGATTCTTGTCTCCTCCCAGAATATCAGCATACCTTCAGGCATCAACCATCTAAACCACACCCCCTTCTGGTATAATTTATTCGCCAATTGCGAATAATTTTTCCTTTTTTCCCTAATTTTTTTGGGAATCTGCTTTAGAATGGTTATCTCCCTGTCACAGTATGTCAATGTTTGCCCCCTTTGCACACCCAGAATTTCATCTCTTTTGGTTTTCCTAAGGAATTTAATGTGAACCTCCCTGGGTACATTATGTGTTCTGGCATATGCTGAATTCACTCTATAAGCTAGGTCTATCTCCCATTCCATCTGCTGTTTATCTTTGTGTATGTATTCAGCTAGAATATTAGTCATAATGTCCCTTATGTTTTCCCCATCTGCTTCTATTACATTTTGAAATCTAAGATAAAAGGACATTCTCTCAAACTCTATTTTCATTTGTTGGATGTCAAGTTCTTTGTTCCCCTTCTGTAAAGCCTCTACCCCCCCCCTCGCCTCCGCCACCCCACCCTCCACAAGGTCCAGTCTCTGTGAGTTCTTAAAGATTTGGGCTTGGTTCTGTTTAATTTCATCTTTCATTTCCCTTAACTGTTTCTTAATTTCCTCCTGGCCCTGTAGAATTTGTTGAAGCATTTGTTGAAAGTCTATCTCTGTAGTCTTGGGTTGCATCAATTCTGTTATCTTTGACTGTGTAGCTGGGCTAGACGTTGCAGACGTTGGGGCAGAAGTAGCAAATCCAGGCTTTCCAGGAGGTGGTCTTTTTGGAGACATGGTTTTTAAAGCAAGGAAATCAGTCAAAATAGAGACTGGGCAGCTGGAGAAGTAGAGCAGGCAGGCGAATCCAGAAGGCAGAGGATCCAAACAGATGGGGATTTCTTTAGTCAGTCTAGCAATAGATGAAAATTTTTTCCCCAAAGAGTTCAGAAAAGAACAATCCACAAGAGATTCCTCTGGGTGACTCGGAGACAAAGACCGGAAGCCTGAATTTTAAAGGTGGAGTCAGGTTTCACAGTTCATGAAGACAACGGAAGTGTGCCATCTTGCCCTGCCAGCTTTGGGCTCAGAGGCATAATAAAGTTTTAAAAGTTCAGAAAGTTCTCAGTTCACCCATAGATTCTGGAGCTAAGTCCAATGAAAGTCACTTTTATGGGGGTGAGGCATCATTAGTTGGCTCTCCCCCCTCCTCCTTCCCCTGAGGGCGAAAGCAAAATCTTCTCAAGCCGCTTGTCCAAGGGAGGGGGGGAAATCCCCCTCCCTCTAGCCGCACCTCTAGCAAAAGTCCGAAAGTTTAACTTTTTTTTTTTAAAAAAAGATGCTGGGAAGTCCATAAATTCAAGATAGAGGGAATGGAGAAGGGAAGCCTCTCACCACATTGCCGCTGCTTCGTTCAATAGCGCGTTCTCCGATCGGCATGGGGCGAGGCGCGCGCACACGGGCGCCCTCCGAGACTGCTCCCCGGTGCCTAGAACGAAGCGGAGAAGCCCCCGCCAGCCGCCGCCGACGCCAGGACCCTCCGCGAGCCGTTCCCTCGGCAGGACACCTCTCCGGGGCGTCCTGTGCCCCCCCAGAAGCGGGGGAAGCCCACCGGGAGAGCGGGAGCAGGCAAAGGCTTGCCTGTCGCCGTAGCCGCCGGAACCGGAAGTCCAACATGTGATACATTATCATTGTCATGGTTGCAAATGAAATAGCTTCAGCACAGATGTTGCTCCAGGATAATTTTTGGGTCTCAAGATTCTAGAGAGACTGTTGAGCAGTGAAGTGGATATGTGAAATCACATAGGCCAGTGATGGTTAACTTTTTTGTTGAGGCGTGCCAAAAGTATGGGGAGTGTGAGGGGGTCACGTGTGCGCATGCCCACCACCCATAATGCAATGCCCTCCTCCCGTGCATGTGCACACAACCTCCCCATGCATGCACGCAGGCCTCACTGAAGCCTCTGGACTTCCTGTTTGCGCTTTGGGCCCTCTTTTTGCCCCCCGGAGGCTTTAGGAAAGCCCCCTGAAGCCTCCGGAGGGCGAAAAACAACCAAAAATCAAGGTCAAAAATCATCTGGCCAGCGTGTGCATGCATGCTGGAGCTGACAAGGCAATGCCCTCAGAAATGGCTCTGTGTGCCACCTGTGGCACGCATGCCATAGGTTCGCCATCACGGACATAGGCCATTCACAAGCTGTAAAATATTCTGAACATGGAAACAAGTCCAACACGATGGAGCCAAAGCTTTGATGCAACCTCCCACTCAACTTTGGTTTAGTCCTCTAAATGAAGGCCTAATTGAATGGTTTAAAATAGGTACACCAGTGGTGGGATTCAAACTTTTTTACTACCAGTTCTGTGGCTGTGACTTGGTTGCCATGGCATGGTTTGGTGGGCATGACTTGGTGGGCATGGCAGGGGAAGGATACTGTAAAATCTCCATTCCCTCCCCACTCCAGGGGAAAGTTACTGCAAAAGTCCCCATTTCCTCCCAATCAGCTGGGACTTGGGAGGCAGAGACTAGATGGGAGCAGGGCAAGTCAGAGGTGGTATTTACCAGTTCTCCGAACTACTCAAAATTTCCTCTACCAGTTCTCCAGAACTGGCCAGAACCTGCTGAATACCACCTCTGAGGTACACATATCTCAAGCATTAGCATGCAGAGAAGCGGAATATCTTTCTATTTGCTAAGGTAATGGATGTACATTTATCAGTAGGACTTCCAGGATCAACCACACTCATATACAGGAACCATCAGTATTAATAAAGTTGTAGGAGGGATTACGAAGAGTCAAGTGCATATCTAGCATTTCTTTAAGGACAAGACCTACATTCAATTTCGCAGCTACTAAAATTGTTGGCCAAGCAGGTACAAAACACAGCCAGGGAAATGATTGAAGCCTGGGAAATAGCCCCTCATCAATCAACAAGAGTGCTGACTTGCCACCAGCTTATCAAGTATTTAGGAGACGAGAACTTGGCAGCACAAGGAAACAACAGCCAATGACTGAATAATCGGCCATGAACACCTCAATCTGCAATCAAAAAACCATACACAACCAATATTACACAAAGACTGGCCCAAAGCACACACTCTCCTAGACAGAAGTTCCCTGAGGATGGGCTCAACCAATGGAACAGCTTGCCTTCAGAAGTTGTGGGTGCTTCATCACTGGAGGCTTTCAAGAAGAGACTGAGCAGCCACTTGTCAGTAGGGTTTCCTGATTGAGCAGGAGGTTGGACTAGATGACCTACAAGGTGCCTTCCAACTCTGTTATTCTGTACGTTGTGGGCTCTAACACAAGTCTGAAAGTGCAGAGGACTAAACCTCTGGTCCCAGTGACTGACCCAGATTGGATCTTGCAATATTATCCTGGGACACTTGCATTTGCCTTCATTCATAACATTTCTCCCACACACAATATACAGCATTATTAACCCATGCCTGTAATTACCCCAAGAATGTCCCCTTTCCTGCCATCAGTATATCTTTTTCCCCCCTCTTCTTTCTCAGTCTCATGTGATCATGGTGATTTAATTCTATCAGACAGCTCTATATAACCGTTTACATATGTAGCAGTTATCCGGTAAACAAATGCATCCTATTCTTTCAAGGTTAGCTTTCTCACCTCTGTGGTTTGGCCCGTTTTACTTCTGGAAGTTATATGTGAAAAAGACCTAATCAATTCTGGTATAAACCAGTTTTTATGATGCTGACTTCATACCATGCATGTTGGCATTTGGAATGAAGTCCCTAAGCAAGGTTATTTTGAAGGATTTCTTGATGGATATCCTGGTGGACATTACTTGGTCGCAGTGACGTGCAGTCAGGTGAGGCAAGTGAGGCACAGCCTAACCTCTCATCATCAGGGCAGCGAGTCATTCGATGGGAAACTTGCCTTTTGGGAGGAATGACTCAGCTTGGCTGCCGCTTTCGATCTGCCGCCCAACGACCGAACGGAGAAGCGAAGAGGCAGGAGAGGCAAAGCAGGAGCCAAGCCGAGCCATTCCTTCCAAGAGGCAAGTTTCCTATCGAATGACTCGCTGGCCTAGACTTGAGGCTCCAGTCCAGCCTGCTGTGCTTGCAGGACTTCCAAGCTCGGCACCAGAGAGCCGCCGCAAGAGAGGCCGGCCAGGTTGCCCGGGTGGCGGCAGAGGTTCCCTTTGTTCTTTCTGGTGCGGGAAGCGGGGGGGAGAGGCTTCCTCCACTCCATCCGCTCCCCATCTGTGCTGCCCTCGCCCGACAAGCGCGCCCCGGATTCCGCGCAGCTCTGGCAGGCGGTGCCATGGCCGAATCCCAGGGCGGAGGGCGGCAGGTCGCAACTGAGCATGCCTGACTGTGGAATTCTGGGAGTTGAAGTCCACAAGTCTAAAAAAATTGCTGCCTCACAAGCTGTAAACTTCACCGCACATCACTGCTTGGTCGTCACTCTCTAATGGAACGTATAAAACTCTGAGTAAAGTTTTCATTGCTTACAATAGCCTTCAAATCAAATGTGTGAAATATTTACAAGTAACCTTTGAGCAAGTTTGTTTTTCAGGAGGGTAAATAAGCTTTGTGTTTCAGAAATCACACATTGTGTAATTCACATTTAGAATGATAACTAAGAATAGATCTGGTGGTGGGGAAAAAAAAAATCAAGGATCTGGCCAGTTCCAAACAAAGTTAAAACAAAGGATTATTTTAAACTTTGGACTCTAATTTTTAATCAAAATGCAAATGTGTAGAAAAATTGAAACAGATAGCTCAACATTTGACTCAGCAGGACTGCTTCCAGGATATGCCAGTAAATCCCTTTATTCTAATTTCCCCAGTCTGGCAAAGATGGTTCGTTGCAGCAAAAATCCAGGGTTTTTTTTTTGTGGTAGGAGCTTCATAGGAGATACAACAATGACAAAGGAATGTCAAATCTTTCCCTTTTTAAAAATCCATCCTCAGTTCAGGTTCTTCTAATGCTGTGATTCCCCAGGCAAGATTGGATAACTGTCTTGGTTTCAATGTCTCTTATTTTCTTATTTTTCCAATCTAATTTGAGTGGTTCTTAAACATCCAAATAAGAACTCAATGCATTTCTATACATATTTGTTCTGATGTGTTTTTTATATGTAAAATTTGGCTAATAGATGCATATTTTATTATGTAATTGTAGTGGTCCTTCCTCTATTTATCTGCATATTTTGTATATTATACCCTTTCCTGAACCTATGAAGTGTATATTTACTTTTTTTTTGCTCAGGAGTTTTCACTGCAATTTTTTTTCAGTAGTGCAGCCATAGAAGGGTAAATAATAGGTTTATTGTTGTTACTGCAGATCACAATATCATGTCTAATACAACGTGTTCAAGTCAGTATTTCTCCACTCCTTTGTGGTGAGCAGAAGAAACATGGAGCCTTCTGTCTGGCAAGCATGTGATGTGCCATTGAGTCATTGCCTTTTCTTATCTGCTATTTAAGATATTTGTGGTGTAATCAACTTGACAGCTTGCCTTTATGGTCCTTCCTACCTTCATTTCACTGACATGGAACCATCAATTGTGAAGAACTTTAAGATTCTTGACAGATGACCAATAGTATTTCTTTGTAGATAGTATGCATTTAAGTAATTAATATTTCTTTCCTCTGTCTCTTGGTTCCCTTGGTTTAAAATTAAACAGTGAACTTTGTTTCCTGGTAGTGAAGTGTGTGAAAGTATATGAAATTCATGAGGCTGCAAAATATAGTTGGTCATTCCAAGCTATTTCAAAAGCATTAGCTTTTTGCTTTATAAGAGACCAAGGCAAATAATGGATGGTGGAAAAACATGAATTAAATATCAGCTTAACCCAAGATGCAATGTGTAAAATGTTAGACAGAAATATTTCTACAAAAGTAAAGGCACGGTTGTTATTGACACACAGTTCATTACAGATTCAGTTCATTACAGATTCAAAATAAAAACTCATTAATGAATATGGCAGGTGTAGAGATTTGGATAACCCTTCATTCAGTAATTCCCTCTTTAACAGTAAGACCCTCTTTAACAGAAATGTTAATTTCCAAATTCCATTCTAACTTACTTGCAGAAGTCTTCTGGTTCAGAAATATTCTTAGGTCTTCTTGCATATACGGAATGCTTGAAATCTCTCCACAGATTTTCTGTTGTATTCATTAAGTCTGGAAACTGTGTAGGCAATTCCAAAATCCTTACCTGTATTTACCTATAAATATAAATATCATCGTCATCTTCATTTAACGACCCCATAATCCCTTGAGTCTCGGCAACTGAATGGAGCTAGAAGAGTGTTCTAATGGCCAGATGCCCTCCCTGTTGCCAATGAGGAATTTTGTCCAGCAGATACATTTCCAGTGTGCCCAGAGAGAGAAACATCCTGATTGTGAGGTGAGAGCTCCATCTCTAGGCCACCGCACCAGTTCTCTATAAATATAAATATCCTATAATATACACTATATTGCCAAAATCTTTGCAATATAGTGTAAATAAGCCACCCAGAGTCATTGATTGAGATGGCGTCTTTAGAAATTGAATAAATAAATTAAATAGATGCCTGTGCCGCTGCTTTCTGTACCAGTTGATGCTTGCGAATACTCTTCAAGAGTGGTCCTGTGTAAAGCACATTACAACAGTCCAATTTGGAGGTGATTGGAGTATGAGTGTCTGTGAGCAGAGACTCCTGATTGCACCAGAAACAAATGTGCAGAATCCAAAGCTGTGCAAAAGCCTCCTGCTCCTTGAACAGGAATAGAGAGTCTAGGAAGATCCTCAGATTGCGCACTGGGTCTGTTGGGGGCAGCACAAATCCATCCATCACCAAAGATGACATAGTTGTAGAACCGGGGGGGGGGGGGGGGACAAAACCCAGAACCACTCACTTGCCAGGGTTCAGCTGAAACCTGTTGTCCCCCATCTAGACCCTCCAAGCCTCCAGGCACCAGGATAAAACATACATCATCATCATCTTCTTTTAATGACCCTATAATCCCTTGCGGCGTGGAGTCTGGGCAACTGAATGAAGCTGGGTGTTTACTGGCCGGATGCCTTTCCTGTTCACCAAGGCAGAGTTTTGTTCAGCAGATAGATTCTCACTGTGCCCAGAGACAGAAATATCTGCCTTACCTAGGATCGAACTCACAGCTTCCTGATTGTGAGGCGAGAGCTCCACCTATAGGCCACCGCAGCACTCAAACCAGGATAAAACATTCATGACATCGCTTAGTTTGCCAGGGGCAGAGATATACAATTCTTTATAGATCCACAGTTGAAGTGACATCTATAGAACAGTGACCTCCCTCCATCCCACATGGGCCCCTGTCCCCTTCTTATTTCTAGCATTCCCCTAGCAAGAAATGGGCAAATTGTTTTGATGTTGGGGATGCACCAGCAGAGTAAAACACTGGAGATTCAGAAAAAGGGAGTTGCCTTTGGTTTTGACATTCTCTCAAGTATGTGACACCTGGTTTTATGCTATCAGTTGTATGTTACCAATAATAGGGGTGTCCTTTGGAACTCCCTCTCCTCCAAATAAGTGTTCAAGGATCACTTCAGGATGGCCATTGAGGGAATGGCTGTCACAGGTAAAAAGGGTTTTTATAATAGCCTGCTTTACCTGTTGTATTGCAAATGTCCTCTTTGTCATCCAAGGCTGAACATTACTGCTGGGAAGTATGCTTTTTTTTAGAGGCTATATATGAGATTCTCATTCAAAGGATGACCAAAATAATCCTCTTCTCTTCGGTAAACCACTTTCCCATTCTTTGATGTCAAGCGATGTTCAATTCATCATTGACAGTATGTAATCTCATTCTTTTCAATTGGTCGGAAAGACCCCTGACTGACTGCTGTCATAGTTCCCCTATGCATAAGCCTCATCATGACTAAATTCTTTTTATAAGTAAGTCAGGCTGTAATTTTATTTCCCATGCTGTTTTATCCAGGTGTATTGTTTTATACTCTCCTTGACCTTTTTTATACATTAGTGGCCAAAATTGTGGAAACTTTTTGAGAAAAGTGTATTTTTGAGGTTTGATTGGTAATAACACCACTTTTTGGGGGAGTAGTACCATGAAAAATATATATCAATGGAAAGATAATTTAATCAAGAATGTAATGCTGCAATGTTTGTTCAATTATCTGTATTCTATGAGTAGTTATAGCCAAATATAGCCAGAAATAAAACCCAGTTAATAGAAGCAATCATTCAATCTTGGTTTCACGTTATAACGGCTGCAGAACTAAAAGACTTGGTTCACTCCATGGGAAGAAGTTGTAAGGCCATAATTCATGCTAAAGGTTACTCAACTAAATATAACTGACATGGTGATAATTTTTGTATATCTCATTTTTTCTATGGCGATAATTTTTGGTATATCTCATTTTTTTCTACGTGTTTCACTTTTCTTTTTTATAACAGCTATTCTAATAGCAAATCCTTCATGAAAGTTATTGCATTACATTCTTGATTAAATTATCTTTCCATTGATATATAATGTTATGGGACTACTCCCCATAAAAGTGGTGTTATTAGCCATCAAACCTTAAAAATGCTGTACATTTGTCCCAAAAGGTTTCCACAATTTTGCCCACTCCTGTATATAGTTCTGTCTTCCTTTTTCTTGGAATTTGCTGCTCCATTACAAAAATTAGGGGACTGGAGGCTAAACCATATGAAGAACATTTGCAGGAGTTAGGTACGTCTAGTTTAATGAAAAGAAGGACCGCGGGGCTGGGGTGGGGTGGGGTGGTGGCATGATAAAAGTACTCCAGTATTTAAGGGGCTGCCACAAAGAAGATTGAAGATTGCATGGTTGCAGTGCCCAGGGGTCATGTGACCATCTTTTGCAACCTTCTGACAGACAGAGCTGCTTTTTCAAGAGACAACTGGACTTCCTGGTTTTTCTTTGAAGATGTTTTGCTTCTCATCCAAGGAGCTCCTTCAGCTCTCCATGCAGAATATCTCTTCACACAGATATCAGAGCTGAAGAAGCTTCCTGGATGAGAAGTGAAACATCTTGAAAGAAAAACAAGGAAGTCCAGTTGCCTCTTGAAAAAGCACTTTTGGGACAACCATGATGTGGATGACTGAGAATCTCCATAGACCTCTGACAAACAAAGTCAATGGGGAATCCAGATCCATTTAACAACCGTGTTACTAATTTAACAACCGCGATGGTTCACTTAAGAAATGTGACAAGAAACATCGTAAAATGGGACACAACTGACTTAACAAATGTCTCATTTAGCAATATACATTCTGGACTCCATTGTGGCCATACGTTGAGGACTACCCGTAAAAGGAGATGATATTTTCCCATAAAGAATGGGATTTAAATTTGTATCCCAGGACTTATTAGCACAAAACCATATTTGACTATAGTATCAAATACACCTGAATGTAGTAGATAGGACAATTCCTTGAATTTTGTACTTCAATAGTTAACTCCTATTGTCTTTCAAAGTCTTTGAAGCCAAGAGGCTGGTGAAATGAGCATCATTTGTATGGATGGATGTGCAGGAATGGCGGTTTAGCAAATGGCATGGGGATTATTGGTAATGCTGTGTTTAGACTTTGGGGGATTTTGAGACATATTAAGTTGCAGGGATGATGGAGGTGTTTCTAAAATGCATGTTGTGCATGGACCTTCTCATTCACAGCTGCTGACACTTTTGAATTTAGCACCAATTAACACCCCTTGGCAATCTTCCAAGTAAGTGATCACTTTGGATTACAGATGATACCAGTGCAGGGGAAACATGAATTCTTAAAGATTTATGCTTTGCATTGACTCATTGTTACTCAATTACAAATACATTAGTGAATTACAGTGGTACAGCTCTCAGCTAGGGCATTCAGGAAACCCCCCTGAGCTTCCATTAACGGTAATGGGAATTCTGTGTTCAATTTCCGTCACATTACACAGAATACACGGCACATAAGCCTGCCACGTAGCCTCTGCTCTAAGTTGAAGGTTGACTTTTCAGCAAACATTTGCTTTCCTTCTGCAAAGAGTATGGTAGGGGAATTGTAAAAGCCCGAGGAAGATTTAGGGAACATTGTGTGCATAATCATCTCTTGGTACCTAGCAAGTTTTTTGAATGGTGTCAGAGTTTTGGACAATTTTTCCTGTTAACTTGCATAAGTAAAGCCTATAAAAATTGTATGTGTGTTAGAAGCGATTCCAACTGGAAACTGGAGACATGAGATAGTTGAGCTCTACAATCAGAAATGGCTTGGAGACATCACAATGGAAGGCATCATGTTTTGACCCAGCTCCCCAAACACCCCGCCTGATTCCTTTTTTAGGAGCATCAGCCCTGGCAAAAAGTTTCTCTCTCACCGCAGGCTAACAAATCGGTCTGGCTGGAAGATGAATAGTTGTCTGCCAGATTTATTTATCTCCGCCCCCTGCCTTTTATCCCCAGAGCTAGGATGAGGCTTTGTTACCAGCAGTGGCTCTTCCTTCCCAAGGATCAGCCCATGGATTTCCACTGCTCTCCTCTCCTCTGCCTTCTCCACATCAGGCACTGGATCCAGCTGTTCCTCCTCTTCCTCATCAGCCACCTCCAGACCTGGAGGCGTTGACTCTCCATCTGAGGTCTGACGGATGGCCCAGGCTCCGCCTCTCTCTCTCTCTCTCTCTCTCTCTCTCTCTCTCTCCCTCCCTCCCTCCCTCCCTCCCTCTCTCTCTCTCTCTCTCTGCCAGTTCCATTCCCTCTTCCCCCTCGGAGCTCTCAGGTTGCCTTGATGCTGACCCTGAACTGCCATGCTTCCTCTGATTCGGCTGTCGGAGGGGCTGGCAGCCGACAGGCTACAACACATCAGTGCACTCTCTTAGACTGTTGCTTTCTCGGTCTAATGCTGTCTCTATTCCATACTTTGTAGCAATTTATTATTATTATCATTGATTGAATTTATTTGTCACCCATCTCATCTCGAAGCAACTCTGGGTGACTTACAGCATAAAATTTAGCAACCCCAAAGCAGATATTTTGCTAAGATCAAGCCTGGCCTTTTCCTTTCTCAAGATTTACGGGAATTGAATTGTATCTTGAGAGCATGACATTTGGAGAGACAACCCTATGGCTTTAGTACCATCCCACTGAAATTCAAATTAATATGATTATAGTCTCTAATTAGATTCAGAAATTAGTTAAATGGTTTTATAATGAATTTCATTTCTGGTCTTCTGTAGACATACGCTTGTCATTTTGTCCTGCCTTTATAAACAACAATTTCCCTAGTTAGATTTCAGTAATCTCCTTAATCCCACCCATCTACTTTCTCTTCCCCTTTTGCTTCCTTCCTATTTAATATTTTTTTCTAAGCCATCATTTTCTCAAATTCCATGCTGAAACTAAGTAATGTTGATATATCTGGATTTGATCCAGGATTGATTCATAGATTTTTTGCAGTCCACGTTATATTTAGCAGCTACCTCCAAATGCACAAAGGTTTGTTGAATAGGAGACATTATTCTGTTTTGCACATAATACAATCCTTGAAGCCATGTTGCATGAACCATGTTGGGTTCTCACATTGTGTTATCCAAAGCCAAATATTGCAGCTTAGTTAAACCCTGTCACTGTCCGTTGATATAACATTTCTCACATGTTTGTTAAAAAGACTGAACCATTTTTCTTTCTGTTTTATAAAAGGGAATGGTACATTAATTTTGGGACCATCGTAGAAAACAGCGAAGTTATACATTTATACAAGATAAAGATTGGTGAAACTCAGCAAAGATTCTTGTATCTGGAAGTTGCAGGCATCTTCTTTTTATTGCTTTAACTTTTTGCTTATCGTTTGAAAATGACTTCTCTTTCTTTTTCTTTTTCTAAAATAGTTTTGGTGCTATTTTTGTACAAGAGATTGTCTGCTTAAATAAAGAATCTTGCAAAAAATGTCTCCAGGTTTTAATAACTGCATCTTGAGCTAGATATAAAGCTTGATTAGACTCATTCTATTGCTATACATAATTAAATTCTTGCCGTCTTCTAGGTGGGGAGGATCTTCTGATTTAATATGTATTTCTTCAGATGAGAAATGGTTTGAATGCTTTTTAATTTATCACACTAGGATTCATATTAGCAGATGTACTGTGGAATGCTGTATTTGTCAAAAGCATCTGATGCTGTTGTTGCATTGGGTCTCCTTCAACTCATTGAGATCAAAATACTACTTTGTCCAGAAACAGAAATTTTGAGTACTTTCCCCAAATCTTGCTTCCTAATTCAAGCTGTGCTGTGCACAGAAAACATACAAAAATATTTCAGCTCATACTTCCCATTTTATTGGGGTTTTTGAGCTGCCTTCTTCCAAGTTGATCATTCTCCCAGACAATAGGTGTGTCAGGCCTGTAGCCATCTTTTTTTTTTGGGGGGGGGGTCTTTGGCCTGCCACACTTTCTATTATTCTGCTATGCATTTTCTGCAGCAATAAAAGAGTTCTGGATAGACAGTTTTGTGTCCAAATTTTGAGTCTAATCTATCAGTGTTGGAGAGAGACTTATGGTGCCAGGAGGAGGAGTCAAGCAGTGAATTAGTTTAAAGTCTCTACATAATCACAATAGGACAAAGTCTAAACCCCCTTGGATGCCATTATGTATTCCTACCCGGGTGCAAACCATTAGTCTGAGTCTATCCTGTGAATAGGCTTGAGCAATTAGACTCATTAGTCTGAGTCTATCCTGTGAATAGGCTTGAGCAATAAATCAGCTAACTGAATTTTTCATATCTGGACCTGGTTGTTCAACCTTAACAATCAAAAACATTATCCTAAACATTATCCTAAACAAGTCACATTGTAGGTTAAACTAGATAATATGAGAGAAATTGCTTATCACTGAACAAAGGGGGGAGGAGTTGGAAAGAGGTATTCCTTTAATAACATCACAACTAAGCTATCAAGATAAACCTATTCAAAAATCATATTCGTAATTCAACCAGTGTTCTCTTTAATCTAGATAGGCTCTTAATTCTGTAGTGTTCATCATAAGGAGCTATAATGGAGAAAATCCTCATGAATCGTGCACCTTCTTTTTGTGATATTAAAGATCTCTTGTTTTAGTATTTTGGCAACTCTTAATCTTCATCTCCCTCTCAGGTTGAAGTTCTTCCACGATGAACTGTAATCTGATCTGGAAAATAACATTATCTCCAGCCATACCAGAGGTGGTATTTGGCAGGTTCTGACCAGTTCTGGAGAACCGGTAGTGGAAATTTTGAGTAATTCGGAGAACTGGTAAATACCCCCTATGACTGGTCCCTCCCCCATCTATTCTCTGCCTCACGAGTACCAGCTGATCGGGAGGGAATGGGGATTTTGCAGTAACCTTCCCCTGGAGTGGGGAGGGAATGGAAATTTTAAAGTATCCTTCCCCTGCCACACCCACCAAGCCACGACCACCGAGCCATGCCACACTCACCAAGCCACGCTCACAGAACCGGTGATAAAAAATTTTGAATCCCACTATTGAGCCATTTCAATGCTACAATTCCTTTATATGGATGGCTTTTGATGTGTATTGAAAGAGTAATTATCCCTTCTCATTTTCACTAATAAATTAGAGCTTCATTGGTGCAGTAAATGAGAACCGTGCCCTGTTGTCTCAACAATATTTCTCCAATGTTTCAGTTACAGTTAGGTTTTCATTGTTAGTTACAGTTAGGTTTTTATTGTTATTTATGAGCTTTACACTTATTGCTAATTGTTATGTTTTATTATGTTTTTATACTTTATGATGTTAAGTACTGGGAGTCTACTCTGAGATTATGACCGTATATAAAATTGATAAATAAGTAAGCAAACCAACTGAGTATAGGAGCGCACTTGGCTGCCGTTTAATTTTATACCTCCCCAAACCTCATCCTGATCTCCAGATGTTCCTGTCTTTTTGTCTGCAGATGTTTGCATGTGCAAGAAGGAAATGTGATGGGTAACCCAGCGAGAGGACGAATAATGCACTGCTGTAATTTTAGGTGTGACTACTGATTGCATAAATGTGGGATCCTGATACATTTTTCTTATGCCCAAACCAAAGTCAAAATGTTTTTGTTCCATCAGCCATATCCAATTCTCTCGTGAAAATTTATTAATTCATCCATCCATCATCCATTCCCTAAGACCAAAAGCCAGTTCAAACCATGTCCAATTCTCAGAGACAGCCTGAACAAGTCCCTGCAGTTTTCTTGGCAAGATTTTTCATTGTCTCCTTCCTAAGGATGAGAATGTGTGTCTGGCCCCAAGATCACCCAGTAGTTTTGTGTCCAAGGCGGAACTAAAACTCACACTCACCTGGTTTCTAGCTTGATACCTTAAACACTATACTAAATTTACCCTCAAAAACAGGATAAGCTGGGGCAAAGAAACAGCAATGTAAAGAAAGAAAGAAAATATATAAGGAAATTAAATCTCTGCCTTACAGTCAGTCATGAACAAAATTTTTAAAACATTCTTAGTTATTCCATAGTTTATTAATACAAAAAACGCTATTTTTTTACTGGCTTATCCTAACTAATAACTAATAAAAACATGTTGGCATGCCAAGGTTGGTACATAGGTCATTGATTAGTATGCTCTGGATTTTCTGAAGATCCAGACCAGAGAAATCACCTGAAGAGCCATTAGCCGATCAGACACTTGTAGCAGCTCTAGGAGAGATGAACCTCAGTAGAGGATAAAGATTTGGAAGAAGACCAAAAGCATGGCAGCAGAACAGACGTAATCAGCACATCTTCTTGAGTGGAGAGGAAGCAACACCTCTAATCAAGCCAATCTCCAGTTCCCTGACTCTCTTTTGCAAATAATTCTCAGATTTCAAACTCACACGTGTGACTATTTACTTGAGGGATGAGTGGCTCAGTGGCTAAAATGCTGAGCTTGTCGATCAGAAAGGTTGGTAGTTCAGTGGTTTGAATCCCTAGCACCGAGTAACTGAGTGAGCTCCCATTACTTGTCCCAGCTTCTGCCAGCCTAGCAGTTTGAAAGCAGATAAAAATGCAAGTAGAAAAATTGGAACCATCTTTGGTAGGAAAGTAACAGCGTTCCGTGCGCCTTCGGCATTTAGTCATGTCAGCCACATGACCATGGAGACATCTTCGGACAGCACTGGCTCTTCGGCTTTGAAACGAAGATGAATACCACCCCCTAGAGTTGGGAATGACTAGCACATATGTGCGAGGGGAACCTTTACCTTACTCTTGAGAAGTTTACAACACAGCAAAAAATTAGGTACTGAAATTTGGTCTTTTAAGTCTTACAGCAGTGTTGTCTACCTAGCTTACTGGGTGTCCTCAACTTTCCTTCTATTTTTCTCAGAATTGTGGACTTCTCAAGAGAGCTAGTTCTTTTCATAATATGTCCAAGATAGCATACTTCACCCAGTTGAGGATAGGTTCAAGGGACACATAATTTACTCCTCTGAAGTTTGAAAAAAACCTTCTTTGCTATCATGAAGTGTTTCAGACTCTTTTGATTATGAAATATTTCTTTATGTAAAAATATCCACCATCCTGAATACGTATTTAATATTGAAACTGTAAATGTAAACAGAACCAAATTTACCACTGATTTGATATCCACTTACATTTAAATGTTAGTTGCACTGGTGATAAAAAGATTGTGGTTATGTTTTATGTTGTCTCCTCCTCCTCCTCCTCCTCCTCCTCCTCCTCCTCCTCCTCCTCCTCCTCCTCCTCCTCCTCCTCCTCCTCCTCCTCCAAATGCAGGTTCCACTTTTCAGATCATTGAACGTCACTTTGCACAGTCAGCTGCATCTCCAGGGCACATGCCCATGGCTTGCATATCTTTGTTGATGGTGTCTTGCCATCTCTGTTTTGGCCACTCGCAAGGTCGCCAGCCATTGACTTCTAGTTGGTAGGCAGTCTTGGCAACAGTGGAAGGTGCTGCTCTCAGGACATGCCCATACCAGCAGAGCCAGCCTTCTCTCGTGTTCTCTATAATTGTTGCCACAGACATACACTGGTTTTTATGTGTACAGATATTTTACTTATGCTGATGCTATCAATGCTTAATTTTCTATTTTATTTTTGGTAAGTCACCATGAGTCGATATAGATCTGGTGATACATAAATGGATAAATGAATAACATGAATATTTCAGCAAAGTGAAATGGATGTTTTTGCTGATTTTGCAATACTGCGATAGGCCAGCAAATGTCTCCTGTAGCCAAGTGATCTTCTAATTGCCTGTCATGCCTCTTGCCACTCTTGGTTTTTGATGAGAGACTGTGGATTAGGCCAGAATGTCAACCGCTGCCGGAGAGAAACCTAGGAATTGATCCCCCATTCCTTCTTTTTCAGCAAGAGATGCCTTGTGGAAGGCTAGTTTCCATCCTTGGATCAAATATCTCTGGGATCCAGCTGCAGCTTTGGCAGGGATTTGCAACGTCTTTTATAATTAGCATGGCTGCCTTTAATTGGAATAATTCACTCGGGTGGCTGCTAAATGAGTACAGGTTAGATCTTGCTTCTCTGCCCAGTAATGAAAATTTCTGGAAAGGTGTTGAAGTGATAAATCTTAATGTCAGTTGTTTGTACAGCATTAGCATTATATAGCTGACCTGTTTGAAATGAGCCATAGACAAATTCAGCTTGCTTAGAAGAAGGATGGCTTTCTGTTTACAATAAACCTTAAATAAACAGTATTTGCTGATTGACCTCAAAACCTGAGCTTGGATATTTGCTTTGTCTCAGCATAATGTGCCTTGAGCTATTGAATGGTGATTGTTTTATACAGCATAAAATATTTGGAGGCTGGAAAAAAAACCAGGAGGTTTTGTGGCATCATCCTGAGGGTAGAACAAGAAGCAATGGGTAGAAACTAATCAAGGAGAGAAGCAACTTAGAACTGAGGAGAAATTTCCTGACAGTTAGAACAATTAATCAGTGGAACAGCTTGCCTCCAGAAGTTGTGAATGCCCCAACACGGGAAGCCTTTAAGAAGATGTTGGATAACCATTTGTCTGAAATGGTATAGGGTTTCCTGCCTAGGCAGGGGGTTGGACTAGAAGACCTCCAAGGTCCCTTCCAACTCTGCTATTGCATTATTGCATTGTATTGTATCCGAACCTGCTTGTGGGAGCGATCCATTTTCATACTGAAGGGCTCTATCAAGAGAAGAGAATTTGAAGCATGGGGGTCCCTGGTGCTCTCTGAGCTTGGTTGTTTCCTTGCAGACATTTCATTACCCATCTAGGTAACATCAGCATCAGAAGCAGCAATGATGACATTACCTAGTTGGCTAATGAAACTTCTGCAAAACAAACAACAACAACAACAACCAAGCTCAGAGAGCACCAGCCACCCCAAAGTGCTCTATCTCAGCACTTGCCAAGTTGAAGGTGTGGAGGGCAGCTGCGATGACCATCATTTTGGTTCAGGGGAAATGTGCTCCATGTATATGGTCAAAGGACCAGAAAGTGCTGAATTGTTTTCAGCAATGCCTAGAAGCAAGAGTCTACTTTTGCTTCATGGAGCTACACTGAAGAGTCAATTCATTGGACCTTAATCAGAGCAAAGTATCCCTTTGAGGCTTCATATTAGCCTATTGTCTCGTACTCTCACTCCCCCTTTATTGGAGTTATTTTGGTTTGAACTGTTTTTGTTGGAAACTCTGAAGAATCAGAAATTTGGCTGGGTTCATGTTGGAAAGACAGAAAAGAAAGGAAGGAACCCTCCTCCTCTCCTCTCTTCTCCTCTCCTCTCCTCTCTCTCCTCTCCTGTATCTTCTCCTCTCCCCTCTCCTCTTCTCCCCTTCTCATATATAAAACTCTCATGTCCAGGCATCTATATGCTTACCAGAAAGAGTCTCACATGGCAACCCAATAGCAAACGTTTAAATATATATATTCAATGTTTAAATATATAAAGATATGTTTATATATTTAAACATTTGCTATTTGCTTGCCATGTGGGACTCTTTCTGGGAGGCATATAGGTGCCTAGGCATAAGAGTTTTATATATGAGAAGAGGAGAGGAGAGGAGGGGATGCCTACACGTGAGAATTTTAGTATTATATAGATCAAAATATAAATTTTTAAGCAAAGCAAGCAAAGTGATTGTGGCCTACTACTTTCTATTATGCTGTCCATGCATTTTTAATGGAGTTTATTGAGAGATATGTTTTGCCATTTTGACTAGGTCGCCTCCAAGAATCACTTAGATTCTCTCTAAGTTATTTGCTGAGTTTAAAAAAATATAGAAATGTTTCTAAGAATACATATAAAAGAATAAAGTGGTACATGACCGTTTATTGGTGTAACTTTAAGAAAAGAGGTTGCTTAAATGCTATATTTGGAAATGTCACATGAAGGATCACAAGATTTGCACTACAGCAAAAAATGACTTTGATCATAATTGGTGAAATGTGCCACCTTTTTATGGATGATTAAATAATTTAATCACATCTAAGTTTCTTCAGGCAGTGGCGAATATGATACACATGTCACACAATCAATCCAATGTCTTGGTTTTTCAGATACTTTTAAAAAGCCTAACATCTTTGGAATCCAGGAAATAAATTTAATTCTCAAAGATTTATTCCAAAGCCAGCTGCTATACCTCTCAGTTTTAATTAAATAGTTATCCCACCATAAAAATGGCTTCTGTTCATTTGGACTACTTTATTTAAAGTTGGTTTCACAGCTTATATTATGGCATAATTTATTTAATTTTGGATGGTTTAGAAAGCTACAATGGCTGGGTTCGCACAACCTGGTAAGTCAAAATGAGACAAATCACTTCTAAGCTTTAAAAAGAAAGTGTGAACACAGCCTAGGATCTTATAAGGCAATATCAGGGCCAAACGTTCCAAGTAACAAACTTAATTAATGTTTCAAAAGCCTATTTTTGATGGCACAGATGTAGAATAGGTGGTATCTAGCCTAGCTCAATAGTAACAATTGAGAAAGGGAGCGAGGTGTCCATTTAAATATGAGCCAGGAATGTGCTGCAGTTGCCAAAAAAACCTAATGCAGACCTAGGTTGCATCAACAGAGGGATATAGTATCAAGATCTCAAGAAGTGATAGTGCTGCTTGGAATGTTGCACCCAGTTCTAGTCACCACGATACAAAAAAGATGTTGAGACTCCAGAAAGAGTGCAGAGAAGAACAACAAAGATGATAAAGATGTGGAGGCTAAATCTTATGATAAATGATTGAAGGAACTAGATGCTGTATGTTTAGTTTAATGAAGAGAAGAACTAGAGGTGACGTGATAGTAATCTTCCAGTACTTGAGGGGCTGACACATAGAAGAAGGAATCAGCCTGTTCTCCAAAGCACTTGTTGTGGCCTGCCAGTGGCCTGTGGAACTGGTAGCAGATTTGGACAGTGAGGGGGTTGGAGAGGAACATGGGCCAGTCCTGGAGTCTGGGGAAGGCTCTGATGAGGGCACTGTGTCAGAGGCAGAGAGGGGGGCCAGAGCCGTATTCCAGTTATCAGCTGCCTTCAGAGTCAGACATAGCAATAGCAATTGCACTTAGACTTATATACCACTTCATACTGCTTTATAGCCCTCTCTAAGTGGTTTACAGAGTCAGCCTATTGCCCCGAACAATCTGGGTCCTCATTTTACCCACCTCGGAAGGATGGAAGGCTGAGTCAACCTTGAGCCTGGTGAGATTCAAACTGCCAAATTGCAGGCAGCCGGCAGGCAGCAGAATTAGCTGCAGAACTGCGTTCTAACCAATAAGAGCCACCACAGCTCTTATTATACAAAGACCTAACTCTTTGGAGTAGACTCTAATTCTGGGAAAAGTGGGAGGAAGGAGAAGAAGCGGATGACCATCAAGGTGGATAAACTCAGTTACGGTGGCAATAGGTGCACTATTGGAAGATAGGAAAATGCACCTTAGAAATAGATCATTGTCTGTGTGGTCACAAAGAGTTAATATTGACTTGATGGTACATTGATATCAATAAATTTCTCTATCACATATTTTGTGTTCCTCAACCAGAAGGAAGAAGCACTTTCAAAACAGATAGTACTTTTCAGATGGCCTGGTACACACATAAAAATGGTCAAGCCACATTACACTAGTGTTTTGTAATCTAAATAACTAAATAATTCCTTCCAGGACGTCCTAAATGGGGGATCAGATTAAGCCAATGTTCGATAAAATATCCTCTCTACCTTTTTTTACAGATTTTAAAAATTCTATCATTCCACTTCTCTCTTTCATAATTGGGCATTAGTAATTTTGTGTCTATTAATTTTGTTCTGCTCATATATTTACAATATCTTTTTTTTCTGAATGGGTATGATTCACAGCTATCGACTGAAGTGCCTTTTCATTTTCACCTTGTTATTTCTTTACATCTAGGTTGGGATGACAATTGTAGGAATGTTTCTTATGACCAACATTTTGCATACTTCTGAAGACTCTGTAGTAAGCCTTACTTTGAAAATAATAATAATATATTTTGTCCCCAGAATATTAACTGAAACTAAAATCAATTCATATATTACTGTTCTATCCAACATTAATTAGTGAAAGTATGGTAGAAAGGACTGAATACATTAATCAGCTATTTGGTGTGTATCAATGAGTAATCAAAGACTTAAGATTTGACTTTATATTTGTCTATAATTAAAAATAACCCCTACAGAAATGATGAAGCAGTATATTTTGAATAATCTTTGTATAGCTTTTGATCCAAGTTATGCATTAGGATCAATTTGAGGTCTACAAAATAATTACTATTCATTCTAATCTAACATCACAGACCAAGGATAATTATAAATGTCCAATGTAGGGAAATGTGGATAATTCATCCAACAGGTGAAAAATTTATTGAGTTGACCTTCTTTAGCAGGGTCCTTCTTTCAAATGAATATGTTTTCTGATGTTTCAATTCATATTCAGCCTGTGATCTAAGAAAGATACATTAATTCATGTAGGAAGTTTTGTTTGGAAGTTTACACACTGGTGAATAAGGAAAGCCTGATATTGAAAAGAAAGGTTGCATTGTTTAGCCATGCCAATCCCAGTGCCAGGATTTCAGGTATGATTTTATTGTGTTCAAATCTATACCTTTCTTAGATCCTTCATAATTTCTTGTCAAAGAATATTTGAAATGTTTTCCCAAATCCCCATCTTTCCTTTGTTCTGCATTGAAGAATAGTGTTCCAAAGCTCTTAAATACCTAGAATTTATTTGAGATGCCTAAGGAAACCGGGGGACTGTCTCTCACCATCCAAAAGGGAGAGAGGGAGAGAGAAAAAGGAAAGACCAGGCATAAAATTCATTAGTGTAATATTTTATCTGCGTCAAATAACCTAGTGGAGTCATAAGCTTAGAAGAGTATCACAGAAGAGAAAATTATTCCAAAACTGAAAAGAACTGAAATAATAATAATAAAAATTGCCAGCAGACTAGTTAAGTTTTGTTAGGAAGAATGCATTGGCCTCATTTTGATGTCATATTAAATTGTGTGTTGCTATTAAAGGCACAAGTCCTCAGGCCCATACTCACCCCTCTTCCCCATATTTTGTGTCTCAATTTCTATTTTTAATAAAACAGTTCAGTGTTGTGTTTAACTTTCAATTACCTTTTTTTCTTTAAGAAGCAATGGGACTGCAAACACTGTTTGATAAAGTAGGGTTCCCACCCCCCGGAATAGTTTGTAGGACTGTTTTGATTGTGGGAATTTATTTGTGGGCACAGCCAAATTCCTGCTGCAATAGCAGAAGGCTCCAGTGGTTGATATATATTTCAGCAATAATTATTACCATCTTGTTCATGCCATTTTAGCTACAACAAATCCACAAAATGTCATGAACAGCTCAAGGCTTACTGACATAAATTAAAGTTACTTGTTGTGCAGTTTGAAGCATACATGGATTACTATCACAGATGGAAATATTTCTATCCATGCCATATAATGACCTGGTTAAGATCTCTGTGTTGAATATCCTAACTTCCAAGCATCAGTGGAGGTGGAGTAAGAACTCCCATCTGAATTCAAGATATTCAAAGACAATGTAAAAGATTTCTGGAAAGTCAAATCATCTCTTTTTATCCTTCTTTGATATCCGATGTCTTTAGTAGTATACTAATATTTTATCTCCTTTTATGCATACTGTTTTGCTTGTTATTTGTCATAACAATACTAAATCATCACAGCTACCCCTTTCGTAGCAACCACCATCAACATACCTCTAGCGTTCTGCATGTTGATGGGTGAAGACCAGAGCATGAAAAACCAACCACTGTTAGTGATGTCTGGACTACTGTCTTTATTTTCTGTTTGCCTCTTTACCTTTGCAAAATTCTTTATAGTATTTTGAAGTTGGAGTTGTTTGAATTCTAGAATTGTTAGAAGTTAGTGTTGGAAGGAATGTCCACCTGGGTTCAGTTCCAGACGGAGAGAAAAATACTGGAAACACGGAGGCTATTTGGAAAGATGGTTTAATAGTGGACAGGACCACATGGTTTGAGGTCCTGGGCAAAATGAACACATGGCTGAGAAAGATAGAAATAGATTCATACCCTCTCTTGGGCCCTGCCTTGGAGCTTCCTGTTCCTGTGTAGGAAATGTATTCTGATTAGTTGTCAGACTCTCCTGGGGCCATGCAGGGGTAATTTTGTAGGTTGTCTTCAGTCCCAGGCTTGGTTGAATCTTGCTGAGTGATGCAATCTCCCCAGGCGCCATGTGGTGAGTTCTGTTGCTAGATGGGTAGAGGGCTAATCCTATCATGTCCTGAGGGCCATGTCTTAATCCCATTACCCTGGAGCTGAAGGTAGGGGGGCAGGGAGCTGCAGAGAGCTGCTTTGTCATTAAAAACATGTTTCTCCTTTTCTCATTCAGGGAAATATAATATTCTGCCTTTTTAATATTTCCTAAAGTATTTCATTCTTCTAGGGGGTGGGTGGCTGTTAACTTTCTTCATTAGATTGACATTCCAATGTCAATCAGTGCCTTTAAACAAGTCCCACAATGTCAAATAATTATATCTTAAGGGTGGGGGGATGAGAAGGGAAGACCTGCAAGATGATGCTGTTACTGAAAACATGTTCAGGGAATGTTGTGCATGTTGACAAATTGAAGTGTATTGTTTGTGAGTTTTTACGTGGAACCCATGTTTGTAGGTGCCAACCAGTATTGATGCTGTGAGTGGTACACCTTTCTTTAGAAGAGAATATTTTTAGCTCAGGGTTGAAATTTGGAGTCCCCAATGTACTCTAAACTTGGTTGTTTTCTTATAGATGTCTCATTGCCCAACTAGGCAACACCATCTCTTACCTAGTTGGGTAAAGAACGGTCTGCAAGAAAACAACCAAGCTCAGAGAATACCAAGGACATCACATATCTCCAGAAGTTGTGAATGCCCCCAACACTGGAAGTCTTTAAGAAGATGTTGGATAGCTATTTGTCTGAAACTGTATAGGGTTTCCTGCCTAGGCAGGGGGTTGGACTAGAAGACCTCCAAGGTCCCTTCCAACTCTACTATTGTATAGTATTGTATCTTTCTTTTTCATTTCTTTCAACTATTATACTAGGTAACTATAGATGTTAATTTGTCTTGCCCATATAGAGGCAGGTTGAAGGGTTAAAGATACAGTATATATGTCACCGTGAAAGACCGAAATTGGTGAATGTCGACATTCACCGGTGAATGTTGGTGAATGTCGACATTCACCGGTGAATGTCGACACATACCAATTTCGATCTTTCACGGTGACATATATATAACGAGTCAGCGTAACGCTTTACTTTTGCTTTTCAATTCACGGTCCTGGAAAGTACTCGTTCTAACCGCGCAGGATTGCAGGTTTTTTAAAAAAAGAAGTCCGCGAATAGAAGACGCTTAAAAGGAAGCGAGGAGCCAAGGTATTAGGGTAAGGGTATTAGGGTAAGGGTGTCGAGAGGATAAGGGTATTTAGCAAATATTTCGGACATACACCAAGCGACTATGTGAATGTCGACATTCACCGGTGAATGTCGACATTCACCAGATTTCGGACTTTCACAGTAACATATAAATAACTAACATGGAGGCAACCTGTGCATGACAAGTTCCAGCCACAAAAAAAATCAGTCATACAGTGCCTCCTAGTGGCTGGTAGGAGATATAATCATTGTACAGCATGTATGGCTTAGTATGTTTAGTAAACCAAGTATGTCTTACTCCATAAACCATAAATTCTTATGATGTACGAACCCCGCTGTAATCTCTGATTTCATTCCAAGTGAAGCTCTGTGCATATTCAGTACATTACATTCCCTTTCTAATTCAATAGCCTCTGCAAACATTTTTAGATTGGCCTCATTGATTCAAATAATACGTTTGCTGATCAAATGAAATTTAATTTCGCTGCATAATACATGTTTGTTGTGCAACTGAAATTAATTTCACTGCAGTTATTTGTCGATCAATTGTCTGTTTTCCATTTCCTGTCAGTGCAAGCCTCATCTTAAAAAAAGAAATTTTCTTCAAGAAAGCAGTGGAGAGGAAAGGATTAAATATGCCCTTCCTGCTGGCTATGATCCTATTTATTTTCAGCCTTTTCCCTCCAGCGGCTATAACTTGCATGATATCAATACCCCACTCCTGCATCTTAAGTGCAGAGATGCATGTAAAATGACATTTAGCTTGGTCTGTATTTCACTCCGTTTATCTGTCTGTCTGAGAAAAATGGGATAAGCAACTCTTCCCTTAATGACCACCCAACTGTTCTAAACTTATGACAAAGCAAAGACACTGCAAACCGACACTTTAGGTACACAACCAACAACAGTTTATATCTTACTATTCCTCTCTGCCTGAAATCACATAGTCTGGTTTTGAAGACTCCATTATTTCTTTAAGATTGCAGAGAAATTCATTTTGCTAAGCTAAGCCTTCGGTTTTCTCCATTTCAGCTGTTCTTTCTTGCTGGCCTGTCAATTTGTGTAAGGCTGCCTTTGGAGAACTGATCCAGCCAAGCAAACAACTGTTTTTGCTTCACTGCATTTCTGCAGCCATCAAAGAAGAATGAATGCCAGATCCAAGAGAAGGATCCAGATAACAGGGGGAGCTACCCTTCTTCTTAAGACCTCACCCATTACATTAGTGCTACTCTGGCTTTAGTTTGCATTAGAATTGACATCAAATGGTATCCTAAATGAAAGGAAGAGGGTTGAGATGTCATTTGGTTTGAGTGCTACGGACCAGTTACCATGGAGCAGGGTAAGATATTTTCAAAGCATGTCAGGGAATCAACCCTCTTAGAGATGAATGCTTCCATCTAAGAATGAGCCTCCTTAAACTCATGGAGAGAAGAGTGTGGCTTGGAAAAAATAAATAGAAATCAAAAATTTGACATGAGATATGCACTTGTATTTAATATAAAGACACAATCCATGTGATTATATACAAAACTTCTACGTGGGCAGGGGTGGGCTGCTACGGGTTTTCCCGGGTTCGGGAGAACCCATAGCTAACGTTATGGCCAGTTTGAAGGATCTCCAAATCCCACTGCTGGCTGGCCCTGCCCACCCACCCCTCCCCTTCCAGGAGTCTCCACGCAGCCCATTTTGATGCGAGGTAAGTGCAGGGTCCACACAGAGGCTTGGGAAGGGGGGAAAACGGGCCTCCCAGAAGTTCCGGAAAACGGAAGGACCTCTGGAGGGTCTCTGGAGCCTGGGGAAAGTAGTTTTCACTCTCCCAGAGGCTCGAGGAAAGCCTCCGGAGCCTGGGGAAGGTGAAAACACGCCGCCACCATGGTGTACAAGGTTGACTAGGCTACGCCCACCATGGCCACACCACCCAGGAACTGGGCAGAGAACCCGTTGCTGAAATTTTTGAAGCCCACCCCTCTATGGGGTACACCAGTGGCCTCATAACTAGATGCCCAATCCAGCTATCCAGGCGATTGCGTCTGGTGTTGCTTCATGTAGATCTTGCACAATATGATTAATAGTTTGCATATCAGCATACAATCGCAACGAGGGTAATCTTTCTACCCCTGTTGATACAAGGTGGAACCATTCCCCCCCTACCACTGTCTAATTCCTGTTTCCTCCAGACAGAGCAAGGGAAATGAAAACCACATAGCTTGGTAGAGAGATCACTAATGACCAAGCATGCACTTTAAAAGAAGTCTGAAGGTATTAAACCAACTCTCACAATCAAATTAATGTGTATTGTTATTTCTTATCCAGAAAAGGTTAGGACAGTGCAAAACTTATCTTGAATGTTATTTCCACTCTATCACCCACACTACAATGATTTACTCATTACTTTTTTTTATAAACACATAATAGGGTCCAATAATTTTGAAATGTTTTTGTTATTGTTGAATAATCCATAGTCTAAGATCTATTGAAGTTTTGGATGTAGACCCCAAAATAGTTTTCCTCTGTTTAGACAAAATGGGGGTCGCCAGTTCCTTCTTGCGTTCGTTTTCTAAAATTGGCATGTCAATAATTTATTCTGTGGCTGCCTCTGGGCTCAACACCTTCTTCTGTCCTGTTTAATATCTAGATGAGATTATCTGTCAGTCTGGAATCTGGAATCACCAATATTCTGATGATACCAGCTGTGCCTCTTAACCCCGTGTCCCATCCCTATGTCTGGAGGCTGTGTGGGTCTGATTGAGGAAATACCAACTCAGGTTCAATCTTTCCAAAGTAAGTGGTTGTAAGATACTGTTCATCGTTATCCAACCTGGGCTGCACTACCCCACTCAAGACTAATACGTAGCCTAGTGTCATCTTGGATCATAGATCCTCTTGAAGAGCAGGTATCAGCCATGACTTCTGTCTGATTCCATGTGGTGCACCAGCTGCACCCATTTCTAGATTGGAAGACCTCTAGATGTCACTCATACTCTAGTTAGCTCTCTATACAGACTGCCCTTGGATCATGCAGAAGCATCCCATGATCCAGGGATCTAGATAGGATGCAAGCTAGAACTAAGGAGAAATTTCCTGACAGTTAGAACAATTAATCAGTGGAACAACTTGCCTCCAGAAGTTGTCAATGCTCCAACACTGGAAGTCTTTAAGAAGATGTTGGATAGCCATTTGTCTGAAGTGGTGTAAGGTTTCCTGTCTAAGCAGGGGGTTGGACTAGAAGACCTCCAAGGTCCCTTCCAACTCTGTTATTCTGTTTTTCAGTGTTGGGAATGCCTCAGTATGCCTACATGACACCTCTGCTTCTTGAGCGACAATGGTTGCCAGTTTGATTCCTGCGTGATTCAAGGTGCCAGTCATCGCCTATAAACCACTATGCATAACATAGGGTCTGGCTAGTTGGCCTGTGGTGTCTACCTGGCTGGTTCAGATTGATAGGACAGGTGTACCCTAATGCTTCCATTAAAAAATGAATATTTTGGGACCTAGGAAACATCCTTCTTTGTGGTGGTTTCTGCCCTCTGGCATTAGGCCCTCCTCAGAGACCGGTGTTGCTCCCAACTTGAGGATGTTCCAGAAAACATGGAGGATGTTCCTGTTACAGCGGGTGGGTTTGCACAGGATTTACTTACAGTTCTGTATAGTTTTCTTTATTATTTTTATCTGATGTAAGCTTCCCAGAGTCATTTTAGAGTTGGCAGCCTCTAAAACTCATAAATTAACAAATAATGGGTGGGATGGGATGAGGTATTAATACAATATAATACAATAGCAGAGTTGGAAGGGACCTTGGAGGTCTTCTAGTCCAACCCACTGCCTAGGCAGGAAACCCTATACCGTTATTGTATTGTTTCGGTATTGTTTCGGGAGGATCGTTATTAACTGGCTAGTAGTTCAAATGTAGTTGGTGTGGCTGCTGGTTAGCCCAGCTGCTGGATACTTTCTCCTGTCAGTCACTCTGAGCCCCAGTTCACACATTATTCTTGATTAGCATGCTATGTGAACCCGCTCTAATGGCTTAATTTAGGGCAGTCATTTGGTTGAGAACACAGTGATTGGGACAGTGGTGCAGAGAGGATGGATGGCATTAAGTATATGGGCAGATGGAATTAGTTGGACCCTACCATTTCCACCCCTTCATCAATCTCAAGGAGTTTGAAACATACTATTGTCTTCATTGTTTCAGGCTGGAAATATAAAAAAATGCCGAGATTTCCCCGAACCAACCAGTCAACCAATTTATCCATTGATTGATTTCTCTGCCATCAAGTCGGTATCAACTCTTAAGCAATAAGAAATAAGAATCAGTTCCCAGATAGTTAGCATATATATGAATGTAATCTTTAGAACGCATGTTTAAAAGGAAGAAATTATAAGAGCAAATTGAATATATGATTTACAATGATAATCAATGTATTAACGTATAGTGGGTTGATAACTACTGATTTTATATGCAATTGAAAGCATATAATAAATATATTTATTTATTTATGTATGTTTTTGTTTGTTTTAAAATAAAATAAAAATGTAAAAAGAAAAGAAAAAGAAAAAGAAATAATCAGTTCCCCACAAACACAAATCCTCTCACTGTAAAGAAGGGAAATAAATTGCTACCTTCATTCTGTTCCCTTTCTTCCCAAATGCCTATGTTGCTATGATGAGAAGCTGCATGAGGAACGAAGGTTACAGAAAAGGAAGAAATTTGCCATAAGCATTGTGCTGAAGATAAAAGTATACGAAGACGCAGGACATCTTACTGGCAGTTTTGCAATCCAGTGCTTTTTTCAGATAAATTGATCGCAAGGGCAGCTGGCTATAAGGGAAATAACTAGAAGCATTCTACAGAATCCTAGGCTTGGATGAAAATCACAAAAGCACCATTGCCTTGTCACAATGCAAACTACTCCCCTTTCTATTGATTAACATCATTACATGTAAATGAAAGGGGTGGAGATTGCATCTCGATGCAATGCTGCTTTCATCATTTCATTGTTAAAATAGGAATAGGAATAGGATTAGGAACAGAACAGAACAGAGTTGGAAGGGATCTTGGAGGTTTTCTAGCCCAATTGCCTGCTTAGGCAGGAAACCTTATACCATTTAAGACAAATGGTTATGCAACATCTTCTTAAAAACTTCCAGTGTTGGAGCATTTACAACTTCTGGAGGCAAGTTGTTCCACTGATTAATTGTTCTCACTGTCCGAAAATTTCTCCTTAGTTTTAAGTTGCTTCTCTCCTTGATTAGTTTCTATCCATTGCTTCTTGTCCTGCCCTCAGGTGCTTTGGAGAATGATATCTATGGAGATCTCCTAAACAATACAGACAAGAATTCAAGAATTCCACTAGAAAAGACCTCCAGAATTGACCTAGTTCACTTTGACCTCTGCTTTCTTGTACAACTACCCAGGGAAAGCAAATGGAAGTGAAACTGACAAAAAATCTCCTTATGTTTGGAAGGTGTAACGTGTTGTGTAAGCAGTGACGTGCGGTGAGGTTTATGGCTGGTGAGGCTAGTGACATCATCAGGAAGGCGGGAAATTCTTAACAAGATGCCAGCCACGACTCGGTTTCCAGGGTCCTTTCGCGAGCGAGCTGGCAGGGAAAGGGTAGCGGACAGTCCGAAAAGTCCGTCGCACTTTCTGCTTTCGCGAGCGACTTCCCGTAAACCTGCCATTGCCCAGTGCAAGGAAGGGAGCCGCTCGCGCATGTGCATGGAACATGAGCTCCGGTATCAGAACCCGACAGAAGGCGGGGAATGGGACCACGTGTGCAGGAGGGAGGCTGAGGCTAGAGGAGCCTCCTGCACCTCCTTCTGTCCTGCAAACATGGTCCCATTCCCCGCCTTCCTGAGTCAACATGAAGGGGAACACAGCTCGCGCAGTCCCATACCCCGAGGCTCCTCATCGCCTTTTATTGTGTCCATGCAGATGACGTCAGGGAATTCCCCCTGACAGCCGGCATCTGCACTAGCAACAGCCAGGTCGCGTCTGATTGGCTAAGACGCGACCTGGCTGAGAGCGGGGAAACTCTGGCTTGTGGATTGGCTGGTTCGTCTGACAGCTTCGTATAAATAGCTGTCAGATGAACCCTGCTTGCTTCTCTCCTGTATATACGTTGAGTCTGTTGTTTCAATAAAGCCTTGTTAATTCTCCTCACGACTCCGCTCGCCTTTTGTGCCAACTTAACACTGGCGACGAGGGTGGGATTCAGCTGCCGCTAACCCACCGAACGTTCCACCTCGGCACAATTGTCCTGGCGACCTGTTTCGTTCCTGCCTAGCTTGAACTCTGAGGAGACCATGTCGGCGATGCCAACTTTCGTCCCCTTCGGCTGCGACGGCGAGACATGGGAAGCGTTCCTGGAGCGCTTTGAGTGCTACCTGATTGCCAACGGCCGACGCGATGTGCCGGACGACGAGAAGTGCAGCTTCTTCCTGAGCTGTTGCGGCACGCCAATGTTCAGCGCCGCTCGCTCACTAGCCGCTCCTCAGCCAGTCCACTCACTGGACTGGGCCACCTTAACGGAGCGTCTTCAGCGCCACTATGCCCCTACACCATCCTGGGTGGCGAGGCACTACGCTTTCAGACGCTGTGTGCAGAAGCCGGAGGAATCGGTGAGCCAGTTCCTCCAGTCGCTTCGCACAGCGGCGATGAGGTGCGAGTTTGCCGATCTCGACCGCAACCTCACAGAACAGTTCGTCAGCGGCGTAAAAGACTTGCGCCTTCACCAGCGGCTCCTGTCCCAAGTGGACATCATGCTCACCGGGGCCATTGAGCAGGCAAGGGCGGCTGAACTCTCCGACGAGTCAATGGCGAAGATGTTCAACCTGCCGCCTCCGCCAGGCCGCACTTGCCTGGTGGACGAGCTGGTCCCTCTGCCAATTGACTACCCTGAGGAGGGAGCGGTGGCTCGCATAGGCCAGTCCTCCAGAAGACGCGCCCCTCAGAGAGCCCGAGAAGCCGTGACCGCTTGCCTGGGCTGTGGAGGCAACCATGACCGCTCTGGTTGCCCCTTTAAGGCTGCGGTATGCCGCGGCTGCCTTAAGAAAGGACATTTGGCCCAGGTTTGCAGTTCCCCTTGCCACAGTGCCCAGATGACGTCTCGACCGCAGCCGCCGTCAAGCCGCGACCCGGGAGCCGTCCTGGACGACAGCAGCAGCAGCAGCAGCCTTCGCGCGGAGGCTGCTACGCCGTGGACGCTGATCAACATGCCAACCCCGCAGAGTTGGCCTTCCACACTGGTGCAGGTGCGGAGCGCATCAAGGCATCGCTCCTCATTGAAGGCTCCCCCTGCACCATGGAGGTGGACTCGGGGTCTTCCCGATCCCTCTTGTCGTGGGCAGAGTTCTCCCGCCTCTGTCCAGGCATCTCCAAGACCCAGCTCTCCTCCCCAGACGCAACCCTACGGGACTACCAGGGGACTCTAATTTCTACCCTGGGTTGTCACCTGGTGTGGGTGGAGTATGGGGACTTTTCGGGGTGCCTTCCCCTTCTAGTAGTTGAAAAGCCTTTGCCAGCCCTCCTGGGCCTTGACTGGTTCCCGGCACTTGGCCTGTCAGTGCACGGGGTGAGGCAAGTGATGGCCACGCCTCCTGACGTGGCCGACGTACTTGCTAGGTTCTCCGATGTGTTTGATGGGCAGCTGGGGGCATATAAGGGAACTCCCATTTCCTTGAACCTAGATCCCCAGGTTGCCCCCATTAGGCTGAAGGCCCGTAGGGTGCCTTTCGCCTTGAGGGCAAAGGTTGATGCGGAGCTGGACAAGCTCGTCATGCAGGGAGTCTTGGAGCCTGTGGATTACTCCAAGTGGGAGACCCCTTTGGTCATCCCAGTTAAGGCGGATGGCTCCATTCGCCTCTGCGCCGACTTTAAATCCACCATTAACCTTGCCCTCCAGGCGAACCCCTATCCAGTTCCGGTAGTGCAGCACTTGCTCCACTCTTTGGGGCAGGGCTGCATCTTTGTGAAACTGGATATGGCGCAGGCCTACCAGCAGCTCCCAGTGGATGACGAGGCGGCGGCCGCGCAGACCATCGTCACCCACCGTGGAGCTTTCCGTTGCCGCCGCTTGCAATTCGGCGTTTCCGTAGCCCCGGGGATCTTCCAGAGCCTAATGGAGCGGCTGCTCCATGGGCTCCCTGGCGTGGTTCCGTACTTCGATGACATCCTGATCGCCGCCAGCAGCCGATCGGGCCTCATCGAAGTACTAGTGAAGGTCCTCGAGCGTTTCAGGGGCGCGGGATTGAAATTAAAACGCAGCAAATGCTCGTTTGCTGTGTCCCGGGTAGATTTCCTGGGCTTCACAATTGATGCCCAGGGAATTCACCCCACCCCTTCCAAGGTAGCAGCCATCAGGAACGCCCCCACGCCTGCCTCCAAGACGGAGCTGCAGGCGTTCCTTGGCTTGCTGAACTTTTACGCGCCATTTTTGCTGCATAAGGCGTCACTAGCCGAGCCGCTGCATCGGTTGCTCGACCGATCGGCAGCCTGGCGCTGGGGCAGCCATGAAGCGCATGCGTTCGCGGCTGTCAAAGGCATGCTGACGTCAGAGGCAGTCCTCGTCCAATATTCGGACAAGCTGCCTTTGACTCTTGCTTGTGACGCCTCCCCCGTGGGTTTGGGGGCGGTCCTGAGCCATGTGCTGCCCAATGGCTCGGAGGCCCCCATAGCCTTCTATTCCCGGACACTGACTTCTGCGGAACGCAACTACAGCCAGATTGACAAGGAGGCTCTGGCTGCAGTGTCAGGGATTAAGAGGTTCCACGATTACCTCTATGGTCGGCACTTTACTTTGTTCACTGACCATAAGCCACTCCTTGGGCTTTTGGCGGGTAACAAGCCAACCCCTCCCATCCTATCACCTCACATGACTAGGTGGACAGAGTTCCTAGCTGCTTACAGCTACACTCTGCTCTACCGTCCGGGCAAGCACATAGGGCACGCTGATGCCCTAAGCCGCTGCCCCCTTCCCGTTTCGGACCCCCCGACAGTGCCTTGCCTGTCGGTTTTGGCCATAGCAGATTTGGCTCTGCCCCTTTCTTCCAGAGAGGTGGCCTCAAAATCTAGGGCTGACCCTGACCTGTCCCAGGTCATGCTTTGGGTCCAAAGGGGCTGGCCTGAGGGACCGGTGCCAGAGCACCTTTGCCCCTTCAAGGCCAGGCAGTTGGAGCTGTCACTTCACAGTGGGTGCCTCCTGTGGGGTGACAGGGTGGTCATTCCACCCAGCCTGCGCCACCAGGTGCTATCTCGCCTTCATGAAGGCCACCCGGGCATAGTGTGCATGAAAGGCCTGGCGCGCAGCTATGTCTGGTGGCCTTGCATTGACGACGAGATAGCCGCTTGGGTGGCCGGCTGCTCCCCCTGCCAACTTTCCCGACCGGCGCCACCGGCAGCCGCTCCGAGGGAATGGGAATTGCCCCGTGGGCCTTGGTCCCGCCTCTACGTGGATTTCGCGGGCCCCTTCAGAGGCCAGGTCTTCATGGTGGTGGTGGATGCATATTCGCGCTGGGTGGAGCTCATTCTCATGAGGTCCACCACAGCCGATGCCACGATCAGAGAACTGACTAGGCTTTTCGCCACCCATGGCTTGCCGGACATCATTGTCTCTGATAACAGGCCTCAATTTGCATCCACCGCTTTCCAGTTGTTCCTGGCCTCTCAGGGCATCCGCCATGCCCCGGTCGCCCCATACCATCCAGCTAGTAATGGCCGGGCGGAACGGGCGGTCCGCTCGGCCAAGGAGGCGTTAAGCAGGATGGATGGGGCAGACTGGCCATCAAGGGTGGCTGCTTACCTTTTGGTACAGCATGCCACTCCTTGCCCCCTGTCCGGGAAGTCTCCAGCCGAGCTGCTGATGGGCCGGCGCCTGCGGACCACCTTGGATAGGTTGCACCCGCTCTATTCGAGTGAACAGCCTGGCAACCTGGGGCCCCCTCCCCGTTCCTTCGTAGTGGGCGATTCCGTGTGGGCTCAGGCCTTCTCAGGGGCGGTTAGGTGGGTGCCTGCCACCATCACCGCCATAACTGGCCCCTGTTCTTACAGGGTCCAGCTACATGATGGGACCGAATGGCGGCGGCACCTGGATCAATTGAGGCGCCGCCTACCGTTCAACAGCGACAACAACCCTGCCAGGTCGACCATCGACGTCGCTCCACCTGAGCCCACCAACACATCGATTCCTGGTGCCCATCCACCAGTCACTGTTCACCCAGTCCAGCTGCCCTGGGCCTTTCCGGCCTCGGACGCCGCCTCCCGGCCGGCCATAGTTGGGGGTGTGCCGCCCGTTAGGCGACTTCCTCCCGGTTTTCCGTTGGCCTTCCCCGAGTCAGGCCATGCCTACCCAGATGTTCCCTGCTGAAGCCCGCCTTCGACCGCGCCCCCTCGGCCCTGCCTACCTGATCCTTGTAGTTCTCCTTCTGAGGTGGGCCTCCAAGATGGCGCCCGGAGCTCCACTCCCTTGCGGGAGGAGCTTCGATGAGCACCACCTTCTCCTCCGGCGCCTCCTGTCGAACTGAGGCGTTCTGGGCGGGTCCGGCGCCGCCCAGCCTATTTGCGTGAGTACGTATGTGCGTCATCTACACATGCGCACTCACTGGGGGGGAAGGAGTATTGTGTCCATGCAGATGACGTCAGGGAATTCCCCCTGACAGCCGGCATCTGCACTAGCAACAGCCAGGTCGCGTCTGATTGGCTAAGACGCGACCTGGCTGAGAGCGGGGAAACTCTGGCTTGTGGATTGGCTGGTTCGTCTGACAGCTTCGTATAAATATCTGTCAGACGAACCCTGCTTGCTTCTCTCCTGTATATATGTTGAGTCTGTTGTTTCAATAAAGCCTTGTTAATTCTCCTCACGACTCCTCTCGCCTTTTGTGCCAACTTAACACCTTTTCCCTTTTTTTTCATGATGAGAGCGGTGAGGCTCTGCCTCCCCTGCCTCCCCTGACCGCACGTCCCTGTGTGTAAGTGTAGTTGGGAGTGAGAGTGGGAAGTGCTTGCCTTCCCAGAAGTAGGGAGAAGGGAGTCTTTGTAGTTCTAAAAGGGATAGGATCTGCTATACTTTCACTTCCCTATCCAGACCCTCAAACTAGATCTTCATACAATGGGATCTCATATGCTTGTTCCTGACTTCTTCTCCTCATCTTCTGGAACAGATAGGACATAAAATTGCAGCAATTAATTTGGGAACTTTTTGAACATTTAACAGCACTTGGTTGGTAAAACAGATTTGCTATCTTCTCACAGTATGAAGTTGGAAGAAGGGTTAAATATGTTCTAGGGTCCATCTTTATTCCCATCATACATTTAAAATAACCCTATAGTCCCAATTGAACAAAAATCGGTTTCATTTGCAGACCACGTTCTTTTGTTTATTTCTAAACCCCATACTACTGTCCCAGTGCTGATGCAAAAGACAGATGCTTTTAGCAAAATAACAGGATATTCTATTAACTGATCCAGAACTGGTCCAGAATTGATGCCAGAACTGGTCCAGAATTGATGCCAATAGGTGAAAATTGGGTTACCAATCCATTTGTAGAATATTAACTCTTGAATCCATTAAATATTTAGGAACAAGTATATCAAAGGATATAACTCGGTAACATATAATATAAACAAAGTATAAAACAATCCTAAGGTAATTTTGTGGGCGTTTTTATTGGTAAAATTAATCTCATTAGCATTTTCAATCTTCTTTCTGCATTTCTAAAAAAAAAAACATACCCGAAAGGGAAATAGCTATGAATGCTAGTCAATCTTCCTAAAAAAGGAATACATGGGAAAATGATAAACTGTCAACTTCAAGTAAAGCCAATACCAGAAATTCTTCCTTCCCAATCAATGTATGCATGACAAAATTGTTTATGTGTGTGGTTTTAAAATTGGAGGAAGAAACATTAATAACTTGCACTATGCTGATGACACTTCTCTGATAGTGAAAATGGAAAGAATCTGCAATCTCCGGAAATGAAAGGTGAGCACACTGAAAAAATGGGACTAAGATTAAATATAAAGAAAACTAAAGTGATGACTAGAGACACAGCAACCAGTCTTAGAGTTGACAATAAAGATATAAAGTAGTGAATAGCTTCTGCCTTTTAGGATTGACTATCAATTACAAAAAGAACCAGCAGTCAAGGGACTTTCAGGAAACAAATGGTAACTTGAAGATGGATGAGTTAAAACCAGTGTTGATGACCATGGCAGAATGAAATGTGGCAGGTATACTTGGCTCTTTGTAATTCCTCTCTGGACAAGAAGAGGACTTGAGATTACCCACAAATGCTTCCTTTTCTAACCACTTTTGAACTTGTTAATTAACTCCTTTCAGTTACTAGAACTTTTGCATTGACATTTTTACATGTGAATTACCTTTAATCCTTAACTATGGAAGTTTCAAATACAAGTTTAAAAACTTTTTTTTCTTTAAAAATGACAGGCTAGAAGAATGGTCTCGAAATATGCTGCATGTTCAGATGAAACCAATTGATGTAAGGAATATAGAAATAGCAAACCAAAAAAAAAAATGATCTGGATAACTTTCAACTACATCCAACTACATTGGATTTACAAGAAAGATTTGTTAAAGCTTTGAAGAATTTCATGAGAAGGGACAAATAAGAAATGAAAAGAAATCAAGTTCTAAGACATTATTTGAAGGGATTAAAGATCAAGGCTATTAAAAATAAAAGGAAGGAATATAAAGATAATTTATTTGATCTAGCTGAAATTAGATCAGTTACGATCTCTGATAATAGAGTTTTGCTGATGAGGACTGAAGGATGAGGCTTTAAGGATTTGTTTACAGGTAAAAATAAGCTATGGGAAGAAGAGATCATTTGTTGTATTTTAAGAGAAAGTGATTAGTTGCCAAAATTGTTTATACTTGTGATAAAGAGGGAAGTAATTTATTAATATATTTATTTTCTCTTTTTTGTTACGTTCTTATTTTTTTCCTTTTCTGCACTTTCTATTATTTCTTTTTATTCTTACCTTTCTCTCTTTAGTTTGTACAAGTTTTTTTATTCTTTAAAAGTAATGTTTCATAAAATTACTGCAAAAATGATTGCCAAAAAAAGAAGCGGTAATCAAGAATTACACTGCAGACTTGGTAGGGGAGCAACAAAGATCTTGGAAAAGATAGATGCCTTGACATGCCTATACTTAGAGACTTGGTATAGTTTTCCTTCTATAAAAGCAAAAGTTGAACTCTGAAGAAGCAAGATAGAAAGGCTACTGATACCTTTGAACTTTGGCGCTGGAGAAGAATCTTACGGATTTAATGGATAGCCAAGAATACAAGCAAAGAAATCAAAGAACAAATCAGTCAGAGTCGTTACTCAAAGCACAAATGACCAGGCTTAAATCAACATGTGTCCTGCACTTGACCCACAATTTTCAATTAATACCTTGCTTAGACAAGCTAGCTCTTCCTATTCACTTTTACAAGTTTATTTATTAATCCTGCTTTTATTACTTTTATAACAATTTTTTTTGCTCCAACTATAATCAGATAATTACTTCCTTCTTTTGTGGTAGCAGGTGCCCAGTGCCTGCTAGACGCTTAATCCTCATTAATTTGCAACCTTGCTTTGCTAATGCTGAGCAACTCTGGGGGTGGAGAAGGAAAGAGAGGTTTACAGGGCTATAAAACATGCCCTACAAAATCAAACCCTTTGTGAGTTGAATTTTGGAGACTGGAGCCTTGGGCTGACTTGGGCAATTAGGAAAGGACCCCAGTGCTATAATTAATGGGGACTACTTAAGTAAATGTGATGCTATTGGTTTGGGTCCTGGCACCTCTTTTAATATCCTCCTGATTCAGTATCTGTCCTGCAAATTCTATATTAGCCGGGGGACCAGAAAGGTCTGATTGGTGACTGATTATCCTGGAGAGCTATCTTATGTGGCAGCTGAAAGTCAACACCAGCTGAATTGGACTTATTTGACGAATGGAGCCATGAATATATAAGAAGCCACATTCCAAAAGAGGACAAGATCAGAACAAATATTAATTAACCATAATAATTAAAATTGCTTATGTAGTAAGGTACCCCTTCATAAAACTAAATGGATCTTCCCTTTTCATACCAACCTATAGTAGTGTAAGGACTATAGCAACCATTCTGTAGGACAAACAGGAAGAAGATTAGCAGAACACATTCATAATCATAATCAGCGGTAACAAGGCATTAGGAAAAGTCCTTAATTTCACAACACATGGGCAGGCTTTACCATAGTTTCAACTGGGAAACTCTGAGCATCCTAGAGCAAGCTAAATCCTAGAAGCCTGGCACTCAGATAAATCAGCCATCCACAGGTATATAAAGATAAACAACATCTACATACCATCCAAAAGAGACAAGCAAAAAGAAAAGAAAAAGAATAAAATACCTCCCCACCAGCAATCAACACCCAGATAACCAAAGTTTAACAACAAGATTAATATTAGACCAGGGGTGTCAAACTTGCAGCCCACAGACCAGATGTGTCACACGCTGGCCATGTCCACGCCTGGTTTAGCGAAGGGGGAAAAAGTCATGATATGTCACATGACGCCATCATGACGACACGAGTTTGACACCCCTGTATTATACCAACAACCAAACTGTAAACAACACCCCAATCAAGGAAGTATCAATGCAGGCAATCAGTAAACAACAGCCTAACTGAGGAACCATCAAGAACTCTCTGCGCAATACCAACAAGGCAAGAGAAAAATACAGTCTCTTGTAGCACTGATGATATTACTTAGTTGGGCAATGAGACATCTCCAAGAAAACAACCAAGCTCAGAGAGCACCAAAGACCCCACAAACTATCTTACCTCTCACTCTCTAACACAGACACACTTTCACAAAAACATATTCTTCTCTCTCCTCACACAGAGATATCTAAAAGAAAACAGATGGGGCAGGTAAAGTGTGAGTTAAGCTATATAAAGAAAAACAGAGAAAGAAGAAAAGTAAGTGTATATAAATAAAAGATAAAAGGGACCTGATGGCTCAATGGCTAAGACGCTGAGCTTGTCGATCAGAAAGGTTGGCAGTTCAGCGGTTCGAATCCTGATGCACCGCATAACGGAGTGAGCTCCCGTTACTTGTCACAGCTTCTGCCAAGCTAGCAGTTCGAAAGCACGTAAAAAATGCAAGTAGAAAAATAGGAACCACCTTTGGTGGGAAGGTAACAGCATTCCGTGCATCTTCAGTATTTAGTCATTCCGGCCACATGACCACGGAGACTTCTTCGGACAGCTCTGGCTCTTTGGCTTTGAAACAGAGATGAGCCCCCTAGAGCCATGAACAACTAGCACATATGTGTGAGGGGAACTTTGACCTTTTACTTTTAATTGGAAATAAACAGGGGGAGAGCAGTTGAACTAAGAAAGAAAGAAAAGAGAGAAAGAAGTTCTGCTTGGGCATTACAAAAAGTTTAAATTAGGCAGAGAAACAAATCCTTTCTACTAATCTTTATTTTAATGGCAACCCTGCCGTTGGGCAGTAGTACTGTTATCTGAAATGAAATTCCTCCTACTATATCTTTGTTTTCAGTGGCTCTTCTAAATAAGACAAGGATGCGCCACAATCCAAAGGTAATTATTTGGGAAAAGAATATTCCTGTCCTGAAAACGAGGCAGTGTAAATCTTTTCTAATTTACAGGGATTTTAATGAAGACCCCTGCAAAAAGAAACTGACAATTATGTATGAAGTTTGCTTCAACCACCTGACCACATTCCAAACTATTGTAGGTAAATTAGATCAGTTTAAACAGACATACCCTAAATCCTTGTAATCTTAAATTTTTGGCTGTGTTGGTTCACTGAAGAACCAACCAACATTTGCTTCTACAATGCTGAATCATAATTGCTTCTCAGTGCCTGTAGAAATAAAATTGCATTTATATTTGCACAGATTTCCAGGCCAAATCTTTCTAAATACTCAAGACGACAACCTGCAAATTACAATTTCAAGGATTTAGGGTACCTTTGTTTACGTAGATATTGCTTTTTAAAAATAAAAACTTTCTTATTTGTCCATGCAATAGAATCAAACAATAAAAGTTTGGAAGGATAGAAATTAGCTTTAAATTTGATTTAATTGATATTAAAGCGATGAAATGCAGTGATTTGGATTTCTCGGCATGTATTAATGATACGACTATTCTGTCTTGAATGCAGTTCTAGATTTTTGGAGCGGCTCTAACTTGGAACCCGAATCATTCTTTCTTAAAGGGTTATTAAACATGATCAATTTATTTCCTGGCTATGAGATGCATCCTTGGCTTTCTTGCAATCAAACTTGAGTTCAACGTCCAGTACTTTTCCAATATAAATAAATATTCCCTGTGGAAGATCTTGCCCCTCAAAGTAAGATCCACCCTCCCTTGGCCTGAAAGGGCCTGAAATCGTGACCCTGCTGGCTAGCTTGGGGCCCTGGTAGAAATATTCCATTTCTGGAGGTGGTCAGTTTAAGTAGTCCTCAACTTTATGATAATTGTGCCCCAAATTTCTGTCGCTAAGCACGATGGTCGTTATGTGAGTTGCGCTCCATTTTTACAACCTTTCCACAGTTGTTAGGTGAATCAGTTAAGTTAGTAACATGGTTGCTACATGAATCTGACTTTGACTTTGACTTTCTCCATTGTGGTCCCTTTGTGGAGAGGGAGCGGCTAACAAATTTAATAAAATAATAAAATAAATAATAAATAAATTGACTTTGCTTGTCAGAAGTTTGCAAAATGGTAATCACATGACCTTGGGATACTGCAATTGTCATAAATACGAGTCAGTTTCCAAGCGTTTGAATTTTTATCCCTTTTTTCAGTGCCATTATAGATGCAAATGGTCACCAAAAGAATGGTTGTAAGTTGAGGACTGTGTATAGATTAGGAGAAGATCCCACCTCTATCCTGTTAATGTATTGGTCCCTTTGATTTAGTTTTTTTTAAATTAGTTGTAAAGTTTTAATGTTTAATACTTAATGTTTTAACGTTTTTAACATTCTGTTTTATATTGTCTTTTATGGTGTTGTAAGCCACCCAGAGTCACTTGAGATGGGCAGCATATAAATTTAATGAATGAATAAATAAAATAGATGATACAGTGTGTGTGTATGTATAATATATGATACGATATATGATATGAAATAATCCAATTCAATCCGATCAGTGGTGGATTTCACATTTTGTTAACACTGGTTCGCCCCGCAGGCGCCCGACCTTCCGCGCACCTTCTGCGCTTGGCCTCAAAAACATGCCTAAAGAGGACAGCATAGAGCTGGGATGGGTGGGCAGGCCCACCCATTATTACCGCTACTGGTTTGCGTAAACTGGTCCTAACCAGCTGAAGACCACATAGCACAAAGTTTCTATCAGACAGGTAAGGCTCATGACATTGCAGCCTGGAATGTACAATTATCCACAACAATAACAAGGAATTTCCATCTGGCAATGAATTGGAGATTGTACCTTAAAATCCTTTGAGTACATACAATACAAAAGCAGTGTTGGAAGGGACCTTAAGAGGTCTTCTAGTCCAAGCCTATACCATTTCAGACAAATGGCTTTCCAACATCTTCTTAAAGTTTTCCAGTGTTGGGCCATTCACAACTTCTGGAGGCAAGCTGTTCCACTGATTAATTGTTCTAACTGTCAGGAAATTTCTCCTCAGTTCTAAGTTGCTTCTCTCCTTGATTAGTTTCCACCCATTGCTTCTTGTTCCACCCTCAGGTGCCTTGGAGAATAGTTTGACTCCCTCTTCTTTGTGGCATCCCCTGAGATATTGGAACACTGCTATCATGTCTTCCCTAGTCCTTCTTTCTATTAAGCTAGACATACCCAGTTCCTGCAACCGTTCTTCATATGTTTTAGTCTCCAGTCCCCTAATCATCTTTGTTGCTCTTCTCTGCACTCTTTCTAGAGTCTCCACATCTTTTTTACATCGTGGCGACCAGAACTGAATGCAGTATTCCAAGTGTGGCCTTACCAAGGCATTATAAAGTGGTATTAACACTTCACGTGATCTTGATTCTATCCCTCCGTTGATGCAGCCTAGAACTGTGTTGGCTTTTTTGGCAGCTGCTGCACACTGCTGGCTCATATTTAAATCATTGTCCACTAGGACTCCAAGATCCCTCTCACAGTTACTACTATTGAGCAGGGAACCACCTATACTGTACCTGTGCATTTTGCCAGTCTTTTCATTGTCTTTTGCTTATTAACACAATTAATGGTGGTGTCTACTAATAGCCATATTTTCTTGCTGAAGATATTCATCAGACAATATTTTGTGAGTGCAACTCAAATCGTATCTGTTTCTAAATCATTCATTTATGAGGGAATATTAACTTTACTTTGACATTTTCCTTTAAGACATTTGTATTGGGGCATTTGAAATCAGATAGCTGGTCCCTAAATTTATTTATTTATTAAATTTATAAACCGCTCCCTCTCCCCGAAGAATGGAGAAAAAAGCCTGAAACGGCAAGTCAAGAATTGTGTGGAAGAATTATTCTTGGCCAGAATTTGCCTTCCAACATGTCATACGTTGTATTTGAAGTTTCCCATTACTATGACTCTTTGAAAGACCTACAGTTTTCTTTTAGAAGATATGAGGTGTATTTTCTTTTCTATTACTTTTAAGTTAATCCATTTATCTGTCATGCTGAGGATCACAAAAGTAACGGTTATGACAATTATCGCTAGTTATAATTTGACCGTTCAGTCTAAAGACAACTCCCCCCCCCTTTTGTTCAAACATGTTCGATTGTCGAAGTCAGTGGTGAAATTCAAAAATGTTCCCTACCAGTTCTGTAGGCATGGCTTGGTGGGCGTGGCTTAGTGGTGGTGGGGGTCATGTGACTAGGTGGGCAAGGTCAACTTTTTAAAAACTTCTTTTAGCATTTTTAAACTACTGCTTCTCCTGAACTGGTAGTTAAAAAATGCTAAAAAAAGGTTTTTTTAAAAGCAGCACAGCTGATTATTGCACAGCTGATCATCAAAACTCTTTAAAAACTTTTTAAAGCATTTTTTAGCATTTCACCCCCGGTCAGAGTCTACCTGGTCAGGTCACTGCAATTTGCTCGGCAAGGTTCTTCAGAAGTGATTTTCTATTGCCTCCTTCCTGGAGCTGAGAGAGAGTGACTGGCCCGAGGTCACCCAGCTGGCTTTATGCCTGAGGCTTGAATCATGGTCTCTTGATTTCAGGCCTGCTGTCAGCATTCCAAATATCATGCAGAATTAAATCAGAGTCCAAGGCAGAGTTATCCTTAAAGTTCCAATTCAATAAGACGGACATGTTGGCACATCTGTAGCAATCCCGAATCTGAAACTTCCCACCCAGTTGAAAGTTCAATATCTTGCCCCCACACCCACAAGTTCATCACATGGTCCAATCTTCCTATGCCACGCTGGCATTTCCACCCATCTAGTTCCAGTCAGGTGCAGAGGTACAGAGACAAAGAATGACCTTGGGCTTCTAGAAAGGAATGACAACAACACATTCTACAATTCTACTCCTTACTATTCCCCCTCCCAATTGCTACACTAATGAAACAGCATAGAAAAATAATAGAGAGTGTGGCAGGCCAAATATCCTAAAAGGAATATAACTGCAGGCCTAACACGCAGCCTCTCCTCAGAAGAAAAACGTTTCCTGAAAAGAGAATAACATAAAAGTTAACATAACAAAATTAATCACCTCTCCCCCTCTCCCCCCAAGGGGACCCTTTGGCTTATTGGGAAACTTCTCATGGAATTGTTCTACTAACTTCTCCACTTTTGGTTCCAGCTTTTCACCCAAGTAGCTTCAGACAAAGGGTAACCCTTACAATGCACTAAATACTGTAAGCGACCCCTATTCAGCCTGGAGTCTCCATTTTTTTCCACCTCAGATTGTGTTTCCCCTTCTATCACTACAGGAGGAGAGAAAACTTGGGTGGATGGTCTTATGATGGACCCAATTACTGGCTTCAACAACCTACAATGAAATTCTAGGTCAATTTTCCCTAGACTTCTGGGTAGACTGAGTTGAACTGTAATTGGGTTAACTATTTTCACTATTGGGAATGGAGCTAGAAATTTTTGACCAAATTCCTTGCTAGGCATTCTTAATCTCATGTATTTGGTAGATACAAAAACTTTGTCCCCCACAGGAAAGGAGTTTTGGAGTGAGCAGTGTTTATCAGCTTGCTTCTTGTAGGCTTCTGCCTTCTTCGTATTTTCCCATCCTTTCTTTAGTGTGTCCATCCATTCATTCAGAGACATGGAGGAGGGAGGTTCTCTAGGCAGCTGAGGCATGGGAACAAATCCCATGCCACTGGTAATCTGGAAAGGAGTTAATTCAGTGCTGCTGTGGACCGCATCGTTGTACGCCACTTCGGTGAAGGGTAGCAAGTCTGACCAGTTGTCTTGCTGATAGTCCACATATCACCAGATGTATTGTTCCACCACCACATTGGCTCTCTCTGCTGCGCAGTTCATGCTGGGATAAACGTCTGAGCTCAGTTCTTGTGTGGACCCAATGGATTTCAGGAACTCTCTCCAGAACTTGGCTGTGAACTGGACTCCACGGTCTGAAATGATGCTTTTGGGCACTCTGTGCAGGCGATAAATGTGTTTCACAAACATTTTCGCTAATTTCTTTGTGGACAGCAACCCTGAGCAAGCGATGAAGTGTGCCTGCTTGGAAACCAAATCAATAACTGTCCAGATTACTTTATTTCTGCTGCTGTTTGGAACCTCGACGACAAATTCCATTGTAACCTCTTCCCATGGTCGGTTAAGGCTGGCCACCTGTTGTAGTAGTCCAGGGGACTTATCCGGCAGTGGCTTCATTGTTGTGCATGTAGCACAGCTTTTTACGTAATTTTCCACCTCCAATTTCATCTTTGGCCACCATAATTGACGCCTGGCGAGGTGGAGCATTCTTAGGAATCCAAAGTGGCCTCCTAGTTCCGCCTCATGGCTTTGCTGTAGAACTTCCAGCCTCAACCCTGTGGGGGTGTACAGTTTTGACCCCTTCCAGGCTAATCCATTTTCCATCTTTAGGATATCCTAATTATTGTTGAGCCACTGGTCTGTTGCGAGCGCCAATTTCATAGCTGTCATCAGCTTATCCTGGCTTCGATTAGTGACTTGGGCTGACTTTTGGTGGGAGGAAGAAATGATGGGGTGAACAACTTCTCACTGTCGTTTTGTGGTTTTCTCAACAAAGCATCCCCCAACATGTTTTCCCCCCTCCCAGTTCAAATTTTGTTACTACTGGTTCTGAGGGTGTGGCTTTGGGTCCGTGGCATGGCTTTGTGGGCGTGGCAGGGGAAGGATACTGCAAAATTCCCATTCCCTCCCAGCCCACTAACCTGTTTTCCAGCTCCGTTCTCCTGTTCAGGGCAACAAAAGAAGATCGGCTGGGAGGCTGGGAGGCAGCAGGGGCGGGGCCAGCCTATTTTCCGGTTCTCCGAACTACGTAAAATTTCCGTTACCGGTTCTCCAGAAGCTGTCCGAACTGGCTGAATACCACCTCTGGATACTAGGCTTGCTGATACCTTACTTAAAATCATTTTGGACTTTTTTTTTTTTTGAGAAAGCGGCCTTAAGAAATTGTATGCTAACACCCTCCTCCTTCTTTGGTGTTCAGTGTATCTTGGAAAACGGTTGGAATACAAATAAGGCAATCTGATAATCTTTAGATAAAATGCATGTCTTGCTTTTCCGCCTTCTGTATCGCAGATCATATTCTAAAAATGCAAGTGAAATATTCCTCATCTGAGAGCATTTGGGAAGCTATTCTCAATACTAAAATCTTTTTAGGGTCTAGTAGTTATAGAACAGTATTTGATTTTATCTCGAAATCAAATTGTGTCTCGAAATCAGCTGATGACAACCCTTAATTCTGAGATGAGCCATTCAGCAGATAACTCTTATATTCAGACAAGAGGGAAGTGACAAAGCATCTGTTGTCTGAAGGGAAACCAACAAATGGCTGTGATGCACGCATTAGACAGCCTGAATACTTTTGAAAAATCAGAATACTTAAACTACAATATATATATAAGTGTCAGAAAAGAGGTTGGCTTTGAAAAGATGGTTGCACGGTGGGTTTCGTAATTGCGTCAACATTTCTCAAGTGGGAATCTGAAAACCGGGTTGTTGTTTTTTATTTGAAGTGTAGTTTTGAAGGCCATTTCATTCAATGAGTTTGCTCATTTTTGTTTAAATCCCGTGCTAACACTCACAAATCTTGTCTATTGTGACCCCAAGTTATATTTCTCTTTCACATCAGAGACAAAGTCATCCTTCTGAGTCCATTTTGTTTTCTGGGTCACCATGACATGAGAAAAGTCATTGTTATCTGCAATCATCATCTTTTGTAGAGCATTCCTCACAAATACATTTGGATAGGTTTAAGGAGTTCAGAAAAATAGGTTTTTGTGTTCTGACATTTTAAAAAATTATTATTATTTTGTGAGTGTCATTTAAGTGCTGAAAGTTTTTTTCATTCTTGATTCCAGCCTTTGACAATCTCTACTTTGTGGCAACATGCCCACTCAAGCCTGTTTTCATCTTGTTCTTTATTCAACAATGTGTTGTGCTTTTCTGAACTTGGTGCCCTTGAAATTTGTTCGACTAGTGGAAAATTGTTGGATTTGCAGTGCTAATACATCAAGGTAGTGCCAGATTGGTGCCAGTTTGATGAAGGCTGGTATAGGTAGCAATGCAGATGTGCTTCTGCAGATGTGCTCCAGAAAAAAAAAACACACCCAAACAAAACAGAACCACAATGTTTACATTCAACTTAGAATGCAAGGAAAAAGTCTCTTTTCATCCAGGTTTTGCGGTAAGTTTTAGTGATTGTACATTGAATTGTATGTGGGTGGCCTCTCTCCTAAACAGCATGAATGAACAAATTGAAGCAGGCTTTCAATTGACTTTGACACCCCTGGTTTAAATGAAACAAGTTGGTCTAGAAATCTAGTTGAATATGCCCTTAGTCACTCTATTCAGACAAGACCTTGTATCAATTCTCCCCATGGGAGCATCACTGCTGAGCAGGTTCTTCTGTCCAACAGCATGGTAATAAATGAATCACCACACTGGATCATCAGCAATACAATCATACATGCAGCTTGGATCCAACCTTTTATGCTACTTAAAGACAGAAGGTTAACCAAAAGGCAATGTAAGTCTGTTAGAAAAATTCAGGAAAAATCCTTACCTTTCCTGCCTGTTCCTAATGCTTCATTTCACTGCTTTGTAGCCAACATCTTAATAAAAAAATGACCATCTTTATTCCTCTGCTTAAAAACGACTTTATTTTTCAGGGTGTCATCCTTCACTCCAGCCTTTGGTGAGATTGCATGCATACGTATGCTTCTGCACTGTCTTGTTCTGGAACCATTGGAAATAATTTTTGTTGCGTCCCTTTAGTGAATTATTAATGTTTCTTACATGTAGCCAAAGAATTAATTCAGAGTATGAAGGAGCATATATCTCTGTTGTATTGCTACTGGAGCAGATGTTTTTTTTTTCCTGTTGCACTGCCACCGTGACGTCTAGCGAACGTGAGTAAGAATTTAATGGCAAAGTGTGTTGAATATAATTAGCTAATAAATTCTAGCATCTCACCCTAACTTAACTTCTAGAGATGCCATTTATGTATCTGATCTATGTCCCACGTTTCCACTCCACTTAATGTCTCTGTAGGATAAAGTATTCAAATATTCCCTTTGAACAAATTGATGTATTGTTTTTATACCAAACTAAACAGCTTTCCTTCAAGATGCATTCAAGAAATGATTCCTTAGGATTCTATCGGAGGTCATTGTTGCTTGACAACCCAAAAAATGTTCTCTTCACAATTTGCCATGTTGCAACTTTGTAAATAAGCCCCCTTTTCAAGCCTGTTGTGGACTGGCAGTAAATAAGCATCATATCATTCCTATGATGGATGTGCTTCTTTCTCCTACCAGTCTTTGAGTCTCTGTTTCGGATGCAGATGTAGGATGGGGTTTGATTTTCATTCTTCATCATCTCATTGATTCGCCTTTATAGATTCACATAATCTATTCCTCTGCTTGCAACTCTTCCACACCTTCATTGGGATAGACAAACTATGCTCAGCTCCAGACAACCATGGATTGTTGCATTCAACTGTAGCTTGTTGGTTTTCTCTTTTATTTGGTTGTTAACTTTCGCAGCACGTTCCTAATCAGAGCTAGAGCTGTCTCTGCTTACCTTACAGTAAAGGAATGTAGGACATAGGTACAGAATGGAGTCTCTCCTTACTACCTGTGTAAAACAATCGATTCAAACACAAGGTAAACCTCTCCAAAATCGATTGCAGAAAATATAACTTCAGCAACAGAGTGGTCAATGCCTGGAATGCTCTACCCAACTCTGTTGTTACATCCCCAAACCCCCATAACTTTAACCTAAGACTGTCTACTGTTGACCTCACCCCAATCCTAATAGGTCTGTAAGGGAGCATGCATAAGTGCACCAACGTTCCTACCGTCTCTGTCCTACTGTCTCCGTTTATTCGTATTGTGTTCATATTTATCTTTATACTTATACCTGTTATCTTTTACATATTAGACAAACTAAATAAAATAAATAAATAATAAAATAAATAAATATCCTCATAGCCCCATTTTCCACATCCGTAGGAGAAAGTAACCGAACTAGGAAAACAAAGATGACAGGATTGCAGTGGTGGGTTCCTACTGGTTCGGACTGGTTTGGCTGAACCGGTAATGGTTTGGCTGCCTGGGTTACTGGAACCAGCAGCGACCTAGGCCTGCCACACCCCCAAATCGGTTCCCCGATTGGCGCTGTTGGTGCCACCATCTTGTTTTTCACTTCTGCACATAATACAATATATTAGTAGAGTTGGAAGGGACCTTGGGGGTTTTCTAGTCCAACCCCCTGCCTAGGCAGGAAACCCTATACCGTTTCAGACAAATGGCTATCCAACATCTTCTTAAAGACTTCCAGTGTTGGGGCATTCACAACTTCTGGAGGCAAGCTGTTCCACTGATTAATTGTTCTAACTGTCAGGAAGTTTCTCCTCAGTTCTAAGTTGCTTCTCTCCTTGATCAGTTTCCACCCATTGCTTCTTGTTCTACACTCAGGTGCCTTGGAGAATAGTTTGACTCCCTCTTCTTTGTGGCATCCCCTGAGATATTGGAACACTGCTATCATGTCTCCCCTAGTCCTTCTTTCTCTTAAGCTAAACATACCCAGTTCCTGCAACCGTTCTTCATATGTTTTAGTCTCCAGTCCCCTGATCATCTTTGTTGCTCTTCTCTGCACTCTTTCTAGAGTCTCCACATCTTTTCTACATCGTGGCGACCAGAACTGAATGCAGTATTCCAAGTATGACCTTACCACGGCATTATGGGCAGGCACATGGGCAGAACAATTTTAATTGCATTGCGCATGCGCGCATGGCGTGCAAATGAACAAACCGGCAGTAGTGCCTGCTGGAACTCACCCTTGCACGATTGCTCCCGTCTTTCTGTATCCCTCCTAGGGAGAGCCAGGAAACAAGACTAGATGAACTCCATCTATTTTACTGTAAGGCTGCATGAACAGAAACTTGCAGATTTGAAGGTACAAACTTCCCGCCACCTTTTTAAATTACTTGATCTATTAGGTTTGTCCTTCCTAATTTTTTCCCCTCTGCCCATTAAGACACTGAGGGTTCCTGCCTCACTTATCTGACTGTTTCCTAGACATCATCTCTTTCCTTTCTTTTCCATGATCAACCACACATTCCAGTACACTTCCTCATAGCTGACAAAAGGATTCATCGTTGATCCTCATCTGGGTTCAGAAGACACCCCAAACCAGGCTATGTTTGAGTACCAATTAATGACTATAATTCAATAGGTAGTTCAGGTAGCACACAAACAAAGAGTTGGTCTTACAAAAGTCCAACCACCGGTAAGCTGCAAAAGATGAAGAAACTAACTCTTGGCTGCCATCTACTGTTTGTCCACAGCAGTGACGTGCAGTCAGGTGAGGCAAGTGAGGCACAACTTCACCACTCTCATCATGAAAAAAAAAGTAAAAGGAAAAAGCTGAGCTAGTTGCTGCCTCACCGTGGATGACTCTGCTTAACCTCACTGGTGCTCTCCCTCCCCAAGTGTAGTGACTTCCTCCCCAGGCCCCATTCATTTCTCTCTCTCACACACACAGCTGGATAAAACTATATAAAAATCTAGCCCAGCTTCACTGATTACAAGTTTGAAAAGGCAACGTGGCTCCACCTGCAATCAAACTACACTTGGGGAGGGAGAGCACAAGCGAGCACTGAGGAGACCACAGGAGGAGGCAGGAAGCCAGTTTGAAAAGGCAACGTGGCTCCACCTGCAATCAAACTACATTTGGGGAGGGAGAGCACAAGCAAGCACTGAGGAGACCACAGGAGGAGGCAGGAAGCCAGGCAAAGAGCCATGCTGTAGTACACACACTTCCCCCCAGCCTCTTTCTTTTGGAAGGCTCGGCTCGGCTCCCCTCTGGCTTCTCTGCCTCTCCTCTCATCCCAGCCTGCCAGCAGGAGGTGGTGGGTGGGCTTTATTGTGTTCCAGGCATTTCCCACCCAGACAGCAGGCTGCATTTGCAATGGTGGAGGTGTTTGGGAAAGGCAGCAGGGGAATGGGGGGGGGGGGGATGGCAGAGGAGCTGCTTTCAAGCCACTGGAAAAGATATCCAATCCAACTTTTGTGTGTGGGGGGGTTTGTTTGAGAGTGAGTGAGAGAGGGAAGGGGTAGGAGAGATAGTCCAATCCAACTTCTGTGTGTGTGTGTGTGTGTGTGTGTGTGTGTTTGAGAGAGGGGGAGGAAGGGAGAGAGGGAGGAAGGAGGGGAAGGAGAAGAAAAAAAAAGAAGCAAAGGAGAAAAACAAATGCTGTCGCTTTAAATTGGAACTGAGCATGCCTGGCTGTGGAATTCTGGGAATTGAAGTCCACAAGTCTAAAAATATTTGAAACCCAGCACTGTGTCAGTGCCTCACCAGTCATAAACCTCACCGCACGTCACTGGTCCACAGCTTTGCACCCAGATCAGGCAGCTCCACTGTATATCCAACCACATTATAGCTATGCATATTATGTGAGGGAAGTATACCAGAGATGGTATTCTGTCGGTTCTCCCCGAACCGGTAGCAGTGGTGGTGGGAGGCTCCGCCCAGACATCATGGATGCTCTGCACATGCGCAGAAGGTTCTTGCCGCGTGCGAGCGCACTCCTGGTTCTGAACCGGTAGTGAAGGTAAGAAGATTTCATGCCTGAAGGACACACACACACACACACACAAAACACACACGTAAGTTGGAGCCAACTTCTCGTTATATCAGATTTAGATTCAGTGAAGGCAGTTTGATATTCACTGATCCTATATGGTTATCAGTGAGATGGGTGTCATATAAATTTAACAACAACAACAACAACAACAATAACAACCAACATGACCGAGTTGCTAAATTAATCCACTGGTCATTATGTAAAAAATATGATTTACCTGTATCCAGAAAGTCATGGGAACATAAAGTGGAAAAAGTTATCGAAAATGAGAAGATGAAATCTTGTGGGACTTTCAAATACAAATGGATCGTCATTTGGAGCACAACACGCCAGATGTCACGGTTGTAGAGGGTCAAAGTGTACAGTTTATTGATCTCGCTCTTCCTGGAGATGCCAGAGTCGAAGAAAAAGAACTAGAAAAAATAATGAAATTACACGGCTATGGAGGAAGCATGTAACAGTGATACCCATTGTCATCCTGGCATTTGGCACCATGTCAAAGAATTTTACAAGATACATCAACAAATTGCAGCTTCCTGCAAAACCACCAGCGGAACTGCAAAAAACTGTGCTACTCGGAACATATTATATTTTAAGAAGGTACTTGGTTGATACCTAGGACGCCGGCAGCAAACCGTATCAGCCATTAGCACCAGTCACTGGTATTTGTAATGCATTTTTGAATGTTTAGTTGACTGAGTTTCATGTTTAATGAAATAATAATAATAATAATAATAATAATAATAATAATAATAATAATAATAATAATAATAATAATAATACTCTACAAAAAACCATCCTACTTGGAACAGCTTATATCCTCCAACATTACCTTAACATTTCCTAGGTCCTTGGTTAAGACTCGAGCTGTTGAGCTACCAACCAGCCCCAAAGACTGTGAATCTCACCAAAGATTAACCACAATATAATAATAATACTAATACTGATACTGATACTAATACTATTATGGTTACTACTACTACTACTACTACTACTACTACTACTACTACTACTACTACTACTACTACTAATAATAATAATAATAATAATAATAATAATAATAATAATAATAATAATAATATCAGAAAGATTTGCATCACAGTCACACCAAAGGTTTGTACATGATTTGAAAATGGCCCTTTCCTTTAAACAAACAAACAAAAAAAAAACCTTTGACAGATCTAATATATGCTATTTATTCCACAATGCTGGAGCAAACATGTCCCAGTAAACAAATAGTGTGGATGGAAGGTGCAAAGAGTTGAGTCAGCATCCTGTATTTCACACACTGATTCTGGCTGTAGAGGATGTCATATGTCTGTACAGATTTTTAGGATATCTGCACAGAACTGCAGTCAGATTTAAGATGAGGCCTAAGTCACCAGAATAGGAAATTTTGCATTGAAGTCTCAGCCAAAGTTTAATAGGTGGCCTTGAGTAGCTTTTGATAGAACTTCTATCGTATTTCAGTGAAATTCGTACAAAAATTTCTTTTTTGCATATGTGTATATGTATATACACACACACACGCTTATAACACACACACACACACAACATGTATAAAACATATATATGTTGAAAACTAATCAAGGAGGGACGCAACCTGGAATTAAGGAGAAACTTCCTAAGGACAACTAACCAGTGGAACAGCTTTGCCTTCAGACATTGCAGGTGCTTTATCACTGCAGGTTTTTCTTATTTAACATTTTTATTGAGTTATCAAGTATTACAGAATACAAAATACAAAGCAAGTAGAAAATCAGTGGCAGCTGAAAAAGGGGAAAGAGAAGTGAAAAAAAGATTTAAAAAAAAGAAAAGAAAAGAACCATTGACTTCCGACACTTTCTATTACGGTAAAATAAGGCATTAGCATCAAATCACAACTTTTTGCTTTTTCATGATAATACTAACAAGCCATTTGTATAAAGATCTATCAGTCTAATCGGTAAAACCCAAAATCAAAGTTTCATTATTTTCCACATCAAACACTGAAAGTTTTTAAGAAGAGACAGGACAGTCACTTGTCTGAAGGGTCTCCTGCTTGAGCAAGGGGCTGGACTAGAAGACATCCAAGGTCCATTCTATTCTATTCTATTCTATTCTATTCTACTCTACTCTACTCTACTCTACTCTACTCTACTCTACTCTACTCTATTGACAGGTAGTCCTCAATGTACAACCACAATTGAGCCCAAAATTTATGTTTTTATGACATTTGTTAAGTGTGTTCTGCTCCATTTTACGACCTTACTTGCCACGGTTGTTAAGGGAAACATTGCAGGTCATAAGTGAGTAACCTAGTTGTTAAGTGAATCTGGGCTTCCCCATTGACTTTGCTCATCAGAAGGTCGCAGAAGGTGATCACACAACCTCGGGATACAGGAACAGTCATAAATATGAGTCAGTTGCCAAGCATCTGAATTTTGATCCCATGATTACGGGGATGCTGCAATGGTTGTAAGTGTGAAAAATGTTCCTAATTCACATTTTTCAGTGCTGTTATAACTTCGAATAGTCACTAAATGTACTGTTGTACATTGAGGACCCGTTGTATGTATACTGGAGAGTTTTTAGCATTGGGAATGGGTTGTTTATGGTGTAGAAGATGACAAGGAGGTGTTTTTTTTAATGCTTTGTTTTTTGAGCAAAGAGGCCTTTGATAATCCAAGGATAAACTGCTGTTTTTAGTTATTTATAACTTAAATGTCACTTTTCTCAAAGGGGAAGAAAGCTAACGTAGTCCACAACAGCTCCCCGAATATAAAACCACAGTACAAAAAATAATCATAAGCACTGTCATTTGTTCAGCTGAAATTTGGGAAAGAATTGTGTTGCTGGTATGAAGTGGACCATATTCCATAAATGCTTAGGCTGCAATAAATCTATCTGTCTATAAATTACTAAAAGGCTCTGTTGTTGTTTTAGCTATGAGTTGTTCGTTTCCATTGCTGGCATTTTGAACAATGAATGATTTCTTAAGCAAATACTAGTTCAAAATGATATCTATCCATGCTGCCTTGTCTTCCCTACATTTATCTGCTTAATACTCTTTGTGACTTGACGTACTTCGACTATTTATAGGCCATCCTACAAAACTCTAATAAAACAATTTAAAATTCATTAGCCATAAGAGTGGAAGATAAAAGATGGTTCAAAACTACCCTGTCATAACTGTTCTTTTTTTTAAAAAAAAATGCTTAATATCAGGGCAAATTAAAAACATCTGGAAGGAGAGAGCTTATTTATATACTTTTGTTTATTTACTAGGGTTTAGTTTATCTGCCACTCTATTCCAGTGACTTATACTATCTTCTTAAAGTAAGAAGGTTAAAAGAAACCAACAAACAAAAAGCAATAACAGCAGAAACAGAAGCAAAATTAGAAACATATAGTAATAAGCACCCAAACTCAATCCAAACTATAGTAGCATAAACGATCAAATAACTAACCAATCCATTTATAGTAATGCTAGATCCCATTGGCTTCATTATATGGAATAGTTAAATTTTAAGGTAAAGTTAAAGGTTCCCCCGCACTTGCGTTCTAGTTGTTCCTGACTCTAGGGGGCGGTGCTCATCTCCGATTCAAAGCCGAAGAGCCAGCGCTGCCCGAAGACATCTCAGTGGTCATGTGGCTGGCATGACCTTGTTAGCCAGCTTCCGACAAGCGAAGCACTCACTTAACAACTGTCTTGCTTAGCCACAGACATTTTGGGCTCAATTTTGGTCATAAGTTGAGAATTATCTATACAACTGAGTATAACAAATGATACTCAATCTCATTTCAGGAAATGTCTTCATTAAACAACAAGTATATGTTAAAAAGGACAGGTGAGATGTCAATCCCCGTAGCCATAGTGGAGAGCCGTAGAATCAGGGGTGGGCTGCTATAGGTTCCCCTGGATTTGGGGGAACCTGTAGCTAACATTATGGCCAGTTTGGAGAGCCTCCAAATCCCACCCCTGGCTTACCCCCACCCCTCCCCGCCTGCCCCACCCCATCTAGGAGCCTCCATACGGCCCATTTTGGATGCGAGGTAAGTGCAGGGCCCATGCGGACACCCCCCCCTGCCGTGGTGCAGGAGGCCAACTAGACCACGCCCACCATGGCCATGTCCACCTAGCAACTGGGTAGAGAACCCGTTGCTGAAATTTTTGAAGCCCACCCCTGCCTAGAATATAACTACTCTATCCACTATTACTTACTCCATCCCATTTCGGTATCATGCTACTGTCATTAACAAAACATCTCATTCCCAATATAATTCCAACCTGGAATTAACTAGCTTTACAGAACATTCTGAAAGTCAGCTTTATCACATGTTCACAAAGCATATGAAGCAGAAGTTACCAAGATACAGAAAAACAAAGTCCAAGTCCATCTGTGTTTAGATGGATATTGGAAGTGATATGCCTCCAATGAACATTGTAGATGAAGTAGAGTAGACTATTCTCCAGATGTCTAGAGTACACATTCCACAATCTCTGATCATGGTAATTTTTGCCCATGTTGTGGTCCATCGGTGGCCTGCAGAGCTGGCAGCAGAGTCAGACAGCGAGGAGGTTGGGGAGGAACATGGGCCAGTCCTGGAGTCTAGGGAAAGCTCGGATGAGGGCTCTGGGTCGGAGGCAGAGAGGGTGCCAGGGCCATCTGGGAGTTATGTGCTGTCTCTGGAGCCTCCAGAGTCAGCCAGCAATGAGGAACAGGCTCCCTTTGTTCCCAGTGCGCACATGTGCAGAGCTGCTAGAAGGCAAGAACAGTTAAGACAGAAGAGACGACTTGGGAGTAAGGCTTGGTGGTAATTGGTCCCTCCCATAGGACATAAAGGAGGAGAAAAGTGAGACTTTGCAGAAAGCAACTTGGTTCATGCTGGTCAGTTTACCTTCTGAAGCTCCGTTTTGACTTTGCTCCATGTGGCCCTGCCAAGCTAATTGCCACTTAAGTCTTTGGCAGCATTTCAAGGAAGATAAAGGTGGGTGCTTATCAGCCTTATCCCGAAAGACTTTGGCAGCCTACTGTAGGACTCTTTCCAACTATTTGGGACTCATTACGGGCTGTGAATGAACATAATTCACAGCCTTTGAAATAAAAAGAGGGATTTTGGTACTAAGTGTGCGCTTTTTACTGTATCAGAAAACCTAGGTCAGAACAGCCCAAGACCTCTGGAGAACATCATGGTGTTCACTCTAACCCTAGAACATGAACTATTTATGTCATTATCATTATTGTTGTAGTCTCACAATCAGCAACTCAGACTGTGATAGACATATCAAAGACTGGTGCACCCTTACCTAGTAGCCAATGCACCCTTGCTAGGAGGAAATCCCTCCCCCCCCAGTGTATATATTTGGTATAAGAAGGAAAGTACTGGTAGTCCTCAACTTACAACAGTTTGTTTAGTGACCATTCAAAGTTACAACGGCACTTGAAAATGTGGCCTATGACCGTTTTCTACAGTTACGGCCTTTGTACCATCATCTTGATGATGTGATCAAAATTCAGAGGCTGAGCAGCTGGTTCCTATTTATGTGCCTTTTGCGACCTTCTGACAAGCAAATGAGGATGCCAGATTTGATTAACATATGTACTACCTAGCAATAGAGGTTGGTAAGATGCTTAGCCCAGGAGCTCATTATAGGCACAGATCTACCAGTACAGGGCCAATTGCTAATTGGAAGAGAGACAGTGGTAACAGACCAAGCGAAAATACAGAAGTTCTCATGAGAGCACAAGCAAAACAGAGGAGAAAACAAATCTCAGGAAATTCTTGCTTTGCATCCTGGCCTGTTTGAGGACAATGAACCACCGAGAAACAAGAGGGAGGGAGAATGTGCAGAGAAAGCACAAGGGAAAGCCTTGGGAGGAGTGGGGGGGGGGAGGAAATAGACATGGATCCTACACGGGACATGTACAGACAAGCTATTACTGAAAGGTGAGGAAACATGGATAGGAAAACCTATTTTTGTTCAGAAGGCAGCATCGTGCGGAGAGGCATAGAGAAGATCCAAGCACAGAGGAGAGGTTAGAACAAGTGCTAGTACCTCAAGAATATAGGACAGCACTGCTGCCCATGAAAATTCATGGGCAGGATCTATGCGCCATGTTTGACCCCCACCCCACCGCCAAATCTCCTGTTGGATAGGTTTTATTGGCCCCAGGTAACAGCAGTAGTAGAAAAGTACTCTAGATCACGTTCTGAATGACAATATACTAGGCCAAACAGAGGGGAGGGGCAGGCGCGAGGACACATTAAGAACGCGCAGTCGGTTGGGAGACCGGGGTTTTTGGTCATTCCCGGTCGTTTGTACCAACCCCTGCATACTAGGTGGTCAGGTCCCACAGGCCCAAGGCCTGAGACTGCTGTTATGCAACGCGAGGTCCGTTGTCAATAAGGCCCCCCTCATTCATGATCTTATTTTGGAGGGGGAGCCGGACCTCGCAGGAATAACTGAGACCTGGTTGGGCTGCGAGGGAGGTTTACCCCTCGTGGAATTGTGCCCACCAGGTTATCGAGCATTTCATCAGCCTCGGGCCCAGGGGAGGGGCGGCGGGGTAGCAGTGATTATTCGGGAAGACCTTGAGCCGAGAGAGTTCACCGTGCCACAGACATCCGGGTGTGAGTCCCTTGTCGTGAGATGGGGCCCAGGGAGGCAGTTGGGCCTGCTGATAGTATACCTGGCTCCTCGCTATACGTCAGCGGCCCTGCCTGAACTCCTTGAGCTGATCTCATCGGTGGCGGTTGAGACTCCCAACCTTATAGTGATGGGGGATTTCAATCTGCCGTCGATGGGAGAAGCGTCTGAGGGGGTTCGGGAGTTCATGGCTTCCATGACAGCCATGGACCTGACCCAGTTAATTCAGGGCCCTACTCACGAGGGAGGTCACACGCTGGACCTTGTTTTTGTCTCAGGCCGGTGGATGAGTGATCAGGGAATAGGGGACTTAGCCATTACTCCCCTGTCATGGTCGGATCACTATCTTCTCCGGCTGGACTTCCCTGGTGCTACCCCACACCGCGAGGAGGCGGAACTGGAAGGTATTAGATGGTTCCGCCCCAAGCGCCTGTTGGAACCAGATAGGTTCCAGACGGAGCTTGGGCCACCTCCTGTGGATTTGACCCGCCCCCGAGTGGAGGACCTGGTAGACGCATGGAATAGTGCGACTACCGGGGCCCTGGACCGGGTGGCGCCTTTGCGGCCTCTCCTGCGGCGAAAAACCACCCTGGCTCCCTGGTTTACCGAGGAGCTAAGGGTGATGAAACGCCAAAGGAGACGCCTAGAGAGTCGTTGGAGATCCTCTCGTTCCGAATCTGACCGAGCACAGGCACGAGCCTATTTGAGGACGTACCTTGTGGCATTAAGAGCGGCCAAACGTCAACATTGCGCCGCCCTTATTGCGTCTGCAGATAACCGCCCTGCCGCCTTGTTTCGGGTGACTCGCTCCCTCTTGTTTGAGAGGCCGCGGGAAGCCCCTTTACAGGGTCGAGCAGAGGAGTTTGGGAAATATCTACATGACAAAGTCGCTCAAATCCGGATGGGATGGGCCCCCTTCAGTGGTTCAGTAGAGACGCCCGTGGCGAGTCTTGAGGGTCCGCTTTGGGAGGAGTTTGATTCGGTTGCCATCGAGGATTTGGACAGGTTGCGTGGACGTCTGCGACCCACCACATGTTTATTGGACCCGTGTCCCTCCTGGCTTGTACTGGCATCCTGGGAGGTTACACGTGACTGGCTCCTGGTCCTAGTGAACACTTCGTTGGGTGAGGGGTCTCTACCAGCCGCCTTGAAAGAGGCGGTGGTGAGACCCCTGCTCAAGAAGCCTTCCCTGGACCCGACGGACCTAGTCAATTACCGTCCAGTCTCCAACCTTCCTTTTCTAGCGAAGGTTGTAGAGAGTGTGGTGGTACAGCAGTTCCCACGCCACCTGGAGGAAAATGATTATCTAGACCCGCGCCAGTCCGGCTTCCGACCCGGGCACAGCACGGAGACGGCCTTGGTCGCATTGGTGGATGATCTCTGGCGGGCCAGAGATAGGGGTTGTTCCTCTATCCTGGTCCTATTAGACCTCTCGGCGGCTTTCGATACCATCGACCATGGTATCCTGTTGCACCGGCTGGAGGGGCTGGGAGTCAGGGGCACCGTTTTACGGTGGTTTGGCTCCTACCTCACTGACCGGACGCAACGTGTGTTGGCAGGGGAGCAGAGATCGACCCGGAGGCCTCTCACATGTGGAGTGCCACAGGGTTCGGTACTCTCGCCTCTCCTGTTCAACACATACATGAAACCGCTGGGCGAGATCATCCGTGGCTTTGGGGTGGGATATCATCTGTATGCTGATGACACTCAGCTATACATCTCCACCCCGAACCACCCCAATGAGGCCATCGAAGTGATGTCCCGGTGTTTGGAGGCCGTACGGATCTGGATGGATGGCAACCGACTGAAACTCAACCCTTCCAAGACGGAGTGGCTGTGGCTTCCGGCGCCCCGGTTCAACCAGGTGCTTCCATCTCTGGCCATTGGGGGCGTGCAATTAGCCCCTATGGAACAGGTGCGCAATTTGGGCGTCCTCCTGGATGCCCGGCTGTCCATGGATGACCATGTAACAGCCGTGGCAAGGGGGGCGTTCCATCAGGTTCGCCTGATGCGCCAATTGCGCCCCTTATTGGACCGGGATGCCCTACGCACAGTCACCCATGCGCTGGTGACGTCTCGCCTGGACTACTGCAATGCTCTCTACATGGGGCTTCCTTTGAGATGCACTCGGAGACTACAGTTGGTCCAGAACGCGGCCGCGCGGGTGATCATGGGGAGGACTAGATTCTCCCCTGTAACACCTCTCCTGCGCGAGCTGCACTGGCTTCCTGTGGTCTACCGAGTGCGTTTCAAGGTCTTGATTATGATCTTTAAAGCGCTTCATGGCACAGGGCCTAGTTACATGCAGGATCGCATCCTGCCCCACACATCCCTACGACCAATCCGCTCTCACAGAGAGGGACTTCTCCGGGTGCCGTCTGCCAAACAGTGCCGGGGGGCGACACCCAGGAGCAGAGCCTTCTCTGTGATGGGCCCAGCCCTGTGGAATGACCTCCCCCGTGACATCAGGATTACTTCCGATCTCCGCTCCTTCCGTGTACAACTGAAGACCCACCTCTTTCAACTATCTGGCCTGGCTCAACCGTAATTTTTTCGTACCCCTCCTGACTGTCTGTTTTTAACATTTTGAATTTGGATTGTACATGGGGTTTTATAATTAGGGTATTTTAATGGTTTTTAATTGTCTATGTATTGTATCTGTTAACCTCCTCCGTACATGTGTGTCTTTGTATTTATGTATGTCATGGGTTTATGTAAATGTTATATGTTTTTTACTCCATTGTACGCCGCCCCGAGTCCTATTCGGAAAGAGAGCGGCTAATAAATTTAAATTGATTGATTGATTGATTGAGAGAGAAAGTGATGAAATGCCAATGAAGAACATCCCAAAAATTTCCCTTTAAAAGAAATATATTTGGATATTATAGAGCAGGGCTGTCAAATTTGATTTCATTGAGGGCTGCATCAGTGCACAGTGCCTGTGATCGGCCGAGTACTCTGCCATTGAAAATGGGCACCCCAAACTCTGTTTTCGGCTGCGGCGGCTTCCTGCAACCCTCTGCCAGCAAAAAGGGAGCTCGGGGGGTGGGGGTGGGGGACGATGACGTTCGGCCCTTTTGAGCTCCATTTTCACTGGCAGAGGCACCGCAGTCCAGTCCTTTGCTGTTTCCAGGGTGGCCCCACAGTCCAGTTCTAAGCACCCCGTGGGACGGATCCAGTCCCCGGGTGTTGAGTTTGACACTCCTGTTTTAGAGAGCCAGTTTGGCGTAGTGGTTAAGGCATCAAGCTAGAAACTAGAAGACGATGAAGACCAAGCTAGTCCTGTTTAGGGACAAATCCAGCTGGCTGACTTTGGGCCGGTCTCTCCCTATCAGCTCTAAAGGTAAAGGTTCCCCTCGCACATATGTGCTAGTCGTTCCCAACTCTAGGGGGTGGTTCTCATCTCACTTCAAAGTCAAAGAGTCAGCGCTTTTTGAAGACGTCTCTGTGGTCATATAACCAGCATGACTAAACTCCAAAGTCACATGAAACGCTGTTACCTTCCCACCAAAGTGGTCCCTATTTTTCTACTTGCATTTTTACATGCTTTCAAACTGCTATAGTTGGCAGAAGCTGTGACAAGTAACGGGAGCTCATTTCCTTACGTGGTGCTAGGGATTTGAACCAGCGAACTACCAATCTTTCTGATCGACAAGCTCAGCGTCTTAGCCACTGAGCCACTGTGTCGCTCTCTATCAGCCCTACAAGGAGGCAATAGCAAACCACTTCTGAGAAACTCGCCAAGAAAACTGCAGGGGCTTGTCTAGGCAAGTCCCCAAAAATCAAACATAATTGAATAGCACAAAGAACAAGGATATTGCAGCCCTTTAAACAAAACTACCAGAGACCATCAAAATATGCTGTCATCTGTATCTATGATTAGGCTACTTGATACCCAGGAGCAGTACCTCTAGGGACTCTGATTGCATAGAAGATTGCTACTGAATTAATTAAGATCTTTAGCACAGTAGGAATCTCCCATGAGATTTTTGACAGATCAGGGATCAAATATTCAATTGTCCTTAATCAAACGTTTGTATAAAGTTCTAGAAATTGCAGAAAATTGTACTAGTTCTGATCATTCCCAGACAGATGGACCTATAGGACAATTGAAACAGATGCCAAAGAATATGTTACAGAATTAGGCAACTGAGGCTCCTAAGAATTACGATGTGTTGTTGCTTGTCTGTTATTTGCACATTGGGAAGTTCCGCAGCTGTCCACTGGTTTTAAACCCTTTGAACTCTTATATGCTGGATGGCCCAGAGGAATCGTTGATATTGCAAAAGAAAGCTAGACAAAGAGAATGGAAAGACCTAAAATTATGTTTTGACCCACTGAGAAAAATTAGAAAAACATAGTTAACGACAGGAAAAATTGGAGAAAGTTTAACAGAAGCAAATAGAAATATTATCTATATATCTGTCTATCTCTCTATCATTTCTCTCTCTCTCTCTCTCCCTCCCTCCCCCCCTCTCACACATACACATTAGTGTAGTTCAGGGGTCAGCAACCCGAAGTTTTGGAGCCGCATGTGGCTCTTTCATCCTTCTGCTGAGGCTCCCTGTAACCAGTCGGCTCCATAATTGATAGGGCTTTTGATTAGGACAGGTAGGGGAAAAGGGATGGTGTGCTAGGAGGAGAATCTATGGTGGGGGAAAGCCAGTCTTCCTGTCAGCAGAGGAAAAAGGATGTCACACTAGGAGGAGACTCTATGGTGGGGGAACCGGACTTCCAGTTGGCTCCAAAATTGGACAGGGGGCTTCCGGTTAGGACCTTGGTGGCTCTTTGAGTTGTTTAAGGTTTAAGGTTGCCAAGGTTTGTCAGGGTTCCAAGTAATAGATCCATTGCAAGCAAAAACTCTGAGGCAGGTAGATTCCTCAAAGAATAGCTTTATTGGAAATATCATCTTGGCAGATATCTGGTGAAAACCAACTCTGAAGGGCCTCTTGGTTTTCACCTAATGAAAAAAGAAAGCGTCCTCCCCCAATCCCAAACAATCGGTCACATGGCCCAATTCACAGCAGCATCCACTGGTCAGGTGACATCACTCCTCCTTCCTCCAGCCAGATATGAGAATGTCTTTGGTTCCCTAGAGAAAGCATTTTATTTTGACTATACAGCCCCAGCTATCTCTAATCCCCCCTTCCTATCCCTCAGCTCTAGTGTGGCAGTACTGAAGCTCCAAACCAGGCCAGCTTCAGGTTTGACACAGTTTTGACTTCCAGGCAGTTTTCTTGGCAATATTTGTTGGAAATGGTTTGCCCTTGTCTTCTTTGCTAGGACTGAAGAAGGTCACCCAGTATAGGAGAAGAGCAGGCAAACCTGGGGGTGAAGTTGAGTTCAGAAGTCGTACATGCTTCATCACTGGAGGTTTTTAAGAAAAGACTGGACAGCCACCTATCTAAAATGGTAGTGGGTCTCCTGCTTGAGCAGGGGGTTGGACTAGAAGGCTTCTCAGGTCCCTTCCAGATCTATTCTGATTGACTGAGTTAAGTGCATCATCAGCTTAGAGTCATTGCACTAAGTCTAACCTCTCTTGAATTCTATTAACTTTATCTGGTGCCAATTTAGTATTGAACTTTAGTTGACTAGATTCTTGTGTATAGGTTTAGGCAATAAATCTTGAGCTAAAATTTAACGCATAGTCCTGATCCTTTATTCTTGACATCCAGTTGACCTCCTGCCTAAGACAGGACTAGAATTTCCCATTTTCTAGTCTGGGTGCTTTAAATACTACAGACTGGCTGTCTACATTGCTACTAGTTGATACTGAATGTAAATTATAAGCTAAGTGGCACAGACTAAATACAATAGTGACCAAGATACAATCAGTCAATAACAGGGGGAAGACAAACCAAAGCTACACTATGTATATTTATTAAGATAGTGGGTAGAGAGATAAAGACAATTGCTGGAACTAGCTGGAACAAAAAAAAACAGTTCCAGCATTTAAGGAGCTTTCTGTTAGGAAAAGGATGTTTTTGTGATGCGTAACTTGATAACATTATTATATAAGTTATGGCAAGAATAGCTAGAACATTTAAGGCAAGTTAGTACCAATACATAAGAAGATATTAGCACCAACCCAAAGGAATTAAATGATTTAGAATACCTTGGGTCTATTGTAGGCAGTCAAGGAGCTAAACCTGATGGGGGGAAAAGTTCAGTCTATCTTATATACACCAATGTCAAAAACCAAGGAAGGTGACCTTCCTTTGGATTGACAGCATAGAGCAGAAGATTTGTTGCCCATTTTTCCACACAAGCTCAAGTGCTGATGGAACTTAACAAAGAAACAAGACCCCATCAAGGTACAAGAGCCGTGATGGTGCAGTGGTTAGAAATGCAGTAACCACTTCTGCTGACTGCCGGCTGCCAGAGGTTTGGCAGTTTGAATCTCACAGGTTCAAGGTTGACTCGGCTTTCCATCCTTCCCAAGTCAGTAAAATGAGGACCCAGATTGTTGGGGGTAATACGCTCGCTCTATAAACTGCTTAGAGAGGGCTGTAAAGCACTGTAAAGTGGTATATAAGTCTAAGTGCTATTGCTACAATGACCAGTCTAATGCCACAAAGCACTTGAGACTTTAAAAACTACATTATCAAATCCTATGTTGAAAGGGGTTTATTTTGATTTTACTGTATATGTAGGAGTATCTTTTTTTTTTAAACAAAGTTTTATTGATTTTTAGGGAATAAAAAGGAAAGGGGTAATGGAAAAGGTTACAAATTTTGGCAGTTGCAGTGTGCGGCAGGTGTTCCCTCCCCCCATACTCATAGTATACATTTAGACAAAATTCAATACAAAATAGCAATATTTAGTCAGCATATAAATTCAGGTAATAATTTCAATCACTTTATATCAAGCAGATTTTCTTGCTCATTTCTGTGATCTGAGTTTTCTTGGTATTGCCCCTTCTCCCCCCGCTGGCAGAGCTCCGGCCCCTCCCGTGTCCTGTATGTCTGGTGCAAGATCATCTGGTTTATCTAGGAGTGCTTAATTTTTTCCCATAAAGGCTTGTGCCTCTATGATTGTATTAATTCTAATTCTTGTATCCTCCCAGAATATTAGCATACCTTCAGGCATCAGCCATCTGAACCACACCCCCTTCTGGTAAAGTTTCTTCGCTAGTTGCGAATAGTTTTTCCTTTTCTCCCTCACTTTCTTGGGGATCTGTTTCAGAATGGTTATTTCCTATCTTGGTATTTCAGAACTTGCCCCCTTTGTGCACTCAAGATTTCATCTCTTGTAGTCTTTCTAAGAAATTTAATGTGTACCTCCCTGGGTACATTGTGTGTTCTAGCATATGCAGAATTTACTCTATAAACCAGATCTAGTTCCCACCCCATCTGTTGCTTCTCTTTGTGAATGTATTCAGCTAAAATGCTTGTCATAATGTTCCTTATATCTTCATCATCTGTCTCAACCACATTTTGAAATCTAAGGTAAAAGGACATTCTTTCAAATTCTATTTTCATCTGTTGGATCTCAAGCTCTTTGTTCCCCTTCTGCACCCCTTCCATCCCCCCCCCTCATTTCAGCCGTCCCCCCCTCCAAGAGATCCAGTCTCTGTGAGTTTTTACTGGTCTGGTGCTGGTTCTCTTTAAGTTCTTCTTTCATCTCTTTTAATTGCCTTTTTATCTCCTCTTGTCCCTCTACGATTTGTTGAAACAGTTGTTGGAAATCAGTCTCAGTAGTTTTAGGCTGCATCAAAGATGTTATCGTTGGTTGTGTACTGGGACTAGATGTTGTAGATGTCGGGGCAGAGGCAGCAAAGCCGGGCTTCCCAGGTGGTGGTTTTTACATGACATTTTATGAGCAATAAAGAGTTCAGAGTCAATACAGAGAAAGATCAGTCAGAGGGGTAGAACCGCCAAGAGAGTTTAGGAGACTAAAGGTCCAGGCAGAAGGAGATTTTTCTGGTCACACTTTCTGGCAATGGAGTAATAAGTCTTTCACTCCAGGGAATCCAAAAAATCCAAATCAAAAAGAGATTTGTCTGAGTAGCACGGAGACAAAGACCGGAAGCCTGAAGTTCTATAGGTGGAGTCAATTTTCACTGTTTATAAAGACAACGGAAGTGTGCCATCTTGCCCTGTCAGCTTCGGGGTTAGGAGGCATAATAAAAAGTTTTCAAAGTTTCCAAAGTTTTCAGATCATCATTTCATTTATAGGGTTACAGTCCGAAATTCGCCTTTGCTATGAGCCTGGCGTCATTAGTTGGCTCTCTCCCTGCCTCCTCCCCTAGGGCTGAGAGCGAAAACAGTTTACAGCCACCTGTCCGAGGGGGTGGGGAAATCCCCCGCCCTCCAGCAGCGCTTCTCCAAACCGAGTTGAAAGAGAGTTTTAATTAGCTAGCAATTTCTTTACAAGCAGGGAAAGGGAACGGAGAGAAGTTTCCATCTCACCGCACCGCAGCCGCATCCTTCTGATTGCTCATTCTTCCAGCTGCCTCCTCACGAAAACGCCGGAGCGCCTCCCCATCATGCTTCCCGATGCCTAGGGCGATGCGGGGGGCCCCCCGGTTGCCGCTGACTCACGGGATCCCCCGCGGTGCCGCCCCTTCGGCAGGAGCCTTTACGGGGTGTCCTGTGCCCCCCAAGGGGTGAGGGGCCCACCAGGAGAGCGCGGGGCGAGCAGCGCTTGCCCGTCGCAATCAGCAGCGGAAGCGGAAGTCCCTGTATATGTAGGAGTATCTGATGTGGGTTTGGTTGTAGTACTTGGACAAATTTATAGGAATGGAATGCATCCTGTATTATATTTATTGAAAGAGCTGGTGCCAAGAAAGCAACGTTGCAGTAGTATAGGGAAAGTAAGGTAACGCAAGGCATGAACAATAGAACAAAGTCAATCTAGTGTCTTAGACTTTAAGAGAGATGATCTCAACAAACTTTGAACTTGGGAAGGATTCCATTAATGAAAATCTTAATGGGGAAAGCAACTCAAGATTGGTTGCAGGAACTGGGACAAAGATAAGGGTTAGGGGTGACATAGTAGCAGTCTTCCAATATCTGAGAGGCTGTTCTCCAAAGCACCTGAGAGCAAAGCAAGAACTAACAGATGGAACTTTTGAAGGAGAGATCCAACCTAGAATCAAGGAGAAATCTCTCATCAGTGAGAACAATTAGTCGGTGGAATAGTGTGACTTCAGAAGTTGTGGATGCTCCAGCACAAGAGCTTTTTAAGAAGAGATTGGATAGATATTTGTCTGAAATGGTATACAGTTTCCTGCTCGAGCGGGGGGGGGGGGGGGGGGGCTGGACTAGAAGACCTCCAAGGTCCCTTCCAACTCTGTTATTCAACAATTGTGTAAAGTAGGATATGCATTGAATTTTTAAAAGGATGCCACAATCATTCTATATCACCAATCCCTTCTATTGAAGATAATACAAAGTTAACCAGCTTGTATTTGGCACTTTAATCTTACAGGTTTAAAACACAGTTTCAATCAGGGAAGCACCTCCAAGTGGTAGATTTTTTTGTCTGGATATGGGGGAAAAATAGTGCAAGCTCTTTGTGCTCAAACAACGAAGCTTTAGGAAGGTAAAATCCCCATGCCGCCTCTTAAAGAGGGAAGGGAGGTATGCAGAAGGAGGAACTGCCCTGAAACAAAAAAATATTATTATGAAGGACAATGGATTATTTTTTCTTTTTACTGGTCCGACTGACAAGTGTATAAGTTAGGCACATAAAGACTATAGAGGAAATTCAGAGGGGAGGAAAGTTTAAACTCCTGAGAATTATCTCAAACTGACACTGAGGTTTTGAAAAAGAAAGGAAGTATAAACAGATCCAGAGGCGATAGACAGAAAAGGGGGAGATTTCTTTGAGGGTGGGGAGAAGCTGCTACTGGAATAAAGCTGAAGGGATCAGGGAATGATCTGAAGCCAGGGAAAAGAGGCCGGGAAGGAGTCTGTAGAGTCAGCAAAAAAGAAAATCCAGCTCTAGCCTGTAGACCTGCTGCAGCCTGCAATTTAGTGTATCTGCAATTATTATTATTTTAAAGTTCAAACCATCCTAGGACTTCTTATTCTCTGCCAGGCTTAGGATGTAAGGTTTCAGACTCTTATGCTTTCAATACAGGTGGGCCTTGATTTACAAACGCATTTGGGACCCGAATTTCCATTGCTAAGCCTAGAGGTTGTTAGGTGAATCATGGCTCATTTTATGACTTTCTCGCTACGGTGTTAAACTGCATTTGTTAAGTGAATCCAGCTTCCCCGAATGACTTTGCTTATTGGAAGCACAAATGGTAGTCATATAATCTAGTCAGAGGTGGGTTCCTACCAGTTCAGACCAGTTTGGTGGCCTGGGTCACTGGAACTGGCAGTGACCCAGGCTGCCACGCCCCCGAACCGGTTCTCAGGGTGGTGCCATAGGCGCCGCCATCCTGTTTTTTGCTTCTGCGCATGCACAGAGCATTTTTTTATTTCACTGTGCATGTGTCAATGTGCGAGGCACGCCCATGAGCGAACCGGCAGTAGTGACTGCTGGAACCCACCCCGTAACCTAGGAGACTGGAACGATGCCAGTTGCCAAGCTTCCAAATTTTAATCATGTGATCGTGAGGATGCCACAGCAGTTGTAAATGTGAGGACCAGCCATCCGTTACTTTTTCCAGTAACTCTGTGAACAGTAATCAAACGAATACTAAGTCCTGCACGAAACGTTCCCTCTGTGTTTCGGATGTGGGCATCCCACTAGCCAGGTGCCCCAGCTGCTAAGCTTCAGTCCAGAAGCTTTCCAATTCAAGAGTTCTGAGTCCCTGAGAGAATAACCAGCATAATGACAATGCTATTTTGATTAAAGTCTTACCCAAAATGGCACATTCCTGTATTGATTTGTTTCTTTGCGCAAAACCAAACAAAATGACACTCCTGTAAATGCAGCGCTTCATGCCAACAATAGAGAGGACTTCGAGGTTTTAAGTTTATTTCAGCATTCTGTTTATCACAAAGAAAAGAGCACGAAGACGGGGAAAAAAAGCTGATTTTTATGTTTAGGAAAGAAATCCCGAAGACTAATTGTTTTTACTTAGAACAATGAAGCTGCCAGTCTCACAACAAGCTAAGATATGTTTGTAAACCCCCTTTTCAGTCAAATCTGGGTGGAACTGGTGTAACATCCTTAGTATTGTCTATGCGGACCAAGCGAAGGTCTTTCATTTCACATGATTAGAATGGGAAGTGCAGCAGCCAGAACAAACACAACTCTAGGTAGACATCAAAAGAACCTTTCTGAGTTTGATGTACAGTTTGCTGTGCCTCCCAACCCCCCCTATCAATCTCTGCTTTTTGTACTTTTGAACACTTTAGGAATTTTCAGAGATGCCAGTGACACCAACTGATGAGGGCATTGGTTCCCAGCTGTAGCTGGTGCCTAAATCAGAACTTTCCAGTGACTCTGAAATATAATCAGTCTTGTTAGATCTTTAGAAACTGCGTGGTGCCCCCTATTAACATCAAACATTGGGACTTAATCGGTGGGGATTTTTAAAAATGCATTTAAGTAGCCTCGAGCTTCTTTTTAAAGAAGCTTTAAGATATGTTTAAGTAGCCTCAGAGTTTCTTTCTCTCGCCTTCCCGGCTTTCTTTTTTGTTTGGGTTAATCACTTGAGGATAGATTAACAAAGCACGTCTGTAAGAAAAGGACAACTAATGCGGAGCTGAAAAGAAAAAAGCAAGATGGATAGAGTAAGAAATCTTGCCTTAAATAACACTCGGGAATCCTTGCCGACAACTGAGCTGCCCTCCTCATTGCTTCATTGGTTTTCAAAGTGGCAATCGGGGATTTCAAGGTTGGGATAGACAATGTCAATCAAACTTTGGAGATGGCTACAGGGAAGACACTATGAAATTCAGCTACTTTGATCCACTTCAATTCAGTGATACCTTCATGTGTGATCTTAACAGGCAGGTAGCAACAAAGATAGCAACCCCTCTGCTTTCTAAACAGACTTTCTAAATAAGCAGTTATCTACTGCAGTGTTTCTCAACCTTGACAAGTTTATGATGTGTTGGCTTCAACTCTATGCTGGCTGGGTAATCCTGGGAGTTGACTTTGTATTTAATTCTTGATTTCTTGACTTGCCAGGCAAATTCAAAGATTATTATTATTTATTTTTGCTATTGCTTAGATGGCACATCAATTGTTAATATACATATTGTCTGAAATAACAATAAAAATAGCACTTAACTTATATACTGCTTCACAGTGCTTTACACCCCTCTCTAAGTGGTTTACAAAGTCAGACTATTGCCCCCAACAATCTGTGTCCTCACTTTACCCACCTCGGAAGGATGGAAGGCTGAGTCAACCTCGAACCTGGTGAGATTTGAACTGCCAAACTGTTGGCAGCTGGCAGTCAGCAGAAGTAGCCTGCAATACTGCACTCTAACCACTGTGCCACTGATAATGGAACATTTTGTACATGAGCTCATTTATATGATGCAAGCTTATAATCAGGGGTGGGTTCCGGCAATCGATACTGCTGGTTTGCTTGTGGCCGCGCCGCTTGTGAGATTGATCTGCTGTGCACGCATATGCAGTACAATAAAAATTATTCTGTGCATGCACAGAAGCAAAAAGCAAGATGGTGGTGTTTATGGCGCCACCCTGGTAACCAATTTGGGGGCATGGCAGGCCTAAGTCGCTCCCAGTTCCAGCAACCCAGACCACCAACCACTACCGGTTTGGCCGATCCAGTAGGAACCTACTACTGAATATAATCAAAGATTAGTACAACATTATTTATGCATTTGAGAATAGTTCTTAAGTTTTCCTTCAAGTATCCCAAATGAGGAACTTTTGCTTATTCGATCAGGATTATCATGAAGCAATGTAGGGTGACTGCTTGGAGTTAAATTTGTTCTGGCCATATAAATAAGCAGTTCATGAAGCGAAGACAATCTGCTTAGAGAAAACTATAAACAAACAAAAAGACGTATGTGTGTAGATTATTGTTCTGTAGAAGCTTATTTTGTGACTGACAACAAGATCCTTGCTACTACAGAACAATACGGCTAACACTTTCACGGGCTCTTCCCTCCAGTTTCGGTATTAGGTAATTATTTTAATCTCATTGGCTCCTCATACATTCTAACCAGGGTTGGGTTTCTTACCAGTGTTGGTACCCAGTTGCTGCATGAGTATGCACACTTCACTATAAACTGTTCTGCACATGTGCAAAGACCATGAAAAGCTAATAAAAATCATGCCGGCAACAGCAGCAGAGACAGGGGAACTGGTTCCAGGGTGTGGCCAGCCTGGGTTGCTGCCGGTTCTGTGACCCAGGCCAAATTCCACTACTGGTTCGCCTGAACCGGTGCAAACCGGTAAAAACTCACCTCTGAATCTAACACTATATTACTAATGCTCAGTGATGTGCAGTCAGGTGAGGCTCTCATCATAAAAAGAAAAAAAATGTAAAAGGAAAAAATAAATTAAATGCTTGTATTTATCTATTGATCTGTACCATAAAGTTATTTTCCATTTAACTTCACCAGTTTTACATTATTTGGTGTTAAAATTGCAGAATTTTCACATTTACCGTTCAACTAGTCAGGTGAGAGCTTGCGATGAGGCTGCAGCGAGCTCAGCCTCTCAGGCGAGAGCTGAGGTGAGGCTGAGCTAGCTGCTGCCTCACCGCGGATGACTCTGCTTAACTGTTTTACATGATCTGTAATGAGACCGTATTGCTGTCTCTCTGTGTATCGCTTTTAATAGTTTAGCTGATGTATATAATATAAAATGAAGTGGGTTTTTTTGTCAACAACTATGTGTGGAACGTGTTTCTTGTGCTGAGCAATCATAAAACGCCTAAAAAGTCAGACTAGTTGAGGCACACAGTTCTCCTGCCTCATAGTAGAGGGCGCTCGTTCTTCCTGTGACTCAGCGGCAGCAGAATAAGTGACAGCCACAGAGCGCGACGACATCAGGGATGACTTTCTTCCCTGGCCGTGATCGCCATTGAGACAGAAAGACTTTTAAAACTAAAATAAGACAATGAAAAATTCTACCAACAAGTTATAGATGCTTTTGTTCAGAAGGAGAGGCGGATGGGCTTCATTTATAAGTAAAGGTAAGACCCATAACAACTTCATTTTTTTCCTAATTAAATGTGCTTTTTTGTGTGCTACAGTATGTGTAAAGAATGCTGATGTGAGACCTTAAACATAATCCTTTAACTGCTGCCAATCAAATATTGGATAAGATAATTTGTAGGATTTTAATGTTTGTAAATCTGATTGTGATGACGTCAGTGCCTCACCAGCCATAAACCTCACCGCACGTCATTGCTAATGCTTGTATCCAGGTCTGTATAACAACATGTGGCAGATGTAAAAATTTGCTTTCCTCATTCCAGTGAAGTGTGAAAATATTTGGAAACTGAAAAATATAGCTTTCTAATAAATATAATGACAAAGCCTAACTTTTATGATGAGAACACATTATTATGAATGACAATGCCTGAGAATTGTTTGTTCACGTTGCAAAGATTATTGTTAAAATGATATCAAAAGCAATAAAACACAGAACAACAACTTCACATTGTCCTGCTACAGTTTGGTGATTTTGTCAGTAATGCCATATGGCATCCTATACAGGACATGACAAGGAATTTTTTAAACAAAGAATTCAAGAGGGAGAAAGAAGCTTTGATTATTTTTCTGTTCTGGGCTTATTTTTTGGAGGTCAGATGGCTGGTATGACTAACACATGCAGATACATTTAAGAAAATTGGTAAAAATAAGTGACTCATGCTGAGCCATAGCATGGAGAGATTAGAAACTTAAGGCAATTAAGATTCAAGCTTAGAATCAGAAGTGAATTCTGACTAATTTGCAAAGCAACTGCGCCATCAGTTCTTCAGTCACCTCTCAAGGCTTTGAAGATTATTTAAGTGAGCGAAAAATGAGACCCAACACTTTGATTCCACTGTCAAACTACTGTTAATGTTAAAGAAAGTTTCCTAATATTCAACTCAAATCTGAATAATAAGGATTATAACTGAAATAATGCACACAAATCCATTATTCTACATCCTGTTTCTGGTAGATCATTTGGGAAACACAAGATAAGAGTCTTAATTTGGAAAGAAGAGTCAGGATAAGGAAACCAGCAATGGTTTGTTCTAGTACACTCACTAGCAAAAGGAATCAGGAAGAGAGGTTGAGCAGAATATGCACCAAGATATTAGAGATCCATGATATTGGTGATTATCAAGATATTGTTGATCCATGATTAGGCCAGAATGCAGCCACAGACGGCTCACTTGTAGGCCATGTTACTCTTCAAAAATATACGGGGAATATTTTACCAAATATCTTCATCAGCCTTCATGGTTTTCACATGATTCACTTCTTTACAGACGGATCTAGAACTCCTGGTCTAATCAGCAAAGTGGTGAAATTTCTGAGATTAACTTTCTGTTAAAAAAACTTCTATCAAATTGCATTAGTATGCCTTTGTGAATCGATAGGGCACTACTGTTAAAGAACTCTACTGTGAGATAACTGTTCAACATTTACCAATGGCTGTGCAATGTGGTTACCAACCCTGAGCATCAAGGTTTACTGGATGATAAGCATATAATGGAGAAAGAAACAGAATAGAGTGTGATAATGATGAATATCCAGTGGTGGGGTTCAGCCAGTTCGCACCTATTTGGGAGAACCAGTTGTTAACTTTCTAAGCAGTTGAGAGAACCAGTTGTTGGAAGAAATCTTATTTTTTTTCCCCACTTTATAGGGCTAATCCTGTAAGGAAGGTAGAAAGGGAAACATTCTGGTGTTGTTTCTAGCCTAATCTTTATTGCCCTGCTTGCAGAAACGGCCTCTCCGGTTAACCCTTATTACATTATAACAGCTAAGGCGAAGTGCCCATCGACATGAGTGTCATTGATTGGCCACACCCACCTAGTCACCTGACCACTGAGCCACGCCTACTCAGCTGGTCACTGGGGCAGAGAACCAGTTGTTAATTTATTTGAATCCCACCACTGTGAATATCTACTTGGTTGTAGGAGGAGGGTGGAGGTAGATCAGGGTGGAAATGAGGGGTCCTTGGTGCTCTCTGAGCTTGGTTGTTTGCACTGGTGATGTTTGAGTGATGAAAAGTCTGGAAGAAGACAACCAAGCTCAGACAGCATCAAGGACCCCCTCACCAGGAAACATTATCAGTGCTGGACGTTATGTGGCAAGGGTACCGACTACAGCATTGTCCAACGCTGAATTATCTTGGTGTGACACTCAACAAAACAGTCTCTTTTAAAGAGCCTTGCCTGGACACTATGGCTAAAGTCAGCTTGAAAAACAATAACATCAGAAAATTGATAAACTACACTTGGGGAGCTCAACTGTCTACATTGTACACATCAGTTTTGGCCCTGAGCATCTCTGCAACAGAATATGCTGCTCCAATGTGGGGTACATCTGCACACACAAAACAAGTTGATACTGCCATCAATGAAGGAGTACACTTTGTGACAAGATAATTCAAACATACACCAATTGAGAAAATGTATCCTCCCGTTGGCAATGTCCCACCCCAGATCAGGAGAGAGAGAGCTGCAGATGTCAAGATAACTAAGCAAGAGAATGATCCTGGACCTCCTCTGAACATATATATGCCCAAGTTCATCAATTCAGATCTAGGAACAGCTTTATGGCAAGAACAAACATTCCTGAGGTTACCCAAGAATAAAATTGAATTAAAAGATGGAAGAAGACGACCATTGAGCATGGAATAACATTAAAGAAGGATCAGGCTGAAGGATCCAACCTCTCTTATACTACTCGGAGAACCTGAATACATTGAGAGTTGGAGTGCTTACATGTAAAACCAATATGCTGAAGTGGAGGCTCCTAGCAGATAACAACAGACTGTGTGAATGTGGAGAGATGCACAGCCCAGCCTATCTGCTGGTATATCAGCTACTACTAGAAACGTGTACTGATACTGATTTATTTTTGGCCAATGACAAAGTCAAGAAGGTAGCTTCATTCTGGCAGTTTAAAGTTTGGTTCCCCCCCCCCATTTTCTATTTTTATTGTATAAAATGCAATACAATATAATAAAATAGGAAATTAAGGGAAGAAAAGGGAACAGGGAAAGAGGGTGTGAAATACAAGGGGGAAGAGAAAAAGAAAGAAAAGGAGGCATTGACTTCCAACTCTTCCTAGCACAGTACAAGATAAATACACTCCAACTGGCAGTTTAATGTTTGACCTAGACACCGAAGGAGAAGGGGATGGGGAAGGAAGAGGAGAAGAAGGAGAAAGAGAAGGGGAAGGGGAAGAGAAAAGGAAGGGGGAGGAGGAGGAGAGGGAGCAGAAGAAGGAGAAGGGGAAGGGGAAGGGAAAGGAGGAGGAGGAGGAGGAGAGAGAGGAGAAGAAGGAGAAAGAGAAGGGGAAGGTGGAGGAGAAGGAGGAGAAGAAAGAGAAGGGGAAGGAGAAAGAGAAGGGGAAGGAGAGGGGGAAAAAGGAGGAGAAGAAAGATAAGGGAAGGGGAAGGAGGAGGAGAAGGAGGAGAAGAAAGAGAAGGGGAAGGAGGAGGAGAAGGAGAAAAAAGATAAGGGAAGGGGAAGGAGGAGTAGAAGGAGGAGAAGAAAGAGAAGGGGAAGGAGAAGGAGAAGGAGGAGAAGGAATAGAAGATATCATCAATGCTAGCTTGCCCTCTCTTTATATACTAGCGACTCAACCTGTCACTGTTGATGGGAGTGGTCTTGATAGTTCCTTGATTAGCCTTGCTGGTACAAACTATAGAAATGCATCTTTCGTCATTTTTAAATTTTGCATCCCACCTTCAAGCTCAATTTTTTTGTTTTGTTTTCAGAAAGACTTGCAACGATTTGTTGTTTTTCTAACGACATGAAGACCCACTTCCCAAAATACCTTTTAAAATCCCTAGTAACAGAGTAATATTAGTTTGGCCTTATACGAAAGTGCTGAATGTTGAAGGCAGAGCTTGGAGCAGAACACTCTGTTATTCTTCTCCTGCTGAGAGAGTGACATTTCAAGTACAGTTCTGAAAGATCCCGCTTCTCATCAATTCGTTTTGTCTTTGGAGAAAGTGAGCTGTGTAATTTACCTTTTTGCCTGGTGACATACAGAAAGAGGGAACAAAAGCAGGGAAGCCAATGTGCCTTGGGGTTCGAATGAAATAAGACGTGTTTCTCTTTGTACGTGCTGAGGAGGGAGATCTCGTCCAAACTCAAGTGTCAAGCTGCTCTACGCCTATCTAGAGATTACAAAGGCTGAATTTAGAGAATCCATTCTCATTTCATTCCGCTGCTATTATAGTGGCAGAATGAGACAGAGGCTTTCAAAGCAAGGGCACCTATGGCGCCTCTTTATAAGCTCTTTGGTTATTTGTCACAAAGCAGAAGATTTCGACTGGTTTCCTGTGTCCTCATGGTTGGATCTACTCTGCAATATTCTCAATTATGAATGTGTTAATACATCGCTTCCTGCAGCCTAGATTGCAGAGAGGTGAGTCAAATAGGAGGTTCATGAAATGAAAGATAAATGAGGTCTATTGCGACATTTTCAAAAGCTCGGGCATTGTACAAGAGTTTATTCAGATAGGGGGGTTGGGTAGTGGAATTTAGGGGAAAAGATGTTACATGCTTTTTTAAAAAAATGAAATGTTTTGGAGGTAGAAGGCAGGAGTCAATTTGGAAAATACAGTATTCTCATATATTTGTGGAATGTGCCAGACAGTTACCTCTGTGTCCCAGCATAAAAGTTGCAGGATCCAATCTGGGTCAGTCCCTGGGACCAGGGGTTTTGTCTTCCAAACTTTCAAACTTGTGACAGAGCCCATCCTCAGGTAACTTCACTCTCACCAGAATGTGTGCTTTGGGCTATTCTGTGTGCGGTATTTCTATGGTGCCTGTTGTGTGTGGCTTTTTAGTTGTTGATTAGTTGTTTTTAGCTGTTGATTACTTCTTTACCTTTTGCTTGTATTTTCCGGAGTCAGAATAAATGTGGGTATTCTGAAGAAGAGACAGTTGCAATTGGGCCTCTGTCCTATTTCCCACTTAATTTTGTCAGTGCATTGGAAGACATAGTAACAAGGTCAGCCAATGAATAGGCATAGCAACTAAGTCAGCCAATGAGGGCTGTTTGGAAACTGAAACAATATTTACTGTATGAACAACAAGGAAACAGCAAGGAGCCTAGGCGTGGCTTAGTTCAACTGTTCTGTACTAAAGCTCTGAGTCTGTGCTCAGCTCTAAACTAGTCTGCTGCTCTGAACTGAAATTGAAACTGTTTTCTCCTCTGCCTGTGTTTGCTTGAACTCTCTACCACACTGGAAGAATCAGCATTGGTATTGTACATTTACTTCATGTGTTATATTATAGATAGATAGATAGATAGATAGATAGATAGATAGATAGATAGATAGATAGATAGATAGATAGATAGATAGATAGATGATAGATGATAGATAGATAGAGATAGATAGATAGATAGATAGATATAGATATAGATATAGATATAGATATAGATATAGATATAGATATAGATAGATATATAGACAGATATAGACAGATATAGACAGATATAGACAGATATAGATAGATAGATAGATAGATAGATAGATAGATAGATAGATGATAGATAGATAGAGATAGAGATAGAGATAGAGATAGAGATAGAGATAGAGAGAGAGAGAGAGAGAGAGAGAGAGAGAGAGAGAGAAGTTAATGAATCCTGCTGAATCAGTTACCCATGTGTGCTTTCTGGATGTGATTGCTGCTGCAAACTCTGACAAATTTTGCTTTTTTAAGCATCAGCCTCTCCTGCTGAAGGGAAGAAATGGTAGATCCTTTCAGAAGATGCGAGCTTCATGCTACAACTTCCTGAAGTCTAGTTAAAGGTAGTGTTGCACACCAGGCTGCCTGGTTCATAATATGGAAGGGACTTCCTTTTGAAAAACAAAGGTTCCCACTGTAGGGTATTTCATAAATCATGTGCTTGATTACTTGGAGCTATTAACTTTAGTAAATGGTGCCTTCCGGTGAATCTTGACTCCAATTTGGGAAAATTCCCACAATTTTCTTGGTAAGATCTTTGGAAGTGGTTTGCCCTTGTCTTCTACTTCCTAGGGCTGAGAGAGAGAGAGAGAGGCCCAAGACCACCCACCTTGTTTTGTGCCTCAGATGACACTAGAATTCACAGTCTCCTGGTTTCTAGCCTGATGCCTTTACCACTACACCATACTGCCTCTATCTGTGACCTGTTACTAGTGGTGGGATTCAGCCAGTTCGCACCTATTCGGGAGAACCGCTTGTTAATTTACTAAGCAGTTTGGAGAACCGGTTGTTGGCAGAAATCTTATTTTGTCTTTTTCCACTTTACAGGGCTAATCCTGTAAGGAAGGCAGGAAGGAAACATTCTGGTGTTGTTTCTAGCCTAATCTTTATTGCCCTGCTTATAGAAACTGCCTCTCCAGTTAACCCTTATTACATTGTAACAGCTAAGGAGAAGCACCCATCGACATGAGCGACGTTGAGTTAGCCATGCCCACCCAGTCACCTGACCACTGAGCCACGCCTACCCAGCTGGTCATTAGGGTAGAGAACCGGTTGTTAAATTATTTTAATCCCACCACTGCCTGTTACTATTTTAACTCTTTTATTGGTGGATTTTATTATATTTTGTGAGCAACTTTTGGATTTTTGGTGACATGAATTCTTTGAATGCACTTAAATAATAATGTAATAGTTAAGTACATTCTTTCCTAATAGCATCACTCAGTTTGGAGATACGACCCTTCCAATTTTCAGGACAGCATTTATCCTGGTTAGAACTGTCTAGGAACAAGCTCATGTTGCCGAAGATTATCTGATAAGATAGGATATTATGTTATGAATGTATGTATATAATTCCACAGCATATTATAGTTGTGCTATGTAAGTTGCTTAGAGATTGTTATGTAATACACGAATATTTGAAATAAATAATTATTTAAAAAGCACACTGGCCCTAAACTGCAAGACTGATATAACAGGAAATTTGGATATCATTATATGAAAATTATTATGGCCATTTGCTCTGGAATATACATATTTTAAGCCTTTCTCTATTTATTTTACATACCACACAAATTCAATTGCGTTGCCTTTCACTGAATCATGATTATTTTTTCATATGTATAAACCCTGAGGGAGCGTAATTTCATAGACACAATCACATTCTGAAATATGCATGTTTGGAGTCTTAATTGCCTGAATAAGAGTTTATTGAAGAGAGATTTCTTCAAGATATAGATATTTTTGATACTAACTGGATTATTCCTAATGATACAGAGGCTGTGAATAACTATGGCTCATAATAATTCCTAATATTTTCAAGCTACCAAATCAGACAAAAGCATATTTCTAACTCTGGAGTCCTTGGTGCTTGTTTAATTACTCAGCTAAGTAACATTACCAGTGCTGCTAAGTGTGAGATTCATTCCCTGTTTATATACAGTAGTTTGCCCTGCAAGTGTTGGTAGGCATATGTTCTTTTTTCTTGGTAGATCCTTGATTAGGATATTGTTTTGATTAGATATCGATTACAGTAATGCAAATTTCACACTTACCAGCACTGATGATATTACCTAGATAGGTAACGAAATGTCTGCAAGGAAACAACCATGCTCAGAGACTACCTAGGATTCCACAGTTTAACCTTCAGCTACATATTTCTTCCTATTTGCACTGCAGAAATGTTGATTCATTTATTTATGAAGACCGGGCTTGCAAAGAACATGTAGATGGAGAATAAGTTCTTTTCACTTGTGTTATGTATTGAATTTATATAGTTGTGTTAAGCCCTGCTAAAGTGAAACTAATCTTTGGATGACCCTCACTGTTAGCTCCAACTGTTTTGGAGGGAAACTTTGAACTTTCATATTTGGGCAAGTTCTTCAAGCATTATGATTGGTTAAGACCCTCTGGGCCGAGAGCATAAATTACAGACATTTGCCTGCTGTTCCTCAGTTCCAGTTTTGAGTCAACAAATGCTGTTGTAGCTATGCTGGTCTGGTTCTTGCCTACTGAAGCCCACTACACAATAACTTGAACAGAGATTAAGAATGTTCTGTACTCTTTGAATAGAAAGCTAATAGACCTGGGTTCCTATACAATAAAAAGAGGGAATCCTATGGATGGAAAGTATATGATCCCTTCCTTTTTCAGTAATTTTCTCTCCTACCCCTGCACTAAAGAAGGAACTTCTGTAAGAAGAACCCATCCCATGATCAACCAATTTGTCACACATAAGAGATTCATGTTCTATGAAAACTTCTCTAACCCAGGTTCAATTCACATTTTGATATCAAGAGATGCTGCTTCATTCTCTTAAAGTGGAATAGAATCATAAACTTGGAAGAGATTTCCCCTGCCCTATCATTATGTCTAAAAAACCTGCTGTCTGGAGGAGCATGCCTGTTTTATTTGCTCTGCCCTTTCATTTACAAAGATCCCTGAACTGTGATCATCAAATACAGGTGAATCAGATGAAAATCTAGTTTGGCTTTTAACCATTTGGGCCTCTGTTTGTTGTATTCTGCAGTAAAGGTCGGAAAAATGAATTTAAAAAAATGTACTCTTGATTAGGTTGGGATTATGGTGGAAAAAGTAAATCAGGCTAGCGTATTTTGAGTTGAAAACCTATTTTTAAAAGGGACGAATAGAAATGCCATGGGTTACAAGTGGAGAGTTATTGAACAATTGGATCAGATATCTTTTGATGACTTGTTCTTAATTTCAAATCAGAAGATAGGCTTAAGATACAGAAAGATCTTGACAGACTTGAACATTGGGTGCTATCTAACAAAATGAAATTCAATGGTGAAAAAAGTTTAGGCAAGAAAAACAAAATGCACAGGTACAGTATATGTGGTACCTTGTTCAATAGTGGTGACTGTGAGAGGAATCTTGGACAACCATTTAAATATGAGCCAGCAGTGCCAAAAAAGCCAACACAGTTCTAAGCTGCATAAACAGAAGGACAGAATCAAGATCACGTGAAATGTTAATACCACTTTATAATGCCTTGGTAAGGCCACACTTGGAATACTGCATTCAGTTTTGGTCGCCACGATGTAAAAAAGATGTGGAGACTCTAGAAAGAGTGCAGAGAAGAGCAACAAAGATGATTAGAGGACTGGAGGCTAAAACATATGAAGAACAGTTGCAGGAAATGGGTATGTCTAGTTTAATGAAAAGAAGGACTAGGGGAGACGTGACAGCAGTGTTCCAATATTTCAGGGGCTGCCACAAAGAAGAGGGAGTCAAACTATTCTCCAAAGCACCTGAGGGTAGGACAAGAAGCAATTGGTGGAAACTAATTAAGGAGAGAAGCAATTTAGAAATAAGGAGAAATTTCCTGACAGTTAGAACAATTATTCAGTGGAAGAACCTGCCTCCAGAAGTTGTGAATGCTCCAACACTGGAAGTTTTAAAGAAGATGTTGGATAACCATTTGTCTGAAGTGCTATAGGGTTTCCTGACTAAGCAGATGGTTGGACTAGAAGACTTCCAAGGTGCCTTCCAACTCTGTTATTCTATTCTATTCTATTCTCAAATACCTGGGTGTGTTCAAGATTACATTTTTTGCCTGCCATTTATTTAGATTTCAAAAAATTAATATTTTAATCAAAACATACATGATGTTTTGTTGTATCATTTTAAATTTGTATTCCTCTGCTCAGTTCAGCGAGCACTTTCGAGTGCCATCAGAGCAATGAAGAGGAATGCTATGAGTATATTGAAACTGGACGACAATGCCATTTTTCATTCTTTGTTTTATTGTTTTTCAAGTGTATGTAATTACATACTGTGACGGTTGTGTATGATGATGACAGTAGCTGGTCAATGCCTCTGAGCAAGTGCATGGTTAGGTGAGCATTTCTATGATAAAAAATAGAGATTTTTTTTATCATAGAGATGATAAATAGAGGCTATCCTAACACCGCCATGGAATAGTCCTCTGTCTTCTGTTTTCTCAGCCATTTCATTCAGTACATTGTGATCATTTATAATGTGCCTCCACCTCCTCTTCCTCCCCGTTTCTCTTTTTATTCCTTTCTCCCTCTATTTATATTGGGGTGGTCACCTTTTGATGTTTGGATGCAACATCAGTTAGAAGCACAATAGGCAGGTCCAGGAATTTTCTATATATATGTTCCTGTCCCCTTGTAGAATCTAAAAGCGTTCAGTACAATTGCTGGAGCATAAGAGACAATCTGGGACATGGGTTGGAAAGAAAAAGGACCAGCTTCTCTTTAAAATGCACTTTAGCAATTGTACTGAATGCTTTTAGGTTCTACAAGGGAACAGGAACATCTGGATTTATTACATTGAAGCATGGGCTGAAAAAAGATGCATTTTTTTCCCATCATGATAGTATAAACAAATAGAAATGGATAGAAAGAGACTAAATGATTTGGAGTTGTTTACTGAATTCCCCACTCATTTACTTGTTTGACCATTAAAATATCCCTCACCCCTCTCTGTTTCTCTGTCTGTCTCTCTCTGTCTTTCTCTCTGTCTCTCTGTGTCTGTCTCTGTCTCTCTGTCTCTGTCTCTCTCTGTCTCTCTCCTTCCTTATGTATGTAGAGCTATTTGATGAATTTTTCTTCTTCTTTTACCACTTCAGATATAGAGAGAGTTCTTGTTTTTACACTTCTGGTATTTTCAACCATTGCTATTTGATGCTGTGTCTTTGATGTTGTCTCTCCATTTTCTTCTGGGTCTCACTTGTGTTCTTTGACCTTCTCTTCTTTTTATATATGCCTTGCATAGTATAAAATCCCAAGACATTCCCTCCAGGTGAGCAAACTTGCAGTATTTGTATGTAGTTTAAGTTTGGGTCTCTTCCAATTCTTTCTCTTAGGATCTCATTTTTTATTTTCTTCCTTCTGCTCACTCTGGCAGATTTCCGGAAACATGATGCTTCATGAAATTCAGTGGAATAATTTTAGTATAGATGTACCTAGAATATGCCATTTATCAAAAACGACAGTATGCAATATAAGAAACAGAGTGTGTTTAAAGTAATTGAAAATCGCTTGATGCCCTTTGGTTTGCTATGAGCTGTGGTGGCACAGTGGTTAGAATGCAGTATTGTGGGCTAATTCTGCCAACTGCCAGCATGTCAGAGTGTGCACGGAGACGGAGAGAGATACGCCCCAACAGGGCCTCTTCTTGTTACAGGCTCTTAAAGTGATATCAGTCCAAAAATCTTGCTGACTCATTCCCAGCATTACATCATTGTAGCAGCTGGTCAGTTCTTAAATCTTTACCCTGACACAGCAACTCGCTCCTGACAGGCTCAAGGTTGACTCTGCCTTCCATCCTTCTGAGGTCAGTACAATGAGGACCGAGATTGTTAGGGGCAATATGCTGACTATGTAAACAGCTTAAGGAGGGCTATAAAGCACTATATAAGCCTAAGTGCTACTGCTATTTGGAGCCCGAACCTCAGTAAACAAATATTTGGGCTGCTGTCTGCCCAAGGCGTCCTTTTCATAGTTGATGAAGATTCCCATGGTGCTCTTGAACCATACCGTAGATGGAATTGTCCTAGTGCGGTTTTGACTGGAGCGATAGCAAAATTGAACATCGCCATCTAGAGGTAATGCTGCAATCCATGGAACGGTTGACAGCTTCCAAAGCTGATACTGTTTTCCTTTGCCTCTTGTGTTCACGGCAATGAGCAACCAGTGCTGTTAGCTAAATGTGTCGCAGCAGCTCCATAATCACCTACAGGATGACATAAAGACAGACCTGCTGGGACAATGAAAGGTGAACGGCATGCTAGATGATTTCCATAATACAAATGATGACTGCCGCTTATGGGATTTTCTTATACGGGAATGCCTGGCTTCTGAAATCTAGCTTTGTAATCATATCATGACTTTGTTTTCACTGTAGGTGTTTTTTTTAGTTACACGGATTAGTTAGTGCCCAGTCAGAGCACTGGGTTATTGGTTTTTTTTAAAATGCAGTGAAACTGGGGAATTTAATGATTGTAGAGCTAAATGGCACACTAGCAGAATAACAAAAAGAGTTGTTTGGTGTAAGCAGCAGTGACAGCTATTTGTAATGCTGTATTACAGAGAGAGGGGGGGAGGGAGGGAGGGGAGAGGAATAGGGGCAGGTTGGGAGAAGGAGGGGTAGCCACAGGGAGAGGGAGAGAGGTACTGTATGTACTTATGGAATAAAGCAAATTAATTATGGATAGGCTATTACTGCTTCCCCGCAAAAATAAACCTCTGCTATTGAATTGTTTTTGAATATTTTCACTGTGTATTCAAGAGGAATTGATTATATGCCTGTTTCACCAATGTTTATGGGGAGAGTACATATTGTGCAGCTTGGCAACAGCATCCTCCCCCTTAACTGCCATTAAGGTCCATTATATATTATTAAGAAATTTGTTTTGCTGTTTGCATCATTTTAGTCTCGATCCTAAAGCAGATGCCCAAGACTTACTTGCACATAACAATTTCATGCATGCCTCCAAGTAGCTCTCCACATGTCAGATGACAGTTCTTTTTATTGTTAAGTGGCCTTTCCTGAGATTCCCCTAATTTCAGATTGGCTTACTTGGGGAGCCTTTGGAGGGTCATTTTTCCAAAATGCAAGATGTTTTTCAGTTATCTGTCAAGGACTAATGGGGCTAGAATCAGGTACATGCAGTACATATTCCTATAGTAGGTCTCTAGGGCATAAGCTAGAGTTTCTTGTTTGGTGCCTAGAAATTGATAAACTCTGTTCATCTCGGCCAGGGGTGTCAAACTCAAGGCCCAAGGGCTAGATCCGGCCCGCGCAATGGTTAGGTCTGACCATTGCCAGAAAAAAGCGGAGCTACATTTTCACTGGCAGAGGGTTGCAGGAGGCTGTCACAGCTGAAAGTGGAGCTTGGGAAACCATTTTCACTGGAAAAGTGCTTGGGCCACCACAAGCACCCCTGGCACGAGTGATGTTGAGCTGGCCAGCCCCCCAAGGTCAAACACAACCCTGATGCTGCCCTCAATGAAATTGAGTTTGACACCCTTGATGTTCTTTACCCAAACTAGGTAACATCCAGTGGTGGGTTACGACCAGTTTGCCCCTGTACAGGTGTACCAGTGCCTGCCGGGAGTACCGGGTACCGGTACGGTGCTCCGGACGGCCCGCCCGCCCGCCCGCCATCCTTACCTGTATTTGAGCTCTTCAGGGCTTCCGCGCATGAAGCATATAGAGCCTGCATGACGCTCTGCCAAGCAGCTGGAACATCATGGAGGCGTTGCGGAGCGTCACACATCTGTGTACGCATGCACACGCTGTGTACGTTCATGTGGTGGACGCTGGGTCCCGTTGCACCGTACCCATTGCACCGGGATCCGGAACCCACCTGTGGTAACATCATTATACTAGCACTGATACTGTTACCTAGTTTGGGTAATGAAATGTCTTCAAGAATACAGACCAGCTTAAAGAGAATTAAGGACCTCTCAGAAACATATTTAACATATCTTAACATATTGATCTATAATATAGGAAATGCTAGATCTTTATTTCAAGTTTATTTATTTTTCCTATATTGACTAATGTTTTCTTTAAGTTGAAAAAAGTGGTTTTGTGTTCTAGCTTTAAAAAAAACTCTTTTACTAAATGATTCAGAAACGTAGAAGTTTTGGAAGCAACCAAAAAGTGTGGTCCAAAATAAAAAATAAATAAAACAAAAACTTTAGCTAAATTTATTCCTATTTTTGGCAGAATCCACTTATTTTTCCCATTTGAAGTTTTACAATTATTTATAATGATGAAAGGTAACTATCTCATTCCAAACCCATTTTTTAAAAAAATAATTAAATAAGGATCAGTCTAAATGTTCAATTTATTGCAAGAGCAAGGATTAAATTTTAATTTGTCTCCCATTATTTTCCAAATACATTTTATCTCCCTTTAATGCTGGAAATACAAGTGAGTTCCCACTCTGTTTAGAATCAAACATTTGCCAAGATTTCAGAGAGGCAAAATAATAGTTGTCCAATTGTTCCCGTAATGGCGCATAATCAAGATAATTTTCATTTTAATCCAATAGTGGCTAACAAACAGGCTCAGTGATACAATTCAAAATCAGGAAAATTAAATCTCCCATTTTTATGTGAAAGTTGAAATTTTGAGAAAGTCTTCGAGTTTCACCATTTGCTAAAAATGTTATCGATTAAAAAAAAAAGCAGAATTAGCATAGGCACCTCACTAAAGAACACATAACATTTTTGAGCACAATACTCACATTCAGAACTTCTTTTCTTCTCCATAAACTAATTCATATTACCTCTGATCTACATTATATGCTCTGATATTTTCAAATCTGGGGAAAAAACATACGTTCCTAAGAATAATTGTTCCTAAATATTTAAAAGAATTTGTTAAATGTGTTAAAGTAAAGACTTCAGGTATGAACATCTGCAACAAAGCAACCAAACTCAGAAAGCACCAAAGACCCTTCATTTCAACCCCGAGGCACAAATATTCTCCTTTATTGGTACCTTATACCATTCTATAGTCTTCTTTTCCAGCTACCCAGATCTGTCTTTCAGCTTGCTACAAACCAATGTTTGATTTTTTTTGACAGAAGCCATAAAAATATTGAGCAAAACTGCTATGGTGTGTGTGTGTGTGTGTGTGAGTAGTGGATTCCGGCTGGTATGCCCCAGTATGGACGTCTCGATGCCTGCTGGGAGCACCAGGTACCGTTACAATACAGTGCTCTGGAGGGCCCCCCACCCGTCCGCCCCCCTTACCTGTATTTGACACAACCGGGCCATTTGAGCATGCGCATGGAGCATACGGTGCCTGCACGATGCTCTGCCGAACAGCTGGAGCATTGCAGATGGTAGGTACGCAAGCGTGCGCAGTGCACATGCATGTGGTGGATGCCCGGCCCCATCGCAGCGTACCAGTTGCGACGGGATCTGGAACCCACCACTGGTGTGTGTGTGTGAGAGAGAGGGCGGGGAGAGAATGTGTTCTAATTTAGGAAAGAATGGCAAATTAGGTAACAATAGCCACATTTGTTTTGAGTATTTCAAGCTGAGAGAGAGTATAAATAGAGAAGAGGGTATAAACATAGGGGAGTTGGAATAAATTGAAAGTATGTAATTACAGAAGCTGGCAGTCTTCTGATCAACTCTAAAAAAAAGTTACATTGGATTATGCCTAATTAGTCCATTTATGGTTGTTGTTGTTAGTTGCAAAGTTGTGTCCAATTCATCGTGACCCTGTAGGAAGTTATCACCCAGCCCTCTCCCAGAAAAATGAAATAACCTAGGAAATATTGAAAAGGCAGAATATTATATTTTCCTGGATGTGAAAAAGGGAGAAACACATTTTAAACACAAAGTAAATTCCTGCAGCTTCCTGTCCATCCTCACTTTATCAATGGGCCATTAAGAAGGCCAAGCTAGTCCACTTTACATAATAAAGAGTTTTCCACTTCAGCTCCAGGGGGATTGGAATGAAGGCAGGATAATATAAGCCTTTACTCAACTGACCACATGGCATCTGAGAACTCTGAGAATTCAACCAAATCTGGATTCAAAACTCAGCCTAGAGGGTTGCCCTTGCATGGGACCATGTGAGTCTGACAGCCAATCAGAATACATTTCTTACACAGGAACAGGAAACAGATAGGTGGGGCCGAACAGATTATAAAAAGCCCTGCAAGCCCTTCTTCAGCCCTTTTTTTGCCCTTCTCTTCTTTTCCACCAACATTGAAGCATGTGATCACCTTTTCTGTTCAGGACTCAAGCCATGTGGTCCTGTCCACCATTAAAACCATCTTTCCAAGCAGCCTCCATGTCTCCAGTGTCTTTTTCCCCACTTGGAGCCGAACCCAGAAGGACATTTCTTTCAACAACCCCATGGACAACATTCCTCCAGGCCTTCCTGTCCTCTACCATCTCCTGGAGTCCATTAAAGCTCACGCTTACTGCTTCAGTGACTTCATCCAGCCACTTCATTCTCTGTCACCCTGTTCTTCTTTTGCCCTCAATCTTTCCCAGCGTTAGGAAAGATGAGCCCTCCAGTGAGCCCTTCCTTCTCATTGGGTGGCCAAGGTATTTGAGGATTTGAAGATCTGGCCTTCTAAAGAGCAGTCAGGGTTGATCTCCTCTAGGACTGAATGGTTTGATCGTCTTGAGTCCAAATAAATCCTAGAGGTGTGGATTGGACAGAAGAGTTTTAAAAAAATACCTTGAAAGAAAATAATTGCAACTTATTTCCACAATGGTTTCAAAAATATGATAGAAAGATAGAAGATCAGAGCAAGTAGTCTTCACATTTTTCAATGACAGATATCAGAAGATGGTTTGGATTTTGGATTGTTGCTAAACTCAGTTTATTCCTCAGAATATCCAGAGTTGCCTCTAGGTGAGATGGATGGCAAATAAATAATGAAATAAATAAAGAAAGAAATGTTTTGCCAATATCACGTTGCTTGCCTGTACAATCCAAGTGCAATTATTTTCAGAGGCTTTTTTAAAATACATTTGCCATATACATTTGCCTTCCTGTATGCTGCAGACCCTTTTTGAAGGTGTACCGTGAAGTATTGTACAGCCTTAAAAACGTGACTTTGCATGTTTCACCAACCACGGTAAAATAACTGCTAATTCTCTAAAGCATCCTTTTTTTCCTCTGGTTAAAAAAAAATAGAACTGTATAGGCGTTCACAACAAAATGTGATTTTTAAAATATTTTATTCATTCACAAGTTGTAGTCTCTTAGCAAAGCTTATTAGCATCCGAGTATTTATTTTCCACTGTAAGAAAAAAGCACTCTGCATTGAACTGGCTGTTTCGTGATAATTAGAGCAGAATTCCCTAATGTTTCTGGGTTCCATGCAAGCAGCTGGCAAGTCCATATGCATAGCCAGGGGTGGGCTGCTATGTGTTTGCCCGGGTTCGGGAGAACCTGTAGCTTACATTATAGCCAGTTTGGAGAACCTCAAAATCCCACCCCTCCCACCCCACCCCTCCAAGGAGCCTCCACGCGGCCTGTTTTGGAGGCGAGGTAAGTGCAGGGCCCATGTGGAGGCTCGGGTAGGGGGTGAAATGGGCCTCTGGAGCCCGGGGGAGGCAGTTTTTGCCCTCCCAGAGGCTCGAGGAAGTCCTCTGGAGCGTGGGGAATGTGAAAACGGCCTTCCCTGCTGTGGTGCAGGAGGTCGACTAGGCCACACCCACCGTGGCCACACCCACCCAGCAACTGGGCAGAGAACCTGTTGCTGAATTTTTTGAAGCCAACCCCTGTGCGTAGCCCATTGCAATCCCCTCATGGTTCACTAGTGGGCCATGGCCCACAGGTTTGGGATCCCTGAATTAGACTATGGAATATAGTGTGCACCTAGTTGTGTTGTGTGCTAGGAACATGCATTTCTGCGGCATATTGTCCATCTTCCCTTTATTACTGGTTTGGGGGTGTGGCCATGACCTTAGGAGACAAAAGGAAGAGCTGCAAACTAGGTAACAGTCAGATAAGAGGCAGCTGAACCAGCGGAATGAAGGGGGTGGATAGCTATGAATACTTAGCTATGGATTCAGCTAACTAGCCCTCTGAATACTGCTCCTGTGACTTGTAATTAAACTTATTCAAGTAATTATATTTTGAATATTGTAAGACTCGTGGGTCTCATGGGATGCAAGGAGCATCATGTGAGAGGTGTTGCAATGTTCCTTCTACCAGTGCGCATGGCCTGGTGAAAGTATGAAAGAGTTGCAATGTTTTCTTTTCAGTATATACCCCATTAACTGAACCAATGCCATGAGTTCTGAAATAACCAACCTATGGACTAAAACTGCTAAATTTTGCCTAGAGTATGAGATTGAACTTTGCCCTTTTGCTCTATCACTGCTCTCTCTGAAGTGTTTGGTTTGGGTCAGAGGTGGTATTCAGCAGGTTCTGACCAGTTCTGGAGAACCGGTAGTGGAAATTTTGAGTAGTTTGGAGAACCGGTAAATACCATCTCTGACTAGTCCCACCCCCTTATTCTCTGCCTCCCAAGTCCCAGCTGATAGGGAGGAAATGGGGATTTTTCAATATCCTTCCCCTGGAGTGGGGAGGACTCGCCCACCAAGTCAAGCCAAGCCCACCAAGCCACACCACGCCCCTCAGAACTGGTAGTAAAAAAATTGAATCCCAACCCTGATTTGGCTCCTCTTATTACAAGAAGTTTGAAACTGACTCGATTATAAGACTTTTATACTGCTTCAGTTTTACTAGTTTAGTCTTAGATAGCATCATATGACATATAAAATATATCAAGTAGTTTTGGAATGAAGTCAACTCCCTACTTCTTCCTTAGTCTCCAGGAAGCTTCAGGAAGACTTCATCAATGACTTTACATTTTGGGAAAAAGATTCTACTTGAATCCACTCTTTGCTTTCACACGGTTAATGTGAAGAGGAACTGTAACCATCATCGGTAACTTTAAGATGCTTCCTGGATGTCTCTTTAGATGCACAGTAATAGATTGGTTTACGTTAGAATCTCTATATCCTTTAATAAAACATGTCTTGTTTTATTTTAGCTTATGGCTTTGCCATTTCATGCAGAAGATTGTCGCTTCTGCACGTCTCATTAGATTCCACAGGAATGGTATGTGCAGCTCTCATCAGTCAAAGAATATCATCTTGCGGAACCAGGAAGTGGGCATTTTTTGTTGCTGAAGCTGCCATGTGGAACTGTTCCCCCGAGAGTAGATTAGCTCTGACCCTGCTAATTTGTCAAAAGGCTCTTAAGACATTGATGTGTTTCTGGGCATCGGGGGGCTGGGCATTTAATACTCATGGTGTGGCTTTTATTTGGCTTTGACTATTGGCTTTGTTCCCAATTTTTATTATGTTGTTATATATTATGCTTTTAAATGACGGAAGTCATTGCTTATGATGAAATAGGTGGCTATGTACATCAAATGAAAGAATGAATGAATGATAGTTGGGACATAAAATATAGAATAATAGAATTGGAGGGAATCTTAGAATCTTCTAGTCTCATGCCCTGCTCAAACAGGAGACCTAGATCAGGAGTGTCAATTTCAAGGCCCGGTGGCTGGACCCGGCTGGCGGGCTGCTTAGATCTGGCCCATGGGGCCGTCCTGGAAACAGCAAAGGACCGGCCTGCAGTACCTCTGCCAGCGAAAACAGAGCTCAGGAGGGCCACCTATGGCCCTCGCGACCTCCGTTTTCATTGGCAAAGGGTTGCAGGAGGCCATCACAGCTGAAAATAGAGCTCGGGAGGACCACTGGCAGCCCTCCCGAGCTCCATTTCCACTGGCAGAGGGTTGCAGGGTACCACCGCAGCCAAAAACAGAGTTTGGGACCCCATTTTTGCTTGCAGAGATCTTGGGCCACCACAGGTGCCCCTGACACGAGTGACATCAGGCTGGCCATGTCCACCCTGTCCGCACCCACCCTGCCCTCTCCCCCAAGGTCAAATACAGCCCTGATGCAGCCCTCAATGAAATTGAGTTTGACACCCCTGCCGTAAATCATTCCGGATAAATGGCTGTCCAGTCTCTTCTTGAAAACTTCCAATGATGGAGCTTCCACAACCTCTGGAGCTGTTCCACTGATCAATCTGAATTCAATATTCTGTAACGTTAGGAAAGTATTGATGAGTGGCTGTCTTGAATGAGATCAATTAGGTTTTCCTTTCTTATAATTCCTTTATTAAGGCCATTGATAGTTATAAGTACCCACCTAAAAATATGTTACTCTACTGCAGGGGTGTCCAAACTTGGGAACTTTAAGACTTGTGGACTTCAACTCCCAGAATTCCCCAGCCAGCATGGGGAAGCATGGCTGGCTGGGGAATTCTGGGAGTTGAAGTCCACAAGTCTTAAAGTTCCCAAGTTTGGACACCCCTGCTCTACTGGCAGAGAGAGGTTATAAAGAAAGGAGTAGGAAATTTAATGAATAGAAGGGGTAATAGTGGCAGGTGGAGGGAGTGATGGTTCTCTCTCTCTCTCTCTCCTCCTGTGACAGGACTTCCTGGATACAAATTGGGTAGATTTAATTCAAAATGCAGGCCAGGTACTTGCATCTAACATCTTTTTACCCAGTGATGTTGTTTTCATCTTCCAAATGTTTTCATTCATATTTTTTGCTGGTCTTTACAACTAAAAGCCATTCGTTAGAGAATACTTTGAGAAAGGCACTTCTATCTCTTGTTCTGAAATTATCGCATTATAGCTATTGGCATGAGTCTTTGGCAACTGTGTCAAGTCTGCTAGGTGTGGCTTGGCACCTCACAGGCATCCTGCCATTAAAGGCTAGACGAGGGGAGGAGGGTAGATCAGCAATAAAGCTGTATGTCTATGTGATGGGAAATAGGGAGGGGAAATGGCAGACGATAAAGATTAGAGAAGCTCAGGACCAGTTTGTACTGGCTTCCAAGGCGAAGAAAGAATGATACCCTCAAATATCTCAGGGTTCTCAAAACATGTCAGTGAGTTCCAGTGACGTGCAGTCAGGGGAGGCAGGGGAGGCAGAGCCTCACCGCTCTCATCATGAAAATAAAAAAAAAATACTCCGGGAAGCCGCGAAAGTGGCTGGGAGAGGCGCGCGGCTTGGTTTAGCCTCCCTGGACATCTCAGCAGCAGCCCCAAGTGTGCTGATTTCACCATTTTTTGCATCGGGCGTGCCCGGGATCCTTGCAAGGGGAATGGGACCACGTGTGCAGGCGGATCCTCAATGCCAGCCTCAGATCAGCGCAGCCGTGGTCCCCTTCATGTTGGCTTAGGAAGGAGGGGAATGGGACCACGTATGCAGGGGAAGGGGATCGCGGCTGTGCTGATCTGAGGCTGTGCACTGAGGAGCCGCCTGCACACGTGGTCCCATTCCCCTTGCAAGGATCCCGGGCTCGCCCGATGCAAACAATGCCTAGGTAACATCATCAGTGCTAGAAGGGGGGGGGGGTGGAAGGAGGAGAAAGGAGAAGTTTCTCTTCTCAGAAATGTCTTCTTAGTGGCAGCCTGTCTGTCCCTTTCTGACATTTCTGAGAAAAGAAACTTCTCCGTTTGGGCTGCGCCCGTGCGATTGGAGCAACCACGCGGTTTGATGACGTCACCAGCCTCACCAGTCACAAACCTCACCGCACGTCACTGGTGAGTTCTGATTGGCTGAAGATGGGACTGGTCACAAGGGAAGCGCTGGGATGAGGGGAAACCTTTCTGTATGTTTTGAGAATGGGAGACCCAGAGCTAACCTGACTTTACTGCAGCCAACATCGTTTAGTAAAAGAAACGTTCGCTTGAACCAAATGGAGCCAAGGGTCTTTCTTGGATCAGATTGGGGTTGGTCTGAGAAACTTTCAGACTGGGAAACCATCTTTAGCGAATTTCTAAATCATTTTTAATTAATTATTAATTAGTTACTTAATTGTAAAAATTGCATGTATTATAATCACAGCAAGGGACATGGTGGCTCAGTGGCTAAGATGCTGAGCTTGTCGATCAGGATGGTTGGCAGTTCAGCAGTTTGAATCCCTGGTGCTGTTTAACGGAATGAGCTCTCGTTACTTGTCCCAGCTTCTGCCAAGCTAGCAGTTCGAAAGCATGTAAAAAATGCAAGTAGAAACATAGGGACCACCTTCGGTGGGAAGGTAATAGCGTTCCGTGCGCCTTTGGCATTCAGTCATGCTGGCCACATAACCACGAAGACGTCTTCGGAAAGCGCTGGCTCTTTGGCTTTGAAACGGAGATGAGCACCACCCCCTAGAGTCAGAATGACTAGCACATATGTGCAAGGGGAACCTTTATCTTTACCTTTACTTAATTATTGCATGATAGTTGGTCTGTCAGTGGGACATCATTGTCCTTAAGTAATGGGTTACATCAGATTGTGATCCTGAATTAAATGTGACCACATTCCTTCTCTTCTTTCAGGATCTCCAAACCCTACAATTTTAGTATCTATATATTCCTGCAAAAATTCAGCACTAAAAGCTTGGAAGAGAAACGCAGCAATTTCTTGTAGAGGAAAAGGATATGTTTCTACTATTAGAAAAGACTTTCAAAATCAGAGATAACTTTTAGGTGATCTATTGTGGATAATCAATCGTTGCTCTCGCCAGGATCATGCCCCTTCTGCTAGCCTTTAAGTGACAATCCTCGCTTAATATGAGTATCTCTATATGTATGACTCAGACAAAGAAGAAAAGAGTTATTCTGGACAGTGCCAAATATCTTACTCCCGAGTTTACTTTACTTCTCTCCTTGCTAGGTAGCTGAGCTGGAGGAAGTAAATGGATATGTATACAGCAGAGGTGGGCTGCTCCTGGTTCGACCCGGTTCGGCTGAACCGGCAGTGGAATTCAGGGCTGGGTCGCAGAACGGGCAGCGACCCAGGCTGGCCACGCCCCCCCAAATCAGTTCCCTCACCGCCGCTGGGCTGCCACCATTTTGGTTTTTAGTGACTGTGCATGCGCAGTTCACTGTAAATTGTTCTGTGCATGCACAAAGAACAATTTACATTGAACAGTGCCTGTGTGTACAGGACACATCTGGTGGGCATGCAGGGGTTGCGAACTGGTAGTAAAACCCACAGCAACCCACCCCTCGCATGCAGAGCACTAGACAAGAGGCTAAAGTTAATCAGAATAAACCCCTAGTTTTGTCTGATCAGCATCTGATGAAGAACCCAGGAATCCCATTCCTGAGATCCTAGGGTTGGAAGAACTTGAAGGAGTTTGTCATTCTTCTTCTGAGCACTTGACATGACAAATGTGATGGCTTTTGTGCCTTGATCTAAATTCTGTTGAATTTTACCTGTTTAAATCAGTGGTGACTTATGTGTCAAAGATGCTTGCAGCTGAAGATTTATTGGACACATTTGAGTGATCAATTAAAATTTCAAAAAAGACCTCTATTCTTTTTTATAAGTAAAATATAGTGTTAAGTGTTGTTCCCTACTCTTATTGAATATGATGTGGCTTAAAATCTATACAGTTGCTGAATTTTCTTAAGCACTTACAAATTCCAATTGTTAAACATGAACCAGAAAGGGTTATGCAAAGGAATATATATTTGTGTGTGGATGTTTTCTTATTTCCTCCTCAAGCAATTACAACACTTCAGAGGCCATTGGCATCAGTGATGGATTATACCCTTGTGTCATGTACATGCCTAGCCTTCATAAAATAGATTAAAGCAGCCTTCTCCAACCTGGGAATCTATGGTAACATAGAATTCTCAGCAATGTCCATTCTGTCTGTAGATTTCCAAGTGTTGAAGTCAACAATTGTGGAAGTCACTTAGATTGTGGAAGCTTGGGTTAATGTTATTTTTCTGTAACTTTGTATGTATGTATGTATGTATGTATGTATGTATGTATGTATGTATGTATGTATGTATGAAGGTACGTACCTACCTACCTACCTACCTACCTACCTACCTACCTACCTACCTATCATCTATCTATCTATCTATCTATCTATCTATCTATCTATCTATCTATCTATCTATCTATCATCTATCTATGCATTATTTATACCTATATTTTCTATCTATCTATCATCTCTCTCTCTTCCCTCCCTCCCTTTCTCTCTCTCTCTTCTAAAAAGAAAAACAATGAAATACAAATGATGATATAGGAGAAAAAAAGGAGGAAATAAAAGGGAAAAGTTAAAAAAATACATCAAACAAATCTATACAAAAATTAGTCCAACTTTTCCTCAGTAGACAGACAGAGAATACAATAACCTTTCTCTAAGTTAAAGTAAATAATATCAATACCTAAAAACCTCTAAAATATTAATAACTAGTATTCAAAGAAACAATATTCATATATTCTTAGTTTCTTTAATTTAACATATTAAAGCCTATTAATTATAAATACATTATCACAATATATTTAACAATCCACAATATTTCTCTAGCCACATCAAATCTAATCCTAAAATCAAAACTTTGGTTTTTTTTCTCCTTATCATGTAGAAAAATCTAATAGTGGAGTCCAAGATTTTTCAGTAGCATTTTGAATAGCATCAATATTGTAAATATATAAAGGGAAAGGAAAGATCATTTATGAGATATCTTTCTTGAGAAAGATCATTTATATGTGCCATGTGCAGTTTTAATAAAGATTGTATCTCAACCAGGCAAGCTTAAGATACAGTGAAGGTGAATGTATAATCTTTGGAGAAACCATATGCAGCTAAATTAAATCCAGATAAATAGTTGCTGGAAATGAATATTTAAGAGAGCAACTAGCAAACCATTATCTGCCAGAAATCCTTCCCTACAAGCCGTTGTTTTCTCTTTGCACAGCTTGTTAAAAACCAATTATGTAATTTTCCAAAAGGCCAAATTATATATTCACTAGCTTTCTCATCTCTGTCAAGGTAGCAATAAATTACCTGATTTTTATAGCGAACATAAACTTATTATTCCCTATTTCTAATCAAGGTATATGAAAAGACACATGCATCAAGAAATAGTACAAAAGTGGAACTGTATTGATGTTAGTTTTATCCTAACGTTACAAACAAAATAATGTATGTTTGTTACAGAGGTAGTACTCAGCCAGTTATGACAGGTTCTGTAGAACCAGTAGCGGAAATTTTGAGAGTGGAGAGGGAATCTGAATTTTGCAGTATCCTTCCCCTGCCAAGTCCACAAAGCCATGCCCACAGAACCGGTAGTAAAAAAAATTGAATCCCACCACTGGTTTGTTAAGGACTGGCCCAGGGTTGAAATAGTAGTGTACAGACCAGTGTTCGCAAAATTGCAAGGAATTAGAGACTTTTTTTCACCTTGAATGGGGGTTTTCTTTTCAGTTTGAAGTTCAGAAAACGTATTTCAGCTGAAGCCCAAATATAAACAAGGCTATCACATAAATAACAATCTGAAAGACGAAAGGAAGTGAAGATGAATGGACATAAATTGGCTATGTTGAGTTTCAGAGAAAATGATTTTAATTTATGAGTGAAACAGACAAACAAAAAGTGAATGAGGGTCACTTTGAAAGCAGTTTGGTGAGGAAATTAAATGAATGTCGCTCATATATTTTCCTTTTAAGTCAAAAATCTGCATTCAGCTAAACAGAGTTTTAGAAGGCAACAGAAAGAAATAAAAGGTGGTTTTTTTTGTCCTAGTAATGTATTAAGAAACAAAAGGAAAAAATGAATGCAGAGGTGTTCATTTTGCAAATGCAGTACTTATGATATCTTTGTGTCCCTACCTATAATGAAATTAGTATATACGTATTTGCTCCAAGTGCAAACTGCTAGTAATGCAGGAAGAAAATCTAAGAGGAGCAGTGAATGGCCCCTTCAGTTGACAAGAAATGTATTACAAGGGCAGAAAACAAACTTCAGAGCCTGACACTAATACATAGAATGGTTTTATAGAAGATCAGAATGAGATTTATCTGAAGGTAGCTTGAAAGCCATGTCATTATCAGAAAACAGCATGTCAACATATCTTGCAAGATGGAAAGTAACTCATTTTTATTGGCATCTCCTTAATAGATTGTGGGGATGCTGTAGACCAGGGGTGTCAAACTCTATTTCATTGAGGGCCGCATCAGGGTTGTGTTTGACCTCCAGGGGTTCGGGTGATCATGGCTGGGGTGGGCATGACCAGCTCAATGTTACTCGTGTCAGGGGGCCCTGTAGTGGCTTGAGTGCTCTGCCAGAGAAAATGGGCTCCCGAGCTCCATTTTCGGTTGCCATGGCCTCCTGCAACCCTCTGCCAGCAAAAACGGAGCTCGGGAGGGCTCACCCAAGCTCCGTTTTTGCTGGCAGAAGCACCACGGCCAGTCCTCTGTTTCCAGGACAGTCCCATGGGCCAGATCTAAGTACCCCGTGGGCCAGATCCGCCCCCCAGGTCTTGAGTTTGACACCCCTGCTGTAGACCTATTATAACTTGATTTCAACAAAGTATGCGCCAAGATACTGCATAATATTCTGACTGATTAGCTTGTTAAGTGTAAGCTGGTTGACATGACAATTAAGTGGATACATAGCTTACTTGGAAATCATATGCAAAAGTATTAATTAGTAATGTTTCATTAAACAAGAGACAATATTGAGTAAGGTGCCAGAGTTTAGTTCTAGGCCTTCTGCTCTTCAATATTTTTAATGACTTGGATGAAGAAGTAGAGCAAACGCTTAAAAAATTTGCAGGTGGCACAAAATTGGATGGAATAGCCAATGCATTAGAAGGCAGAAATAATCTTGCTAAGTTAGAAAAATGGACAAAAAATAATTTAATAGAGACCCTGCAAAATTAATCATTCAAGAAACAGGCATTCAAAAGCACAAGTACAGGATGAGGATAACTGGGAATGAGAATCTTTGAAAAAGAACTTGTCATTGATCATTTACTGAATGTGAGTCAGCAGCTACAGGAATTTAAATAAGCAGTTTGGCTATTTATTGTGGTACCAGCTGTGGTCTTGGCTAAAAAAATCCTATATTAAAAAAGAGTATTATATACATTTGCTGAATGCTGATATGTTTAATAAGGTGCATACAAACACCAGTAAAAATGCAGGTTGGTTTATAAAATCTATACTATGGTACTTATACTACATGCTTTATGCAGGATGAAATGTATAATCATTTGTTGCAAAGAATTGTAGACAAAGGATAGAGAAACATAACATGATGGGAGACAAACCCTGATCATATCTGAAAGAGGTGCTAAATAATTATCCAAAATACATCCCTAAAACTATGCAAAATGTACAGTGAATACAATCAATGCTGAAAATACACAGTAATTGCCATTAAACTTTACATTGGGGTGAAAAATTCAGGGCCTGCAGGACGGATGTGGCCCATGGGGTGCTTAGATCTGGCCTGCGGGGCCACCATGGAAACAGTGAAGGACTGGTCTGTGGTGCTTCTGCCAGTAAAAACAGAGTATGGCCATCCAGAGCTCGGTTTCTGCTGGCAGAAGGTTGCAGGAGGCCATCGCAGCAGAAAACGGAGCTCTCCAAGGCTGTGTGCAGTCCTCCTGAGCACCGTTTTCTCTGGCACAGAGTTGCAGGAGGCCGTTGAAGCCGAAAACTGAGCTAGGGAGCCCATTTTTGCTGGCAGAGTGCTCGAGCCTCCACAGGCGCCCCCGACACAAGTGATGTCGAGCTGGCCATGCCCACCCTGGCCATGCCCCCCCCCTCGAGGTCAAACACCACCCTGATGCGGCCCTCAATGAAGTTGAGTTTGACACCCTTGCTTTAGATGAACAAAATATTTGAACCAATGGAATAATTCATTTCCTCCCTTTGTAATGTAGGGCTTGCCAGGGTGTCATCTGAACGAAGGAACATAGGAAGATCATCATATTCTGAGATTACAAGTTAGCTAGTAGAAAAGAGACATAGAATACAATATGCTGTATCATTTTGGATAAAATAGATAATATAAGGAGTTGTATCCGATAACTTTCCAGTACTGTATAACTACAAACCCAAACTTCATTGAAGCAGTTAGCATAGGGCAATGACGACGAACATTTTAGGGACCGAGTGCCCAAACCGGAACACATGTACATGTGCACCAGGGGTGGGTTCCTGCCAGTTCTAACCTCTTCTATAGAAGAGGTTCCACAAATCTACCGTGCCATTTAGAACCGGTTACAGCTCCCTCCCCCTGCCCGTCCGCACCACGCTTGCCCCGCCTGCCGCTCACTGATTGGTTGGCTCACCAATTGCTCCGCCCGCCTCTAAGAGTTCTATCTAAACCTTAATGTTTTAAAGCTGTCAAGTTTGAACATCCCTGGGGTTTCTTTCTAAAGTGTTAGGGGTGCAAAGGTCTTGTAACTCGACAGCTTTAAGACTTGCATGCTTCAAATGCCAGAGTTTCTGAGCCAACATTTTGGTTGCTAAGCAAGAGCGTTGTTAAGTGAGTTTCACCATATTTTACAAGTTGGCCATGCCCACCCAGTCACATGACTGTCAAGCCACTCCCACCCAGTCACATGGCTGGCAAGCCACTCCCACAAAGCAGGCCACTCCTACAGAAGAGGTTCTAAAAAATTTTGAAACCCACCACTGATGTGAATGCATTTGCGAGAGCTAGAGCATTGGAAACCCCAAGACCAGTTGGCCGGTGTGCGCATGCCTGTTTTTTCAGCCATTTGGGGGGCATTTTTTCAGCCCTTTTCAGGCTGTTTTCAGGCCATTTTTTGGCTTGAAAACAGTCTGAAAAATGGCCTGAAGGCCCAACAAATAGCCTGTTTTTTAAACCAATAGAGCAGCTGGTGACAGCACGTGTGCCCACAGAGAGGGCTCTGCATGCCACCTCTGGCGAACCTATGCCATGTGTGCCATAGGTTCACCATCACGGGTATAGGGAATGCCAGTGGAGGACAGAAGGAGAGCCAATGAAGGAGAGCCAATGAATATTTGTAGCTCAGAGTTGAAATGAGGAGTTCTTGGTGCTTTCTGAGCTTGGTTGTTTTTTGCAGAAGTCTTAGAGACCAACTCACTAACATTGACAGGGAAAGCTACTAGAATACAAATGGACATCAATACAATAGCAGACTTGGAAGGGACCTTAGAGGTCTTCTAGTCCAAGCCTATACCATTTCAGACAAATGGCTATCCAACATCTTCTTAAAGACTTCCAGTGTTGGGGCATTCACAACTTCTGGAAGCAACTTCTGTTCCACTGATTAATTGTTCTAACTGTCAGGAAATTTCTCCTCAGTTCTAAGTTGCTTCTCTCCTTGATTAGTTTCCACCCATTGCTTCTTGTTCTACCCTCAGGTGCCTTGGAGAATAGTTTGACTCCCTCTTCTTTGTGGCAACCTCTGAGATATTGGAACACTGCTATCATGTCTCCCCTAGTCCTTCTTTCCATTAAACTAGACATACCCAGTTCCTGCAACTGTTCTTCATATGTTTTAGTCTCCAGTCCCCTAATCATCTTTGTTGCTCTTCTCTGCACTCTTTCTAGAGTCTCCACATCTTTTTTACATCGTGGCGACCGAAACTGCATGCAGCATTCCAAGTGTGGCCTTACCAAGGCATTATGAAATGGTATTAACACTTCACGTGATCTTGATTCTATCCCCCTGTTTATGCAGCCTGAACTGTGTTGGTTTTTTTGGCAGCTGCTGCACACTGCTGGCTCATATTTAAATGGTTGTCCACTAGGATTCCAAGATCCCTCTCACAGTTACTACTACTGAGCAAGGTACCACCTATACTGTACCTGTGCATTCCTTTTTTGTTGCCTAAATGTAGAACCTTACTCTTTTCACCATTGAATTTCATTTTATTAGATAGTGCCCAATGTTCAAGTTTGTCAAGATCCTTCTGTATCTTAAGCCTATCTTCTGGAGTGTTGGCTATTCCTGCCAGCTTGGTGTCATCTGCAAATTTGATGAGTTCCCCATTTATTCCCTCATCGAAATCATTGATGAAGATGTTGAAGAGTACTGGGCCTAAAACAGAGCCTTAGGGTACTCCACTGCATACTTCCCTCCATATAGATGCAGTTCCATTGAGGACTACCATTGAGTGCGGTTGGTCAGCCAGTTACGAATTCATCTGGTGGTGATGCTGTCTAACCCACATTTTTCTACTTTATCTAGTAGTAGGTTATGGTCTACTTTATCAAATGCTTACTGAAGTCCAAGTAAATTATATCGACGGCATTCCTCTGGTCCACTAATTTTGTCACTTTGTCAAAGAATGCAATAAGATTAGTCTGGCATGATCTGTTTTTGACAAACCCATGTTGGCTTTTGGCTATTACTTTGTTTACTTCTAGGTGTTCGCTAATTCTTTGCTTGATTATCTTTTCCAGAATCTTTCCTGGTATGGAGGTCAGGCTGATAGGTCTGTAGTTTCCTGGATCTATTTTTTTTCCTTTTTTGAAGATGGGAACCACATCAGCTCTTTTCTAGTCCTCTGGCAGTTCCCCGGTGCTCCAGGAACTCTGAAAGATGTAGTTCAGTGGTTCTGAGATCTTGTCTGCCAGTTCCTTCAGAACCCTGGGGTGTAATCCATCCGGTCCTGGTGATTTGAAATCAAACCACTTTCCTTACTAGCACTGATCATTTACCTAGTTTGGGTAATGAATTGTCTGCAAGGAAAAAAAAAACAAGCTGACAGAGCAACTCCTCAGAAGTAGAGCTGCTACTAAGACAATGATCAGATGAATGCGATTTGAGTCCGGGCCTAGAAACTAACTTGAGAAAACATCTCAGACAAGAATGTACTTAGTCCACACATGTATAAAGTGAAGGAAGAGGAAAGGCTGTTCAGATTTGCAAGATTCTGCTACTATAGCTATTACAATAAAAGTCTTGACACATATGGAGTTGGTGTCTTAGTTTGGTCTACTTTATAGGGCCAATAATTGACAATTTAAACCTGGAATGATATGGGAAGGAATACAATGTGAAAAGGGTCCCAAGTGCATTACTTGGAGTACTGACAATAGTTACGATAGGAGCCTTCACTGCAAGAACACATATATGTTGAGAGGAAACTTTATTGAAAGAACATATGGGCACTGATTAGAAAACCATAACTGTGGGCTGTCAGTCCTAAGAAACAAAGAAAAACTCAGCTCATAAAAAGATCCTTGAATCTAAATCGGAATACCTTAAAAGCAGGGGTGAAAATCAACAGGCTCTGACAGGTTCTAGAGAATCAGTAGCGTAAATTTTGAGTAGATCGGAGAATCGGCAAATACCACCTCTGGCTGGCCCCCAGAGTGCGGTGGAAATGGAGATTTTGCAGTATCCTTCCCCTGGAGTTGGGTGGGAATGGAGATTTTTCCCCTGCCATGCCCACCAAGCCATGCCCACAGGACCAGTAGTAAAAAGAAATTGAATTTCACCACTGCTTAAAAGGAGCAGACACAAACGAAATCTCAAAGAACAAAAGATTGCAGCTTTAAAAGCCAAAAGTAGAAAACAAGTAAGTAGTAAGTACGAAGGAGAATAAGAACAGAGACCTCAAAAGCAACCGAAAGAGCTGGAGCTGATGATAGAAGTCAAAGATACAGCAGGTAACAGAGCTGTAACAGGGCCACTTGGACACCAGAGTCATAAAAAGCTGGAGTTAAGGTAAACATAAACATGCGGTTCAAAAAATACATCACAAGCGAAAATATCGGTATTTTGGAGAATGTATGAAATGTATATTTTAAGAGAATATATATTATACATTTCTCTCTATACGTTCCAGTGTGTATGTGATTTTTGGTGTGGATTATCAAAGAGTGTAAACCAATTAAGTAATTGAGAATTGCTATGTGTAGCATTCAAAATATTAGAATAGGATCAGAAAGACCCAGATACAGATTTACCCTTAGTTTTGGAAACTCTCTGTGTAACTCTGGGCCACACATCCTCTCTCAGATCGATCTACTTCACAGAGATTTGTTTTGGGAAAAAAATGGAGGAGAGAATCCATAGGGAATTGCTTCCTGGAACTTCCAGAGGAAAGGTAAGCTATACATCTAAAGGATATATAAATAGATAATTGATATGTCACGATGATCCTTATATACAGACTCCCATTAGCAATATTGGCTGCATACTAGAGTAAGGATTTCTCGATTCTAAAAGTAAAATCCAGAACTAACCTTTCTTGTTATCACTGGGATGGCTAAGGAAGTCTGTAATCATCACTGGATATAAGGAAAATATGAGGAAGATCTGAGCTGGTCTTCTTGGACTTAAGTTGAATATTTCTCTCATTGCTGCAACCATAAAAAGACCATGGCTATATCCATGGATTCAGCCAGTTCTCATCTATTCGGGAGAACCGGTTGTTAACTTCCTAAGCAGTTTGGAGAACAGGTTGTTGGAAGAAATCTCATTTTAAGGAAGGCAGGAAGGAAACATTCTGGTGTTGTTTCTAGCCTAATCTTTATTGCCCTGCTTATAGAAACTGCCTCTCCAGTTAACCCTTATTACATTGTAACAGCTAAGGCGAAGTGCCCATTGACATGAGTGAAGTTGAGTTGGCCACGCCCACCCAGTCACACGACCTCTGAGCCGTGCCTACCCAGCTGGTCTTTAGGGCAGAGAACCAGATCTTAAGTTATTTGAATCCCACCACTGGCTATATCCTTCTCTTTTCACTATATGCTAAGCTTTTGCATGAGTGTTTCCATTTTTCTAGACCAAGGATTTGTTTTAGAAGTCATATTGTCTAATCATGATTAAAGCTCTGCTTTCCTTTGATGGACAAAGTCCATGCCTACCTGATCAGTGTGTGCAAAAGGATTGTAGAAAGTTAGCACCCTCCTCCAGAAGAATGGAATATTTGGGGAAATATTAAAAAGGCAGAATATTATACTTCCCTAAAGGAGAAATGGAGAAACATGCTCTTGGAGACAGAAAGCAGCCCCCATGTCTTTCTTAACAGCCCCCAGCAAATATTTTTTGCCCATTCAGAAACTATTCAGAAACAGCCCCAGTTTCGCTGCCCCAAGCAGAAACTGAGGAGACCAGCTTTTGGGTGTTTCATCTTCAGTCACTTTTATAGCTATAATTCTCAGTATTAACAATAGCTTAGCTTCTTTATTTTCTATAGGATCCTTCCTATTTAAACACGTTGGCTACTATTTTGTGCCAGACTTAATGCTATCTCAAGCCATTGTATGAATGTTGTGGGATGGACTGTTACAAGGAATAGGGAAGAGGAGTTTTAAAAGATTTTATATGTTTTATATGTTTCTGCACATCCACAATACTAACTCCACGCATGCACAGTGTCCTCCTTCTCCATCTCCCCAAATTGGAAAGAGGAGCATAATTACATTTTTCAACTTTCCATTTGTTATATTACAGTATTCCATGGACTTGTGGCATGCAATACTTTTTTCCTCACTTATTTATTCTCCACCTTGTTTTTAAAAAAAGATAGGAAATGTTTAGCAATATTGTTGACCTCTGTTCTTTGTGAATAACTTAGCATATTGTGCTTTTTGACATTATGTTCATTAGAAGAAGAAATAGATTTTCATTGCCACTGAATTAACCCTAATTGCAGGAGTTTAAACTTATGTGAGGCTAAGGGTCATATCCTGAAAACCCTGCTTGGATAATGAGATAGTTCTTCAGTTAATGTCATTATATGCTTGCATTTCTTGGCCAGTGTCTCAGATTCTGTGGAAAACACAATTATTTGGAAGAAGGTTCTCCTGAAAGGGGTGTATTTCAGTTTAGTTTTCTGTAAAAGGTACAAATAGAACATTATTTCAATTTTAAATTGTACTAGAAAGGCAATTGAGTCTCACATTCATATTTGCATAGGACTGAAAGATTGGGACAGCATCCCCTCTGCCAGCCTCTACTTTCCTTGCGTGCTATCAGCTACCATAGAAACGGGGAGGGAAGGGGAATTACTGGTGCTGGAGGAGTATGAAGAAGGGAGTTTTATTTTCACCATCTTCTGCGCACGCTGGTGGCCTGTGTTTGGACTTGGTCAAGGCCAACCATCTCGCATACCAACTTGATGAGGCTTTTTGATGATGCACCCCACATGACACTTTGAGGAGTTGCAGATTGGACATTGGGTTGGGAAATTGGGGGGGGGGATGCTGGGTAAACATTTGATATGTACATGTTTGCACCTTTTTGGCTCAGATCTTGCTTTCCTTTTTTGCTGCTTTCAGTTCATATCTAGTAAAAGTACTTTATCTCTGTTCAAATGGAGTTGAGGTTTTTCTTTCTTGGATATTGAAGGAGGCATGCCTGACACCCTCATGGCCTTATGATAACATGATCCTTACATAAGTCTTAGTATCAACTCTTCTCTCACTCCATAGAAGAGGCTGAAAAGAGACATTATGTAATATGGAAAATAGAATAGAATAGGAAAACAGAATTGGAAGGGACCTTGGAGGTCTTCTAGTCCAACCCCCTGCTTAGGCAGGAAACCCTATACCACTTCAGACAAATGGCTATCCAATCTCTTTAAAACTTCCAGTGTTGGAGCATTTACAACTTCTGGAGGCAAGTTCTTCCACTGATTAATTGTTCTCACTGTCAGGAAATTTCTCCTCAGTTCTAAGTTGCTTCTCTCCTTGATTAGCTTCCACCCATTGTTTCTTGTTCTACCCTCAGGTGCTTTGGAGAATAGTTTGACTCCCTCTTCTTTGTGGCAACCCCTGAGATATTGGAACACTGCTATCATGTCTCCCTTAGTCCTTCTTTCTCTTAAACTAGACATACTCAGTTCCTGCAACCGTTCTTCATATGTTTTGCCCTCCAATCACCTAATCATCTTTGTTGCTCTTCTCTGCACTCTTTCTAGAGTCTCAACATCTATATGAACTATAGCATTATAGTTTACTTTATAATATAAGGTACCTATTGTGGTGAAATGTAGTCTGGAGTTTCAGGAGTGAGGGGTTGGTTCCCAGAGGGCAAAGAGACAGCATAGCTTAGAATGTCTGGTAAACAGGGAGAGGACAAAGACAGACCCTCCTTAGCAATTCACAAAGTATATCCGTAGTGATACAGATAGTTGTTTTAGACTGGCAAGATTCTATCTGTAGGCAAACAACAATAAAGAAACCACTCAGAAGTAACTCCATGTGTCATTCTTGTTCGGTTGGACCTGATATCAATCTTGCCAAACTCATGGCGGTCATGTTATGCACCTTATCACTGATCAGCTGGAGAGTATGTTATCTTAGTAGGAGAAAGGAGCACAGAAGTTAAGAAATTCATAGTGTTGTGGCCTGCCAGTAGCTAGTGGAGCTGGCAGCAGATTCAGACAGTGAGGAGGTTGGGGAGGAACATGAATCTAAACACAAATATGCCTTGATAATCCTGTTCTCTATTAATTTCCCTAATCCTCTTTTAAAGCTATTTCAATTAGATGCCATCGTCTCATCCCTTCTTCAATAGATTTCCACCCATCGGGTTATGCGCCGTGTGAAGAAATTCTTTCTTTTGTCCTAAATTTCCTTTCAATTAGTTTCTTATGTGATTTGGAAGTATATTTTCCTCCAGGAAACAATGATCGTGAGCTTCTTCTAATAGATATTAGCATTCATCAGTTCTCGTTTCAACCCTCATTGGGAAAGTTTTGTCGTGACCCTAAAATAAATGTGGTGAGATGCAACCCACAAAGAAAGCTTTAAGGGAAAAGAGATGGCTTGCTGAGAAAGAGGATGCTCTGAACATAATGGGGTTGCTATATCACATCCTCTATTATTCATTGCCCTCTCTTTTTGCAGGGTCAGTTTGCAACTACAAAGATTAGACTACAGGCTTCTCCTTTCATCAGTTTCGAGAACAGATTTACTGGATTGCAATTCTTCGCATGTGGCTTATATATGATATAGGTAGTACATGGAATACAAAGAAATCTTTGTAGGATGAGCTTCTGTTACTTGGTTAAAATCATCCAGAAATAAAAGAGTAAGACCAAATAAGCCTGTTCAGCTGCGGACTGTTGCAAAGAAAGAATTAGCAATGTTTTGTAGTCTTGCCTTCAAAAGTCACGTTATTGTAAAACAACAACAACAACAGAAAAGGCTGCATAGTTAAAGTGTGTAAACTTCAACTTACATTTCACTGATTGTGGCAATATAGCTGCTTCTATAAAGTATTGATAATCACTATGTTTTAAAAAGATGGATGAATATGGGAGGTATGAGAATGACCAGGGAAGAAGGATTTAAGGGAAGATCAGTAGGCCTTTTGTAGCCTGCCTCTCTTCAGAAGTCATCCGATTGCAGTTCTCCGAGTTCCCAGGAAATATATCCAAAGTTTCAGAATAGTTCATAATAGATCATAGAACAATTGGGCTTGAAGGGACTTTGGAGATCTTCTAGTCAAGCCTCAGCTCAAGTAGGAGCCCATATACCACTCTGGACAAATGGCTGTCCAGTATCTTCTTGAAAACCTCCAAATGGTCCATTGATTAATTGTTCTCAATGTCAAGAACTTTCTCCTTAGTTTTTAATGATCTTGCACCTGTTACTTCTTGTTCAGGTGCTTTTGGTTTTATTTAGTTTGTCAAACATGTATAATATAACAGGTATAAGTATAAACATGGGCATGAACAAGGGAAATGAGTACAAATAAATAGGGCCAGTAGGACGGTAGGCATGCTGATGCGCTTATGCATGCCCCCTTTACAAACTTCCTAGAAATGGGTTGAGATCCACGGCAGATGGTTTAAGGTTGAAGCTTGGAGCAGGGGTTGAGGATCTAACAACAGAGTCAGGTAGAGCATTCCAGGCATTGACCACTCTGTTGCTGAAATTGTATTTTCTGCAATCAGGTTTGGAGCGGTTAACCTTGAATTTGTATCTATTGTTTGCCCATGTATTATTGAGATTGAAGCTGAAGTAGTTGTTGACAGGTAGGATGTTGTAGCAGACAATTTTGTGTACTGTGCTTAGGTCAGACCGTAGGTGGCGTAGTTCCAGGTTGTCCAAGCCCAAGGGATAAGGTATTCTATTGTGAGCAGAGGAATGGAATACTCTTCTGGTGAAATACCTCAGGACCTGCTCAATTGTATTAATGTTTGATATACAGCATGGATTCCAGCCAGAGCTGAATTCAAGAATTGGTCTGGCAAAGGTTTTACTTTGGAGAATGGGTTGACCCCCACTTCTCTGTGACAACACCTCAAATATGGGAAGACTGCTATCTTATCACCCCTAATCCTTCTCTTTGTTAGAGTAGACATACCTAGTTCTCTCAATCGTTCATCGTATAATTTAGCCTCCTTAGTTCTTCTCATGCTCCACTGACCCTGATGGATACCAACCATTACTGCCTTTAGTGTATTATCTAGGTAGCAAAACATTTATTCATCAACCAATGGAACAGGATTGTATTGGTTGATAAATAAATCATCTGAGAATAAGGAAGAAGCCATTTGGTTCACATTTTTGGGTGGACCTCCCTCATGTGGGTTTCTCTCAGCATTGCTCAGATCTCTCTTCAGTTGCTTCATTTCCCTCAGCTCAGTAGAAAGCCAAGAGTCCATCTCAGATTGGCACACAATGAAAAAGGCACCAAGAAACAATCCTGTCTAATGTCCATTTTCCAAAAGCTGACCAGACATTCAAACAGATCTGGTTTCCAGATCATGAGGTAATCCCTAAGTGCCATTTAGAAACTCTTTAGAGCCATCTTGTCCTTGTGGCAAGACTAGAGTTGATTTCCCATAATTTTACCACTGAAACTGTGAGCGTATGCGCGTGCATGCTCACTTTGTGAATGCATGTGCCTTTCGCACAGGCACACGTCCTTCCATGCACATTGTTTGCTCACGCATGCAGCTTGCACGCATGTGCGTGGCCTAGAAAAGGTGGCTAAATAGGATGGCATAGACCTGGGGCACCCGCAGGTCGCCACTACAGGTTATACCGAACCAGTCCGAACCAGCTGAATACTACCACTGGGCAAGATATCTTAGTAAATCCATTCTCTCTATGATTACTAGGACTCCCATCAGCCATTTAGTCCAAGGAAGAGATCTTGTTCTTTGTATAAGTATCCTCAAAGAAAAAAAAATCTTGCTTCTCATATTAAATTAAGTGAAACAGGCTCAGCTGTAAGTTGGAATTAATAAGGGAATGAAATGTGTGTGTGAATGACATTTTTCCCTCATGATTATAGCGTGGCATGATTATAACTGAATATTTATTATTAGTGATTATTCGGACTTCTCACATTTCTCTCTCAGCTCACGCTGTAAGTGTTTGGTGCGGTAATGCTAGGATGAAGGGGAAACTTCAGTTTTTCTCCACCCTATCTCTTTTCACACTGGAATTAAGAAATTTTGTCATGTACTTTTGTTGTGCTTCTTCAGTAACCATGACTCACCTTAATACCACAGTTTGACATTAGAAGTCCCTCCAGAGAGGAAGAAAATCATTGAGGAATGAGTTGGATAAAGGTTATTAAACCGGCACTTAAAATTCCAGTCCTGCACATTTTATTTTAGCTTCTAATTAAATGCCAAGTACGGAGAGGCAGAATTTTTTTTAGTATACACACATGCTGATTACACCTTTATCAGAAGGAGAAGATTCCAGAGGGAATTTTAATTTTATTCCCAAGACCTAACTTTTCCTTCGCTGGTGTGTTGAATGCTCTTTCTCCAGAACCTGTGGGAACAGGTGGCCTTGACTTCTGCTCATTCAGCCATATGGATCTCCAAGCCAAATACAAGTGTCTTTGCTGTGGAATATGCCAGAGTTTAGTGTGGGAATGAGATCTGTCTGAGGAATCAGCCTGTGAAATTTCAGCAGAACTGGTAGCTGAATATAAGCTAATTGTTTAAATAAGGCATTATGATGTGAGTTAATAACATGTGCATTTGTCAGTGCTTATAAAAGTTTCATTTAGAATCCCATCGGACTCTTCCTAAGTGTTAACTTAAATCTTAGTTTAACGTGAGTGGAAGGCGCTTATCAGCTTTCCAATTACTTTCCATCCTCTGGATTATAATAAATAAGAGAGAAGAAACCGGAAGAAACAAACTATGTTAAATTGCTTTGGCACCAAAGAATCAATACTGAGCATTTGGGTTTAAACTGAAGTAAATATTTAATCAAATTTGATTTAAAATATTTAAAATGTTGTCAACGTAGGGGAAATGGAGACATTTCAAGATATGGATATGTCTAGTTTAATCAAAAGAAGGACTAGGGAAGACATGATAGTAGTGTTCCAATATCTCAGGGGTTGCCACAAAGAAGATGGAGCCAACCTATTCTCCAAGGCACCTGAGGGTAGGACAAGAAGCAATGGGTGGAAACTAATCAAGGAGAGAAGCAACTTAGAACTGAGGAGAAACTTCCTGACAGTTAGAACAATTAATCAGTGGAACAGCTTGCCTCCAGAAGTTGTGAATGCTCCAACGCTGGAAGTTTCTAAGAAGAGATTGGACAACCATTTGTCTGAAATGGTATAGGGTTTCCTGCCTGCGTAGGGGGTTGGACTAGAAGACCTCCAAGGTCCCTTCCAAGTCTGTTGTTCTGTTCTATTCTATTCTTACAAATGCGGGTGGAAAGAGAAAAGAAAAAATTGTTTTTTTGGAATAATAAAATATGCTAGCATGTAAAAATGTGGATATATTATTAGATGGAAAATGAAAGTTGGGTATGGGAGGAGAAATATGAATGTAAATTGAATGCATTTGCTTTAGCTAGCAAGTAGCTGTGGCTAACGAGATGAGTAGTGTATAAATTAAATAAATAAATAATAAAATAAACTATCAAACAAATAATACTAACATATGTGTTAATTAACAATAGTGTGTATGTATAGGGGAATGGAACAGATAGGATCAAGAAGGAATGAGGGAGGGCACAAGTTGTTACTTCTGTCATCTCTGGACATTCAAGCCATCAAGTGTCAAATAAATACTTGACAATCCATTCACAAACACCAATAGAAGGATTTCTGGAGAGAGTGCCTGAATCCTGAAGAAAGCGGATTAGTCAAAATAAGAGAATGCAGACTTAATAGGTGCAGACAAGCATTGACATTTCACTACTCGGACTGCTATTTCAGATAGAAACCTGAATGAAGGCTCATACCTTTGTCAAGCCATCATAATTCTTTCACCCTTTTTTTGCCAAATTTCCATCTCTTTTTGCCTTTCATTTACATTACATATACATAAAATATTACAATCCAATTCCCTTGACACCAAAAAAGAAAAAAGAAAAACAGCAAGGATTACGAGAAGAAAATCCATTTCGTTTGATCCCTTTTCTTTCAGAGCATTATTTTCATTCCTTGTATTATTATGCTCTCTCTCTCTCTCTCATTTTTAGTGGGAAATTAAATGCATTAATTTTGGAAGTGAACAACATTCCTCATTTTTATCTGGGCCCCAAACTTTCTATTATAGTGCACTAGCTGATAATCCGGCATTGCCTGGGTATTTATTTATAGGGGGAAAATATCCGGACCAAACGTAATTTCTAATGTTGGATTTTCCCCCTTACCAGAGGGAGCCCTCTTGTGAAGTACTGTGAAGCCATTACCATGGCAACTCCACTCTGCTGTACAGTAGAAGCCATTTTACAGCACAACAGGCTGTATCTTAACAGAATACACACCTCGAGGGTTGTTAGGGGTGTCTAACCCTAACCCTAACCCCCACAGGTTTTTTTTTCCAGAGAGTAAGTCATCTGTGTACTAAGTTTGATTGAAATTGCTTGAGGCATTCCAGAGTTATGCTGGAACACACACACGTGTGTGTGCGCGCGCACACACACACAAACACACACATAATGTTGAACTGGTTTTTTGTTTGTTTGTTTAAATTCTCTAGGATTATGAATGGGTGCGTCAGACTAAACAGCTATATAGATGCTATTTTGAAGACTTATGCTGAACTAGACATATTCCAGATAATAATAGCTATTTTAAAAGCTTGAGCATATCAGAAGAGCAACGAGAATTATGATAAAATAATTTCTTGTCCTACCTCCCCTCTCAATCTTTTGTGATGTAGAAAGCCTATCTTGAAATATTGATTGTTGGCTTAAATCAGACTCAGTGGTGTTTCTTTCCCATACTAATTTGGTTGGGTAAAGTAATTTTCTTTCAAAATGTAAATTTGGTTTATTGATATCGTGTCATGTGAGTTCATTAAAAAATATTTGGAATTAGCTTTAAAGGGGAAGATTCAGTTCCTGGAATCTACTCTTGAGAAGAACTACATCCAGAGATGACAGAACATCTATTGGCATGAAAAATGTTCCAGTCTCACATCCCAAAGGATAGCTTGATGGAAGACTGCTCAGAATAAGCCAGTTATTAATATTTAGAATCCAAATTGCAGTGATTATCACTCTGGATTTGAGCCCATCAATTGGAGATCAAATTTTGGTGAAATTATACTGGATACTTTTAAATGAGCACCTGCATGCATGTGATATAATAATATGAATGAGATAATTAAAAGTAGTACTGGTATTTATTATTATTTTTCCTAATAATGTTATTAGATTTTTTAAAAGGATGGTTACTGTTTATTGGGGAAATGGAAAAATATTTGTGGAATATTCCTTTCTTTGTTTTTCCCATATTTACTTATGGAACAGTTTTTATTGAGACATTGGGTAGGAATTAGAAGGAAAAAGACCATGAATATCTGTATTAAAATAGAGATGGTTTTCAACTTTAATTAAGATAATCTACAAAATGTAAATAGGCCAAGATATAAGGAAACCAAGTTTAAACTATTTGGTTATATTATTATGATTATAATTAATACAAGTGTTATCACATTATAATCCCTATTATGGGTTCATGTGTTAATACTTACCATGGATTTTTTCTGGTCTTTGTCTGTGTAACTGACATACTCTGTATTCATACACACACACACACACACACACACACACACACACACAAACACACACACACACACACCAAAAATCACTTTGAAAATTGCATTGGGAAGAAAAAAACTTTTAAAACTTATAAAGATTGACAAAATACTAGTCTGGAGAAATGTGGATGTGAAGGCAAGAAGGTACGACCTTGAGGAACAGGAGGAAGAGCTGCTACCAAGACAACAGTCTGATAAAAGAAATCGGAGTCTGGACCAGATCTGTAACCCAGGAAAGCATCCAGACAACACCCACTTTACCTCTCACCAAGCTAAAGAGAGGGAAAGCACATTTAGGCTTACAAGAGCCTGTTATTATAACCTTATAACCTTATAATAAAAATGGCATTAGCATGCATGACTTCAATTTCCTAGTCCAGTCTACCTTGAAGGATTGACAGTGAAGGAATTGAAATGACAATGAAGCTGTGCAGGATAATTTCACAGCTCAGTGAAAGAAGATTTGAGGAAGATCCAGATTCAGTTCTCCAGTTTTCCCATCAATATGATCAAATGCACCTCCATCTTCTACCCTGGGAAGCTCTGAGAGAGAAGAACAAAAACCATGTCAACCAAGATGGGCAAATAACATTAATTCTTCTGGAAGGCTATAGGACCAACTTGCTCAATAACATTTACAGTTAGTATACTGACTTTACCTGGTAGAGGGGATTATGGCAGTGGTGGAATCCCTCCTCAAGACAGACATTATGTTTTTCAACATAATTCATTTCCTCCATGTTACGGTCCTTTGAAATCAACTGCAATAGCAATAGCATTTAGACACACACACACACACACACACACACACACACCACTTCACAGTGTTTTTCAGCCCTCTCTAAGCGGTTTACAGAGTCAGCATATCACCCCCCAACAATGTGGGCCCCCATTTTACCAATCTTGGAAGGCTGGAAGGATGAGTCATTCTTGACCTGATGAGACTCAAACTGCAGGCAGCTGGCAGTTAGCAGAAGTAGCCTGCAGTACTGCATTCTAGCCACTGTGCCACCATGGCCCACTGCAGCCATCAAGGTTCCCTTACATTATGGGAGTAAGAGGTTTTATGGGAAAGCGAGGAACTCACTCCAGAGACTAGGATGAAGATCAGAAGGTTTGGTTTGGTTTGATTTGATTTGATTATGATGAGCCGGGAGTATTGTTTCAATAGCTGACCAATTCAGCTGATCTCAGATCCAGATGCATACATACATACTTACATACATACATACATTGTGTGAGTGTGTGTGTATTAACTTGATCAAGAAAAGTCAGGATGCCAGGTAAATCTACATGAGGATGCGACTTTATTAGTCTAAGAAGGGAGGATTTCCCTGATTTATTAGAGCAGATTTTGTAGTGAAATTGATTATAAATGTATTTGCATGATTCAGACAAAATTCAGTTTTGAATCATTTATTTGGTAAATCCTTCTGTTTGCTTGATGAATTGAACTGATTTGTCTCAAACTTTATTTGCTTCCTTGATTTGAATTGGATCGATTTGAATTGGACCCAAGAATTGAAGATTCGAAATAAGCCACTTCTGTCTGAACATCCAACTGATCGGAATCAATTTGGAGAAGTGCTATTCACTTGGCAATCCAAATGGACCACCTGATTTGGCTCAGAAAATCAGCTGGGAGATTTGATCATATCATTTTTATATCACACCTCTGAATCAGACATTGGCAGCCCTTATAAATATGCTGAACTGACTATACAATTCTTGTTGTGCCGTGTGAAAAATAGCTCAAGTTATTCTTTTTGTATTGCTTTCTACCCTGAAGTATATTGCAGCCATAGAAAACTGTTGTTGCTTTTTAATCACAACTCACCATCTCTGGGTTGTCCCTTTAGGAAATACTTGTATGTTGTAAGAGAGAAAAATAAATGAAACAAGCATCACACATAGGTGTTATTTGCTCAGACATTGTTTGTACATCAGTTGGCTCAAATTAAGCTTTCTTAACATTCAACAGTAAAGTTATACAAGCATTCCAAAAAAATTGAAAGGGTTGGGGTGAGGGTCAGCTAATTTTTCATACAACCATACTTTTAAGTATGTACAGAGCTCAGATTGTTGTCAGCCCCGAAAAGGATTAATATTTTTGCTTTGCGCATGAAAGAAGGTCAGTGTAGCTTTAAAAAGCTCTTTAAACCCCAGCAATTCTTAATTCGTAAAAGTTAGTAGTGCATTACAAGAAAGAAGCAAATTCCTATCAAAAAGCTAGATGTTTCCAATTTTGCCTCTAGCATCTACACTCTTGTATTAAATAGATGAAACTAAATGAACAGTGGTGTCTCCAGTAAATGTCACCCTAGTAAATTGCCATAAAAAAAGAATAGGATTTAATGTACAATCATTCCTGTTCCCAATCAATCAATCTAACTGCTGCTTGAATTTGCAGCTTTTAATAACTTCAGCAAAAGATTGTACCTAGTTCTATTATGTTTTAATATTCTTCCTTCCTTCCTTCCTTCCTTCCTTCCTTCCTTCCTTCCTTCCTTCCTGCCTGCCTGCCTGCCTGCCTGCCTGCCTGCCTGCCTGCCTGCCTGCCTGCCTGCCTGCCTCCTTCCTTCCTTCCTTCCTTCCTTCCTTCCTTCCTTCCTTCCTTCCTTTCCTTACCTTTCCTTCTCCTCCCTTCAATTCTGCCCAATTCTGGGAGATTGCTTAGGCAACTCCCTGCAGTTTTCTTGGCAAGATTTTATAACAGTGATTTGCCCTTGCCTAGGACTGAGAGAAAGGGTCTCAAGTTTACCCAGCCAGCTTTGTTCCAGGTGATATTAGATCTCACATCTTTTGGTTTCTAGCCTGATGCCTTAACCACTACAACAAACTAGCTCTTCTTTCTCTTTCTTAATCTTAGGCAAATCCTGGCTGACAGTGCAGCTTGAGTGGAGTAGGGAATTTCCCCAGTATAATTACAAGACTCTGTCTTGGTTTAAATAAGAAAAAAAAACCTCTAGTCATTCTGTCTGTCTGTCTGTCTGTCTAATTTATATAGCTGCCTATCTCACAAAACAAGTGTAATGTATGGCTATATATATTTTATTATTATTATATACTTTATTGATTAAACATGAAACTCAGTCAACTGAACATTCAAAAATGCATCACAAATACCATTGACTGGTGCTAATGGTTGATATGGGTTGCTGCCAGCATCCTAGATATCAATCAAGTATCTTCTTAAAATACATGATGTCCCTAGTAGTGCAGTTTTTTGCAGTTCTGCTGGTGTTACTGCAGGAAGCTGCAATTTGTTGATGTATCTTATAAAATTCTTGGACATGGTACCAAGTGCACCGATGACAATGGGTATTATGATGATGATGATGATGGTTTTTGCTGTACTCAAATCCAAACGTCTGGCACAATTTCCAGTGAATGAGCTTAGCAAATCAGTCATGGCGTTGTAGGTAGTCAGTTGGTGAAATTATTATTATTATTATTATTATTATTATTATTATTATTATTATCATCATCATCATCATCATCATCATCATCATCATCATCAAACATATTTATTAAAGTTTTCTATGGCTTAATGCAACTTTTGAACCTCATTTTTAAGTCATCGGTTTCAGTCAATAATATTTGTGATACATCTTTAAATGTTCAGTTGACTGAGTTTCATATTTAATGAATGTAACAACAACAACAACAACAACAACAACAACAACAACAATAATAATAATAATCCCTTTCACAGACATTGGAGAAACAGTGCACTATCTAGTTAGGTGCCGCAAAAAGATCGCACAGACTGACTGCATACAACGGCATGACAAAGTAGCAACAATAGTGCAATGGAATATCTGCAAGAACTGCCATTTTCTTGCAAACAAGAACTGTGGAACGATCAAATAGGTAAAGTAACAAAAAATAAAGAAACTAACATTTTTTGGACTTTTACATTTAAACAGGCAAGCCCCTGCCACATAACCCCCCAGATTCAACAATTGTTGATACAAAGGATAAAGTAGTCTGGGTAATGGATGTGGTAGCATCTGGAGCAAGCAGAATAGGAAAGAAAGAAAGATCACAAAATGCAAAATGTGTGGAGCAAATCAAAAACTACAAAGACCTGCAAATAGAAGTAGAATGACAGTGGAAAAAGAAAGAAAGCTCCATGTGTGCAATCCCAAGCTTACATCCTGCAACAACACCTCTAACATCATCAAACATCTGCCTATCCCAGGGTCCCAAATACGAAACCCAGTCTAAACATCTGGATGACTGTGGAACCAACACAGCGGTGGGATTCAAATAATTTAACAACCGGTTCTCTGCCCTAATGATCATCTGGGTAGGTGGGGTTCGGTGGTCATGTGACTGTGTGGGTGTGGTCAACTCAATGTCACTCAGGTCGATGGGCGCTTCACCTTAGCTGTTACAATGTAATAAGGGTTAACGGAGAGGCAGTTTCTGTAAGCAGGGCAATAAAGATTAGGCTAGAAACAACACCAGAACATTTCCTTCCTGCCTTCCTTACAGGATTAGCCCTTTAAAGTGAAGAAAAACAAAAGGAGATTTCTTCCAACAATTGGTTCTCTGAACTACTTAGAAACTTACCAACCGGTTCTCCCGAACAGGTGCGAACTGGCTGAATCCCACCACCGAACCAACCATAACAATATCACCTTCAAAGTTATGCCTCCACTTCCACAGCTACTGAAATGTCACCCCTTCCACAGCTACTGAAGTTCTGAAACACTGCATCAGAAAGATCCAGCCCTGTTTTAGGTTTACTATATTGAGGAAATTTTAAAAGGGATTGGGAAGTCAAATTTCAAGTCATTCGTGGCTTATACAGTTCCCCACTTCTCTTACATATTTGTGATGTTGCACTGCTCTTTCTGCTAGCTCTTGGATTCCACAGGATTTGCATTTTCTTTAATGCAATTTCAAGCTGGTTTCTAGAAAGTTTCTAAAAAGGCACCTACAGATGAAAAGTTGAGTGTTCAAATTCAGAGTGAATGTGAAACTGTCACTTATCTCTTTATGAGCTCAAGCACAAAGGTACTTCTTTGACAAGTATTCCCTTTTTTTCTTTGTTCTGATCAGTTTCTCAAGCTTACCTGTAACTTTCTAAGGAGTCTTCTGCTTGAATTAAGGGATGTTGTCATCCTTCCAGGTTGAGTTGATGCTTACAAGATTGTAAAGAAAGTTTCTTTGGCAAGCTTTTGCAAATCTATTTTTTTTTTAAGATTTCCTGTTTAACGATTGGAGGATGGGAATTCTCTTATTACATTCAAGTCAACTTTGCAAGACTTGAGATGTGTTCCGTTTTGTCTGGTTTGGTAAAATTCCTTGGAACTCAACTCAAGGCTGATCTCGTTAATTGAGTTGATCCTTTGCCATCAGGTTATCCAAGAGGATTTTTAGCATGAAAACATGCTAAAATAGGCCTACTATGGAGTCTCAAAAATGATTATTACCACTCAGTTAACAATATTAAGAAATGAAAATGTGAAATTGTCAGGGTTGGTTACCTTGGTTTTTTTTTAGCTATTATTTTTGCTATGAAGTTTTAAGGTTCTGCACATTCAATTGGAGAAACCTCCTCTAATACTGACTCTTTATTGCTTTGGATAATTGCTTTAAAAATATTTCCAAAAATGAAAATGTCCATTGCGTATCAATGACCTAGCTCCTTAATGTTACATCTATTTAAAAAGAATTGGAACCACCATCCCCAAAAGTCACCCAACGTATTATTACTGCTAGCACTGCTGTGTTGAAAACTAAATAAGCTACAAAACTGCAAATGCTTGTAGAATTCTAAAATGTGTGGTTTTGTTATTGAAAGTTCAATTTAATTAATTGTTTAATTAATAAAAGTTAAGTACAGCATTCAATACTGTTTAGATCAGGTTTTGTTTAAACACTGCTAGGCAGGTAAAGATTCTCCAAATTTGAATGACTTTCACATTCTGTTAATATCTCTTCAGATTCTTAACTCCCATTAAATAAATTGCTATCAATCATTCAGGGCCATTAACATGTAATTCAGCTGACCAATGGCATGGCCAAGCCAGCAACCTTAAACATGTAAACAATATACAAAGACATCAGGGCAGCTTTGAAAAATGTGTATGCATATATTTATTAATGGAGATGAAGAATGTGGATGCTGGAGAAATACTGCTAGTTTAATAAGCCTGCAACTTTTATTTATGAGCACTTAGCAGAAAGTAGCTAACTTTAGCTGGCTCGTTGTGGGTCAAACAAGGATAGTTCAATCAGTATGTGGAGTGGAGAAATTCAGTTTAGCTCCTTACTTCAATTTTTTTTTGGTCAGATGCAAGTGACATGTAGAGTTCAAGCTAACTACTTCATTATGTTCTGCCCATAATACAGGAATCTCCCAGGATTGGTTGGCTGCTCTTGGGAACATATAGATAAGGTTCCATGGAGCTTATAGGGGATCAATTCTGGATCTCTTGTGATTGGGCAATGTTTCAAGACTAATCCTCCACTTGAGACCTCCTCACTGCTAAGCTGGACATTTCCCAACACCTTTTAGGCTAAAATTATTTATCTTTTCACTGTATTGTAGAGATGAGGAAAAATGAGGTTATACAAGGACAACGTTTGTTCGATCTGCCTGCAGAATTACAAAGTCATAAATTGCCCCTTGGTGTTTCTTGTCTGAACTACCTTTTAGAGGGTGACACCTATGATAATGGGAATGGCAGCACCAATCCCACTCCATATTTTTCCCCATAAAGAACATTTTTTCAGCATGTTTTTCAACCTGTAGGAAATGACAGCATCCCTTAGGGCGGGAAACTGTCACACATAGTCACTCCTCATTTTGGTGTAGCATCTGTGTAAAGTAGGTCGAATATTTTCTCTGAAATGATAGCTGATTGCCTCAGCTATTTTGAAAGAACACAGCCCCTCTGTTATTGGCAAAGATATAATACTGTCAAATAAATACATATGTGTGTGCGTGTATGTCTACTGTACATACATAGTTATAATGTACACCCATACTGTCTATGTACACATACAAGGATAAAGAATGTTGATTTTCAAAAGTAAGTTCTTTTTTTTTAAAAAAAAGGGAACTGGTCCAAGTCATTTCTAGATTTCTTTTCTATGTATGTAGTACTTGTCTGGTCCTCCTTTAGTATCTCTTTAACACTGGTACAATGCTGAGTTTGCAAAAAAACATGAAACAAAATTGCAGAAGAAACATAACACATTCATAATAATCAACAGCATTTAAACGAGTTAAAGATCAAAACATTATATTAACTTCCAGGTTGTTTACGGGAAGTTCTCCACTTACAAAAGATCATTTAGTGACCATTCAAAGTCACCGAAGAATAAGGTGACCAACCGTCCTCCTTTAGGGAGGACAGTCCTTCTTTTGTAAGTTCTGTCCTCCCTTGAAAAGTGTCCTCCTACATGTCCTCCTTTTTGATATTTGAAGACTAATCTGTTGCGCGTTATGTGACGTATTTTATTAAACAGTTTTTAATGGTGTTTTTTTACTTCATCGCAAGTATATTGAACAGATATTGAATCTTGTGTTGAATTTTTATCTAAAGAAATGCTAGACATTAAAATAGACGACAATTGTCTCTTTGAAGAAATTAGAAGACTGAATGTATATTTAAATTCTGAAAAATTAATACAATGGGAAAATCAACATGTTGAAATTGATAAAAGATGGGTGGATATTTTCAGCCATTTCAAAAATGAACATATTCCATGTGAACATTTATTTATACTTGTTCAATTTACGTTGTGCTGCCCTGGAACTAATGCAGCAGTTAAAAGAGTTTTTTCAATTGCCAATGATTTTTTGACAAGTGAGAAATCGAGATTGAATGTTGATACTCTAGCTGCAGCACTTGCCGTAAAATTCAATATGAAGGATATTTCTTGTTCAGATATTTCCAATATATTGTTAGAAGATGATACATTGACAAAAATATTAATTCAATGGAAAAGTACTCATTTAAATAATAATTAACAGGCATGTAAGCATAATTACAATATAAAATGTTGCAAATGTTTTTATTATGCATATATCATATTTTAGTGTATTATTGTTGCAATGAATAAAATATTTCTTTTATTTATGATATATTTTTTGCAATTTATTTGTCCTCCTTTTCATTGTAAAAAAGTTGGTCACCTTAGCATTTTGGACAATAGAACGTGTTTTGTCCTCCTTTTCATTGTAAAAAAGTTGGTCACCTTACCGAAGAAAGTGACTTATGACCACTGAAGCATCTCTAGAGTGCCATGATCAAAATCCAGATGTTTGGCAACTGATTCATATTTATGACAGTTGCAATGTCCCTGGATCATATAGTCACCTTTTGCAACCTTCTGACAAGCCAAGTCAATGGGGAGGCCCGACTCACTTAACAACTGTGTTTTACTAACATAACTACTGCAGTGATTCACTTAACAATGGTGGCAAGAAGGATTGTAAAATGGGGAAAAATTCACAACAAATATCTTGCTTAGCAACAGAGATGTTGGGTTCAATTGTAGTCATAAGTGGGCAACTACCTGTACTATCTTTAAAGGATATTATTTCCATCAATCATAAAGAGGTTGTCAGCAAGCAATGGAAATGGACTCCTTTGGAGAAACTTTGCTAGTTGGAGCAGAACCACAACAAGAGACCCTCTTCATAATCTCAATCAAATATGTCTCAGGCTATGTTGTGGCATAGGAAATAACCTTAGAAGATAAGCATGCTCAACCCATAGAAAGTCGTACATAAATTATATTAGGAATCAAATTGGAATATAGTGCTTAACTTAGATATTATACGTTCTAATGCTCAACCTCTATCCATAGGATCTTCAATAGCATGAGAAAAAGTCAAGGAAATATCTCTAAAAAATGTGATAAACACCTTGGAAGGTCAGCTGTTGACTGCAGTGTAGATTTGTAAGTTCCAAACATAGTTTAGTTGGGACAAAGCATCATAAAGGTTTCCCATCTCATGATGGGTTAGGAAGAAAGGAAAGCATAAGGTTACAACATTAATCTGGATTAAGCTTTGCACCATAATGATTATAGTCTGAGATAGGGGGAGAATACAAATAAGATGTTTGTGAATTCATGGTGTCCGGTGTGTGACACTCTAGGTGAAAGCACGTTTACCAGATGTTCAGCTAATACTCTAGTTGATAAGAGGATAACATACTGTACAGAAAAAAGTCTGTATGCTGATCCCTTCACACAAGAAATGATTTAGCAGAAAATATTGATCTCAAATATTTTCCAGTCCTCAGAGCTTTGGTGGGGAAAGGGCTAATTCAATAGGTTTTCTAAAATTTCCCTTAGGATTTTATGCTCTTCACATTTTGAAGCCTGCATGGATATTGCATTCCTGAAGACTGTTAACTGGGTTAGTAGAATGACATTGCTCTTGCTTAATCTTAGATACTACCTATGGCCTGCAATTATTTCCATCAACCACCATTAGACAGGTTAGGATAGTCATTTGGATGTAATACAAAGCTGCAGGAAATCGCAATTCTGGGTCAACAATGCTATACACTCAGTTCCTGGAAAATAAATCAGACCTACTTCAAGTCTTATATGTACACAGATAATTGCAGCTGTGATTGATTGTGGTCTTGGGGAAAAATCAGTATTTATATTCAGCAGAAAAAGAGTAGTATTTAGAAGTATATTAGACTTAATTAGGCTTTAAAAAAACAATAGCAGCTCTAAGTTTGGGGGAAATTAAGAGAAATTCACAGTAGCTGCACATGTAGAAGTCACAGTGTTGTGTATTTTTCCAGCTGATTACCACACTGATGAATGGGTATGCTTGGGGTCATTAGGAAGAAATTTGGTTTTCACACCTGTTGGCATCCTATGGTTCATGTGACGGTACAACTTTTTAATGTTTCAGAATAAATGTTCCATCTGGCTATCACAGGACATAGAAAGCTGAAATTTGATGAACCTTGAACCAGTGGCGGGATCCTGCTGGTTTAACAACCGCTTTGGTGATCGCATGCTTTGTGCACGTGTGCAGTTTTAAGAAAACTTATCTTCCACGTTACTTCTGGGGAGTAACACAGCTGAGGCAAGGCAATCCACTCTGCCACGTGAATCAGCTGAGAGGATATAGATAAGTAAAGCTCAGGGGCAGATGGGCCCACCTGAACATCAGAGCGAACCAGTTCGTTACCCAGCTGATCGTCGGAGCAACTGGTTCGCCTGAACCGGTCCAAACTAGTTGAATCCCACCCCTGCCTTTAACCTGTTCCAGGTCTGTTATTCTTAGACTTCTGAGATCTTTAAACTGATGAAGTAGATTGTGGTCTGGCTTATGAAGACAGAGAGAAACCATTGAGAAGTGCATATGTAGTAATTGAAGATACATTCCCTCATTCTGGAATTTTGACTTACCAATGTTATTTACCAGTGATGGCTAAATCATGGATCTCTACAGCTATCTGATTCTAAGTAAACAAATCAAACCTGATATTATTCATCTGACACATAAAGTAACACAATAGCTTATGGTTTCTTTCTTTCCATTTCTCTCATTTCAGGGTGATTCATTTAAAAATTGCACATATTTGCAAACAGACAAAAACAATACAATCTGCATGATAAATATAACGTATAGATCTCTAGACATTCAGAGGTGGTGAGGAGAAAGGAGTTTTAATCACTTAATTTAGCTGTAAATCAAAATATAGTCATCTATCAATTCCTAATACTCTTGTGTCCGATTTATAAGATGTTGTATAATGCTCTCAATTATCCAGTTCTCTAGGGATAACAGTATTCATCCCTCTCAAGTTTTCCTTTATTGTTGTTGTTTTGTTTTATGACTGGAGTTTATCTGAGATCTCGTCGAAAAACTACCTGATGTATATATAAAGACTAATGCAGTCTATAACTAATCCATTTCTTCAAAGTGAATCCTCAGGTGCTTTGCCGAATAGCTTGACCCTCCCCTCTTTTCTATGTTAGCCCCTGAAATATTGGAAGAGTGCTATCATGTCACCCTTAGTCCTTCTCTTTGTTAGACTAGACTTACCTAGTTTCACCCTAATAGTCATCCTATGGGGTGGGGAGGGGGTGGAGTTGTCCTTGGTGCTCTCTGAGCTTGCTTGTTTCTTGCAGACGTTTCATTACCCAAACTAGGTAACATCATCAGTGCTAGTTTGGGTAATGAAACATCTGCAAGAAAACAAGCAAGCTCAGAGAGTACCAAGGACCCCTCATTTCAACCCTGAGCTACAAACACTCTCCTTTATTAGGTCATCATATGGTTTAGCCTCCAACCCCTTGTTGCTTAATTATGCTAGATTAATATATGATTGTTTCCATCTTGCAGGCCTATCGTTTTAGATAAGGGCTGGTGACCATATGGGGCATCAGAAAGAGATAAAACAACCTCTTATTCATGATGGTTCTTGGAGTAGCCATTTGGATTTTTGCAGCGAGATACAATAACTGTTGTAATCTGTGGTGCTTGAACAATGGAAGGATGGTTATATGAAAGCATCAATGTCTATACAATTGGAGGTCACTCTGTCTCTTCCCCAGGGACTCAGAAAAAAGAATAAACCTGCTGTCCCAAAGGTGCTTTTTCAAGCGGCAACTGGACTTCCTTGTTTTTTTTGAAGACTTTTCAATTCTCATCTAAGAAGCTCAGAGCTGAAGAAGTTTCTTAGATGAGAAGCGAAACCTCTTCAAAGAAAAACAAGAAACTCCAGTTGCCGCTTGAAAAAGCATCTTTGGGACAACTATGATCTGGATGACTGAGAATCTTCATTGACATTTACATCTGCTCTTTCTCTCCCCTCCCCTCCCAAACTCTCAATATGACTTAGTAAACTAAGCCACAGTGTCCTGTAACTAGAGAACTGGAGTAAATTCAGTAAATCAAATAGCAGCTTTGGCTGGCTTGTATAGATTTGCTCCAGCTGTGACCATGTTTTAATGTCAGAGCTGTTGACTAAGTTCATGTCCTTATAGGAGTGGCACAGATTAATTCTACTCCCTGTCAAGAAATGGTCTTTTTTTCTATTGCTGTGGCTGTGAACTCTTCCATATTTTTGTGAGAAGCATGAGATTAAATCTGTCACTACTATATTCTTTTTTTAAAAAATTAATTCAGCCACCAAACTAATAATTTTCTGGTTTCATTTTCTCCTGTCTGGTGTGCAGATTAATTAATTAATGTCAATTTAATTAGTTAATGTATCTACTGATGAAATATGCTCTCTCTCCAGCTGATACGGGTGACTGTTGAATTCATCCTTACAAATAATGGGAAGGAAGGAGGTCAGCTCCTTACGGGGAAAATATTCTCTGAATATCAGGTCATAATATTGCTAAAAATGTGAGTAATAGTTACATTACATTGGATTGCTCTTTATTAAGAACTATCTTTCTTTTCCCTTTTTCTCAGTGTAGTAACCCATGACAGCTAACAATCAACCAGTTGTCAATTAAAAAGCAATTGAATGATCCAGAGAAGTGATGGGCATTTGATTGGATGTCTTCAAAAGCTTCTGGAGATACTTTTGTTTGCATTCCTGTGTCCAGCAGAGAAGGGAACCTGAAGTCCTACAGAGTTCCTTCTGACTCTGTGTTGTACAGGTAGTCCCTGACTTATTTATTTATTTATTATTTATTATTAGCGTTTATATACCGCCCCCTCTCCTGAAAGGGACTCGGGGCGGTGTACAGTCCGTATTAAAATACAACAGATTAAAACGTAGAAATAACTATATAAATACATGTATAAGAGGAGGGTAAAATATGCCAAACTGTACAGTTAATAAATAAATCAATACAAAAGTTTAAAATATCAAGTTAAATTTAAAACAATATCCCTCTAAAAACCAGTAAGAATGTGTATGCCAGGAGGTAGATGTTAAAATTATGCCAAACCAGCCAGTCGGAACAGGTGTGTCTTCAGTTTCTGTCGGAAGGAGCGGAGGTCAGTAGTGGTTCTAATATCGGGGGGAGGTCATTCCAGAGGGTTGGGCCCATCACAGAGAAGGCCCTACTCCTTGGTGTCGCCCGTTGGCATTGCCTCGTGGACGGCACCAGGAGAAGGCCCTCCCTGTGAGAGCGGATTGGCCGCAGGGATGTATGTGGGAGGATGCGATCCTGCAGGTAACTAGGCCCTATGCCATGGAGCGCTTTAAAGATGGTGATCAGAACCTTGAAACGCACCCGAAAGACCACAGGTAGCCAGTGCAGCTCGCGCAGGAGAGGTGTTACGTGGGAGTACCTAGTACTCCCCATGACTACCCGCGTGGCTGCGTTCTGGACTAGCTGCAGTCTTCGGGCGCGTCCCAAGGGAAGCCCCATGTAGAGAGCGTTACAGTAGTCCAGGCGAGACGTCACCAGTGCATGAGTGACTGTGCGTAGGGCATCACGGCCCAGAAGGGGGCGCAATTGGCGCACCAGGCGAACCTGGTGGAACGCCCCCCTTGCCACGGCTGCCACATGATCATCCATTGACAGCCGGGCGTCTAGGAGGACGCCCAAATTGCGCGCCCGTTCCACAGGGGGCAATTGTTCGCCCCCTATGGCCAGTGATGGAATCAACTGGCTGAACCGAGGCGCCGGTAGCCACAGCCACTCAGTCTTGGAGGGGTTGAGTTTGAGTCTGTTGTCCCCCATCCAGACCCCGACGGCTTCCAAACACCGGGACATCACTTCGACAGCCTCATTGGGGTGGCTTGGGGTTGAGATGTACAACTGAGTATCATCAGCGTACAGATGGTACTCAACCCCAAAACCACGGATGATCTCACCCAGCGGCTTCACGTATGCGTTGAACAGAAGGGGCGAGAGGACCGACCCCTGCGGCACCCCACAAGAGAGTGGCCTCGGGGTTGACCTCTGCCCCCCAGTCAACACATATTGCATCCGGCCGGAGAGGTAGGAGCCGAACCACCGTAAAACGGTGCCTCCGACTCCCATCCCCTCCAGCCGGCGCAGTAGGATACCATGGTCGATGGTATCAAAAGCCGCCGAGAGGTCTAATAGGACCAGGATAGAGGAGCAACCTCTATCTCTGGCCCTCCAGAGATCATCCACCAACGCGACCAAGGCTGTCTCGGTGCTGTGCCCGGGTCGGAAGCCGGACTGGCGTGGGTCTAGATATACGGATTCGTCGAGGTGACGTGGAAATTGCTGCGCCACCACATTCTCAACAACCTTCGCTAAAAAGGGGAGGTTGGAGACTGGACGATAATTAGCTAGCTCCGTTGGGTCAAGTGAAGGCCTCTTGAGCAGGGGCCTCACCACCGCCTCTTTCAAGGCAGTCGGTAAGGAACCCTCGCTCAATGAGGCGTTCACCAGGCCCAGAAGCCAGCCTCGCGTCACCTCCCAGGATGCCAGTACCAACCAGGAGGGTCACGGGTCCATTGAACATGTGGTGGGTCGCAGCCGTCCACGCAACCCATCTAAATCCTCGGGGGCAACAGAGTCAAACTCCTCCCAGAGTGGGCTCACAAGACTCACTGATGTCGGCTCGTCCGGTCCACTGAGGGGGGCCCATCCGCTCCGGATCTGAGCGACTTTGTCTTGCAGATATTCCCCAAACTCCTCTGCTCTTCCCTGCAAGGGTGCCGCCCGCGTCTCCTGCGACAGGAGAGAGCGGGTCACCCTAAACAGGGCGGCAGGGCGGTTATCCGCAGACGCAATGAGAGCGGCACAATGTCTACGTTTGGCCGCTCTCAATGCCACAAGGTAGGTCCATAAATAGGCTCTTACCTGTGTTCGGTCAGATTCGGAGTGTGAGGACCTCCACCTGCTCTCTAGACGTCTCCTATGGCGCTTCATCACCCTAAGCTCCTCGGTATACCAGGGAGCCCGGGTGGGTCGTTGCCGTAGGAGAGGTCGCAGAGGCGCAACCCGGTCCAAGGCCCCCGCCGTCGCCCTATTCCAGGCGTCGACTAGGTCCTCCGACCGAGCGCGGGTCAGGGCTACAGGTAAAGGCCCAAGCTCCATCTGGAACCTGTCCGGTTCCATCAAGTGCTTGGGGCGGTACCAGCTTGAACAAACTGGCTCCGCCTCCTCGCGGTGGAGGGTAGCGCCAGGGAAGTCCAGCCGGAGACATGAGTGATCTGACCATGACAGGGGCGTAATCTCTAAATCCCCTATTCCCAGATCACTCGTCCACTGCTCAGATACAAAGATAAGGTCCAGTGTGTGGCCGCCTTCGTGTGTGGGGCCCTGAATTAGTTGGGTCAGGCCCATGGCTGTCATGGAAGCCATGAACTCCCGAGCCACCTCGGACGCTGCTCCCGTCGACGGCAGGTTGAAATCCCCCATAACCAGAAGTTTGGGTATCTCAACCGCCGTCTCCGAGACCAGCTCGAGGAGCTCGGGCAGGGCCGCTGATGTATAGCGAGGAGCCAAGTATACAATCAGCAGACCCCACTGCCTCCCTGGGCCCCATTTCATACCCAGCGACTCACACCCGGGTATCTGAGGAACAGTGAACTCCCTTGGCTCCAGACAATCCCGTATAACTACCGCCACCCCACCACCCTTACCCAGGGCCCGAGGCTGATGGAATGCACGGAAACCCGGTGGGCACATTTCTACGAGGGGTAAACCCCCCTCGTGACCCAACCAGGTCTCCGTTATCCCTGCAAGGTCCAGCTCCCCCTCCGAGATCAGCTCGTTAATGAGGGGGGCCTTGTTGGTCACGGACCTTGCATTGCAGAGCATCAGCCTCAGGCCCTGGCTCTGTAGTTCCCGACCACCTAGGCTGCGGGGATTGGTACAAACGACCGGGCGTAGCCAGCAGCCACGGTCTCCCAACCGACCTTGCGATCTTTTCTTGTCCTCGCATCCCCCCCTTCCCGCGACCGTTGTAATAAAACAACCCTCTACTGGAATAACTTGTTCCCTCTCCCCCCTCACCCCGCTCACTTCCTTCATAGACTCACCTGTTCGTCTGGCGTTGGCTTCCCTCCTGGCCTGGTTATCCCCCCTCCCTTTCCTAGAACCCCCTAAAAACATAATAAAACATTTTGATAAAAAGCCCCTCAGCTTCCTTTTCTTCCACCTCTCGGGGTTCACAAACCCGTCATCAAGGCTGGCCCTTGAAAGGGCCAAGGGCCATACCTGCGAGAGAGGGGCTTTTCGCAGGTGGAGCAAGTCTGACCTCGAGTAAATTGATTGAATAATAGAAGTCCCAATAGGGTAAGGTACTGATAAAACAAAGTTGATAGGTCATAGCCGGCAGGGCTAGGGTCTCAATGAAGGACCAGAGTCTTAAAGTCTAGATGGTAAATAATAGTAAGTAATGTCTGGATGGTAACTTCAGAGGAAGATGGTAAGTAATAGGTGGTAAATAGATGGTAAATAATGTCTAGATGGTAACTAGATGGTAACTTCAGAGGGAGGGGGGGGAAATGGGAGGTAGTCAAGTGTCGCAAATGGTGGGGAGAGGCAAAGATGGTAAATGGGAGAAAGATGGTTCAAATGGCCCCAGGTGAATAAAAATTCCTTAATGGGTGGGGGGGGGGCCTTCTTGTCCTGATTGTTTTAGGCTGGGCAGCTGCTCAAACCTGTCCATGGCTCCAAGTGCCTGCTCAGGCTGCTCAAGCCTGTCCATATCCCCAAACCATGATCTCCAGTGGCTTCCAGGCTCCAAATCATCCCCAGCCATAATTCCAGAGCCTCACCGATGTCTTTGGTGCCTCTCTGGCGCTCTCCGGCACTCCGTTGCTCCTTCCTTGTTCCTCCCTGTGCCCCCGATGCTGTAATGACCCTCCGGTGCCTCCGGTGGCTCTCTGGGGGCTCTCCGGGGTTCCTTCCCTTTGTTCCTTTCTCTTTTTGCTTTTCGGCTTTTCGGCTTTTTTAAATTTGCCGGCGTCAGCGCTGCCCGCGCAGCCACACTGCGCCGTCGCCATGTTCACAGGCTTCTTCCCAGCCGATTGCCGCTTACGATCTTCAACTCCTTCCTGCTCTCCGATCTTCACCGACCACCCTGGAAGGCCAAAACTGGCCCAAAACAAGCCAGGGTGGTCGGGCTATCAACTCTCAGCCCCCTCTGATGTCATAGGGCCGGTTGCAGTCCTTACCCGGTCGGGCGCTCCATAGTTCAACTCCGGAGCTCAGGAGGCGACCACCATCGTTGGAAGCTCCTCCTCCTCCTTTTTCCTCCTTCAGGTTGATGCCTGAAGGTATGCTGATATTCAAGCAGTAAGGAAGGTGGGGGCTGGATTGCAGGGGCAGCAGAGAATTGATGGATACTGTAGGCTTGTTTCTCCAACTGTGGATTGTGCATCCTCCCCCCTTCCCCAGTCGGACAGCTGCGGGGCTTCGGCACTGTTTGGGAAAGCACAGCCTGAGGAGAGTCAGCTGGGAGGTCTGTTGGGAGACTCACAGATCCCTCTGCATGACTTACAATCACAATTGACCCCCAACATTTCCATTGCTAAGCAAGATGGTTGTAAGTAAGTTTTGCCCCATTTTATGAGCTTCCTTGCCACACTTGGTAAGTGAATCCCCGCAGTTAAGGTACGTAACATGGTTTACAGGGGTGGGTTACGTATTCTTTTATCGCTGGTTCGCTCAGGGATGTGCTTTGCATGTGCAGTACTGAAACAATTGTTTCTGCGCATGCAGAAAACAAGATGGCAGTGCCTACGGCTCCGCCGATAGAACCAGTTTGGGGCGTAGGTGGCCGAGTTACTACCTACTCAGCTCAATCGGTCCGAACCGGTAGGAACCCACCAGTGGTGGGTTCCGGATCCCATTCCAACCAGTATGGTTGGAATGGGCGTGGTGGCATCCACATGGTGCATATGTCTTAGCGCCTCCGCGAGCCTCCGCGATGCTCCAGCTGCTCAGCGGAGCATCGCGCAGGCTGTACACACAATGTGCATGTGCAGGAGCACCAAAGACTTAAAAGACCAGTAAGGAGCTCGAGCGGGCAGGTGGACCCTCTGGAGCACCGTACCAGAAAGATATCCAGTGCTCCGGGGAGGCTCCGGTATGCCCATACCAGGACGTGCTGTCTGCAACCCACCACTGGAACCCATCTCTGATGGTTTAAAATGAATTTGGCTTCCTCATTGCTTGTCAGAAGATTGCAAAATGTGATCACATGATCTTGGGACACTCCAATCATCATAAATATGAGCCAATTGTTGGGCATTCAAATTTTGATCATGGGCTCATGGGGATGCTACAGTAATTGTAAGTGTGAAAGATGGTCATAAGTCACTTTTATCAATGCCACTGTAATTTCAAATGGTCACTAAATGAATGGTGTAATTCAAGGACTATCTATATTCTCAGAAACATAATACCTTACCAGAAATAAAATCCCATAATTCTTTTTTAACTATAATTTGTATTAAGTATTTTTTTTAAAAAAAAAGCAAGCTAAAAAGTAATATGAAGGAAAAGGTAAAGGGGCAAGAAAGGAGAAAAAAGAAAAATAGAAACAAAATGCAAAGAAGTAGTTTCCAATCTTCTTTACAGCATTTAGAATTACAATTATACTTTTACCTTTTTTTCTATGGTTGCAACATAACCTTCTTCTTTCTATAACCTATCTGGTCTAATCATAAAAATGGAACATCGTTTCTACTTTACTTTAAAAGTCTATAAGAGGTTACCTTATAGACTGTCCTCTGAACAAAGAAGTCAATTTAGCCATCTCAGCAAGTTCCATCATCTTCACCAACCGCTGTGAGGTAGAACCGAATCTTTCCATCTTTGTGAATACAATAACCTCACTAAAATGGTCATGGGTGAGAACAAGATCCATAACTCCACCCCCCAACTGTTTGTCCATCAATCCCAAAAGAAAAACCTGATGTCCTCTTTAACATCCTCTGACTCAGGGCAGGGCATTTGAATTCATGTATTTGAATTTTCTAGCTTTATTTTTTTTTTACATGTCCACCAACTATGATAAAACATTTCCCACATGCTACCTGTAATGGAATTTTAGCACATACCATTAGCTCAGGGATGTCAGACTTGATTTCATTGGGGTTGTGTTTGACCTTGAAGGGACTGGGGGAGAAATGTAATGGCCAACATGGGTGTGGTCAGCTCGACATCACTCATGTCGGGGGCACCTGTGGTCTCCTGAGCACTCTGACAGCGAAAACGGGCTCCCGAGCTCCATTTTTGGCAGAGATGGCCTTCTGCAACTCTATGCCAGTGAAAATGGAGCTTCGGAGGGATGCTCCGAAAACAGAGCCCTCCGAAGCTTCATTTTTGCTCTGTAGAGTTTTGCTTCATTGTTTCCAGGGCAGCCCCATGGGTCAGATCTAAGTACCCCATGGGCCAGATCCATCCCCCAGACCTTGAGTTTGACACCCCTGATCTAGCCTTCACTATATCCTAGTATTCACCTATAAAATTCATTGGGGGGGGGAGTTTGGGTTTCTCATATTATTTCTGGGGAGCAGGAGTTGTTTTTCTATGAAAAAATATTGAGGCTGGCTCTGTTGTTGAATAATGATAGGAAAAAGTGTCAGCATTATAACTCTGCTCCTGCTGTGACTGCCTCTATTTTCCAAATCCCATGTTTGGGAATATGACCAGCAGAAGAGAAATATTTCCATTATTTATATGAATGGGACATTATTTATTATTTTATTTATTTATTTATTTATTTTACCGTGGTTCTAGACCGCCCCCTCTCCCAAAAGGGACTCGGGGCGGTGTACAGTCCATGAAAAAAATATAACAAAATACAATAATTAGAATTGAATATGTACAGTTAGAATGGAGGAGGTTAAAAATGGAATTAAAAAGAACTGTACAGAGCCAGTATATATAAATATAATTATAAACCCCTAAAACACATACAGATTAAATTAAAAACAATACCCCTAAAATAACCAGTTAATAGTACATTTACCAGGAGGAACAGTTGTAGTTATGCCAGGCCTGCTAATCGGAACAGGTGAGTCTTCAATTTTTGCCGGAAGGAGCGGAGGTCAGTAGTGGTTCTGATGTTGGGGGGGAGGTCATTCCAGAGGGTTGGGCCCATCACATGTAATTAACAAATCAATGGCAACACTTGGACAGTAAATAATGAAATAACTCAGTGATTATGATGTCAGAATCAGTGAATATTATAATGTAATCCTTCAGATGGTTCTGTACCTGAGTTTTATTCAGAGCTGTGCCTTAAATTAGATATTATATATCTTCAAAAATATCTTTCTCAGCATGCTTGTTGACTCCAGCTGGGAGGATGCAAAGAATCTTCCACATATTTAATGTAGTGTTTCCAAGTGTACTGTAGTTTTAGAAGTTGGTAAAATTTGTGCATTGCTATCTGTCAAGATACTCCCTAAATCAGTTTTCAATGGTTGACCACACCGGTTTATATATGTATATGCTTCTGCATGCATAAGAAGCTTCCAGCTTGTTAAAGGCATTGCATAGGGGTTTTTTACAAGTTAAACCTAATATAAAACAAATGGATATTGTTTAATGCAATCTGCCAACTCTTCAGTATCTGATTTACAATGGATAATGGCTAACTTGACAAAAGAAGAAATAATTTCCTAAGCAAAATAGAGCAGTTTATGGCATAATTAGACCCAGAGCAATTTAACAGCATAATACTCATGATATTAATACTTTGTTATGCTGTATTTTTAAGGTAAGAGATTGGATTTTTATATAATGAATGGCCATGTGGAAACATCGAAAGGTCAGGTAATATGGGTTCCTTGAGGACATTTTCTCCTGTTGCTGGGTTGATTGAATTTGTAGGCTTTACTTTTAATGTAAGTTTGTGTGCATATTTTCATGCAGTTTTCTAAAGGCAAGAATCAGTAGGTGTTATGCATATCGATACATAAATAATAGATATTCCTGATTAATTTGGGGCACTATTTGGGATCCTTTTCACTCATGTCTCTGTAAACTAACAGCTTTTAGTATTTATCTATGGAAGAAAAGATAACTCCATATGCATTCAGAATTACAACTTGAAAGACACTGTTTAAGCTACAGTGTGAAATTCATAAAGGACACAGGATGATCTCATTATACAGGATGTAAAGTCAGCCCCCATAGGCCAATCATGATAGGTTTTGTTAATTATTATATTTTTTTCCTCAGAGGAAAATGTGACTGTGCTTGTAAGTGTTCAAGGGTTAACCATCAAGTGAATAAGGTGAGTGCTTAGAAGAAAACGCAACCAATTCAATTATATTAAAATAATTTATATAATACATTGTCCATGGGGCATGATTTTTGATATACCCTACGTATGTCGAATCTAAAAACACCCAGGCTTTCCATGAAATAAGATTATAAGATTACTGTAATATTATAATAATATTGTAATATGAATTGGATATTTCAGATTATTTTTCAGTCTTGGAAATAAGCGCCTAAGTTTCACGACTGAATAATTCACACAGTATTTTTACCAAAATCTCACCCAGAGGTGGGTTCCTACTGGTTTGGACCGGTTCGGCTGAACTGGTAGGAACTTGGCGGTCTGGGTCGCTGGAACCAGCAGCAGCCCAGGCTTGTCACGCCCCCAAACCGGTTCTTTCGGCAGTGTTTTTGTCTTCTGCGAATATGCAGAGCAATTTTTGTTGCACTGTGCATGTACCCACAGCGCGCATCAAGCATGTGTGCGGGGCGCGTCTCTGAGCAAACTGACAATAGCGGCAGCCAGAACCCACCCCTGATCTCACCTACCTTTTCTTTACAAAACAGAGTCCTCCATTCTTCCCCTTATTTTTCTCCAATGAGAGAGAGACAGAGACAGAGATAATCTTTCTCCTTCATGATAAAAGAGCTTTATTTGTTTGGATAGGGTATACTATTATTGCTATTGCTTTTCTTGCTGTTACTGGTTATAATAATCAATCCATCTAGAGAGTTATGATAAGTTAACAGGTCTCTCAGAAAAATCCAGGAATTGTTTACATAAGAGGATTTTTTTTCCCTTTTAACTGTGGCCATTCTTGATTAGGTGCTTAATCCTTTTCCGAATTATGTTGTTCCTTTTTGTCTTGTATGCTAACTAACCACATTTCCTATGGAGCTTGTTGTAGACTTTATCCTACACAGGCTGAAAATGCAGATGTTTCTCTGATGTCAGCAGTCTCCATAGTGAATTAATGTACTGTGTCTGCTTTGTGAATGCTCTCTCGTTTCTCATTTTCCGGCCCTCAACATTTGAAGCTGACCTGCTACCTTAATAAAAAATATCTATTCATTTCTATTTATTATCAGCGTGGGTCCAGAGACAGCCTGCTTCAGAAGAAACTTGACATCTGGTTTGGAGTTGAAAAACTCATTTGTTTTCTCTAGTTTTCAACTGTTAGTGGGTACCACACAGTACATTATTAAATTACAATTATTGCACTGTGTTCTGGCATGATAAAGTGCTCAGCAAATAGAGATATTGAATATAAAATCTGTTTTCTCCACTGTGGATGCCAGGATAAGTCTTTTTTTAAACAATGGTGGTACAGTGGTTGAACCTTCTCTTTAAATACTTCAGAAAGTTTTCAGAAGGATTGTTATACTAAATTGCCAAAAGTATTCACTCATCTGCCTTTACTCGCATATGAACTTACTGTAAGTGACATCCCATTCCTAATCCATAGGGTTCAATATGACGTCGGTCCACTCTTTGCAGCTATAACAGCTTCAATTCTTCTGGGAAGGCTGTCCACAAGGTTCAGGAGTGTGTTTATGGGAAGTTTTGACCATTCTTCCAGAAGTGCACTTGTGAGCTCACACACTGATGTTGGATGAGTTTACATGGCCTACCACTTTGTGGCTGAGTTGCTGTCGTTCCCAAACACTTCCACGTTCTTATAATACAGCTGACAGTTGACTGTGGAATATTTAGGAGCGAGGAAATTTCACGACTGGATTTGTTGCACAGGTGGCATACTATCACAGTCAGAATTCACTGAGCTCCTGAGAGCGACCCATTATTTCACAAATGTTGGTAAAAACAGTCTGCATGCCTAGGTACTTGATTTTATACACCTGTGGCCATGGAAGTGATTGGAACACCTGATTCTGATTCTTTGGATGGGTGAGCGAATACTTTTGGCAATATAGTGTATATATATGGGGCCAGCCAGAGGTGGTATTTTCCGGTTCTCTGAACTACTCAAAATTTCCAGTACCGGTTCTACAGAACCTGTCAGAACCTGCTGAACCTCACTCCTGCTGCAAAGCCCTGTGAAGCCTATGTAAATCTAAATGCTATTGCTACATAGCCAGTGTTCGAAATGGTAGAGCATTGAAAGAACAGAATGGCAAAAAGTGATGCAAGACAAAATTACCTACAGGTAAGTATTTCCAAGAATTCCCCAGCCAATCAGTCATGCTGGCTGTGGAATTCAAGGAGTTGAAGTTCAGCCTTGATGAGAATATGGAAGAAGCACCGGCCCAATTGGGATTATAAAATACCGCTTTGGTTGGATCTTGCAGACACCATGGGGATTATGAATATTAAGTCACTCGGGGGTTGTTTATATAAAGATGTGCTTATTGCTGATGGGGACGAATGGAAGTTAAAAACTTTGGAACAACTTTTGGAAGAAGGAATTACTTTAAATTGGTTACATTATATACAGCTACAGAAGAGATGGGAAAAAGATCGTAGGGTCGGTTTTATGGATAAAGAAGTGGAACTGATCAAGCAGATAAAAGAGACTGGCCCAAAACAAGTTAAAAGAATATATAATGTACTGTTAGAAAGAGATTCAGAAAGTGAACTGGTTAAGGATTGTATGATTAAATGGGCTCAGAATTTTGGTGAAGTGGTTATGTTGGAAACGTGGGAAAAATATGGGTTCAAAATGTTAAATTTACGCAGTCACAGAATTTAAGGGAGAACTTTTATAAAATGTTTTATAGATGGTATTTAGATCCTAAAAAATTATCATGCATGTACCCAAATGTTCAACCAAAATGTTGGAGATGCGGGTGCCTAGATGCTACCTTTTTTCATGTATGGTGGACCTGCAACAGGGTTAAAGCTTTTTGGATAAAAATATGGTGGGTTATGCAAAATGTATTTAAGAAAAGAATACAATTTACTCCGCAAATGTTTTTATTGGGTATAACTAAGGACTTTACTAAAGGGGAAACAAAATTGGTTTTGTATATGGTCACAGCAGCTAGGTTGTTGATTGCGCAACATTGGAAAAAAGATTTTTGGAAAATATCAATGGATTCAGAAGGTGGCGGGGTTCGCCAAAATGGCAAAAATTTCAGCTTTTTTAAAAGCTCAGAAGCAGGAGAATTATACACAGGAATGGGTAAAATGGATTGATTATATACAGAATAAATACCAGACTAGGAGGTATTATGTAGCCTTTAGGTAAGAATGTTTAGACTGATAGATGATTCGAGTAAATAATACATGGGCTGCTTGGAATTGTTAGAGTGGTATATAGCGGAAGTCAGGGGGGGTTGAGTGGGAGGTGGGGGTGGGTTAGGGTGGAGGGTGGGGTAATATATATGCATAATTAAACTAGAAGATGGGATTAATGAAATATTGTTATTTTAAGAGAAATTTATATTATGATTTATATATGTTTAATTAACTTAGAAGATGGGATTAATGGGTTATTGTTACTTTAAGAGAAACTTATATTATGATTGTTGGGAGGTGAGGGGGTACAATATGTGAATGAGTAATCTACTTTAAGACGGGGGGGAGGGGAGGGGGTAAAGTATTTGGTATAATATTTGAATGAGAAATTTTTTGGGGGTTGGGGGAGGGGAGGGGGCATAGTATCTGTATGTGATTTACATTGTATGGTGGGGGGGTTAAAAGGGGGAAAATTTGTTTGTGTAAAACTTTTTCAATTAAAAAAAAGGAGTTGAAGTTCACACATCTTAAAGTTACTGTGGTTGAGAAACACAGTTCTCTAAATAAAAGAACAATTATCTGCAGAGAGCAGAGGTTGGTTCCTACCAGTTCAGACCAGTTCGGCCGAGTAGGTAGTAACTCAGCCAGCCACGCCCCCGAACTGGTTCTTTCGGCAGCTTCATAAGCGCCACCATCTTATTTTTTGCTTCTGCACATTTGCATAAGTACATTTTTACCTATTGCGCATGCAGCATGCATCAAGCAAGTGTGCGTAAAAAGCACATCCCTGAGCGAATTGGCAGTAGAAGAAGCCGGAACCCACCCCTGGCAGAGGCATTTAAATTTGATGGTCTGGTGTATTGCATTGTAGTGTGATGGGGAAAGTGGGGGCTTAATCTTTTTTTAAAAGACAATTTTTTAAAGAGTTGAAATATCCAGGTTTGTGTCTGATACTTATATATTACATTTCCTGTTGCCAGTTGTAAAAACAGTGATGGCAACAACAGGACATGGCTGAAAGTTGAAGGGATATATAGGATAGGTAAATGTAAATCCCCCTGATATTGTTAGTGGACTCTTAGGATTTAGGGTTTTTGTTGTTGTTGTTGTATAATATTATTGTATTAGATATGTATGCAGAGTCCTTCACACAACCACACCAATTTTCAGAACGATTGCTACAGTCATTTGCGACAATAGAGCCTAAGCAGATGTGTGTTTCTGGAAACAAACACATCTGCTTTAATGAGTCACTAATGTTTGCTATGCTCATGTTCTCCTGTGTTCCCAGGGGATGTTTTGCAATGAAAGTTAAAGCATCACACAGCCCCGATATGGCTCAGTGGTCCTTACTTTTTCATCAAAAACAAAAGACCAATGGCAAGAAATCTTGCTTTGATCAGACCAGTTACCATAGCGCTGAGTGCCATGGAGTTGCAAACATAATCATGGAAGCAAAATGAGTTAATCTTTACTCTGGAACAACTGCAATAATAACTGCACTTGTGTCTGCAAAGAAGATGAGTTGGATTTAAACCTGGTACAATAAAGAGAGTAGGAAAAATGTATATGATGTATATACACTTATATTCCAATGCTGCCATGTATTATTAGGTCCCTGATATTTGCAGGAATTCGTCTGTTCTTGCAAGTCTGATCTTTTAATTTATCTGCCTTTCTCCTGTGTTCTTAGACAATGCTACATTATTGCTGTATATTACTTCACTTATTCCTTTGATTTTAAAAATGTGACATTTTCACACAGAGCTTTTACTAGCTTATGTAATAAACATTGCTGCCTGAGATGGAAAGGGAACCAACTACTACAGGGTATCCATTTGCTTCTTTTGGATATAATTGCTTTTGCTGTATCCTTTGTTTTCTTTGAATCTTGCTTCCTCTTAAAAAAAAAATAGGCTGCCATTTTTTTCAAATTGCCTCTTCTTTTCCATTCATTTTATGGTTAACTTTTTCTAATATCTCCTTCTTCACCCTACCATCTACATTGGAGGCGGGTGGGGGGGGGGACTGATTGGGACTGTTTATATAAATAATAGAGCCACCATTCCAAGAAAAATAGCAGAGAATAGGTTTCTGCCTTCTCTAGCTGATAGAACTAAAAATAAATAAATCCAGCCCCCCCCCCCAAAAAAAAAACCCTCTTGGTGATTGCTTTTTGCAGATGCGTACAAGATGCAGAGAATTGATTTTCCAAAAGGGCCTGCACATTAAAAATCTATTTGATAGGGCAACACAGTGTTTTGAACTCGAAGGCAAAAGAAAAATCTATTTTGGGTGCAAGGGGCCAAGTGCATCTCCTTTTGTGTAGTTTCTTAAACCCATGTCATTCTCCTGGATTGTGTATGCAGTTGTGCGACATGTTTCAAGGTAGGGATTTTCAAATTGTTGGATAAGTTTCCAGGAATAACTAAAGACAAATTCAAGTTCGCTTGAACACAGGCAAGGATGGTTTATATACCATCCTGGGTTGTATGAGTAGAGGCATACAATCAAAATCACTTGAAACATCAGTACCATTTTATAAAGCCTCAGTAAGGCCGCATCTGAAATACAGCATCCAGTTTTGGTCACCACATTATAAAAAAAGATGTTGAGACTTCGGGAAAAAGTGCAGAGAAGAACACAATTAGGATGATTAAAGGTCTGGAGACTAAAACATATGAAGAATGTTTGCAGGATTTAGATTTGGCTAGTCTAGAGAAAAGGACTAGGGGGACATGATAGAGTTTTCCATTATTTAAGGGGCTTCCACAAAGAAGATGGGGTCAGTTTATTTTCCAAAGCACCAGAAGGGTAGATATGAAGCAATGGATGGAAACTAATCAAGGAAAGAAGCAACCTGGAATTATGGAGAAACTTCCTAACAGGGAGAACAATTAACTGGCAGAATGGCTTGCCTTCAGAAGTTGTGAGTGCTCCATCACTGGAGGTTTTTAAGAAGAGACTGGACAGCCACTTATCTGGAATACTGTAGGGCAGGGGTGTCCAAACTTGGCAACTTTAAGACTTGTGGACTTCAACTCCCAGAATTCCCCAGCCAGCAGAGCTGGCTGGGGAATTCTGGGAGTTGAAGTCCACAAGTCTTAAAGTTGCCAAGTTTGGACACCCCTGCTGTAGGGTCTCCTGCTTGAGGAAGCGGACTAGAAGACCGCCAAGGTCCCTTCCAGGCCTATTCTTTTCTATTTCTATTTCTATTATTTCTATTTCTATCATTGCTATTTCTATCAATAATGCTTTGCCTCTTGGTCTTGAATTCCAAGAATTTTAAGTCTTTTCAACTATTTTTTTTCCTGCACAACCTGGAAAAGTTTTAAAGGTGCTTTAAAGAATCGCAGTCAGATTTTTTGCGATCAACTCGACCTTTGCCTGTAAATCCAAAAGGCTGCACTTTCCTGTTATTTAGCTAATTGAAAATGTGACATAGATGAAATGGCAGCAAGGCAGAAGCCAGCGATTTTTATTCTCAGTCCTAAAATTGCAAGGAATGAAGGTAAAGTGGTTTTAGGATGCAAAGTGTTATTGAAAGGAAAAGTAAAGCATTTTTTATCTTCAGAACTTCTCCAAGAACCTTAACAAGGGGCATTTCCTTAAAAGGTTTTGTGTTAATACCACTTTATAATGCTTGGTAAGGCCACACTTGGAATACTGCATTCAGTTCTGGTCGCCACGATGTAGAAAAGATGTGGAGACTCTAGAAAGAGTGCAGAGAAGAGCAACAAAGATGATGAGGGGACTGGAGGCCAAAACATATGAAGAACGGTTGCAGGAACTGGGTATGTTTAGCTTAAGAGAAAGAAGGACTAGGGGAGACATGATAGCAGTGTTCCAATATCTCAGAGGTTGCCACAAAGAAGAGGGAGTCAAACTATTTTCCAAGGCACCTGAGGGCAGAACAAGAAGCAATGGGTGGAAACTAATCAAGGAGAGAAGCAACTTAGAACTGAGGAGAAATTTCCTGACAGTTAAAACAATTAATCAGTGGAACAACTTGTGAATGCCCCAACACTGGAAGTTTTTAAGAAGATGTTGGATAACCATTTGTCTGAAGTGGTGTAGAGTTTTCTGCCTAAGCAGGTGGTTGGACTAGAAGACCTTCAAGGTCTCTCCCAACTCTGTTATTCTATTCTATTCTGTTCTATTCTATTCTATTCTATTCTATTCTGAAAGCAGTTCTGGATATTTGGCCTCCTCGGGTGCCACCTGATCTATCATGGCATGGATGAAACCACTATGAAACCATGTTGAGGAGGGTGATGTTATTACTTTGACATGTGAGGCTATGCTTTCCTATTGGATGGAACACTTCCGTTATCCCTCCTCCTTGCTTCTAAGCTGTAAGTCCTGTAAGGGAAATGGCAAGCTTGTCAGCTTTTTTATTTTTTAAAGTCCAGATAAAATGAAGTATTTTTTTAAAAAAAAAAACTTTCCCCCTGTACAACCCACAAGACAAATGGATCTACAGAAGCACAAATTACTTTTCCTTTTCCTTTTCTTTTAGTGTAGTTTGAAGTGTGAGGCAAATCTTGTTGTTGTTGTTGCAGGACCTTGAAGTGAGCCCTGATTTCCATTCCTTGGTCTCAGCATTTCAAGTTGTCACAACCATGAATCATTCTCAAAGTGCTTCTGAAGTTTTGGAGAGCAAAACCAACAGCAGTCTGGAAGAGCCAATGGCAGCCGCCTTCTTCCTTTTCTACTTGTTTTTATTATTTTTGTTCCATAAATTAAGATGAAAAAAGCTTCACAGTTACCTACCTCTACCGTTTCTTTTGTAGGCTAAATTCATAATTTGCTAGATTGCCGAATTTTTCTTTTGGTTGATTTTTGTACTTGATACAGAACCCACCATAGATTTTGCAAGTCAGAAATATTATTGCATTTTTGTATGTCGCTTATAACCTCTTATCTGTTCTGCTGTCTGCAGCTAGCTAATGTTCACATTTTGGAAGCTGTTCTTTTACTATCCGGCTGTTTAAAATTGCTAAATATTAATGTCCCTTTCACCCTGACAGGTGGTAAAAGGAATGAGTGAAAATTGCATTGCTTTTTGTATCTTAATTATTCAATTAGAATATTTAAGCCATTTTTTTTTCTTAATAGCATAAATGCAAAATAAGAAAGGTACAAAATAAGAAAGGATGTGGATCCTAGATTGGTTTTTTCCAGTGGCTTAAATTAGAGGTTTATTGGGGAAAGAATAAATTTGCCTATGTCAGCAATGGTGTACACTTGAAATTATGTGAGGGGGGAGCCTATTTTGGACATTCTCAGCTACATTTTTTCTAGGCTGTTATGTATACCTTCAATGAAAAAATGAACTGCAAATATGCATCATTTTCATTTCCCTGAATATACCATTGTAATCATTGGGACAGAGGGCACAAAATGAAGTCAATATTATTTATATTATATGATATATTATATGATGTTATTTATCATAATGACACAAGCCAAGAAAACACACAGAGAAGTTTGTATGGTGTCCTGCAAGGAAAAGGTAATTGCATGGGATACTTGTGTACAAATGACATAAGGAAGAAGACAAATTCTATCTCCTAGATAGAAACATTTTGAATTGAAATTACACTGCTGCATTTTATTGATTTACTAGGTTCCAGCCAAGGAACCTAGGTTCCTTGGTTTACTAGGTTCACTTGAAATGGATGTTATGAGTTCTTACGGTTACCAAAAAAATAAAAATAAAAATTACAAAATGTGTTGATTCAAATGATTACATGCCATCAAGTTGTTTTCAACTATTAACAACCACATAAATAGATTTCCTCCATTATAATCAGTTCCTAACCTGGTCTTTCAGGTCTGCACCATTGCCAAATGTAATTGAATCCATGTATCTTGCTGCTGGTCATCCTTTTCCCCCCTCTTTCCTTCCATTTTTCTAGTATTAGTTTCTTCTTTGCTAGATATTTGCATAACGTGTCCAAAGTAGGATAACTTGAGCCTGGTCATTTGTGCCTCTTTTTTTTGAATTTTTTAATTAAAATTTTTAAATAAGTTTTACAATTATCACCCCTCTTACCCTTCCCTCTTCCCACCCTCCCTCCCCCCGACCTCCCAAAGCAAAATACAGGGTATAAACATTTAACAACCGTACGCTAACATAAGCTAACTAATTTTAACATGTTACTATTCTTGTGCTTTAACTCCCCTTTTATTAAACTAGCTTTGAATAAATCGTAGCATTCCTTATGCTTTCATTCATAAGCTAACTGAAATTTTTTAGTCCGGTATTTGTTTTGAATATAGTCAATCCATCTTCTCCAGTCCAGCTTGTACTTCTCATCTGAGTGGTCCTTCAGATACGCTGAGATTTCGGCCATCTCTGCTAAGTTTACTACTTTTAACGTCCATTCTTGGATAGTGGGCAACTCTTCCTTCTTCCAATATTGCGCCACCAACAATCTTGCTTCCGTCGTTAGGTTCAAAATCAAATTAGTCTCTATAACAGTACAATCTGAAACTATGCCTAACAAAAACAACTGGGGTGTAAACTTTATCCTCTTTTTCAAAATATTTTGAATAACCCACCATATTTTTATCCAAAATGCTTTAACTTTTTTACAAGTCCACCAAATATGGTAGTATGTGGCACCAACACAGTCACATCTCCAACATTTAAATTGTAGATTCGGATACATACAGGCTAGCCTTTTTGGATCTAAATGCCATCTGTACCACATCTTGTAAAAATTCTCTCTCAAGTTCTGAGCTTTATTTTTCTTATATGTGTATGTATGTATGTATGTATGTATGTATGTATGTATGTATGTATGTATGTATGAAGATGTTTCGCTTCTCACTCAAGAGGCTTCTGACTAGTGCTCCTGGTTCTTGCATCATCATGTGCTGCTGCTGCTGCTGCTGTTGTTATTATATACTTTATTCATTAAGCATGAATCTCAGCCAACTGAACATTCAAAAATGCATTACAAATACCAGTGACTGGTATTAATGATTGATACGGGTTGTTGTCAGCCCGTATCAACCAAGTTCCTTCTTAAATATAAGATGTTCCGAGTAGTGCAGTTTTTTGCAGTTCCGCTGGTATTATTGCAGGAAGCTGCAATTTGTTGATGTATCTTGTAAAATTCTTGGACATGGTGCCAAGTGCCCCGATGACAATGGGTATCACTGTTACATGCTTCATCCATAGCCAGTTTCAATGGCCAGGTCACGATATTTCACTATTTTTTCTAGTTCTTTTTCTTCAACTCTGGCATCTCCAGGAACAGCGAGATCAATAAACTGTAGACTTTGGTCCTCTACAACCGTGATATCAGGCGTGTTGTGCTCCAAATGACGATCCGTTTGTATTCCAAAGTCCCACAAGATCTTCACCTTCTCATTTTTGATAACTTTTTCCACTTTATGTTCCCATGACTCTGTACTTTGTGATTTTTTCTTGCTATTTATCTTCAATTCACGCATCACCAGGTATTGCAATGTCAATGAACCATTTTTTTTTCTTTTCAACTATTATAAGTCCCACAGGATCTTGACTTTCTCATTCTCTAAAACCTTCTCAACCTGATGGCCCCAGTGGTTTTGCTGTATCCAAATCCAAACTTTTGGCACAATTTCCAGCAATGCGATCATGGTGTTGTAGGTAGTCAGTTTGTGAAATTTTGCTGCACCCGCTGATCAAGTGGTCGACTGTCTCATCTTTCTCATTACAGAGGCGACATTTGCTGTTGGTGGTAACATGATGAATTTTTGGCTTCATGCAGTTTGTGGCTAAGGCTTGTTCTTGAGCTGCCAAAATAAAGCCTTCTGTTTCTTTTTTCAGTACTCCTGATCTTAACCAGTTCCAAGTTAGTTTTTGGTCAGCTTTGCCTTCAATACTTTTCAAGTATTGGCCATGCATTTCAAGTGCATCATCATCATCATCATCATTATTTGCACCTTTGGGACAACCATGACCTGGATGACTGAGGATTTCTACAGACTTTTAGCTGTCCAACTTGGGATGAACACCCTTTGAATGGTGGGAGAGTAGGAATGGATTTCTCAAGGAAAAATTGCAGACTATAGGAACCACGAGCGCTACTCAGGTGACCCTGAGGACAATTTATATAATGACCCTCTAAAACAGGGCTGTCAAACTCAAGCCCACGCCCACTTTAGTAAAGGGGGGGGGGAAATCCTGATAAGTCATGTGACACCGCCGTGATGATGTGAGTTTGACATCCCTGCCCTAAAAGGATGCCGATCACCAGCTGTCTGCAAGGAATATAAATCATTCCATTCCCCACTATCCTGTGGGGAAGAAGCTGAAGAAGCTTCTTGGATGAGAAGTGAAATGTCTTCAAAGAAAAAAACAAGAAAGTCCAGTTGCCTCCTGAAAAATCACCTTTGGGACAACTATGATCTGGATGACTGAGAATCTCTACTGACGTCTAGGTTGATTTGTTAAATGATCCATTTGTTTGTTTTCCTGGCTATCCATGATATTCCCAGGAGTTTTCTCCAACACCAAAGTTTACTTATCCATCCAATTATATCCATGCAAAAAAAAAAACCTAATAAAATCCCATCTACTCTACTTGATCCCAGGCTTTCCACAAAGCTGAACATTTGAAAAGTTCAAATTTGTGAGAATCTTCATAACATATTCTTGACTTTTACTGTGTACCTTTATTTTGGGTTCTAAATTTATGTATTTTTATACATTATAATTCTTTCAATGTGAGTTTCTAGACAGTCTTGTAATTGGAATGCATGCATTTTATACCACTACTTTTATCAGAATTAAGTTTATGCTGAGTCCTGAATTGCTAGTCTAACCATGCTAGGCAGGCATTTAGTTTCTGACTATCAGTCTCTGACTGTGACCAAAGCAAATAATATTAGCTACACCAGCCAATTAATCAGTAATGACTTGATAATGAAATATTGGGACTGTTCTTACAAGACGTTTGGGAGAAAAACTCTTGTAATGAAGCAATCTGCTCTTGGTGCCCAAGGACCTTCCTTTATTTTGATGCCAGTGCTTTTGCTTCACTACACAGGTTTATCTATGCTGTCTCCTGTGCAGATTTCACATTGTCCATATTCTTGTAGATGATTAGGCTCACCTCAAAGGTGGGCTCAAACACATCATCAGTTTGGAGTCTCTATACCAGGGGTGTCAAACTCACGGTCCGCAGTCTGGATCCGGTCCATGGGGTGCTTCGATCTGGCCTGCGGGAGCAGCCTGGAAACAGCAAAGGACCAGCCCATGGTGCCTCTGCCAGTATAAATGGAGCTCGAGTGGCAGCGTGGCCCCACATGCCCCATTTTCAGTTGCAGGAGGCTGCTGCGGCTGAAAATGAGGTGTGGGGGAGCTGTGTGCAGCCCCCCCCGAGCTTCATTTTGGCTGGCAGAGAGCTATCAAAACAAACTGAAAACAAAACTAAAAGAGAAATGTTTCTCCTTTTGCATTTGGGCATGCAAGAAGCGATAGGAAACGAGAGAGGGAAAGAGGAAAGACAAAGAAAAAGAATGTATGTTGTGCCTGAAGCTGTCTGCATCCCTGATCCTGTGTATTTTGTCCAGACATATGTTGTATGGCTGCTTAATTTAGGGAAAAATAAACTCAGGGGATGTTTGCCTGGTGGGAGGCAGCTAGGCAGCCTTTCAAATTATTTCTGTCTTTCTTACAGATGAAAGTAACCACTGAGAAGAATTTTCATGCATATTTCCTCCTTCCATGGCTACAGGGAGAAGACAGGCTAAGCTGCCATTTACCCATCTCAGATTTCTGAAGCAAAGCTCAGAGAACAGAGCAATGCTGTAATAAACAAGGGTTTGGCACATTCAAGGATGCCCACATAAAGAGAGCCAATTCCTGAAGTGCTGGGTGAAATTTACAATGGTAGCGTTGCTTCTCTGTGGTTTTAAAAATAAAAGAGGCACATTTTTACGGCAGGTAGATTTACAAGCTTTTTCTGGACAGTCTTGAATGCTTCTTCCATAACTAACCAAGACAGAAAGTTTGTTTCTGCACATCCAGAGGGAATAAAGTTTGTTTGAATGACTTCCATTGCAAATGCACAAATAGCCAATCTTGCTGACTGTAAGCCAGACAATAAATTCTCTATGTGCTGATAAAACAAATATTAAATTTATATGCCATCCATCTTGCTATCCAGAGCGACAAATACATGAATATGGATAATATTTTTTCAGTTTAGGCATGTTTAATACTTATTTGAGTTTAGGTCACTTTCCTGTGTTGTCCATTATTGATCTATTATATTTAAAGAGATAAATGATCAGTTTAAATTAGGATCAGGATTCCTCTGTACCTCATTCCATCTTTTCTGACTGCTCTCCAGGTAGATCCCCAGATTTCAAAGTCTTTTAAAGAAGATTCTCCTTTCTCAGTTAACTTGTGGGCAACTATGTGGGTAGCTCCACCCTGAAGGTGATATAATTGATGTGTCTGCAGTCTTAAGCATTCACACATAAATGCTGCCCTCATTGAAATAAAAAATAGTCCTTGACTTAACAACCTTTCTTTTAGTGACCAGTCAAAGCTACAAAGACCGAAAAGAGTGACGTATGACTGTTTTGTTTACACTAACAACTTACAGCATCCCCATGGTCACATGATCAAAATTCGGACACTTGACAACTGACATGTGCTTATGACAGTTGCAGTGTCCCAAGGTCAGTGTTCCCCTTTTGTGACTTTCTGACAAGCAAAGTCAAGGGGGAAGTCAGATTCACTTAGCAATTGTGTTACTAACTTAACAACTGCAGTTAGCCACTTGACAACTGTGGCAAGAAAGGTCATAAAATGGAGGCAAAGCTCACTTAACAACTCTCCTGCTTAAAACATGGACATGGTCGTAAATTGAGAATTGTCTCTAAAGGCTGATGAGGTAATGAAGTTATGTCCATTCTCCTTCTCTTTCAAAACAGGAGACATTATGAGGGACAGAGTACTGTAGGATCAAATTCCTCCTTCCAGATTTTGGGGGGGGGGTGTGATAAATTATTCACCAGATGTTTTAGCACTGTTTACTCCTTCCTTTGAGTGGGCTCGATTATTTGTAACGATTGTATTAGTCAGGGATTCCATTTTGAAGCTGTGGATGTTACAATGCCAAATGGGCTATGCTATTTGACCTTTTGAGAGGAATCAAGTTTATCTGATTCGAGAGAGGCAAAACGTTCTCACAAAGAAATAGGTGATGAATGTGTTGGGAAAGTTCTAAAGTGAGAATTGTCCAGTTCATTTGCTGTCAGGCCTGCCTCCATTCAAGACCCAAGAAAGAAAACCCCCCAACTCCAATTGAGACAGAGAAGATGTACTTTTATTGAGTTTGAAATGATAGCGGAGAAAGCAAGGCAAGATCTGATTCGAAATACACAAAAGTTACATATTGAATTTTTTACCAAATTACTCCCCTCCCTGAGGGTCCAGTGCTCAGTGTCCAATCAATGTCCGGTATGACATTGTGTGAAGCTCATCTTCAGTTTTTTACCCATCTGAAGTCCTAGGACGGTTGACCTTGACAGGGTGTAACAACTCCACTCGGCAGGTCAATAATTCTTGAGATCAAAGCTCCCTTTCAATTCACATGGGAGTTCACACCAGCTCACTTCCCCGACCCAAATTCCATGCCCCCCTCTCCCTGTTACTATGGCAGCCGGTAGCAGGTATGCTGCAAAGTCGAACCCCATGCCGAAGTTCCAGCTGACAGCCCTATGTTTTCCAGAGCATATATGTGGGAATAAAAGCAAGTGCATGAGGAGTGGCTAAAGACAAATGCTTAAGATCCAAATGACAACCTAAACTTGATTAGTATTTTTTTTTTACTAAACTGGATTTGGAACATAGAATAATAGGTTTGGAAGAGAACATGGAAGTTTTCTAGTTTAACCCCTTACTCAAGTTGGAAACACAATACCAGTGATGGCGAACCTTTTTTCAGCTTCAGGGAGGCCTGCCAGCAGCAAAAAGGTGTGTGTGGGTGTGTGCAGGGGGTGCCACATTCCCCCACATGAGTGTGAGACCCCCCACCCCCGCACATGCACTCACTTCTCCCAGCAAAGACTCGAAAATTAGCTGGCTGGTGCGAGGCGCGCACACATGCACAGTAGAACTGACCTGGGTGACGGTTCGCGTGCCCGCAGAGATGGCTCCACGTGCCACCTGTGGCACACATGTCACAGTTTCATCATCACAGCACTATCCCATTTTGGACAAACAGTTGTCCAATCTCTTCTTGAAAACCTCCAATGATAGAACATTCACAACTTCAAGAGGCGCTAAGCCTTTGCACTCATTAATTGTTCTCACTGTCAGGAAATTTCTCCTTCATTCCAGATTAGATCTCTCTTTAGTGAGCTTCCACCCAATACTTCTTATCCTTCCCCCAGGTCCTCTGGAGAGTAAGTCAACACATATTCTGTGACTGCCATCAAGGCCTGGAAGACTGCTATCATGTCACCCTTAGTCCTTCTCTTCATTAGACTGAACATACTTCGCTCCCTCAATGATTCAATGTCAGGTTTAGCCTCCAAACCCCTCATCATCTTTGTTGCTCTTCTCTACACTCTTTCTAAGGCCTCAGCATCTTTTTTGTATTGTGGTGACCACAACTGGACTCAAGGGGAGGATTACTATGTTATTTGTATGAAAGACAAGCATGAATGCTTTATTACCATTTCCATGTATTATTGAAGTGATGGTCATTGACCTATCTAACTGTCCTTCAGCTGTTATGAGTTACATCAGCAAAATCTTTTTGGTTATATTGGGCTCATCTGTTGTTGTTGATTTAAATGGCATTGCTTTTTGTTTTCCTGAGGATGCAGCTGCCCATTACCGAATATGTCACAAATATCTTGGAAAGCTTTGCAAAGGCAATGCTGAGCTAGAGAAATGTGCATTTGATTTGCCTTTTTTAGACTGTTTAGCTATCAGATTTCTTCAACAGACACCCAGACCAAACCTGTTAAAGTAGATTACTTCCTATCTTGCAAACTCCAAGGAATGCCAAAGACATTCAGCATTTTCTGGGATTTTACAACTTTTATATGCAATTAATATTTGATTTCCCAATCCATTCCATGCTACACAAATCCCACTTATTCCTTTGTTGTTCAAATGGATGCTTCCGATTTTTGCAATAAGAGTTGTTTTTCTTAGGTGGCTCATGAGCTCGGAAAAGATATTTTGCCTTGTCCTTTCATCTGAGACTGCTGAAAGGAATTATGATGCATATAACAAGGAACCATTAGCAATGAAAAATACATTTCAATAGAAGAGAATATATGTAGCTCAGGGTTGAACTGTGGAATACACTGATGGCATACCAAGTTGGGTAATGAAACATCTGCAACAGAGGTGGTATTCAGCAGGTTCTGACCAGTTCTGGAGAACCGGTAGTGGAAATTTGGAGTAGTTCGAAGAACCATTAAATACCACCTCTGACTGGCCCTACCCTCATCTATTCTCTGCCTTCCGAGTCCCATCTGATCGGGAGGGAATGGGGATTTTGCAGCAACCTTCCCCTGGAGTGGGGAGGGAATAGAGATTTTGCAGTATCCTTCCCTTGCCATGCCCACCAAGCCACACACACCAAGCCACACCACACCCACAGGACCGGTAGTAAAAAAATTTGAATGCCCCCCTGATTGTGGCAAAACATTAGTTCTGAAATGGTTAATTTACTTCAAGTACTTAGCAGAAGTGTGGCTTATCTGTCAAAATCTACAATGCCTTCCAACAGCAATATATTTAAAATCATTTTAATTGCTTCTCTGTATATATAAGAGCCGTGGTGGTGCAATGATTAGACTGTAGTATTGCAGGCTGTCTCACTGCTCACCGCCAAGAGTTCGATGTTGACCGGCTCAAGGTTGACTCAACCTTACATCCTTTCAAGGTTGGTAAAATGAAGACCCAGATTGTTGGGGTCAATATGATGATGCTGTATTACATTCCACCAGGTGTCAGGCCTGAAAGCCATCTGTTGTGTTGGGCCTTCAGGCCTGCCACATTTATTGCTGTGGGAAACTAGGAGGGGGGGAATTATATGGAATGGGATAGATATAGTAAAATAACGTTCCTTTCTCAGAGAATCAAGGTCATCCTGCCCTGCACCTTGAGTGGCATCACTGGGAGGCATCTCCAGTTGGGGTGGTGCTTGATAGACCCATGTGATGGACATGTGGGTGCTGGGCAGGGTCTTGGACTTTGGTTTGGGTGGGGAAAACCTGGAAACTTTCAGATTCGGGTTTTCCCAGATGGGCCAATATTTTTAATCTCTAATAAAATGGAACTTTGAGGAATCTCAAGCGTCAGAGTCTTCTTTTGTTAGGGCTGTTACTTGGAACCCTGACACCAGGAGCTAATTGCCCAGGTAACATGAGTGGGCCAAATGCATCTCTCCCCAAATATCAGACTTGCTTGGTTCAGGTCTTGTAATTGTAATCTATTTGACTGGATTACGGAAATGTACTCTTTTTGAAAATATTTAGAAACATGCCTGAGAGATATTTAGCAACTTCTGCTCATCCAGGAAGCATGGCCACAAATTGTCTGGAGCCAGTTATATGAAAGAAGTGTGTTGTTCTAACTTCATTGGCACCCTCTCTGTTTCTGGACACACAGGCCGATGGTGATACATTCTTAACATCTATAACAAAATCTTTGTGTCAGAACTTTTCTAGCATTTTGGAACACAGGCTTAACTTCTGGAATATGTTACATGAAGAGGTGATGCTTTTGCAGTATGTATGTGCAACTGCTGTTCTCATTCTCTAGTTTTGGCACTAATCTAAAAAGATTTCTTGATAGGTCCATAGTTCTTCACGCTTTCCCAAACACTTCGGTTAAGCAGAGAAAATGAAATATACTTTGAGCTGTGTTTTTTTTTTTTTTTGCTCATAAACTGCTGCCTAGGCAATAATCTTAACAGTTTGATAACTTTCAGGGCTTATCGCCACAGTTTTTTTCTAGAGATTTTGGGATTCGTAATGTTTATAAGGGTTGGGAAAGTGGGAGAATTTTCATCACACATGGACCAAAGGTGTGGGGTTTTTTGTTTGTTTGTTTTGAATCACTGAAATGAGGCCATGTCCATTCAAACCTGCCAATGGGAGAATGGTGAAAACTGAAGTACTAGATACAGAAAAGATCATGGAATAAAGTGCTCCTAACCTCATTGTTACTCATTGGGATGCGGTGGCACAGTGGCTAAGACGCTGAGCTTGTCGAATAGAAAGGTCGGCAGTTCGGCGGTTCAAATCCCTAGCGCTCTGTAACAGAGTGAGCTCCTGTTACTTGTCCCAGCTTCTGCCAACCTAGCAGTTCGAAAGCATGTAAAAAATGTAAGTAGAAAAAATAGGAACCACCTTTGGTGGGAAGATAACAGCGTTCTGTGCGCCTTTGGCATTTGGTCATGCCGGCCACATGACCACGGAGACTTCTTCGGACAGTGCTGGCTCTTTGGCTTTGAAACGGAGATGAGCACTGCTCCCTAGAGTCGGGAATGACTAGCGCATATGTGCAAGGGGAACTTTTACCTTTACTTTTAACTTCATTGTGCTTTGAGCCCTCCACACATGGATTATTGAATACACCTCTTCTGCCTCTGTCACTAGAGCTTGTTGGCTCAAGCAAGGGCTGGCTTGGGAACAGGCCTAGTCAACTGATCCCCAGTCATGGAAATAACACTAACTTTGGACAGTTGCAGTGGTATCTGAAGGCATCGCTATTGTGGCATGAAAATAGCAATAGCACTTAGACGTATAAACCATTCAATAAGGGTATACAACATTTTCTGAGAGGTTTATAGTATCATCATGTTGACCCCAACAATCTGGGTCTTCATTTTATTAACCTTGAAAGGATGTAAGGCTGAGTCAACCTTGAGTCGGTCAGGATCGAACTCCTGGCAGTGAGCAGTGAGTTAGCCTGCAATACTACAGTCTAATCACCATGGCTCTTATATAGACGGAGAAGCAATTAAAATGAATTTAAATGTATTGCTATCGGAAGGCGTTGTAGATTTTGACAGATAAGTCACACTTTTATTAAGTATTTGAAGTAAATTAACCATTTCAGAACTAGTGTTTTGCCAATTTTGATATCCACAACATATGTGGTATTCCCTTGTGAAATATATTTTCAGAAATTGAACATACTGTTTTGGAGGTTTATTTGGAGAATTTCACCCACTCGTTTTTTCTGCTTGGGAAGCTGTAGTGGCCAGTTGCCAATTGCTAAAGCAGGTTTTTCACTTTCATTTCATTTTCAAAATTTCAGCTTAAATCTAGAGTGAGTTAGTTAATGAATGTTAGGTTTTATCACTGGCAATTTCCTCTCATGGGCTCTTTTGAAAAAGACACATTGACACATATTTTGAAAGGCCTTAGGGATCAGTTATTTTGGAACATACTGAATTCTTACCTCATCTCTGTTAGCCATCAAAGAAGTGTGTTATGTCATAGCATGCCAAATCCAGTGTGATCCTGACACTCAGGGTAAATTAATAATGTAGTGCCATCCAGGTTTACAAGTAGCAGGACCATCCTTTCATGGGAAAATATGCACAGAAGAAGAAGATACCTTACTGTATCTGGAAGGTGGAAGAGACTGGATAGGCAGAGACATGATGAGTAATGAGTTTATGTGTCATTAACCAAAGAATAACCACTTTTAGCCAATTTGGGGTAATTTACCCAGGTTTGGGAAGCACTGACCTAGCGATTAAGTTGTTGGATAGGACTGGGAAAGGCAACACATCTACATGAATAATCTATATATAACAAATGTGTGAATGTTCCAACACTGGAAGTTCTTAAGAAGATGTTGGATAACCATTTGTCTGAAGTGGTGTAGGGTTTCCTGTCTAAGCAGAGGGTTGGACTAGAAGACCTCCAAGATCCCTTTCAACTCTATTATTCTATTATATTCTGTTCTGTTCTATTCTATTCTAATACTCACATACATTGCTTCTTTTCTCCCTTTTCTCCTCAGAAAATACTACTACTACTACTACTAGTACTAGTACTGATAATGAACGCTAATTCTATCTCTATCAAGAAGACAATTACTAATGATGACCTTTAAAAAGGATGCAGATAAAGCATAGCTAGTGTCAGAACATAAAGATTCTCTTCATTAACTACCATTTAATCATTTTAATCAATTTACAGGCTTTGATCTTTTGGGGGCTATAAATACATTTCCTACTTGGATATTGTTCCCTAGAATATAGAACTCCCTTCACAGTACACATTAAGGATAATACAGTTTCAATGGTTTCGGCCTAGCATCTTGTGCAAACTCAACCATTGTAGATTGTTATAGCCGGAGTATTGTGTATTGTGCGAACCCAATCAATTTAGACTTATTCAAGAAAGCAAAATTTAAAATATGACTGTGTAGGAATCTATCTCAAGCCTCTTCTTAGAAAATAAATGCCATTTGAGATATCTTGGATGGAAATCATCTGATGCCTGAGGTTGAGATCAGATCAAAGAACTGAGAGACTTAGATCCTTTAATATTGACTCTTGATTACAATTCATTGGGTTAGATTTCTCTTGAATGGAGAGTTGTACTTGTGCTGAATGGAAGACCCTGCTGAAATACTAAAATCCTAGTCTGCGATACAGGTGAAAAGGGGATGACTGAAGCCTCTGAAAATGAAATAAGTATCTATTCCCAGATCTGGCTTTTTCACGGAAAGATTGCAGTCGTGGAAAAAGCCACTTCTCAGCGCTCAAAATATAATATATATATTTCATCTCCCCGTTCCCTGATGTAATTTAGAAATATTTCTGACTGCTGGTTTATTGAGGGATTATATATAAAAAAAGAGCCAAAGAAAAATGTGTATTATTGTCAAATAGGTTGTTCCAGTCTTTATTCTGTCTTGGAAAAAAGTCTGTCCATTTTTGTTATGACCCCAACTCTGAAATAGCTGGGAATCTGAATTTAAGTATGTCTTAACAGGGCATTATTTTAAATATGTTTCATAAAAGAGGCCTATAAAATAAGTACTGATACTGAAAAAAGAAATGTGATAGTGTGCAAGAGGGGTTTTTATTTTATTTCATTTTTGCTTGCTTTATCCAGCATCCATCAAAAAGCCTAATGCATTATTATTGTGCATTCTTTTCTGAAGAGCGTTCTGCAAATGCTGGTAATTTGGATCCATTTCAGCCAGGCTGTGTGTGTGTGTGTGTGTGTGTGTGTGTGTGTGTGTGTGTGTTGTACCAGTTCTTGCTTCAAATGCATCACACAAAGAAGAGGGAAAAGTGAATACTGAAGAAAATGGTTTTTGAAAACAAGAAAATATATCATCCATGAGCTGGAAATTCCTTCTTTGGGTTTCTTTTCTTTTCAGGGGTTGTTGTTGTTGTTGTTTTGGTGCATTTTAGCCCTATTATGCTAGACGTACAATATGCACTTACATGCTTCTAATACTGTAAGGGACTTACAGTAGGAATTGTTACATGGTCTGCTTTTCACCATATCACTATGGTCTAGTGAATTACTACAATGTGATCATGTTAACTTTTTAAATGATGGCTTTGACTCAGACATTTTTGCTTCTCATCCAAGAAGCTTCTTCAGCTCTGACTGAATGGTGTGGAATGGAAGGATTTATTTTCCTTGCGGACAGCTGGTGATTTGCATCCTTTTAGAGGGCCATCGAAGCCACTTGGAGGTTTATCTGTGTCCTCTTGGCACAATATCTATGGAGATTCTCCATCATCCAGGACATGGTTGTCCCAAAGATGCTTTTCCAAAAGGCAACTGGATTTTCTAAGTTTTTTTTTCCCCTTGGAAACATTTCCTTTCTCATCAAAGAAGCTTCCAAGCTCAAAAACTCTCTTAACTAGCTTAGGAAGTTAAGTAGTTCTCCTGGTTCCTGTAGTCTGCCATTTTTCCTCCGGAAATCCATTCCTACTCCCACACCATTCAAGGGGTGTCCATCCCAAATTGTGTAGCTAAAAATCTGTAGAGATTCTCAGTCATCCAGGTCGTGGTTGTCCCAAAGGTGCTTTTTTGGGAGGCAACTGGACTCCTTTGTTTTTTTCTTTGAAGATCTGGGATCCTTCCATTCCTCACTATCCTGTTAGAGCTGAAGGAACTCTGAAGAATTACCAGAAATATCAACGTATGTATTTAATTTTTAAAAATTCAATGTTATAATCCAAACATCACTTTCTTTAAGAAATAAAGCAAAAGTAATCTCTTCCCAGTTATAAACAGATCTTTAAAGCTTTGCCATTGAGTCCTGGTCAAAAACAAATCCCATTAACAGCTACCAGAAACATCTCTATCGTCTATCTATCTATCTATCTATCATCTATCTATCTATCTATCATCCTTCATCATCTACAGTATCTTACCCCGATCAAAGAGATTTACTTTATAAACCTTTTTAGTTTTAAAATTTTTGACCTTTAGTCTCATCAAACAGCATGTCACAAGTTGATTTCTTATAATTTTCTCTTTGCCTCCTTCTAGGAACAGCTGGAGCAATCCCTCTTTGTCTCATCTCAGAGAGAGTTTCCATGGTGCCACACATTCATTTTATAAATCCAAAATAGACTTTCCAGGTCAATCTACTGATTTATTATTTGTAAGCCCCTTTAATTATGAAGATATCAACTGGTTTCATTTGTAAATACAGTTCAGCACCATTTTCTATATTGTTCTTTTATTCTGGGATTTTATAATCCATTTTCAGATCCACAATTTCTTTTTACACATCAGTTTTGCAATCCAGCATGTTTTAAAATTCCAAATTCACATTCAATTCAGCCTCAGTCTCTGTTTGGCCAATAAAAATCTGTTTTTCCTCTGTATCCTATGGTATAATATCAAACAATCTTGTTAAATAACGTCTGAAGTTCCCAACAGCTTTAATTTCTTCTATGGTCAAATATTGTTGCTCCATTGTATGAATAGGTCTGTTCTCCTTTAAGAGTAATGCTTTGTTCTCTCTGGTTCCCTACAGCCAGCCTTTAAGTTCCTTCTTATCATCTGTTCATTTTCCAATCAGCAACATTTTTCCACAGGAGGATTTCTTACAATTAGTTTCAAAAGACTTCATAATGTATACTTTTAAAAACATTTTTAAATCCCTTCAAGAAATGTTCTTTTAAGTCTATCTAGCTCCTTAACTTTCAAAAATCCACATTCTGGTCTCTGTTTTGTTGTTTCCTCAAAAGTAAAAGTTTTCTTCTTAATCCTTAGTCTTACATTGGAGCTTCTGTCATCCGTGCTAGAGAGATTTTCCCCGGCAACAAAATGCAGCTTGCCCTTTGGAAGATACAAAGAAATCCGTAACAAGCAACTTCCTAAACTAGTTAAGAGAGTTTTTGGGCTTGGAAGCTTCTTTGATGAGAAATGAAATGTTTCCAAGGGGAAAAAAAACTTAGAAAGTCCAGTTGCCTTTTGGAAAAGCATCTTTGGGACAACCATGTCCTGGATGATGGAGAATCTCCATAGATATTGTGCCAAATATGGCTTAGGCAAGACAAATATTCCCCCAGCCATCAGACCTCTCAAACCCGCAGAAGAATGCTGTGTTGCTCTCTCTCGGCTCTTCAACGGGAGAAGCTCTCTGGAGTCAAACATGGGTGATCCTTGTCTTCTCTTTAATCCAGAGAGGAATTCTAAATCAATCCATTCATTGGCTCCTGTTTCATCCTCAGTTCTGTATAACAATAAGCCAGTCTTTCCGTCAGTGTTAACTCCTAGCAGCTGCCTGAACGACTGTATTTTTCGGACTATATGATGCACCTCCCCCCCCCCCCCGAATGTGGAAATGTTGGTGTATCTTATATACGGAATACATACATTTTTGGCCTCATGAAGCCCCGCCCGCACTCTATTTTTGCAAAAAATTGGTGAAAAATGTGCCGGGTTTTTTTTTGCAAAAATTGAGGCTTTTTTGCCTTCCCACAGCCCCCAGAAGCACTCTGCGGGCTTCATCAGGGCTAGGGGAAGGCAAAAATGCCCCCATGTTTGCAAAAAAATGGTCCATTTCCACCCTTTTCACAAAAACTGTGGCATTTTGCCTTCCCCCAACCCTGCAGAGCCTGTAGAGTGCTCCTGGGAGCGGGGGAGGACAAAACCTTTTTTTTTTTTTTTTCTTATCTCTTTGGAATCTTGGTGCGTGTTATATACCGGTGCTTCTTATAGTCCGAAAAACACAGTAATCCTTGCAGATTTATTGGCATGGTTTTTCAGAAATCATTTGCCCTTGTCTCCTTTCTATGGCTGAGAGAGAGGGACTAGCCTAGGATCATCCAACTGGCTTCGTATCTAAAGTGGGACCAGAACTCAGTCCTGGTTTCTAACATCCTGCCTCAACCACTTTGCCAAACTAGCTCTGAACTTAAAGTTGGATAGAAGGCTTTCTATGCCTTTTTCCATGAATGCCCATGTCATCCTATGTGAGTTTCTGAAGTTTCTTTGCAATTTTATTTATTTATTTGAATTTCTAAGCCCCCAACTCTGATGGATTCCTGTACAGGTGTATGAGTTGTAGGTGTACAGGCTATGTATATCCATGGCCATGTCTGTTCATCACAATGCAGAGAACTGCCTTGATAGCTAGGGAGAACATTGGAGTTAATGTGAAATATTTTATTATCTTATTCTTCTCAATTATGGTACCTAGCTAAGGATTTTAAAAGCATTTTTCCAGTTTTCAAGATTACCATATTATATTTGAAAAATAGCAATTTTGGGAGAACTGTTGTCAACATTTGGAATAAAGAGCTCTCTGATCAAAGACGTGCATTGTTTTTCTTTCTTCTAATCATCATTAAGGATGCTCAGAGTTTGCTTCTTAAATGTAAAATGCTCCAAGCTATTATTTGATGTTAAATGTATTCAGGTTTGGAAAGAGAGAGGGGTTGAGTCGAGTCAGGTCACTGAATGGGACATCATCATCATTAGCATAATATCTGTTGTATACTGTGCTGCTAATGTGAGCCCCAAATGTCTCATTAAACTTTATTTAATGCCTTCATATGAGCAGAGAAAAAATAATTCAGAATTCATACAGTTCATGTGTGCATTATGGAATCCCTCTGGGCATTCAGACAGTATTAGTCATATCTTAGAAAGGTAAAAATGGCAAGTCATTTAAGCTGAGTTTAAGACACAAAAGGCAAAATTCATTTCACAGCATGAATAAGCTATGCAAATAACAGCAACTTCAGGCAGAAGTAAAACACAATATTCTAGCCCCTGGAATAGCACAATTTAATAAGCACTTGTCATAAGAGAAGCAACAGATGGTGATTCCTTCTCTCTCTCTCTCTCTCTCTCTCTCTCTCTCTCTCTCTCTCTTTCTTTTTCTTTCACCAAAGCTGAAACTATTTCATTTATTATGGAAAATTATTTTATATTAAAAAGAATGTTCCATGCCCAATCTCATACCCATTGATCAAAACAATGCTTCCTGTAGGAGATGACCAGGATGAGCATGAGGGAGGGGTCAAACACATCATCAGTCATGAGTTCCTACACACCTATAAGAGATCTAAGTCCAGTCCACCTAGAATTCCTTTGAGTCTTATCTACCACAAATTTGCTTTGACCATTAGTAGCTCAGATTCTTGTAGAGAGCTTAAGTGTGCAATAAATCTTTATACTCATTTGAACTCTCTTAATCTCCTGATTTCCCAGATGCTCAACACTTCCTGCAAGAAGGTATATTGCAAATAATGAACAGATATACTGGAGCCACATATGGTTGCATCTTGTTTTAGAAGAATCAGAAGAAAAAACAGAGGTTTTTTTTTTTTTAAATCACTGAATTATCTCAACATAGTGGGGCTCTATCACAAGTGAAGAATATGTATTAGAAAGATTGTCGAGAGAGAATTGGGTTTCAATAGAGGTTCAAATATTCTTTTGGCTGTAAATCTCAGCAGGTGACTTTAAAGTGAACCTAGGTATGCTGGTTATCAGTTAGCTCTCTCCCACTGAGTGTGTGGCCTTGTTGAATAGTGACAGCTTTTATCAGTTCCTTCTGAGACTTCAATGGGAGGTTTAGAACCCAATCTACTGATTTACCAAATACAAAAAAAAAAAAAAGTAAAATCAGTCTTCGAAATCAACACACCAACCTTTCTAATCTACTTTTGACCTACAGTTTGAGAGCCATGGTGACACAATGTTTAGAAGGCAGTATTGCAAGGTAATTCTGCCAATTGCTAGCAGTTTGATCTTGACCGGCTCAAGGTTGACTTAGCGTTCCATCCTTCCAAGGTCAGTAAAATGTGGACCCAGAGCGTTGGGGTCAATATGCTAACTCTGTAAACTGCTTAGAGAGGGCTGTAAAGCACTGTGAAGTGGTTTATAAGTCTTAGTGCTGTTGCTATTGCACCCATGTGCTTTTGATTGCAGCTCTCTTTATGCCATAGAAAGATAAATACAATCCCTGGACTGAAAAAAATGCCCATCACCAACGCTGCTTTTTCAAGAGGAACTGAACTTTCTGGTTTTTCTTTGAAGACATTTCGCTTCTCATCCAAAAGCTTCTTCAGCTTCTTGGATGAGCTCAGAGCTGAAGAAGCTTCTTGGATGAGAAGTGAAACATTTTAAATGGAAAACCAGAAAGTCTAGTTGCCCCTTGAAAAAGCACCATTGGGACCACCATGACCTGGATGACTGAGAATCTCCATAGAGAATCTCCTTAGTTATGGCTTCCTAGCTCAAACTACAAAGTTGTTCATAAGGGGGAAAAAAGCTTTGTTGATCAAAAGCATTTAAAACATTATAGAAATGTATATGTTTAATTGATTCCACACTTTTGAGCTCAGTTTGGCTCCTGGAGTGGACTACAACCACAAATCACAAAAGAATAATATATAAGAAATATTTTGTTTTTATAGATTTGAAAATATTAAAACCTTCCAGGATAAGCATGTGGCAACTAAACTATATCAGATGTCTGTGAAGCTGAGTTTAACAACATTACAGCAGGCTTTTCCAGATTAAAATATAGATGGACTAGTAGCTGGATACTCGTACTACCCGCAAAACTATGTGATTGGGCTATGAAGGAGAAATTTGGTTCACAATCCAATGGCTCAGTGGTGGTCAGTGATTGAAACACATAAGGACTATCTCTCCTGCCACCTTGAGTTCCGAAGCAGTTTCATAGGTGGAAGGCATAGACATTTTGTTGAGGTATCAATGTTTAGTACTGTAGGAAGTCCCAGACCACTACTGAGTGAAGGAGTGGAACGTCTGCCAGTTTGAACTGAGGTAATGGAATGTGAGGTAACTGGCAGTTGGAACAGAGTTCTTTTCAGGTGGGAAGGGGAAGTAAAACTCCTTAGCATCAGAGCATGTTAATTACTATATAAGAAATAATAATGATCTGATGGTCATTTCAAAAAATCCTTTCTTAGCGAGCACCTAGAAGCCAAGAAGAACATATGTACCAAATTTCAAGTTTATAGGCTTTACAGTTCTGGAGATTTTGTGATGAGTGAGTGGTATTTGCCTTTCATATATATAGATTAAGACAACCTCTGGACAGCAGCCCACTAGTGGGACATGCAACCAGGCTGCAGAAATGGCAGAGGCGTGTGTAGGAGCTCCATGTACATTCACCCTTGCCAGATGATCATGTGGAACCATCCTCTCCCCTTCCCTAATCCTTCACAAAGTCGGAAAGGTTGGGGAACTCTGGATTAAGGTGATGTCTCTAATTATTAGTTTTGGCAGATAAAGGCTTCAATCGAAAAGGTGCTTTGTTTCTGAAGTAATAAGTCAGAACTGACCCGAATTATAGGTTTCAATTATAAATTTGTAGGAATACAAAGAGCACCATCCATAAAGAAATACATGGATTTTGACATTGACCGTTCTTATCTGAAGACTGAGACTTGAACATTTCATCTTGTTTATATCTGCCAGGTCTAAAAAAAAAGTGCACCTCAAGCTATCTTAACTTTAAAAAAAAATCCAATCTATTGTGAGCTGATATTTTTGTGAAATACAATAACAATGAATTATTAAAAATGAAACAAAAAGATACACAGTACAAGCCCATTTTTATTATTAGATTCAGCAGACATGAAATTATATTTCAATAAATATTGTCAGAACAATCATAGGAAAAAAGAAAAGAATTACAAAAATTGTTGAAAGTGGTGTGTAGAGATGATTGATATAGCGAATAGTTATTACACTTGTAATATTTGTTTTGTACAGTTTTCATTACAGACTGTAACAATTTGAAGACTAGCAGTAATCTTAGACCATACTTTAAGTAGTGCGGCTCTCTACAAATCAAATGTGCCTCATGAATGTATCTGCCGTATGTCACCAATGCAAATCTATACTGTATATTTAATGTGCTTATTAGACATTCTATGACCTGTTGGGTCATCCTTTGAGAGAAAGGTAGTGCACTCTGATGCAAATGAACCTTAAATTTTCCTGAATTGTACTGCTATTGGTTTGGTTTGAAAATTAACTTTGATTAAAAAAAAAATGGTAATGGTACCATGTGTGGGAGTAATTTCTATCTTCCTGCCAGCTTCATCATTGTCTTTTCTTGTGGGAAACTGGTAGGGAGCATTGGAAATGACCCTGGGGATATTGCAGTGGCCAGAACTTTGTGAATAAAAGTGGCATGAATTTTTATTTCAACTCCATAGGCTAATTCAGGGGTGTCCAAACTTTTTGCAAGGAGGGCCAGATTTGGTGAGGTGAAAATGTGTGGGGCCGATCATTCAGCCTGACATTCTTTGAACCCTTAACATTAAATGCGAATTAACTACCATATTTTTTGGAGTATAAGACGCACCAAGATTTTGAAGAGGCAAATTTAAAAAAAAGTTTTTGCACTCTCCCCAAAACTTACCATTTTTCACGAAAATGGGCCTTTTTTTTAAAGGGCATGAATAGCCTTTAAGAGGCTTCTAGAGTGCTCCTGGGGGCTAGGGGGGGCAAAATTGAGCAAAAAAATGCCCCATTTTTTGCTCATTTATGCCCTCCACAGCCCCCAGGAGCACTCTGAAAACCTCGTAAAGGCTATGTGCAGCCATTTTGGTGAAGGGGGCAGTTTTGGGAGGCAAAAAATGCTGTATTCAGTGTATAAGATGCACCCAGATTTTTAGCCTCTTTTTTGAGGGGAAAAAGATGCATCTTTATACTTCGAAAAATATGGTATTTTATGGAAGACTAAACAAATAACTCCAGTGGGGAGAAGAGGCTGCGGGCCGCTTGAAATTTGAAAAAGGGCCACATTTGGCCCCTGGGCCACACTTTGGACATGCCTGGGCTAATTGATCCAGAGGTTGGCTTCTGCCCATTCGGACCAGTTTGGGCGGACCGGTACCAACCACCCACCCTGGTGCTAGCCTGTCCTGTTTATCTCACTCTCTGGCTTTATTCCCTGCCCACAAAGCCTAGCTGATTGCCATGCCTCACTTGCTCTACTCACCTGAGAAGATTTGCTGTGTGTTTGAAGCCGCATAAAAGCGAGGAAGGCTCACATTTCTGGCGAACTGGTTTTTAACATATGTGCAGCCCACCTCTGAATGGATCCCAATTTTTAATGCATTCTGTAAGTTAATATATTTGAGGTACTTTGATTCAAAAATCATTCCGGTATAATGCACAGTTTGGCCTATTCTGGACGGTACAATCAGACACACAAACAAGAGAATTTTAGTAGTATAATATCACATTATAGTTTTGAAGACAATTAGCACTACTATTACATAATTTACTATATTGCGAGGCATAAATGTTCTCTCACATTTACTACAATAAACTCTAAAAATCTCCATTAAACAATTCAATAAATAACTATTTATATAAATAGTTATTTATTGAATTGTTTAATGGAGATTTTTAGAGTTTATTGTAGTAAATGTGAGAGAACATTTATGCCTCGCAATATAGTAAATTATGTAATAGTAGTGCTAATTGTCTTCAAAACTATAATGTGATATTAGGTTGAGACTCTAAAGTGCTAATGCTTCATTAAATTTCTCTTCTGTATAAACTGTCCTGGGGAGTAGAATATTGTAAGAGAAGTACAGTATACAGTGTGACAAAATAAGATTTTGGTAGTACTTTTTCTGACTATGAAATCTTATTTAAAAAGCATAAGCTTCATCAGATGTCTAAAATGGTTAGACTGATATAAGATTTAAACTGGAACGAGACGGGTAGACAAGTTGATTATGTAGATGCAGGTTACATTACCCAATGGGTTTCTTGAGACCTTCTGAGATTGCTGGAAACCTTTTGATGTGTCTGAGTTCAGCAATTTCTCATTCAATAGAGCTGTTAAAAGTCGTGTTTTTCCAAAGCAGTCAATTTCAATCTCCTATTGAGCGATCTGGGAGCCTCCAATGCTATGCCATTACTTTGCCCTTGCTTTGAGCCCTGATGTTAAGCTTCTGTCCACTAATTCTTTTGCACAGAATTTGTCCTACACAGATTCCAGACAGATATTGCTGGCAGATGATGGCACATTATCACATTAAAGGAAGATCATGTGGAGGTGCTACTGATCTCATGTGTGCACTTGTTGCCAACTCTATGAGGGCACTGTTTGTATTGATATGAGGACAAAGTAACATCTGGCTTTGATACAAGTTCTGATTGGCATCATTGTCCCAGATGCTTGTGAGAATCTGTTTCAGGTTGTTTGTAAGCAAGTATGGGCCTGCTCCCAGTAGTAATGTATGACTATGAGAGTTGAACATAAAAAGAAAAGCTGAGCACTGAATAACTGATGTTTTCAAATTGTGGTGCTGGAGAAAACTCTTGAGACTGCAAGGGGATCAAATCAGTAAATCCTAAAGAAAATTGATCCTGAATGTTCTTTGGAAAGATAGATACTGAATCTGAAGCTCAAATACTTTGGCCACCTAAGGAGAAGATAGGACTCATTGGAAAGGACCATGATGTTGGAAAAGATTGAAGGCAAAAGGAAAGGGAGACTGCAGAGGACCAGATAGCTATATAGTATCATTGACACAACAAACATGAATTTGGGCAAAATCTGGGAGACAGTGATGAAGAGGGGGTTGAGTTGCTATAGCCCATTGGATCATGAAGAATCAGACACAGCAGAATAACTGAATAACAAAAATAAGCCTGCCATTAAGTCCTGAAAAAGTTTCTGTCATTGTCCTGTGAGGGTTGTCTCTTATTACTTCCGTGGTTTAAATGGTATTCTGCTATTCTGTTTCTGTGTTCTGCCTTTTAATAGACCCAATCTGGCTGTATTGATTTGTCAGTTGAAATTGTTGGGTGGATAGTTCAATTTCCTGAATTCATTCTACAAGTCGAATATCTCTATTAAGTGAGGTAGAACAAATTTCGCTGGCTATAGATGATACGTATATTTGGTGATATGTGCTGAGGCAAAGCTGGAAGCAAATAGGTATTCATGGTAATCTATAGGTTGTATAGAGATAAAGGTAAAGGTTATCTTTGCACATATGTGCTAGTCGTTCCTGACTCTAGGGGCGGTGCTCATCTCCATTTCAAAACCAAAGAGCCAACACTGTCCGAAGACGTCTCCGTGGTCATGTGGCCAGCATGACTAAATGCCAAAGGTACACGGAGCACTGTTACCTTTCCACCAAAAGTGGTCCTTATTTTTCTACTTGCATTTTTACATGCTTTCAAACTGCTAAGTTGGCAGAAAATGAGACAAATAACAGGAGCTCACTCCGTTATGCGGCACTAGGGATTCAAACCATTGAACTGACGACCTTTCTAACTGACAAGCTCAGTATCTTAGCCATTGAGCCACCACATCCCTTATAGATTGTATAACATGGTTTTTATAGGTCCATTGTGTAGATTTATAGTGACATCAATGTTCTAGGTCAGCCATGACGATGTGGGCAACACATTCATGGCTCCGGCGCAAATTTAAAGTACATGCTATTGCCATTGTTGAGGTTGTCTATGGAGATTCTCAGTCATCCAGGTCATGGTTATTCCAAAGGTGCTTTTTTTCAAGAGGCAACTGGAGTTTCTGGTTTTTCTTTGAAGACATTTTGCTTCTCATCCAAGAAGCTTCTTCAGCTCTGACTGGATGGTGGGGAATGGAAGGATTTATACACCTTGTAAAATCATTGAGGTTGTTTGGGTGAATATAAATTACAGCCGGGTGGCAAGGGATGCTGTTTTGGTATTGATGTTGATGTTCTTAATGGCTTGTTGCAATAGCACTTAGACTTATATACCACTTTACAATACTTTATAGTCCTCTCTAAGTGGTTTACAGAGTCAGCCTATTGCCACCAACAATCTGGGTCCTCATTTTACCCACCTTGGAAGGATGGAAGGCTGAGTCCACCTTGAGCCTGGTGAGAATCGAACTGCCAAATTGCAGGCAGCCAGTGATCAGCAGAATAGCCAGCAGTACTACACTCTAATCACTGCGGCTCATTGTAGTCCATGTTTTGGGGGGATATTGGTGTATAATGGCTAAAACCGTGTAATTAGGGAGATTTCCTATGGGATTCAGGTTTTTTTTAGGAAGTCTGTGAGGCCTTATGTAAGTGCTAGTGGCCTAAGATCTAAACACAAAGTCCATGAAACTTGATACTTCAGTTGTGATAATTCCAGTGTCTGAGACAATGGGACAGCCTGGGTGGCCTGGGTTGGATATTATGGCAAAGAGATAGAAAATGTTTGGTTGAGGTTCTTGAAGTATTTTCACATAAGTTTGTGCTGGTCCTTTATGTCCTTAGGAGTTCTTTCATCAGGTTGCATATTTTTGTTTAATATGTAAGGATGTGAGGAGAGAAATTGATAGAATGGGGTATGCAAGAGGGAAATGGGATCAGAGGTTACTCCCAATTATCCCTTGAATGTCAAAAGTAATTTTGCAGGTCACACAGAGATTACAATTAAAATTCAAGCTGTCAAAGTTTCAAAGAAATGTAGTAAGTCTGAGTGGCATATATTTGACACATTAAGGAAGAGCCATGCTTTAGTTGTAAATCTTGGGTTTTGTATATAGAAAAGAAGTGCTCAAAGTGAGTTTCTGACATCTCCAAATGAGGTTGCAAAACTGAAACTCGGTGAGGCAGATCTGTCTCTTCTAACATGTTGGTACTAAGTGAGCTTGAATGCAAGGAAATATTTTTGCTTATGCTTCTTAAAAACTGTTGTTGAAAGATATACTGTTCCACTAGCATCAGTCCTCACAACTAGTAGTTGTTGATGATGAATCACTCACTACCTCTTGTGGAAATGAACTCCAAAGGTTATTGTACTATTTGAGAAATAGGTTTTAGGAAGTTCTCTTTTCTCCACTCTATGGATTAATTTTTTATTTACTTCTCTCCTCTCCTCTCTTGCTTTCATCATCATCTTAATTTGATGACCCCATAATCCCTTGTGGGGTGGAGTCTGGGCAACTGAATGGAGCTGGGTGTTTTCTGGCCAGATGCCTTCCTGTCCCCAATGCGGAGTTATATTCAGTAGATATAATCTCAACGTGCCCAGAGAGAGAAACATCTGCCTCTACCTATGATCGAACGCACAGCCTCCTGATTGTGAAGTGAGAGCTCCATCTCTAGGCTGTTGCACCACTCCATGTCCTCTCTTGCTTTGTGTCTGCATAATTAAATGCTTAGTTTGCAATATGTGCACAAGATGTTCTTATCAGCACTTGAAGTGAATGGATATGATGCTCTCATATTATGACAGTCAAGCATGTTCCTTACAACCTATTTAATAGCAGGGGCCATATTTTTGTTTGTATATATGAGCATAGGGCAAGCTACATATGCTTTGCTCAGGGTTGGCTGATCAGGAGGGAGGTGGAAAGGGAATTTAGAATGGAGCAGCCATCAACTTCTTGAAATGCTATTGAGAGACAGATTGGTGGTGTGGTTAAGGCATTAGGCTAGAAAGTAGGAGGCAGTCATTACTCGTCCTGCCTTAGGCCCAAAGCCAGCCATGTGACCTTGAGTCAGTCAGTTTTTCTCATTCTTAGAAAGGAGGCCACTTCCCAAATCAAAAGCCTACTTGAAGGAACCAACCACACTTAACTTAACCCAACCACAATGCATTTGTCTCTTTTATAAGAATATATAGTGGAAAATGTTGGCATTTTCCCCCTGCAGATCAACTGTCAGGGTTCCAAGTGACACCCCCAAGGAAAGAAGACTCAGAGGCTTGAGTTTCCTCAAAGTTTCATTTGATTAGCGATGTCATATTGGCACATCTGGAAAAACCCGAATCTGAAAGCTTCCAGGCTTTCCCCACCCAAAAGAAAGTCCAGCCCCTTCCCCTGCACCCACAGGTGCATCACATGTGGCAATCAGGCACCATCCCAACTGGAGATGCCTCCCAGTCACACCACTCCAGGTGCAGGACAAGATATCCTTGACTCTCTGCGAAAGGAATGTTATTATGACTATATATCTCCCATACTCCATAAAATCCCCCCTCCCATTTTCCCACAGCATTGAATGTGACAGGCCTGAAGCCCAATGCAAAAGATGGCTTCCAGGCCCGAGAGCAACCCTTTTCAGACTTGAGGGATATTTTTGCTTCTCTCCTCACTTCAGTTTTGATCAACCCTGTTTAGTTTATTGAGACTCAGCCAGCTAACAGGAAGATGTGGGGACAGTGTCCCAACTCCCTGTTTCTTTTCAATATTCTGTTGAGTTGAAGGAAATGAAAAGGAAGCAGAAATTGGCTTGATTGATTCAGGGACAAAACAGGTTTATTTTAAACTAACTGTTCAAAACAGAATGCCCTTAAATACCAAGGTTAATAGAATCATCCATACTACCAGAAATTTTAATTCCGGTTATTGAAATTGTAGTTACTAGAGTTTAGAGCATCTACAATCATCAATAATGCATTCTATTTAAACATACGGCTTTAATTTCCCAGTTGTTTGCTTCTTGCTTGAATGATCTATTGACCTTTTCTGTTGGTGCTAATGAACAACTTAGTAATAAAGTTGTGACATTAGTTTCTTGACTCACTATTTGCAGGTTGTATGGCATATTTTCTCTTGCTTCGTTGGAAAAAGGCCTTTTGTCCCATCACCTTGGAAAGCATTACTTCTTTCTTATCTTTGACTTCAGTTTCCTGCTAGGGAGGGCTTTGTTTTAAACCTTGGACAAGATTTTTCACCTTTGCTTTCAACATTGGGCTATTTATTCTTGTGAGTGTCATTCCATTTTAGTTTTCCTCTGGTTTCTCAGAAATATACATCAGTCAAGCATCAGCAGCTTTCCTGCTCTGGTTAAGGTGAGTCTCAAAGAGGGAGTTGTGACCTTGTAAATGCAATAATTTGTAAGTATTAATATTAATTCAGGTGTTTCCCTATCTATTCCGTCAAGAGTAGTTTCTGTTTGAATAGACAATACATGTCCGGTTGAGCTTTTACTCTTCAAATGGGTTTTCTGTAGTCAAGTTATATGTGGAGTCTGATTTTGCAATGCAAAAGGCCCTTCGCTCTTTCCTTTAAAAAAAAAAAAACACCCTTTACATTAATGTTTCAATACAGAGAAGAGGAAGAATACAGTTTTAGCTGGGAAAATTTCTGAAGATTGACGCTGCTAAATTGGATTCTTTTGCTAAACATTTGATACAAGTAAGAAAGTCCATTTTGAACATTATAATAATAACTTCCTTAAGATATTCCTACCCTACCCTTTCTATAATAAATGAAATAAGAAGTGATGGATAACTGGTTTCTATAATACCTGCCATCCATCCATCCATCCATCCTTCCTTCCTTCTTTCCTTCCTTCCTTCCTTCCTTTTCTTTCTCCCTCTCCCTCTCTCACCTCCCTCTTCCATCTCCCTCATCTACCTACCTACCTACTTACCTGTGATGTGCAGTCAGGGGAGGCAGAGCCTCACCGCTCTCTTCATGAAAATAAAAAAATAATACTCCGGGAAGCCGTGAAAGTGGCTGGGAGAGGCGCACGGTTTGGTTTAGCCTCCCTGGATATCGCAGCAGCAGCCCCAAGTGCACCGATCTTGCCATTTTTTGCATCGGGTGAGCCCGGGATCCTTGCAAGGAAAATGGGACCACGTGTGCAGGAGGCTCCTCAGTGCCAGCCTCAGATCAGCGCAGGCGCGGTCCCCTTCATGTTGGCTCAGGAAGGAGGGGAATGGGATCACCTGTGCAGGGGAAGGGGACCGCGGCTGCACTAATCTGAGGTTGGCACTGAGGAATCTCCTGCACATGTGATCCCATTCCTCTTGCAAGGATCCCAGGCTCGCCCGATGCAAAAAATGCCTAGGTAACATCATCAGTGCTAGAAGGGAGTGGGGGGGGGGAGGAGGAGAAAGGAGAAGTTTATCTTTTCAGAAATGTCTTCTCAGTGGAGCTGTGGCAGCCTGCCTGTCCCTTTCTGGCATTTCTGAGAAGAGAAACTTCTCTGGTCGGGCTGCGCCTGTGCGATCGGAGCAACCACGCGGTTTGATGACATCACCAGCCTCACCAGTCATAAACCTCACCGCACGTCACTGCTACTTACTTACCTACCTACCTACCTACTTTCTTTCTTTCTTTCTTTCTTTCTTTCTTTCTTTCTTTCTTTCTTTCTTTCTTTCTTTCTTTCTTTCTTTCTTTCTTTCTTTCTTTCTTTCTTTCTTTCTCTCTCCCACCTCCCTCTCCTCCCTCCCTCCCTCCCTCCCATCTATCATCTAGCTATCCTCTGATCAAAAATGTGATCATCACCTTTCTAATTGGCCTGAGCATTGCTGTGGGAATTGTTAGCCACATATAATGGCTGAGGTTGACATTATTATGCAATATACTGGATGCGTATGGGGTCCCAGCGACAACCTAAGGGCCCACTTCTCACTGGATGTATAAACTGCACTGTAGAAACTTGATTTGTAATAGCAAATCTGTATTCTTGCCTCCTCATAATTTTATAAGAACTTTCTCAATTTTCACCATCAATCCTGTATGCTCATTGTGATACAGTTTACAATTATGGTGGTGCAATTAGCAATTCAAAGAATTTGCACAAAAATGTGCATATTTGAAGAGAAAGTACAAACTATAGCATAAGGGGAAAACGGCTTATAAATATATATAATCGTTTGAAAAGTGGGCATAAATTGGATACTAGGAAAAAGCAGAAGAAAATATGGACAAAAGTGTGTTAACTATGTGCTACTGAAACTCTCATTATCATGATCTTTAACTGGGTGAAACACTGCATCACAGGGCACCAACTTTTGAAACAAGTTATGTCAAATGGGCCAATTTACAGAATGCATTCAAAATGTGGAACCCACGACTCTCAAATGAAATTTGAGAATGCTATGACTGCTTCACTCTACTGGCTGCTAAGGCCACTGCTGTGGTCACATGATCTTCGTTTTCCAGGTTCTGTGACAGTTTCCCAGCCAGTCTTGCAATCCCTTGCTCCCACCTCCACCTAGTAGTCATTTACCTGCCTGCTGGGAAGGGATGGGAAGGGAGATTCCTGATTTTCCCACAAGCAAACTCAATAGGGAAGCTGGCAGGAAGCCAGTCTTGCTCCCACTGTTTTTGACCCATCCTTGGTAATTCTGTTTAAGTAAGGATATATTTCTGAAACACTGATCCAACAGGGCACAAATTGTCTAGTTTATGTATTAAAATTATTTATAGGTGGCTTCTCATTTATGAAGCCTTGGGGCGGTTTCCAATACTAATATCAAAGCAATACTAGAAAATAAAAACCATATTTTATAAAGATCAGTACTAGTGGGAGTTGCTGACTGAGGAAGGCCATCATAAAATAGATGCTAGAGAAAAAGTCAGCCCATAGTCTGTTACCATAGAGATAACCCAGCTCTACATTGTTACTAATTGACCATTCATATTGTAGTTGCCTGATGCGCTGGTGTAAATGGAGATATGGAGGTGTTTTTTCCTAATCCTAGTCCTTTAATTATTTTCAATAGTAGCTTTGTAGCTAAGAAATATCTTTAGCATTGGTTCAATATGTGCTCGTTATATGGCAAAATAATGCATCCCTGTCGGGAATCTTATTGCTGCAGTAATTGTAATTACCAACCAGCCCCAAAGGCATTGCAAGGATCCAACTTTGAGATGGCCAATCTGCATGAATGGACCAAAGAATATGCTACTGGAAACAACACAATTATTGTGAAAATCATACTTCATAAACTCATTGATCTCTAATTAACAAAGACGCTGTCTCGAGTTAGGAAGACCTATTAATCAGGGTTTCAGATTATGTGTTGAAGTCAGCCATATTGGTGTATTTATTAGACCCCTTAAAAAAGGACTTCCTGCCCCTTGAAACTGTGAGGTACCAGGACTTTGGTAGAGGAAGGTTGCAGTTGGCAGACAAACTCCAAAACCTAATAGGATGTCTTTATATAAAATGGGATGGGATTGGAATAAAAGGCCAGTGATCTCAAAACATCTGGTGGCAGAATGATGGTAAGAAAGCTCTCACTTGGAGTAGGAATGGAGTGGCTGGTCTCAGGGGTGGGTTGTGGCAGGCACTGCTTGATATGTTCGCACACCCTTGATATGTGCTGCATAAACATGCGCAGTGCAATAAAAATGTTCTGCACATGTGCAGAAGCAAAAAACAAGATGGCAGCACCTATGGCGCCATCCGGAGAACTGGTTCAGGGGCGTGGTAAGCCTGGGTCACTGCCGGTTCCAGCAACCCAGGCTGCCAAACCACTACTGGTTCAGCTGAATCTGTCTGAACCAGTAGAAACCTACCACTGGCTGGTCTAGGAAATAGGAGAGGCAATAGAAAAATCCACAAGTGCTATTGAGAGTTTTTGCCAGTTCTCAGTTCATTTGTAAAAGGTGCAGACTTTGAGGAATGCCTGAACTTGATATTTTTTCATCCCCAACAAGGAATACTCCTTGAGGAGTCCAAACAGAGCATGAGGTTCCAGGTGATAAACTCTAAAGAGTCTTAATTTTGATCATTACCTGGCTGAAATCAAATATGTTTTTTTAAAGATTCAAACAGCACAGGCAAGAAAACAAACACATTATGTCTAAAAACAACCTGAAAGAAAAGGAAAAAATGGACCAACAACCAAGAAGCAAAGGTCAAGGACCTGCCAAACAAGCTAACAGTAAGCAATAACCTAAGAAAGGAACCACCAAGATTACTTCTACCAACACTGCCAGAGCAAGCCACTAGTGTATAAAGAGAGAACAAACCCCACTCTTTTCTCACACTGATGATGTTACCTACTTGGTAATGAAACATCTGCAAGAAAACAATCAAGGATTCCATAGAGGAAAAAAAGGTCAATTATCAATCCAACTCAAGAATTTGTTTCTGTTATCAGTGAAGCATTTCTTTTAAAGACAAGGCATTTGCCTATGTTATTCCACTGATGGCCCTTATTACTTATCATAATTTTGCCTGGCCATTAAAATTATATATTTTCACCTTTGTTAAAACTTTGCCTTAAATATTGAAGAACCAGAAGAAGTCTTAACCTCAAAGTCTATAAACAGGCATACCATTTGAACCAAGATTCTTTGCTATTTCCCTTGTACTGTAGTCAACATTATCGTTGTTAGGTTTTTATCCTATCTTTATTTTTTGTATAATTCCAGCTGGTATGTTCCTACCGCCTGTTTTTTCCACAAAGCAAACTCTGTGAATTGGGTTGGGTTAAGAAAAAAGTAAGAGGCCAAAGTCATCAATCATCCTGATTTTCATGCTTAAAGGAGGCTGTAATTCACAATCTCCTGGGTTCTAGGCCAATACCTTAACAGCTACACCAAACTGGCTGTTGTAATATTATACCCATGAAGACTAATTTCCTTGAAGCAGGCCAGGATGACTATAAATTGTAGTGCTTTGGGTCCAGGAAGTTGAGAATAGAACATACAATGTTATTTTTCATAGGTGGAAAATTGAAACACATCGAATATATATGTATATTTATTTATATATTGGAAAAAAACATCCTTCACAAAGAGGACAATTTTACAGAAATGGAAACCAACTTATCCTCCTGAACTTAAGGAGTGGATTCAAGACCTGTGTTCGTTATGGGTTTTTGAAAGGTTTTTATATTCCACACATGAGAAGATGCAGCAATATATGGCTTAGAATGAATGATAAGTTGAAATAAGTTGAAATTTATTTTATAGTGATACTCAATAAGTCTGTGGGGTTTTTTTTTTTTGGTAGTTTCATTTCTTTTATGTTTCTTTTTATCATTATGTTGTATGTGGTTTTATTATTTTTATTGTACATTCACAGGTGTTGTAGTTATTGTTTCACCAATAAAAGTTTTAGATTGTTCTTTATCAGACCTTTTTCTAGATGCCTCAAAATTCTTTTTATAATAGGGTTCATAGGAAAGCTTTTACAGTGTTTTTTTTCCTTTGGTCTTTGCAAAAATAATTATCAAAATGTACCCCCAACTGAACAATTGGGATATTTGAAATGAATAATGGGGGGGGGGTATTGGGGGTTGCGGGGGTTATTGACACAGTTGAGGGCCTTGAGTAAGGCCCTGAGGAAGATAGCTATATCAGAGATTCAACCATACTGAACAGGTCTTATAAGAGAAACAAAAAGTTTCTCTTCTATAAACTACATGGTGTAACATAACTTACAGGAACCCATACTGGACAATTTATTGCCTGGGTCAACAAGGACCACGCTACCTGGAAGTTGAGTCATGATAACTGGACTTCTTTTCTTATTAGTTGGAAATGTTTTGCTGCTTATTGAAGTAGCTTCTTCTGAGCTCAGATTGAACAAATTATTTGGATAAGCAGCAAAACATTTTGAACTAACAAGGAAAGAAATCCTGCTGCCATGACTTAACTTCTAGGCAACTCTACCTGGATGACTGAGAATTTTCATTGACTGCGGCCATGCTAGGTGATGGATTTCCTCAACATCTGGTAACAAGTGCTACAGGACTCAGGACTGTTAGCTGAACAACCATGGCCAGCAACTGCAAGATTACTGGAGGAAAAATTGCTTACTCATCACAAATATACAAAGATTTAGAAAACGCTATTACAAATCAAGTCCAATGAGAAGAAGATATTTGAAAAGAATGCAGCATTCTGGAAAGAATGACATCCAAAAACAGCAATAATAGATGCCAGAATGTAAGCTAGCTGAATATGAATTAAAAATATTCCCAAAAATAGAACTGGAGGAACTGCTAAGGTCTACCAAGGGCAAAGAAATAAAATCCTTGTCAGACGTAGCTCAGACAGTAGATACAATCCAGAGGAACTCAGCAATAGAGAATGCCAGCATCTCTACTGAACTATTTTCATTTCCAAACCACTCTACACTCTACCTTCTCCTTAAAAAGAACAAAGCAATCTATCTGGAAAACAAGAAGAATTGAAACGAAGGAATAATTAAACACCTAAAACAACAGAAAACAACAGAAAAAGGTTGCCTCCACTGAAACTTGTTCTGAAGAAACAGCTAGCACAAGTATTAAAATATGCCAATACTTTAATATAGACTGTAATTACCAGCTCACTGCAAGAAACAAACCAAGTGATGTACAGCATAGCTGCAATCATAACTTAATACCTGGGATGCAAAATGAACAAACGAACAAAAAAAGCCAAACAGTACATCACCAAAATGGAAGATGAGATTGGAAAATAAGATCAGCATCCTAAAACAGATGAAGGAAAGAACCTGAAGAAGAAGAAAACCAAAGAGCACCTGATCAAGAAATGTCAGCCATAGACAAGGAAGATCAAGGAAGCACCGGAAAGAACAAAGCAGCAATAACAATAACAGCTATAGCCAAGAAGATCAGCTGTTGTAAAGCTCAATTGAACACTATAGGCAAAATCTCCAATTTTAGTTGAGTCAGAAACATATCTACCAATCTATCCAGGGGTGAAATACCACTGGTTCGGGCTGGTTTGGCTGAACCAGTAGTAAAAAAATGCTTTAAAAACTAAAGAAAAGTTCCAAAGATCAGCTGTGCGACAATCAGCTGCGCCTGATTGCTGTGAGGTTCCTGCTTGTTGCAGGGGCCATTTTGTGTGAAGTCCAGCTGCTTTAAAATTGTGTGTGAGTCAGTTGTGCAGCTTATGTATTATTTCTGCGTAAAGTGTGATAGTTGGTTTTTGAGCTCGCTGTGACACTGTGAGGTTCCTGCTTGTTGCAGGAGACATTTTGTGTGAAGTTCAGCTGCTTTTGCATTGCGTGTGAGTCAGCTATGCAGCCACACCCACCTGGTCACATGACCACCAAGCCACGCCCACCAAGCTACGCCCACAGGACCAGTAGGGAAAATTTTTGAATTTCACTACTGAGTCCATCCACAGTGAGAATGCAGTGAACCACTCAACTCTGGACAAAGGAGAAACAGTACAGTTCTAGGCACAGCTAGGGGACAATCCAAAGAAATACAACAAGAATAACCATAGATAAAAGAGGTAGAAAGGGAAAAAAGAAATGAAATTGAAATGAAAGAACTGGTAATAAAAGCAGAAATGGCAGGAAAAAAAGGAAAGAGAGATTGATCAGCACCAGGCAAAGATGAACTGCATGGGTTTCAGTTCATCTGGCTTCAGTATGTCTGGCTAATGTACACCTAGTCATGGCCAAGCCATTTAATAACGTTGAGCTGGATTAATGTGTTTGGATTGTTGTACACCACCCAGAGTCACTTTCTATGAGACATGCAGCCATATACATTTGATAAATAACTAAACAAGCAAACATACTGCAAGGAAGTGAAATTGAAGATGGATTAATATCTGACAACTTCGTAATTGAGAGATCCAACAAAAAGGGCACAACAGACAACTAAAGGCTAATTGTCTGTTTACTTTCACTTGGTAGCTACTGTGGTGCTACTGTGGCAATCCAACAGCATCTAGCTGAAGAAAACAAATTATTTCCACTTGGAGAAAAGAAACTACCCAACAGCAGAGTAAGAAAGGATAGCTTCTAATTGACAAGATGATTTTAGAAAACTGTAAGAGAAGGAAGATCAGCTTGAAGGTAGCTTGGATTTGTTAGAAGAAGGCATTCAACCGCCTGCCACATGCCTGGAGAGTCAAGTGCCTAAAAATAGCAGGAATCAGTAGAAATATCAGAAGCTTTGTGCAAAGATCAATGGCACAATAGCAGACACAGTTGCTAGTCAATGATGATAGATTGAGAGAAGTTAACATAAAGAGTGGAAAATTTCAAGACTCACTATCACACCACCGTTTGTTATTACATTGATTCCACTGTCAACAATATTGAACATGACTATCAAACAGCAAAGGCATCTATTAGGTTATTCCACTTCCTCATGGATGAGCTGAAGCTGTATCGGAAAACATCACCTGAAACGGAATTCCTTTTCAACACTTAAAATGCAACCAAGATATTGCAATGGAATTTGCACTGAGCAAATGTGCCACCCTTACCATTTAAAGAGGACAAATAGTGGGGAAAAATGAAAGAACCAAGATGCCCTATGAAAATACCATCAAGCATCTGGGTGGACGATCTCTACAAATACTTGGGCGTGAAGAATGGTGCACTGAAGCTAGTATAGGTAGTCCTCAACTTACAACAGTTTGTTTAGTGACTATTCAAAGTTACATCAGCACTGGAAAAAAAGTTACTGTTTTTCACATTTACTCCCTTTGCAGCATCCCCATGGTCACATGACCAAATTTCAGATTCTTGGCAACTCACTCATATTTATGACGATTGGTCGTGTATTCCCCTTTTCCAACCTTCTGATAAGCAAAATCAATGGTGAAGCCAGATTCACTTAACAACCCTGTTATTAAATTAACAACTGAAGTGATTCACTTAACATCAGTGGCATGAAAGGTCATAAAATGGGGCAAAACTCACTTAACACATATCTCACTTAACAATTTTGGGCTCAATTATGATCATAAGTCACCTGTATACCAAGAAGACTTATTGAATATCACAGAGACAAAAACTAGCCTACAAGAAAGAGCAAATACAGAACAGAAAAAAGATATAGCAAGGCAAAGTATGATATGGCCAATACATAAGAAAACTAGCAGGCAAAACAGAAAACATCAAGATCTGGCAATGGCTAAGAGCAGGGAAAAGGGAATAATTTTGGTTGCACAAGAACACCAAACCTTAAGAACAAATGTGTACATTTGCCAAAATTGAGAAGACAGCAACAGACAGCAAATGTCTCCTATGAAAGAAACTGAAGAAATAGTGGATCACTTAGTTAGCTGTTGCAAGAAGATCGCATAACCTGACTGGTTATGCAATAACATGACAGTGACAAAGTAGCAGCAATGGTGCACTGGAAGATATGCAAGAAACACCATTTGCTTGCACATCATATTTATGATGGGGCCATAAATAGACAAAGTGATAGGAAATGGAAAAGCTAAACTGCACTTGAATTTTAGAATTCAAACAGATAAGCATCTGCCACACAAAACCCCAAATTTAACAATTGTTGATAAGGAAGATTTTTAAAAAATGTCTGGATAGTGGACATTGCAATATCAGGAGACAGGAGAATAGAAGAGAAAGTACTGGAGAAAGTCACAAAATACGAAGACCTGCAAAAAGAACACTTGTGCTAAAAAATAGCAAAGATACGTACTTCCAATAGTAATAGGCAACATCACTTGAATACCATTGGAATTGACAAAGTCACTATCAGTCAATTACAAAAGGCAGCTTTACTTGGAACATCTTACATCCTGTGACAGCATCATTGATATTATTAAATCGCAACATCTTCCTATCTTGATAAGTGGAAAAAAATGCTAATTCCATTCTAAACAACTCACCGCAGCCAACTTGCCATGTGCAACATGCCAGGATCAACTTACCCTGGGCAATTTGCCACGGCCAATTCACCAAGGCCAACAAGGTGCAGGACTACTCACCATGGCCAACTCACAAAAAGGACAACTCAATTTATTTGTTTAAAATACAGTATTTTTCTGAGTGTAAGATGCACCTTTCCGCCCCCCCCCCAAAAAAAGAGGGTGAAAATCTGGGTGCGTCTTATACACTGAATACAGCATTTTTGGCCTCCCGAAACACTGCCCCCTTCACAAGAATGGACTTGCAGAGGGTTTGGGAGGCCTGCCAAGTGCTCCGGGGGACTGGGAAGGGCAAAAACAAGTGAAAAACAATCCATTTTTTGCTCATTTTTGCCCCCCCCAGCCCCCAGGAGCACTCTACAAGCCTCCAGAGGCTATGTATGCCCTTTTTAAACAAAAAATGGACCCATTTTCATGAAAAAAGGCTGCTTTTTGCTCATTTTTGCCCGCTCCAGCCCCCAGAAGCACTTTGCAGGCCTCTCAAACTGTCTGCGTGCCCCATTTTTCACAAAAAATGAGGCGTGCAGAGGGTTTGGGAGGTCTGCAGAGTGTAAAAACTTTTTTTAAATTTACCTCTTCAAAATCTTGGTGCAACTTATACTCCAAAAAATACGGTAATTAAAACATTGTTTTAATTTTTGTCATTCACATTTCATTTTGTCCCTTTTTTGACATCCTTTCTTTAATGATTCTCTTCCACCATTTCTTTGATATTAGTGGAACTCTTGTCCCGTGGCGAGTTGGCTGTGGTGAATTGTCCCAAAGCAACTTCGGTATGGCAAATTAGCTGCAACAAGTTGGCTGCGGCGAGTTGTTGTAGAACTGGCTGACTTTGCAACCAACCATAAGACAGGTATTCCTTGACTTATCACCATTTGTTTAGGGACTGTTCAAAGATACAATGACACAAAAAAGGGACTTATGATAGTTTTTGACATGATTGTTGCAGCATCCCCATGGTCACATGATCAAAATTCGGTGGCTTGGCAACTGTATTTATGTATTTATGACATTACAGTGTCCAGGGGTCATGCAGTCACCTTTTGTGACCTTCTGATCAGCAAAATCCAGGGAAAAATAAGGGAAATCCAGATTCACTTGACAACTGTGTTTCTAACTTAACAATTGCCATTATTCACTTAGCAATTGTGGCAAGAAAAATTGTAAAATGGGGCAAATCTCACTTAACAACTAACTTGCTTAGCAATGGGAATTTTGGGCTCAATTGTGGTCGTATGTTAAGGACTACCTGTAATAATAGTGTGAATGGTACATTTTTAGCAGTACAACACATGATACATTTTAGCAGAAAACAAACCAGGGAGATTATTTGGACTTTTTAAAAAAATGCATACAAAAGATCCCTACCATTATTTTTCCCAACTCATTCTAAAGATTAAAATGCACAATCTATCATTTCTCCAGGGACTGACATCTGTCATTGCTTTTGATCATTAATTTAATCTTAAAACAAGTCACACATTCCAATATGAAAGAAGCAGGAGTGATATCAAGCCATAGTTGGTGTAGTCGAGGATTTAAATTTTTTTTTAAGGCAGAGCTACAGTATTATTATCCTGCTGCAACTTGAATAATGAATGCCTGAAAAGCACTAACCTTGAAGGGATGCCTCACATGGGGAAAATTAAGATGTCTGAAAGCTTATTGGGCTTGTGGTTTTCTTTATTCTTTCCTTTAAAACAAAAAAACCTATTTTAGTATATTCATTACCCCGAGTGTTTGTGAAAAAAACATGTTCATTGAGGAGCTCATTTTTATGCACAGATTAACTTGTTAGTTAAGTTGGGCAAATGTCTTACTTCAAACTTCACGGGACAAATCAGGTCAAATTAGCTTTGTTTGTGGTGGTGTTTTTTGTTGTTAAAAACAAACCAAACACTTCTGTGTATGCTTTCCTGGTTTCTTCAGTTGGACTTCAAAATATGTCCAATCAAAGTAGGAAAAAGGATGGTGATTGATAGAAAATAGACTCATTTTCTCACCTTCAAGTTGGTTCTTCATCAATGTCATAGAAAGATATGTTTCCTTGTGGGCAAGGTCCCATTCTCTGATTAAAAATTGAATTGATATGTTATATTTATTGTAATATATGTGGTTTGGTCTGTTTTGGTCTCCCCCCCCCTAATTTTAAAGTATTTAAAATTTACATTTTTTTCCCATATGTTATCTTTAGTGTTATAGAAATAATGTTTGCCTTATGTGTGATATAGTTTTTTTTTAAGGAAGGAGAATGCAGAAAATGATTCTAACAGTCATCAAAAGAATTACTTACTTACTTGATTTTGATTCTTCCTTTATAACTCATGGTGCCAAATATACCTAATATTCTTTCCTTCCTTCTATTTTCTCCACAACAAGAACCCTGTGAGATGGCTGGGCTCAGTGGTGGGATTCAATTTTTTTTACTACCGGTTCTGTGGGCATGGCTTGGTAGGTGCGACAGGGGAAGGTTACTGTAAAATCTCCATTCCCTCCGATCAGCTGGTACTCGGGAGGCAGAGAATAGATGGGGATGAGGCCAGTCAGAGGTTGTATTTACTAGTTCTCCAAACTATTCAAAATTTCTGCTACTGGTTGTCCAGAACTGGTCAGAACCTGCTGAATACCACCTCTGGTTGGGCTGAGAAACAGTGACTGGTACAAATTCATTAGCGGGCTTTTATGCCTAAGGTGGGAGTAGAACTCACAGTCTCCTGGTTTCTAGCCTGGTATTTTTACCACTAAACCAAACTGACTCTCTACTTTTCCCTCCTCTCCTTTTACTGTACAGAAAATGAGGGAGGGCCCCTTCTAAAATGGTTTCCCCATCTCTTCTTTTGTGGAATGAGATATATATTTAAATTGGTGATTGTCCAGTCTGCGGGTCTTCCTCCTGTATCACAAGGTCATTCCCCCAGATCATTACAGGAATTAGGACATCTGTAGGGTTGTGTTTTGAATGAAGAGCTTCGACGATGTGAATGAAACTCTACCCTTTTTATGTATGTCACACACACACACACACACACACACACACGACATATGCAAACAAATGACAGAACTTAATTTTAGAGAGAACTCCTGTATTGGAATATGTGTGCAGTGGCTCAGAAATCTTTTCAATTCAAAATTACAGTCTTTCTATAAATTTAAGCCAGAGACATTAGAAATCTGTCTACATTATAAATAAATATACCATTTGCTTTTATGAGCAATAACCCTCTTCAATAATGCTGGTGTCAATCAACATCTCAAATTTTCAACTGTCACTGTGAAAATACATCATGCACAATTCACTGATTTTAGCATTTGTTAATTGATTTTGGATCTAACAAATCAATTCCATTTGATCTGTGACTTAAAATCTATGTTCAAGGGATAGAAACCTCGCTCCCTGCTGCCTGAGCATCCCTCCTTCAGTGGAAGAGAATGACCACCCCAGATAAGAGGAATGTACTGATCTTCAGACTCAAAGATATAAGATAGCTGCATTTCCCTGCTAGAACCTCCAAACAAGCATGTCATCTCTGTCCTTGTTCTCAAGAATTTGGGGCAGATGGAACCTGAGAAATCCATGAAACCCAAGAGATGTCATTTAGACGTGGGTTCTAGGTGGAAAGAACTTGAAGTTCAATGTCTATGGAGATTCTCAGTCATTCAGATCTTGGTTGTCCCCAAGGTGCTTTTTCCCCAAAAGGCAACTGGACTTTGGGCTCTGAAGAAGCTTCTTGGGTGAGAAGCGAAACATCTTCAAGGAAAAACAAGTCCAGTTGCCTTTTTTTTGGGGGGGGGGGGGAATCACTTTTGGGACAACTTAAAATTCAGTTCCCAATAAAGCCCTTCATAAAGCGACAATATCTATTAAGCTGTATGTGATGAATAGAAAACCGTAGAAGCATTTTTAATCATCATTATCTGATGGCTAACTTGGTACCACTTCAAGCAAGGCATTTTTACAAGGTTGATTGTGGCCATGTTTTTTTTTTCTAAAAGAAAATTCTGAGAACTCTCATAATCAATCATAGTTACAGGTTATATAGTTTAGATATAAGATCCTTTGTAATATTCAAAGGCTTGTTCTCTGCTTTATTCCATATTTTACATTTAGACATATTGTGTTCTTCCAAATTCCAGTGCAATTCTCTGAGGGGATCCTTATCATGCTAAAAAAGAAGAAAACTGGGGAGGGGGAACCAGGGAACTAACACATTTCCCTTTTTATCATAGAAGCTGATAATCTGTAAAATTCATTTTTCAGGATAGCCTTTCTAATCTTCTTGATAGTAAATTTAAATATTCTTTGCAAACAGAAATAATTCTCCATGTCTGAGCTGCGCTGCATGGCAAAGGCCTTGAAAGGATTTCTCCTTTTTTCCGTCTCTCATACAACAGGATAAAATTGCATATTAAACTTTTGATGAAATCTCTTCGAAGAAAATGAAAGGCTGAATAAAATCAAAGCGCTGGAGTAAAAAAGGGATTTCAAGCAGTGTTAAGAGTAGAAAGATAGAGCAAATACCTTACGCGCAGGCATCCAAAGTCAAATTAAAAACCAATGGCTCAATGGTTCCTTCTGCGTAGCGTTGTGGGAAGCCAGATAGAGAAGCTAGATCTGAAGGAACCGCAGAACGGAGAGGCAGAATAAGCTTATTGACTGTAACTTGTGGGTCACGTTACCAAACAAACACGAACAAATTAAAAAACAGTAGATAGAGGTTGTTCAAGCGCTAGAGATTAGGAGAATGTTACCTCCCATCTTGTCTATCTCCTACTTCCCTGGGGCGGTTTATTTATTGGTAAGACAGCTGACGAGAGATGGGGCTCAAAGGCATTCTTGGATATAAAAATGATACTGAAGGTTGATGCTTGGCTTTTTTCAGAGATAGGATAAAAGTTGCATATTTAGCCTGCTTGGAGCATCTCCTTAAATGGAGTGCCGTGCTGAAAAATAAAAGTGCCCGCATGTCAGAGTTTGTTGCAAAAATCAAATCCAGAAAGCACACAACTGATTCAGCAGGATTGATTTAAATAAGAAACTTATTTATATACAAGAATATGGCTCACCCTAGGAGCCATCTATACAGATCTATACTAGTCTCCCTTTATTTATTTATCAGCACAAATGCAACATAAATGTAACAAGGCAACATTAAAAAAATGGCTTTCTGCCTGGATGGCTCCTAGGCTGAGCCGATAGGCAGAAAAAGGGAAGCAGTATGCTCCCTCCCATATTTGGGCATACCAGGGGTTGTGACACAATATATATACATATACATATATACATACATATATACAATACCAACAGCAGAGAACAGTTTCATTTCCATTCAGATCAGCAGACAAGCCCAGACTAGTTTCATTTCAGAGCTCAGAGCTCAGAGCTTAATACAGCTAAGCCATGCCTAGACTTCTTACTTAAGTTTCTGTTTCCAAATAAACCTCATTGCCTGACCTTGTTACCATGTCTCTGCCAGTGTAGTAAGGTGTTGTGGCCCAGCAGGTGCCGTTGCCGCTGCCACCAGACTCCGAGAGTGAGGGTCCCTACGAGTCAGCGCCAGAGGAGATGGGGGACCCTGGACAGGGTTCAGACGCTGAGCAGGGATCCGAGAGTCTGGTCGGCTACCAGGAGGCGCCTGAGGCATGGAGCAGCGGTGAGAGCCAGAGGAGGGGGGCTCCCGATGCCATGCCTTGGAGCAGCGGGGAGGAGTCACGAGACAGTGAGTCAGAACTCAGCAGGGAGTTTCTGGACGCTCGTTACCACCGCGCCCATAGATGCAAGGAGTGTGGGCGTAATTACCGGCGGTAAGAGCTCTCAGCTGCTGTTTGGGAGGCTCCTTTCCAGGTTATAAAAAGGGTTGACTGTGCATACGCCCTTTGCAGCAATCAACAGAAGACTTTTGCCAGAAGTTCTAGTCTGGAATTCTAGCAAGCTGGATAGCTGCTTTTGTGTTCTGTTCTTGTGAGTTTTGTCTTGGTGGCTTGCTGCCACAGAACCTTCTGTTTGTTTTGTGCAATAAACCTTGTTCCCTTGTACTGTTCCGGAGTGTATTCTGTGTGGGCAAAGGAGGAAGGGGGGTCAGAACAGTAAGGTACCGGAGAATATAGCTTGAAAAGCATATACAAAAATTAATAAACACACACAGGCGAGAGCCATAGCCAGAGAAAGCCACACACGCAGCCAGGAAAAGGTTACACTCGGTCACAGAAGAAACATAGTATAATAGGATTAGAAAAAGGGTAACAAAGCTGGGGGAAAACCCCGAATCTAGCAATGACCGGTCAGAATAACAAAAACACAGAATCTAATCTAAGATAACACAGACATCATGATTATTTACATAGAGCAGATACCTTTGTATAAGCGCCCGAACAGGAAACATCTTCCTCCCCTTCTATGATAGGATTAGCCCAAGGACAAGATACCGGATGGGCAAAATCCAAAGACAAGAGAATCAAGATCAGAGCAATCATCCAGAATAAAAGAATTTTTGTAAAATCCAAATTTACACAAGAGCCTGAAGCAAGAAAAACTGTATAAAAGGGAGAACCAGAATGTATATGGTGTGCTGCAGACTGGGAACGACGGAGCTGTGTCTCACCCTTCCCGTTTTTCTTTCTTCGATAAAACTCATAACTTCCAGGCAGCTGTCTTCATGAAACTTTCTTTTAGCATCGGTGGTGACTCCCAGCTGGGAACGGACCGGAGAACCTTTGCCTTCCAACACCAGTTCACGAATATTCTGACAACACACATCTCACCTCACCTCACCAAATGTTGTGTTATGTCTTACTGTCTTAGAATCCTGCCTTCTCAGTTTTCTACATGTGGAAGTGGGACTAGAGGAAAAAAAGTGAGAAATTGCCCTAACCCAGCCCGTGTCTTGATTTTTCTTAAATAGCTGCAGCTACTCCAGGGTAAAATATGTGGCAAGACTACTATCTAAAGGCGACTATTTGTAGCTCAGGATTGAAGTGAAGGGTCCTTAGTGCTTTCTGAGCTTGCTTGTTTTCTTGTAGATGTTTCATTACCCAAACTAGGTAAAATAGTAAGTGCTAAATAGATGATGTTACTTAGTTTGGATAATGAAACTTCTGCAAGAAAACAACCAAGCTCAGAATCTATAGAGATTCTCAGTCATCCAGGTCCTGGTTGTCCCAAAAGGTGCTTTTTCTGGGGGCAGCTGGCCTTTGTTGTTGTTGTTTTTTTGAAGATGTTTCACTTCTCATCCAAGAAGCTTCTTCAGCTCTGAAAGGATCTGACAGAAATTAAAACAATGTTTATTGTTTTAAATAATTACATTTGTTAAGTAAGTAAGCTCCCCGTTAGGAGAGCGAGTGTGCAGAGAAGTGTAATGAGAGGAGTATGGAAGAACACGCACAAACGAGCATACAGGGACACCGAATAGTAAAAGTAATAGTATTTTATTTATGTGGAAAATAGAGGTATTCAGAGTTCAATCAAACAGTCCAAGTCATACACGGTTCAGTCAGTCAGTTATCAATGTTCTCAGTTAAGGAGTGGTTCTTCGAACACAGTCCAGTATCATATAATCAGTTCAGCACACAAAGTAGCTAACAGTAGCAAAACGCACAGTAACTCACGATACAGTATCAAGCAGTATTCACGATCAGCATCTAACAAACAGAGAGCTAACAGTCATTCTGTCCCCCTCTTATGGCTGCTTGAGGTAACAGCAACCAATCACATTTTACAGCAGTACTTAAAGAAACAGTACTACCATCCTGGTTTACATATTGCTAACCCAACTGTTAGCTTACATTCCTAACAAAATTGACTGTCAGTTCTCCACTATCCTGTCTGAGCAGAAGAAGATTCTTGGATGAGAAGCAAAACGTCTTCAAAGAAAAAACAAGAAAGTCCAGTTGCCTCCAGTGTAAAATATGAGGCAAGACTACTATCTAAAGGCGACTATTTGTAGCTCAGGATTGCTTAGTGCTATCTGAGCTTGCTTGTTTTCTTGTAGATGTTTCATTACCCAGAAAAAGCATATTTGGGACAACCAAGCTCAGAGAGCATCTAGGACCCCTCAGATTGCTATCTGGTTGAACTTCTTTTTGTCAGCCAGTTTATATTCCAGAGTTGTTGCCAGTCATGCTCTAGAGCAGGGGTGTCAGGCTTGCAGCCTGTGGACTGGATGCGTCACATGCTGGCCCCGACCCCACCCAGTTTAGTGAAGGGGGAAAAACATCCCAATATATCACGTGACACCACTGTGATGATGTGAGTGTAAGTGCCATCATTTGCTCCCTTCTCTGCAAAGGAGTAAGCCCCCCTTCTTTTCACTCTGGATTTGTCAGTTTAAGTTAGGACTTGATAGATCCAAAAAAAGCAGAACTTGCACTTGTGGGAAAACACTAGGAATGGGGGGAAAATCCACAAATTGATATATATTAAATGCACACATAAATTAAAAGTTTGATATGGATTGTTTGGGTCTCGTTTTAATACAATTATGCTAGATGAGCAATAAAAGCCTAGAAGCTCTGGTTCAACACATACAGTATCAGGGCTCTGGATTCTGCAATGCTGATCAATGAACTTCAGGTGGTGGGTTAGCCAAATTGTAGGATTCACTACATTTTGTAAGTCAAAGCAACCCTATCCAAATAAAATTATTTATTCTGTTCTGAACATTACCTAACCACATGGTGTTACTTCCAATCTTTCTGTAAGTCTAGTTTAGTTTAGTTTACTTTATTGGACTAGAAGACCTCTAAGGTCCCTTCCAACTCTGCTATTGTATTGTATTGTATTGTATTATTGTCATTGCACATCGTACAATTTCATCATACAATGAAATTAAATGCCATCTTCAATGTACATTATAACTATAAAAATAAAAACACAAAGACATATCCTTCACAATCTATAAAATAGAAATTGAAAACCCTGATATTGCATTAATATTTCACTATACAGTAGAATTCAGTATAGTTACAGCTGTGTGATAGAAGCTGTTTTTCAGCCTATTTGTTCTTGTTTTTATTGTCCTGTACCATCTGCCAGATGGTAACAGTTCAAAAGCAGGGTGCCCAGGATGAGATGGATCTTTAAGAATGTTCGTTTTGAACTTTCTTAAGGCAGTGGGAGCTATAAAGCTCTTTCAAGGAGGGGAGAGGGCAACCAATGATCCTTTGGACAATGATGTTAACCCTCTGGAGCGCTGTCCTATCTGCCAACTATGCAATTAGCAAACCTTACGCAGGTGCAGTAAGTTAAAATACTCTCTATGGTGCAATGATAGACGGTCACCAGCAATTTTTCATTCAGTTGTTGTTTCCTGAGAAGTCTCAGGTAGTATAATCTCTGCTGGGCCAATTTGACCAGAGCTGGAACGTGAGCTGGATGTGACCCCAGGTCACATCCTCTTTTATGATAACACCCAGAAACGTAAAACTGGCCACTTGCTCCACTCAGTCTCCATTGATAACCAAGGCCTGGATGCAGTGGTGGGTTTCCATTTTTTTCTACTACCAGTTCACTTGTGCATGTGCGCGCACCTGCGACTCTTCTGCACATGCACAAAAGCATCCGGGAGGGTGGGCAGAGCCTCCTGCCACCACCACTATTGGTTCACCTGATCCAGGCTGAATTGGGAGCAATCCACCTCTGGCTGAATGACTGATCTATTCCTTCTGTAGTCCACTATAAGCTCCTTAGCCTTATTGGTGTTAAGGACCAAGTTATTGTCGCCACACCACGAAAGCAACCGGTCCACCTCATCTTGATAGGCAGACTTATCCCTCCCCCCGCCCCCGGAGATGAGTCCCACCACTATTTTATCATCTGCAAATTTAGCAATAGTAATAAGCAACATTCTGATTCTTCAGGGAAATGAAAGATGGTATACAGGTGGCCCTTTATTAGCAACCACAAGCAAGCAAGATTTCTGTTCAGCAAGACAGTTGTTAAGTTAATTTTGTCCTATTTTATGACCTTTTTGTTACAGTTGTTAAGTGAATCTGGCTTCCCCATTGACGTTGCTTGTAAGAAGGTTGCAAAAAATGACCCTGGGACACTGCCAGTTGCCAAGCGTCTGATTTTTGATCAGGCGACCATGGGAAAAGCTGCAATGGTCATTGCTCACTTCTTTCACTGCTGTTGGAACTTCAAACAGTCACTAAATGAATGATTGTAAGTCAAGGACTACCTGTATAATGTGTCTGTCAGAATTCTCTTCCATGTCTTCATAATCCTTCAACCTTAAACTGCTTTTCTGGATAGAAAATACTGATTTTCTTCAAAGTTAGACCCAGATGAGCTATTGCTATTCAATGAAACTGGCTTTCAGATTTGGGATTTTCTGCACAAAGAATTGGCTGTGCCCGAGGTTCTAGTTGTTAATATTAATTAGGCAGGTAAAAAAAAAAGGCAGAATACCTCATTTGATCTAGTATGTGAACATTAACTTTCTGCTATCATTCCCAAATTGCTAGCAGCAAATTTGGAGTTAGTGAAGTTATTAAATATAATGAGGGTACTCATACTCTTTTTAATAGTATTCTTGTATATTTACAAAGAAAAGTCTTCTTTGGCTTTGCTTCAAAGAATATTTTACGTGACTATCACAATTTAATATTGCGAGTGGCCCCAAATCATTCTGGAGTTGGGTGGCACCTATAGCAAATAAAATGATAAAGTAATCAGAAGCTAAATGATATTAAACTTTGTATGTTTGTTTATCAAAGTGTGAAAGTGCCCATTTCCCACTCAGAGGGACTCTGGGAGGTGTACAAATAAAATACGAAAACAGGAAAGCAGTATATAAAAGTTTAAATTTAGAAAAAGGCAATGATGGTTAAAAACAGTGGTGGGATTCAAAAATGTTTACTATTGGTTCTGTGGGCGTGGCTTGGTGGGCATGGCTTGGTGGGCGTGGCAGGGGAAGGATCCTGTAAAATCTCCATTTCCTCCCCACTCCAGGGGAAGGATGCTGTAAAATCTCCTTCGCAACTCTAAGGGAAGGATACTGCAAAATCCCCATTCCCTCCTGATAAGCTGGGACTCGGGAGGCAGAGAATAGATGGGGGCGGGGCCAGTCAGAGGTGGTATTTACCGGTTCTCTGAACTACTCAAAATTTCCGCTACTGGTTCTCCAGAACTGGTCGGAATAGGCTGAATACCACCTCTGGTTAAAAATCAACGTGCAAAGTTAAATTAAAAGGCAGAGAGAGGGCTTTCAGGGTGCTAACCGGACCCACAGCTGTGCACTCCTCTATGAGGTGCAGATGGCCAAAAAGACCTTTGCACAGATCCTCTTGTCTGTAAGTTGTTCCAGTTCCTGGAATGGAAAGCCTTTCAAATATTCAATCAAGGGGCTGCCATTCAACACCACTCAGAAGATACAGTACATTCAGAACGGAGCGGGGTAGGCAGCAGTGGTGGGTTCCTACCGGTTCGGACCGGTTTCAATTTGTATTGTATATGCGCACAGGGCGCACCCATGAGCGAACCAAGAGTAGTGATTGCCGGAACCCACCCCTGGTGGGCAGTAATGCGTATAACTCAGTATGCCAATATGCCGTTGCTACTCTGTGAGTAGCACTAATTGCCAGTTGGCTTCCAGGGTGCCAATTGTGAAGCCTTTTTTGGCATACGGACCGTGGTGGTTCAGTAGTTAGAATGCAGTATTTCAAACTAACTCTGCCCACAGCCTGGAGTTTGATCCTGATGGGGCTCAAGGTTGACACAGCCATCTATCTTTCCAAGGTCAGGAAAATGAGGACCCATATTGTTGGGGACAAAATGCTGACACTGTAAACCACTTAAAGAGGGATGTAAAGCACTATGGGGCAGTATGTAAGTCTAAGTGCTATTGCTAACTGCTAACTGAGACACCACTTCACTCCCATTGTATGCAATTATATAGAGTAGTCATGCTCCATGTCCCACTGTTCAGTGTCGGTTGTCAAGATCCAAAAAGTGAGCCGTCTTTGTTGCCATAGCTCACCTCTGAAATAATACATCCCAGAGATGTATAGTCTCTGCCCTAAAGATAAAAGTTAAGATTTCTCCTATCCAGTCATGTTATGACTCTAGGAGGCGATGCTCATCTCTGTTTCTTAGCTGTGGGAGGCAGCATTGTCTGAAGACATTTCCATGGTCATGCATGACTATACGCCTGCAATGCGGTTACCTTCCCACCGAAGTGGTACCTCTTTATCTACTCCCATTTGCATGCTTTCGAACTTCTAGGTTGGCAGGAGTGGGGACATGAATGGGAGCTCACCCCCATACTGTGGCGCTCAGATCTTGAACCTGGGCTGACAAGCTCAGTGTCTTTAACTGTTGAGCCATCGCACCCAACTGTTTAGGCCTCTGCCCTAAACATGTTTTTTTCCTAGGCCTTGAATTAGCATGAATGGTGAGCCGTTTAAAGGCTTTTGTTCTTAGTTTGAATACTTTTTTTTGCTCACTCCTGTTTCTTTTCTTTATTCCTACTGTTTTAATTTTGTATGCCACTCACAATCTCTCGGAGTTGGGTGGCCTTCTAAATTTGAATGGCAAATAAATAAATATATTTCACTTTCAGGCTTCTATGTGCTGCTGCTCTGTTTTTCCTATCCTTTTTGTTTTAAATTTACTTTTTTTTGAAAAACTCTAAAACCGCGGGTCAGTATTATGTCTGTGTTTTTTCCCCACCGCAGGAGCATAAAAGCCCATCTTTTAATACTTCCTTGCATTAGAAGAAAGCCTGAGGCAGCACAAGCAAAAACAGTAGGAAATGCCCATTTAAAAAAAAATACACAAAGTGACATACCTTATAGGGGATGTAGCTAGTTCACAGCACATATTCATCACAGTAAAGAAAAAGACTGAGACATCTGGGGACTTTATCAACAAAGGCAGAAACCAAACAAGGAACAAAAGAATGGTATAGTTGCAATTTGCCATTTGTCTTACAATTCTAATATCGTATTGCCTGCCTGGGGTTAGACTTTTGGCCCTTGAATTCCTAGCCAAGTGTCAGAAATTTGAGAAGTTGAAATCCAACAACATGTTCATAGACATCCATTGAGGCAAGGAAGGAAGGAAGTGATATCCTATATCTGTGATGGTGAACCTATGGCATGCGAGCCATCGCCCAGCTCAGTTCCACCGCATATGCATGTGCGCCTCCCCCAGCCAGGTGATTTTCGGGTCTCTGCCAGCATGCGGGGGGTGGGGTGTACACATGCACGGGGATGGGGGAGTGCCCCCCCCCCACTCCTTGTTTTTGGTTTCAGGAGGCTTCAGGGGAGTCACACGCATGCGCGGGAGGGTGGGAAGCATTGCATTATGGGTGTGGGCACATGTGCACTGTCGCACACGTGTGCACGATTTTGGCACGCGAGGAGAAAAAGGTTAGCCATCGCTGTCCTATGTGTTTTGATTATATTATGATATACAACATCTGAATTTTGGTTTGTAGAATCGCAGTTTGTAGCATGCACAGGCAGTCCTTGACTTACAACAGCTCCTTTCGTGACCAAAGTTACAACAGCATTGGAAAAAGTGATTTATGACCATTTTTCACACTTAACGACCTTTGCAGCATCCCCATGGTCACATCCTCAACATTCAGGCACTTGGCAATTGACTCATATTTGTGAAGTTTGCCGTGCCCTGGGGTCATGTGTCCACCTTTTGCGACCTTCTGATGAGCAAAGTCAATGGGGAAGCCAGATTCACTTAACCCCGTGTTGCTAACTTAACAACTGCAATGATTCACTTGACAACTGCGATAAGAAAGATTCTACAATGGGGCAAAACTCACTTAACAAACACACTTTTGAGTTCCATTGTCTTCGTAAGTCAAGGACTACCTGGACATATATCGCATTTGCATAAAGACACGAGGTATTTTAAATTGTTATTGGCTTGGGCCTCTTATCTCAAAGGACCTCTTCTTTCACTATTTCAATGCTCTGCCCATTACAGCCGTGATGAATAGATACAATGCCATCTTTGATAGGTTGTAGATTTTTGACAATTGAATATCATGTGGTCATCTGCTTTTTATTCACATGCGTGGGAATAAGCTTCGGAGAGACTGAACAGTTGTTTCCTCTTCTAATTTGCAAAATAATATAGGTCCTAAATAGTTAGTCTTAACCTCTAAAACCTTTTCCATGACCTATTTACTTTTGCCCTGTTAATGCAACCAAAGACATTAGCAATGACCAATGACCCCATATGGACCTTCCTATTTCCACAGCCCAAAAGTTCAAAGCATTAACCAAATAAATTTTATCTCAAATACATCTTATCTCAGGGGCTGCCACAAAGAAGAGGGAGTCAAGCTATTCCCCAAAGCAACTGAAGGCAGGACAAGAAGCAATGTGTGGAAACTAATCAAGGAAAGAAGTAACCTAGAACTAAGGAGAAATTTCCTGACAGTTTGAATAATTGATCAGTGGAATAACTTACTTCCAGAAGTTGTGAATGCTCCAACACTGGAAGTTTTTAAGAAGAGTGTGGATAACCATTTGTCTGAAATGCTATAGGGTTTCCTGCCTAAGCAGGAGGTTGGACTAGAAGATCTCCAAGATCCTTTCCAACTCTGTTATTCTATTTCTATTCTATTTCTATATCTGAAAAGAAATCCTGAACGTGGAGAGAAATGTATTTTAATTCTTTCGGGTCTCATTGATTGTTCTTTATTGAATTATGCCATGTTTTAAAATTATGTAATTTTAGCAGAATTTATATTGGTAACTCCCGAGAACTCATCGGATGAAGAGTAGTAGAGAAATATTTTAATAATCTAATGTTCATCTTTGGTTTGGCGGATGGTGGAGAAATGCAATGTAATAAGTGTACGTGTTGATGTTTTGGCTGAACCAGTGATCAGGGGGCTGTACCCATTTAAATGATATCCATGCATTTAAATAATATTCAGACAATGAGTTTGCACTTCACTCCCCCCTCCCTGCATTTTGTCTTCTTTTCAAGGAAATGCTTTCTTTTTCTGGCTGTATTTCCAGCACGGGAAAATCATGGACTGCAGTGACAGCCCATTGTGTTTTAAAGATGATTAAGAAGGCAGCATTTTCGAAGCTAGATTTATTTATATTACCTAACGAAAGATTCACAGTCCCCCATATACCTCACAATGGGACTTTCCTCGGGTCCCCATCAATAACAGGCTGATGAATTACATCATTTGAGGCCTGATGGAAAAAACGCCTGGGTGATACTTCAAAAAGACTGAAGACATTATAAAAATGGTCGTAATAGACTTAATGCTTTGGTCCTGACAAACTGCACCAAAGCTGCCCATTCCTAAATAGGGAAATGGTTTGTATCATGTGGCTGTGTGAAGGACAAAGGGAAGGACATTTCCTGGGATTTCAGGGGATGGAGACTTCCTAAGTTCGCTCTTCTGCACAAATTCTTCAATTTATTCATGAATACTTTTCTGTATTTGACTTAGCAACTGCAACAACCAGTAGTAAGTGACTGATCACCAGTAACACTAATGGTAGATAAAGTCACTGGATGGGCTATATTATGTATATGCTGGTCCCACTGATTTCAGTGAGGGTTGGATATGCTGTATGGACTACCATAGCAGAACTATCAGATTCTGTAACAGCTTTGTTCCCTATGCCATCCATCTGGTAAACTTGCAAGATTTGTTTTTCTCGCAATGTACATGTATACATCCAGACTAAACTTTGTCTTTCTGCATCACATAAAATACACTATATTGCCAAACGTATTCGCTCACCCATCCAAATAATCAGAATCAGGTGTTCCAATCACTTCCATGGCCACGGGTGTATAAAATCAAGTACCTAGGCATGCAGACTGTTTTTACCAACATTTGTGAGAGAATGGGTCGCTCTCAGGAGCTCAGTGAATTCCAGCGTGGAACTGTGATAGGATGCCACCTGTGCAACAAATCCAGTCGTGACATTTCCTCGCTCCTAAATATTCCACAGTCAACTGTCAGCTGTATTATAAGAACGTGGAAGTGTTTGGGAACGACAGCAACTCAGCCATGAAGTGGTAGGCCACGTAAACTCGTCCAACATCAGTGTGTGGCCTCACAAATGCCAAATGGTCAAAAAGAATGGTCACAAATTGCCATAAACACACCCCTGAAGCTTGTGGACAGCCTTCCCAGAAGAGTTGAAGCTGTTATAGCTGCAAAGGGTGGACCGACGTCATATTGAACCCTATGGATTAGGAATGGGATGTCACTTACAGTAAGTTCATGTGCAACTAAAGGCAGGTGAGCGAATACTTTTGGCAATAAAGTGTATGTGGGTATATAGCAATAGCACTTAGATTAATATACTGCTTTATAGTGCTTTACAAGCCTCTCTAAGCAGTTTTACAGATTCAGCCCCCAACAATTTGGTCCTCATTTTACCCACCTCGGAAAGATGGAAGGCTGAGTCGACAACCTGGTGGGATTTGGACTGCCAAATTGCAGGCAGCCGATAGTCAGCAGAAGTGGCCTGCAGTACAGCACTCTAACCGCTGCACCACCGAGGATCTCTGCATAATTTTGTATTTATTTCTTTATTTCTTTGTCCATGTATACTGGAGGTGGCGACTTTCTAAGATCTTTATGCAACAATGTTTCATTGTAATGTATGCCGATTAATGTATGCTGACTTAATGTAATGTACATTTAAAGTGACAATAAAGTTATTCTAAGTTCTAAAGTTCTAAGTATGATTTTTGGATTGGATTGTGCATTGCCCCTCCCCCCAAAAGAATTAGTGACTATAGGTAGTCCTCGACTTACAACAGTTCATTTAGTGAACAGCACTGAAAAAAAAGTGAGTTATGACTATTTTTCATACTTACGACTATTGTGGCATCTCCATTGTCACATGATCAAAATTCAGATGCTTGGCAACTAGCTCATATTTATGACAATTGCAGTTTTCCCAGGGTCACGTGATCACCTTCTGATAAATAAAGTCAATGGAGAAGCCAGACTGACTTAACAACTGTGGCAAGAAAGGTTACAAAATGGGCAAAATTCACTTAACAACTGTCTCATTTAGCAACGTAAATTGGGGTCATAAATCAAGGACTACCTGTACTTGATAGCAGATGTTATCTTATGATGTGTGAGGTGCAGATATAATAGCGTCAAATAAAAGTTCCTGTATGAAGAGAAATGTTTGGAAGTAATTTGATTCTAGATTTATCAATGAAAGAGGTAAATATTATGGAATTGGCCAGCTTATGTGCATAATGTGAAATGAAAGTACGAATGTATTTTCCCTTCCATAAATAATCCACACACTCGTTTGACTTTCAGCACCAGGATAGTTACCTATAATATTGGAGTAGGTTTCATATGAATGCATCTCAAGGACATGATTTCCCTAATAAAAGTTGTGCCTTGTCATGCACTAATAAAGGTGTGTGTGCAGAATAGGAAAGTTTACATCCAAGAGCCAGTGACAAAGCATTCAATCGAATTATTGATTTTATTATTATTGAATATGGTATTATTAGTATATAGTAGAGTTATCGGCTCTGCCACTTCACCTTGCTTTCGCTATGCCTCAGTGCTAGCTTGTTATTAACTCCGGAAAGAGGAAAGCCATTTGAGAAGAAGGAAAGGGGGAACATGAAAGCACACTATATTGCCAAAAGTATTCGCTCACCTGCCTTTACTCGCATATGAACTTACTGTAAGTGACATCCCATTCCTAATCCATAGGGTTCAATATGACATCGGTCCACCCTTTGTAGCTATAACAGCTTCAATTCTTCTGGGAAGGCTGTGCACAAGGTTCAGGAGTGTGTTTATGGGAATTTTTGACCATTCTTCCAGAAGCGCATTTGTGAGGTCACACACTGATGTTGGATGAGTTTACGTGGCTTACCACTTCGTGGCTGAGTTGCTGTCGTTCCCAAACACTTCCACGTTCTTATAATACAGCTGACAGTTGACGGTGGAATATTTAGGAGCGAGGAAATTTCACAACTGGATTTGTTGCACAGGTGGCATCCTATCACAGTTGGAATTCACTGAGCTCCTGAGAGCGACCCATTCTTTCACAAATGTTGGTAAAAACAGTCTGCATGCCTAGGTACTTGATTTTATATACCAGTGGCCATGGAAGTGATTGGAACACCTGATTCTGATTATTTGGATGGGTGAGCGAATACTTTTGGCAATATAGTGTATCTTATACTGGCTAGAGACAACACCTGAAGGACACCCAGCCAGAAGGAAGAGGCCAGTTGCATTCGAAGGATGGCTGTTTTGAAAACATTTGGTTTAAGTATGATAGGACACAATGGAACCAATGAGGGGGCAGGCATGGGAAACAGGGGGATTTCATTTGGGAATTGGCACGGGAACCTCAGACCTGGTTTTGCTTTGCTGTACTTAACTTGACCTCAGTAAAACTATACTGTCATCTCTCAAAGCATCCCTGGCCTGATCTGGAAAGGGGGAAAGGAAACCGATGAAATGTCAGCAAAAGACAGATGCACATTCCAGACTTATCTGTCTCAAGGCTGTATCCGAGGTCTCTACAACTTGCAAAATTGCCCCCTTGGGAAATGTGATTGATGACACACCTGGGGAGGCGGGGTGACACAGACATTTAGGGTCACCTGAGTGGTGCAATTGGGTATGGAGGTTAAACCTCGTGGTGACTTCAATGACTTCTAAAAGAATGCAAATGACCAGCTGTCTGCAAGGAGTATGACTCCTTCCTTTCCCCACCATCCAGTCAGAGCTGAAGAAGCTTCTTGGATGAGAATCAAAATGTCTTCAAAGAAAAAAACAGAAAGTCCAGTTGCCTCTTCAAAAAAAAAATCACCTTTGGGACAATAAGGTCAGCAGCATCAAAGTGGGCGGTTAAAAGTCGCACCCAATTATACCATGATTGTTAAGTGAATCATATGGTCATTAAGCAAATCTGGCTTCCTCCCTTGAGTTTGCTTTTCCGAAGCCGGCTGGAAAACTCCCAAATGGTGATCACATGGAACACCCCCTCTCCCGCCCCAGGTGTGCTGCAACCATGCTGATGGCCAAACGCTTGAATTTTGATCCTATGACCGTGGAGAAACTACGACTGTCATGTGTGCCAGGTCTTTGCTGTAAGTTGCTCTGTTCAGTGCTGTTGTAACTTCAAAAGGTTGCTAAGTGAATGGTTGTAAGCTGAGGACTACCTACATATCATGACCTTTATTGCCCAGAAGATTTTCTTTCTTTTACAAGAGGCAGAAATCACATGGTTTCAGGAGTGGGTTGCTCCTGGTTCGGCCCGGTTCAGCCAAATCGGTAATGGTGATTTGGCCTGGGTCGCAGAACCGGCAGAGACCCAGGCTGTCCACAGCCCTCCCAACTGATTCCCTGGTCTCTTCTGCTGTTGCTGGCATGTTTCTGCGCATGCGCAGAACAATTTACAGTCAACTGAGCATGTGCGAGCAACACGCACAAGCGAAGCGAGCAGGGTGCCTGCAAAGCATGTGCGCAACGAACCGTTACAAACCCATACAGGAACTCACCCCTGCATGGTTTGGGATTTTTAAATCTTTGGGCAACAAATCCTGCATAGAATCGTATTTAGCGAATTGATCCTGGACGTATTTGTTCTAGTATATGTGTGTGTGTGTGTGCATTCACACCCACGTGTGCACGATCGATTTCACAAGAGGGGCTCTGCTGAATTACATTAGCGGGTCCTGGTACTGAGAAATCTTTTATCATTCTTTGTGAAGCTACGGCTCCCTTTCTCAAACAGCTCAGGAGTAAATTGAGCATATCCAAGATTTATTCCAAAAGAGCCTCATTTGTCTCCACTAAATGAAACATTAATTGTTCCGCAAAGCTGCTCAGCTGGTGAAGGCTTTGGGAGATTCGCCCCTCGCAGAAAAGAAGAGATAGAAAGAGGCAGGTTCACCACAAAGGCTGCTGCCTGAAAGAACGGTGGTAGAAGAGAGTTTCTCACTGTGGAAGGAAATGCTGGGGCATCAAGGAGACAGCGTACATGCATATATGGTGCCTCACTGGCTAAGACGCTGAGCTTGTCGATCAGAAAGGTCGGCAGTTCGACGGTTCGAATCCCTGTGAATGGAGTGAGCTCCCGTTACTTGTCCCGACTTCTGCCAACCTAGCAGTTCAAAAGCACGTAAAACTGCAAGTAGAAAAATAGGAACCACCTTTGGTGGGAAGGTTCCATGCACCTTCGGCATTTAGTCATGCCAGCCACATGACCACAGACAAGTCTTCGGACAATGCTGCCTCTTCAGCTTTGAAATGGAGATGAGCACCGTCCCCTAGAGTCAGGAAAGACTAACACATATGCACGAGGGAAACCTTACCCATGTATATAGCATGCACACATCATCATTCTGCAAGGGACTCCTTGTTTAGACCTCTTCATCCACTTCCAAATCTTTTTTTTTTTAATTATTATTTCCATCAAAATTGCTCTGTATTTTCTCTGCCTCTTTGAGTCTTTTATATTTCTTGCATGCGTTGACCGCATTCGCCGGAACTCTCTTTTTATTTTTATTTTCTCTCTCTTAAAATATTGTAATTTACACGGGTTATTCTTGCTGGGATGGCAGATATATCATGGTTTCTAAAAAAAAATCTCTTTTCACTTTGTCGTTATGGGGTACGGTAGATTAATGAGGAAAAATAATAATAGCAACAACTGTAGAATCAGGCTGCAGCATAACAGAATTGACAAAAGTGAAGGGGGTCTGAATACTTACTGAATGCACTGTGTATGTGTATATGTATATGTGTGTGTGTATGTATATGTGTGTATGTGTATATATGTATATGCATATACATTATATGCATACACATACACATACACATATATGCATATATATGCATATACATACATTCTCTCTCTCTCTCTTTCACACACACACTCACACGTACATACACACACACTTTTGTCAATTTTGTTGTGCTGCATGTGTGTGTGTGTGTGTGTGTGTGTGTGTGTGTATTTGTATATGTATATATGTATATTTGTTTTCGTAGATTTTCACGGGTATAGGTATGCTGGTCTTGTTGTATTCGGGTGTTTTCCCGTGTAAGATTGAGATTGTCTTGGCAACGTTTCGGCTAGGTCCCACTCGCCATCTTCAGGCTGGTGTTTTGTAACGAGCTCCACCCACCACCCAGGTCGTTATAACACAAAAGAACAATGGACACACAGCCAGCACCTCAGCCACACAGGATAATACAAAACAGCTGACCAATCTACAAACATCAACTCCATCTACCAATCAGGATGCAACTTCACAGCCAATCACCCACTTACAGCAACAAAGCCACCACTCCACACACCCTCACCAAGATTTATAGAGAGACGGCAGCTCTGACCAAGCTTTACTTGCATAAGCACGAAGCCGAAAACACCAGCCTGAAGATGGCAAGTGGGACCTCACTGAAACATTGCCAAGACACTCTCAATCTTACACGAGAAAAGACTCGAATACAACAAGACCAGCATATATGTACACACCACACACACACACACAAATACATATATATTAGACTGTTAAAGGAGTGTATGTATGTGTGTATTTATATACATACATACATACATACCTACCTACCTACCTACCTACCTACCTACCTACCTACCTACCTACATACATACATATATATATATATATATATATATATATATATATATATATATATGACTGTTACAGGTGTGTGTGTGTATGTGTGTGAATATATATGTATGTGTGTGTATACACACACAGATGCATACACACCTGTAACAGTCTAAATAGCACCAATTTATCATTTTGACCTATGTTTTTACCCTTTCATTTATAATTAACTTACTATTTACCTCTTTGCACATATTCATCAACTCGACTTTTTAGCATTACACTTTTCTTAGTCTCATAGATACATATCTAGTTTCCTTTCCTTTCACTCATTAATTCATGATCTTTAACATTACCTATTAGCATTCAGAATACAGATTGATATCAATGTTTAAAACAGCCCATGCTGCAAAGAAACTCTGAAGTGTGTGTTGAAACTAAAAGTAGTATTCCCATTGCTTGCCACTTGAAAATAAAATTAAGTGAAATAAATCTAGCCAATAAGTTTAATAGTTTTGAGGATATTTAAATGAAAATACAGGTAGTCCTTGACTTACGGCTACAGTTGAGCCCAAAATTTCTGTTGCTGAGCAAGACATTTGTTGAGTATTGTCAACTCATAAAGTTGCCATGGTGAGGAAAGGTGGGGGGAGTATATTCCAAGCATAGTTTCGGCTAGACTCGGATCTCAGATTACTGCAGCAGGTTTGGGAGGGGTGTACCTCATCAGGGAATGTGATTTATGACATAGATTGAGGGGAGGGAAGGAACAGGGGTAAAGTTCAGCTATAATTCAAATAAGGCTCAGATCCGACTGCATATGGGCTTGCCAAATGGTGCTCCTAATAAATGCCTAGTTTTCTTTTGAAATTTGGCTCGAGACTCATGAATCAATTAGGGCATCTTTTGGAAACCTGGCAGACAGTCAGATCTCCTTTTAATTTATTTTACAACCTTTCTTGCCACAGTTGTTAAGTGAATCACTGCAGTTGTTAAGTTAGTAACACAGTTGTCAAGTGAATCTGTCTTCCCCATTGACTTTACTTGTCAGGAGGTCACAAAATATGATCACATGACCCAGGGACACTGCCATCGTGATAAATATGAGTCAGTTACCAAGTGTCCAAATTTTGATCACATGACTATAAGGAACCCTGGTGGCGCAGTGGTAAGAATGCAGTACTGCAGACTAATTCTGCTAACTGCCGGCTGCCAGCAATTTGGCAGTTCAAGTCTCACCGGCTCAAATTTGACTCAGCCTTCCATTCTTCTGAGGTTGGTAAAATGAGGAGCCAGATTGTTGGGGGCAATGTGCTGACACTGTAAACTACTTAGAGAGGGCCGTAAAGCACTGTGAAGTGGCATATAAGTCTAAGTGCTAAGGATGCTGCAATGGTTGTGAGGTGAAAAATGGTCATAAGTCACTTTTTAAAATGGCGTTGTAACTTTGAACGGTCACTCAATGAACTGTTGTAAATCAAGGACTACCTGGACTGTATTGAGGTCTTTATTTCCTTGGAGATGAGATAGGTCCTGGCCTTTTCAGCTTTTTTCAAGGCTGTCAAAACATGGCTTTGCCAACAGACATGGGACCTGATAATATGCCTTGGGTGGCTGCCTAGCTCTATTGATGGTTTTAATGAATGGCATTGACTCATCTATGAGTTTCACGTATTGCATTATGGTTTTCATATATTTTTATACTGTTCTTCTCTTGTTTTTAAATTGTTGTTCTTGCCTGTTGTTTTCATATTGATTTTATTTTATTTTTTTGTTAAGCCACTCAGAGTCGTATATTTGGGATGGGCAGCTACATACATTTCAATAATAAACCTAATTAGTTTGATGTATTGTGGTATCCGCATGGATGGAAAGCAAACTGCACATCCTGTAAAAATCTAGAGAGTAAAATATTGAAGTTGCAAGTGGTTTCTGTCAATTTCCCTGGTACCAGTATAATCATTGCACTCTGGATCTTGGCAGAATTGAATCATCTTGCTGTGTCCAATAGTTAATTGGTTCCCGGGTGCCACTATTTTTCAAAAACATTAGGTTGAATAGCATGTTAGGTTCCCTTTTTGCTATTTTAAAATCCAGTCTCTTAGAATCCTGGCAGATACAAGGTCTAAATTACTGGTGCCCTCCAAATATGTGTATTTACAGAGAAGGCCATATTTTGAATCCCAAGCAACCCTTCTAATGATGGACTGATTTATATGACAGGATGCAATGTTTTAGATATCCTGGCTCATATAAATGACAAATGTGAAAATTTATAGATTTGTCATAGATTGTATAATACTTGCATGGGAAAGAATGCTGTGGGTTTACAGCAATGTTTTATGACAGCTCTTGACAACTCTAGAATTAAATTATTAGCTTGACATCTTTTGAACAAGCAGTTTTAGTTTTAGCGAGTTGTCTGGTTAGACTGCAAAGGTCAGGCTTTCCTAAACCCTTTATTTTTATGCCGCTGGTAGTAAATATTGCACTTACGAAATGAAGATTGTGCCTGGAACTGATTTTGCTATGCATGAATCAATCTGAAAGCTATTCTATTGCCCATGGTGATTTCATCCTCAGGGCACTGTTTAGTTGCAAAGTAGATGCTCCACACCCAGAAAATCTCAGGTTTGAATATGCATGTCATCTGCAAGTAGAGGTCATATGAAATCCCGAAATCCAATAGACTGATTGAATTTAGAGGCTTCTTATGTTGCTGATAGAAGACAATATCTGTAGATCACAGTTGAACTGTGGGGTCCTTGGTGCTCTCTGAGCTTGGTTGTTTTCTTGCAGAAGTCTCGTTACCCAGTGTAATGCTGATGATATTACTTAGCTGGGTAATGAAAAGTCTGCAAGCAAACTGACAGAGTTTGTTGCAGAAAAAATCAAATCCAGAAAGAACACACAGATAACTGATTCAGCTGGATTCATTAACCTTTTTAAATACATAATAACAGATGAATAAATGTACAATACTAATAGTAGATTCTTTCAGCGTGGTAGAAGTTACAAGCAGAACACAAACAGGAGAGAACAGTTTCATCTCAGAGTTCAGAGCAGACAGAGATCAGTCTTGTTTCACTTTCAATTCTCAGCACAGAATCAGTTCTGTTTCAGCTCCCATGTGTCTATTCATTGGCTGACTTTGTTACCACGTCTCTCCCAGTCACAAATATTCTAACACAGCGATGGCGAACCTTTTTTGGCTCGCGTGCCATAAGTGGGGGGAGCGCAGGGGGGGTCATGTGTGGCCGTGCCGCACCCATAATACAATGCACGACCCCAGGTGTGCATGCGCACACTTCAGCCCCCCCGCCCATTTTACATGCTTTTTTCGCCCTCCCCAGGCTCCAGAGGCTCTATAGGAGCCTGGGGAGGGTGAAAACAGCCTTTCCTGCCCCACCCGGACGCCCTCTGGAGGCATCAGGGAAGCCTCCGGACAGTCTCTGGAGCCTTTGGAGCGCTCAAAACGATCCTCCGAACAAACCGGAAGTGACTTCCGGTTTGCTCGGAGGGTCATTTTGAGCGCTCCAAAGGCTTCAGGGACCGTCCGGAGGCTTCCCTGACTCCTTCGGAGCGCTCAAAACAACCCTCCGAGCAAACTGGAAGTGACTTCCGGTTTGCTCGGAGGGTGGTTTTAAGCATTCTGAAGGCTTCAGGGAAGTCTCCGGACGGTCCCTGAAGCCTTCGGAGTGCTCAAAATGACCCTCCGAGCAAACCGGAAGTCATTTCCGGTTTGCTTGGAGGATCGTTTTGAGCGCTCCGAAGGCTTCAGGGACTGTCCGGAGGCTTCCCTGACGCCTCTGGAGGGCATCCGGGGTGGGGGGGAAGGCTATTTTCGCCCTCCCCAGGCTCCTATAAAGCCTCTGGAGCCTGGGGAGGGTGAAAAATGGCTTTAAAAAAGGGTGAACTCAGCTGGCCAGTGCGCCAGGCGTGGTGGCCAGCTGACAGGGCAGTGCCTCATGTGCCCTGACAAATGGCTCCACGTGCCACCTGTGGCATCACTGTTCTAACACAAACAACCAAGCTCAGAGAGCACCAAGGATCCCACCATTCAACTGTGATCTACAGATATTGTCTTCTATCAGTAATATAAGTAGCCTCCACATTCAATCAGCAATTATGATTATTACAATTAAATTACCCAGTGTAATACTGATGATGCTACCTAGCTGGGTAATGAAACGTCTTCAGGAGAAAAAACGAGCTCAGAGAGCACCAAGGAGTCCATTGCATCTTATGTTCCTATCATGCCAGGATTGGCTACTTGATGCCCTAGCCATTCAGACAAGTGCTAATGTCCCATCTGTATTTTGTTTAGCAAATACTGAAAGTATGATTTTGAAGTTATGGCTTTGTGTACCTAATCCAGCGTCATCCATATTGCTGATTAGCTGCTTCTTCTTCCGCCTTCTCTTTCTCCTTCACAGAAAATGAGATTTGGTATGTTGGGGAAATTTGTTTGTTCAAAGGATAAAAGCCTCAGAACTTGTAACCAGAACAACATCAGTCCTCGGATGTTCTTAGGATTACAGAGATTATCAAGGAAAAGGCAGTTCAGATTGTTTCATCTTGTACTTTTCATACCATGCAGAGAATAGGTTTATACTGTGGAAATTGCCTGTAATTTTATTAAGCTGAAACAGCACTGGAAAGGAATGAGGCTGCAAGCTGTTCAGACCAAGCCTTCTAAAAAAGTAACTGAAAGATTTCTCACAGTTTATCCCTAGAAAGCTTCCTGCAGGAGGATGTCCTTATCTCCTGCTTAAAGGGCGCATGCACACGGGGGAATAAGGAGAAGAAGATGCAAAAAATGTTGTGCTTCCCCAGTGTGGACTATCTCTTCTATGAACAGATTCCTACCCTTTTTTAAACCATTATTTAAGAAAAACAGAATAGCAGTAGCACTTAGACTGATATACCACTTCATACAGTGATGGGCTTCACTTACCTTCCCTACCGGTTCGAAATATGAGCATTGCCTTCTGTGCATGCGCAGTGCTCGTGCATGATGTCGGGCCAGGTGGGCGGAGCCTCATGCCCGAACAATAGAGAACGGGCTGAATACCACCTCTGGCTTCATAGTGCTTTACACGCACTCTCTGAGCATTTTACAGAGTCAGCATAATGCCCCCAACAATCTGGGTCCTCATTTTACCGACCTGGGAAGGATGGAAGGCTGAGTCAACCTTGAGTCGGTCAGGATCAAGCTCCCAGCAGTGGGCAGAGTTAGCTTGCAATACTGCATTCTAAACATGGCACCGCCAGGTGCCAACAATGATACTCTCTTGTATATAAATAGACTGCAAATAATTGAAAGATACTTTTATAAAATGAACATATAATACATCGATGTTGATATAAATACGCATATACAAATAAAGAGGGAAAATATAGCCAGCAGATATCACGTTAAAAAAAAATAGTTTCCATAATTACCTTTGCTACTGTTGAGTCCTCAACCTGCGACTGGTCCTAAGTCCCTGACTTACAACCAGCTGCAGGTCCTCAACTTACAACCGGTCCTAATTCCTCAACGTACGACCGGTCCTAGGTCCTCGATGTACGACCGGCCAAAAGTCCTCAACTTATGACTGACAGCCGGCTACTGCCAAGCCGCACCTGATTGGCTAAGGCACGGCTGGCTGAGTGCGGGCTGTTCTACTGTTCCTATTGGCTGCCCTGCTTGACACCTCCTATATAAATAGCTGTCAAGCAGGGCAAGGGGCTGATTTCCGGTTCCTAGCTGCTGTTTGCCTTGTTAACGTTAATAAACCATTCTGCATTTATCTCAGCTGTCTGGGCCTCTTCCCTGCCATTTCAGAATTCAATAGCTACCTTTGACTAAAAAGTGGTATCCATATGTGTTTAGAGCAGGCGCATGTAAATTAATCAAGGAAGTATAAACCTCTGTCAAAGCTTATCCATTTCAGTGCCACTAACCTCAACATGACTAAGTTTAGATTCATCCCCTATATATATATATATATTGGTTAGAAGATCACATTGTATCAGTACAAAGGAGCATATGTCAATGTAAGGATATTTACTTTTGAAAATATGTAAGATTGAGATTGGGTTGCTAACCAAGCTCCAAATGGAATTAATTTTCTATATCCTGTTCTTAAGAGCGTGATCCATTTTTTCAGTCATTATGAAATATATCTGAAAATACGGCAAATTCTCCATGGACATGTAACTTGAAAAACGTAATAAATATGTTCTGGATTTGGTAAGGTGAGCTATGAGGAGTTCTCAAAAAATGAATTACCCATCCAGATATGTTTTACGTTGTCTATGGCCTGCTGCCAGAAATGTCATCGCCATTCCATAAAATTGAATGTGCCTGTTTATGTGTGATCTATCTTTATCTATCATCTCTCCCTCCCTTTATCTTTATCTCTCTCCCCCTCCCTCTGTCTCTCATCTGTCTTCTGCATATCATTTATCTATCTAAGCATCCCTCTACCCACCCACCCACCCACCCATCCATCCATCCATCCATCCATCTATTCATCCATCTTCTATCTATCATTTGTCTCTCTGTCTGTTTGTCGGCATTCAGAACAACCTACTGTCAGGCATGCAGCGGTTCCTTTAAGAATCTTTGGCCTGCCACACTCTCTCTTCTAGTTTCATCTTTAGTATGCATATTCATTAAGGGGGTGGGGGATAGCAATGGGTAGAATGTGTTGTTTTCAAAATAAAAAAATTCCTTTCTAGAAGCTCAAGGTTATTCTTTGTCTCCGCACCTTGGCACCTGACCGGAACAGGCAGGGTGGAGAAGACAGCGTGGAAGAAGACAGTTGGACCATGTGATGGATTAGTAGGTGTGGGGACAAGATCATGAACTTTCAACTGGGTGGGAATCCTAGGTAACTTCCAGAATTGGGATTCCACAGATGTACCAACATGTCTGAATTATTAAATTGGAACTTTAAGGAAAGATTTGCCTTGGACTCTGATTTAATTCTGCATGATACTTGGAACGCTGACACCTACTATGTGATATATGCCTGGCCCCTGCCATAGCATATTTTACCTTATTACACTTTATTATTTTTTACCAATTTCCTCTCTGGGTGTTTTTATCTCACATGAACTACCAAGAGCTACTTAGCAAATAGAAGGCCATACAAATTGGTTAAACAAACAAATATTATGTACATCCACACCAGGGGTGCAGAGGTGAGTTTCCGCCAGTTCACTCCGGATTGGGTGAATTAGTAGTGGCGACGGCAGGCGGCTCTGCCCCACCACCCGGACGCTTCTGCACATGCACAAAAGCGTTGCATGAATGCATGCACATGTGCACGAGTGAACAGGTAGTAAAATAAATTGAAACCCACTACTGCAGGGGTGGTATTCACTTACTTTCCCGACTGGTTTGCAAATGTGAGCACACACTCTTTACACTTTATGCAAAGACTTTGGAGAAGACCTAAATGCTGGGGAAAAATAAAAGGAAAGAGAAGGAGAAGATGACCAGTAGCAACCTGGATAGACTGAAGACGTGAAAGACCAGGATGTGAGCCATGGAGAAAATCTGTCTGCGTGGTCCCTAAGAGTTGACAGTGACAAGGTGGTACATAATCAATCAGTTAGTCAGTGAATCAATCAACCAACCAATCAATATTTCTGGGTACAATCAGCCTAGTATAGGCTAATTTCTATCTATCGTGATTACTCTTTATTTACAAATTTTTAAAATTTCAGATCTACTGTAATTGGTAGAATGACTTAACTAGATCATTGCATAATGGCATGACCAAGCAGCGCAATGTTTAGCATGTTTATATAATAATAGTAACAGCAAAAACTATCTTGTAATTAGCTGATTAACACAGGTATTAAAAATAATTCCACCTGAGCTTGTGCTTTTAATTGTTCTAAAGAATAAGGTAATAGTATATTTGTTTTTTAATACTATTAGGTTTACATAAGGATACAATAGACGTAGCGTATTGTAAAAATGGAGTATTTTCTCAGAGTTAGTAATTCTAATACCATCATCTCAAATTATAATGTTTTAGCAAAGCTCACGTCTGAAACTTAATATTCTAGATCAGTATCCTAGGAATACGTTGAAAATAGGCAGGTGTTTTTAGAATTCAGAAACACTGCATTAATTCAGAATGCATACTGTATGCAGTCAAATTATTTTTTGCATAATTATGGAAATTAAAATTAATGTCTGGACGTTTAGCATTTTGGCACTGTGGTGAGCCCTTCCTGTTGGATAACTTCTGGTCATACAGTTTTTTAAGATAGGTTGAACAGGAGGCATTGGATATACGGGAGAAAATCAAGGCCATTCTCCATTACCTCTAAATGGAGAGCTCATGTACAATGACATAAATTACTTATTCAAACTAATAAATTAGCATGCATGTCGAGTTATTTTAGAAGAGGGAAATGACCAGTCAGCATTTTAAAAGATCATACAAGGAACGAAGGGCCTTTGTATGAGCCAAAGATGTAACGTTTAACCATAAACAATAAAGCAAAAACAAATGAGAAATGTACATATCAATACTTGAGTTTAAACCAATGTTTCTCAACCTTGACGCCTTGAAGATGTGTAGACTTCAATTCCCAGAGCCATGCTGGCTGGGGAATTCTGGGAGTTGAAGTCCACACATCTTCAAGTTACCAAGGCTGAGAAACACTGCTTTAAACCAATAAGAGATTGTGCTATGCTTGTTTATAAGTCAATGTTTGTCAACCTTAGCAACTTTAAGATATGTGGACTTCAACACCCAGAATTCCTCAGCCATCCAGGACCAACAAGTTCTAGCTGCAGGGTAATGTAGAACCTGAGGGCCAGACTGGACAAAAAGACTGCTTGCTTTGGTTTGCCAAAGACCTCAGAAAGACTGCCATTATTTCCTCCATTTGCCACTTCCGTTTCCTCATTTGCTAGCACTGGTTTCCCTAAGCATCTTTCTTTTCCCCCCTTTTGAATGCTCTTTATTTATTCCTGATTGTTTTAATATGTGCAGTAATCTTAGGTTAGCTTTGTATGCTTTGCCTTCTGATTATAAATTTAATTAAAAACATTCATCTATTTAATAATTCTTTAATTTCCTGTTCCTCCTTGTTTGTATCTGATTGTATTAGATTGTACAGTATGGGAAGATAGTACATCTTTTGCTCTTCGGTTGAAAATAAACTTTAGCTCTCTTAAGGCAGCTAAAGGCAGCTATTGAAGAACTGTGATTCTTACCCAAAAGATACTGAGGCAGTACTAGCAATAATACAATACAATACAATAGTAGAGTTGGAAGGGACCTTGGAGGTCTTCTAGTCCAACCCCCTGCCTAGGCAGGAAACCCTATACCGTTTCAGACAAATAGCTATCCAACACCTTCTTAAAGACTTCCAGTGTTGGGGCATTCACAACTTCTGGAGGCAAGCTGTTCCACTGATTAATTGTTCTCACTGTCAGGAAGTTTCTCCTCAGTTCTAAGTTGCTTCTCTCCTTGATTAGTTTCCACCCATTGCTTCTTGTTCTGCCCTCAGGTGCCTTGGAGAATAGTTTGACTCCCTCTTCTTTGTGGCAACCCCTGAGATAGTGGAACACTGCTATCATGTCTCCCCTAGTCCTTCTTTCTCTTAAACTAGACATACTCAGTTCCTGCAACCGTTCTTCATATGTTTTAGTCTCCAGTCCCCTAATCATCTTCGTTGCTCTTCTCTGCACTCTCTCCAGAGTCTCCACATCTTTTCTACATCGTGGCGACCAGCAATTTTACATCGTGGTGACCAGCAATTTTACTATAATTATAATTACAGAGAATCCTTGACGTATGACTATAATCAGGGCAAGAATTATCATTACAAAGGATTTAAATTATGGGAGTCACACCCAGTTTTGCTACCTTTTCTGCAATGGTTATTAAGTGAATCACTACAGTTTTTAAATGAATCATGCAGTCATTAAGTGAATGTGGCACACCTCATTGATTGGCTGGGAGGGTAAAAAGTGGTAATCATGTGACTCGGGATGCCACAAATGTGGTACCCACATAACAAGTTGCCAAGCCTCCGAATTGTGATCATATGACTGTGGGAGTGCTGTGACAATTGCAAATTGAGCACCAGTTGTATATCACTCTTTTCATTGCCGTTGTATCTTCAAATGGTTGTTAAATGAGTGGTCGTAAGTGGAGGACGATCTGTACAGTGAATTTTTGCCTGTATCTGAACTTGTTTGTTCTGAAGACTATACTAGATCTCGGTAATATGAAATACTTAATCTCCTTCTCAGTAGACCTGTCCTTACTTCTTTCTGTTCCTCTTCCTTCTGTTACATGGGGGGATACTTCTTTTGATCACTGCATCTTAAGGAAGTAAAATGCTAATTGACAAGCATTATTCCAGTTCAAAGGAATGTATATGAAAAGGTTTTCTTGAATACCTGAAGAGAAAGCTTCATTCTGGGCACACGACCAATTCCTTTCAAGTTTTGTGGCCAGAGCGAAAGCCATATAAAAGAGACAAGCACAATAGCTGTTCAGGTAACATCACAAGAGAAAAGTCCGCTTTATTTTATTTTCCATGCTTGATATTTTGGGCTTGCTCCAGTTCGCTGTTTTACCTGACAGCGCCATGTTTTAACAAAGGTAGCACAGCGGTTTGTGGTCGACTTAGGACCACAATCAAGTCCCAAATTTCTGTTGTTAAGTGAGATATTTGTTGTGAGATTTGCCCCACAAAACTCACAACACTTTTTAATGACCTTTCTTGCTTCAGTTGTTAAGTGAATCAGTGCAGTTGTTAAGTTAGTAACACGATTGTTAAGTGAATCTGGCTTCCCCATTGACCTTGCTAGTCAAGTTATGACATGACTCCGGGACACTGCCACTGTCATAAGCATGAGTCAGTTGGCAAATGTCTGAATTTTGATCATACAATACAATACAATAGTAGAGTTGGAAGGGACCTTGGAGGTCTTCTAGTCCAACCCCCTGCCTAGGCAGGAAACCCTATACCGTTTCAGACAAATGGCTATCCAACATCTTCTTAAAGACTTAAAGATCATGTGACCATGGGGATGCTGAAACAGTCTTAAGTATGACAAAAAGGGCATAAATCACTTTTTTCAGTGCCATTGTAACTTTAAACAGTCACTAAACAAATGACTGTTTGAACCACGCTATTAGACTATCTGACTGACACTATAATACCTGTATTACTCAAACAGTGGATAATCAGCATCGATTTGAAATAGTTGAATCAGAGCTTACTTTCTGCCTTGTCTCCAATCACTTATCTTAATGGGGTTACAGAAATCCATGCATGGATCTACAGCAGGGACAATATTTAGGTTACATTCATTGGAGAAAATTAACTGAATTCAGCAATGAGAGGACATACGTATCAGAAGGGAAATACATTCATTTACCAAAGTAGTAATAGCACTAGGAATAACACTTAGACTTTGTGATCCTCTACAGCCCTCTGAAAGCGATTTACAGAGTCAGCATTGTCCCCCAACTATCTGGGTCTTTATTTTACTGACCCTGGAAGGATGGAAGGCTGACTCAACCTTCATTGGGGAAGGATGGAAGGCTTCACTGGGGAAGGATGGAAGGCTTCACTGGGGAAGGATGGAAGGCTGACTCAACCTTCATTGGGGAAAATTAACTGAATTCAGCAATGAGAGGACATATCACAAGGGAAATACATTCGTTGTAATGCAGGATTTTGAGGCCTGTGAGGCTTGAACTGCTGGCAGTGGACAGAGTTATCCTGCAACACTGCATTCTACATCACCACAGCTCCAGATTCCTGAGCTGCTTCTTTGGTTATTGTTATATTGTGAGTAATTTCCACAAATTATTAAAAGATTTGTCTTCACAGTTGGATCTTTCACAAGTTGTTTTCACTAGTATGATCAGCACTGGACGACTGAGTCAACAGATACAGTTGTGGGCTGAAGCTAGCATAGTGGCTGTTATTCCACCGATTGTGATAAATTTGCTGGCAGCCACACAATCAAGTTCAGTATCACCTCTCACACATCTCTCTCCATTCAGATGCTCAGAGTTGTACATGTACCTTTTCCTCCTGCAGTGCCAGTAATAGCATCTGCAGCTTTCCCTAGCTTGACAGGTAAAAGTAAAAGTGCTGGGATTTACAATAAAGACTAAGGAATTTGATTTCAGGCATTTTGGCAGAAATCACCTAGCTTAGAGAAGTATAAGATACGCTTAATGAATACAGGTAGTCCTCGATTTATGACCCCAGTTAGGGCCAGAATTTCCAAAGCGGTTGTTAAGTGAGTCACCCCCTATTTTACGATCTTGTTAAGTGAATCACTGCAGTTGTTAGGGAATCATGCAATTGTTAAGTGCTTTCCTTTGTTGGAGGCTAGGTATTATGAATACATTCCTGGTATCAAGCTCCCAAATTTTGATCACATGACTCTAGGGCAGTGGTGGCGAACCTGTGGCATGCGGAGCCATTTGTCAGGGCACGCGAGATGCTGCCCTGTCAGCTGGATAGTACACATGTGCGCGCTGGCCAGCTGAGTTCACCCTTTTTAAAAGCCATTTTTACCCTCCCCAGGCTCCAGAGGCTTTATGGGAGCCTGGGGAGGGTGAAAAGAGCCTCCCCTGCCGCCCCCGGAGGCCCTCCGGAGGCTTCATGAGTTTCCCTGAAGACTCCAGAGTGCAAAAAACCAGCCCTATGGGCAAACCGGAAGTTCAGGAACGGACTTCCGGTTTGCTCGGAGGTTCATTTTGACTGCTCCAGAGGCTTCAGGGAAGTGTTCTGAAGGTCCTTGAAGCCTTCGGAATGCTCAAAACGACCCTCCAAGCAAACCGGAAGTGACTTCTGGTTTGCTCGGAGGTTCATTTTGACTGCTCCGGAGGCTTCAGGGAAGCGTCCCGAAGTCACTGAAGCCTCCGGAGGGCTTCCAGGGGGGTGGGGAGGCTGTTTTCGCCCTCCCCAGGCTCCCCCCCCACAACATTAATGAATATGTGATTGCTGCATGCATGTTATTTCATAGCTCTCTGCCTAGCATCCACTTTATTGAGCAGAAAGCCCAAATTTGAACTCATTTTCTAAAGAGGTCATTGTCATTTCAGAGTTTTTCTTGATATTGAAAAAATGGCAGTCTGATTTCATTCAAGTCATTAACGAAAGCATAGGATATGTCTATAGCATAGATAGAGGGACACGGTGGCTCAGTGGCTAAGACACTGAGCTTGTCGATCAGGAAGGTCGGCAGTTCGGCGGTTTGAATCCCCAGTGCCACGTAATGGATTGAGCTCCTGTTACTTGTCCCAACGTCTGCCAACCAAGCAGTTCAAAAGTGTGTAAAAAATGCAAGTAGAAAAATAGGAACCACTTTTGGTGGGAAGGTAACAGTGTTCCATGCACCTTCTTTGGCTTTGAAACGGAGATGAGCACTGCCCTCTAGAGTCGGGAATGACTAGCACTTATGTGCGTGGGGAATACCTTTACCTTTACCTTATAGCATAGATGGCTAGCTACATTTTTCCTCATCTTTTCCTCATCAGAAATACATACTATCTATACCTACTTCCTTCTAGAAATAACTTTATTTCAAATTGAGACAGCATAGCTCTTATTATAATAGAACAGCAGGTTCTATTATAATATAACATGGATAGTTGCATGAAGCTACATATAATATTACTTTTCAAGTGGGAAATAACTGATTCCTCTTCAGTAGTAAATAACTTTCTGACAAGTTTTCTTGTTATAAAAGAGGCATCTTTAAAATATTAGAAAATGTTTTCGGGAATACACCAGATTTATTTTTTCTTAAGAATGTATACTTGGAATAAATGATACCTATTGTATACAATTTTTATATCTTAAAAAGTGCAACTTCGATAACATTGCTACCACGTTACATCAAATATGTTATAAGCCCAAGTAAAAGCACAACGATACTAAAGAAAAAAATCAATAGCACATAGAAAAAGGGAACAGAAAACTTAATGTGCTAAATGTACAAGGCCCTGGCAGGTTGGGAGGTTAGAAAGGAGGCATGTAGCAGAGGCTGTATTCAGCAGGTTCTGACCAGTTCTGGAGAATTGGTAGCGGAAATTTTGAGTAGTTTGGAGAACCGGTAAATACCACCTCTGACTGGCCCCGCACCCATCTATTTTCTGCCTCCCGAGTCCCAGCTGATTGGGAGGGAATGTGGATTTTGCAGTAACATTCCCCGAGAGTGGGGAGGGAATTGAGATTTTACAGTATACTTCCCCTGCCACGCCCACCAAGCCACGCTCACAGAACCGGTAGTAAAAAAAAATTGAATCCCACCACTGGCGTGTAGACACCCTTCTTGAAATTAAAGCAGGCAAGATTGGCAGGGTATTTTAGAAATACACTTGGGCAAGAGAGACAATACTGCAAAAACTATTCTAAACATAAACTTAGAATAGCACGAAAGGCCGTAGGGGCCTATAACTTTGAATGGTGAAATTGCCTGAGTTGAGAAGAAAGATGAATGACATATAAACAGGTAAAGGTAAATTTATTCCAACCTTGTGTCATGCCAGTGTTACAGAACAGCCATTCATGCAAATTTAAGCCCTGTGAAGTCATACGGATTTAAATAAGAATACTTAATCACCTACTTAACTCTCTTGCTGAAGTCGGTTGGATGGGCTTATTCCTCTAACTGGATCAAGTTCTCTATAAACATGGAGCTAAAGAATGCTAAGCAAAGAAAGTTATACAAAAAAACTTCCATCTCTCTCCCTGCTCGTTACAGACTTATGTCATTTATCCTTACTCCTTTGGGATGGTACGGACCTTAAATCCACATAAATGTTAAAGCAGTCAAGGAAGACAATTTTACAGATGCTTTCAAGTCCTGATCATACAACTGGTCTTTAAAAGTTGTTTGCTGGGTTTATCTCCTAATATGGAAAGAATTAATAGGGACACAGTGGCTCACTGGCTAAGACGCTGAGCTTGTCGATCAGAAAGGTCAGCAGTTCGGGGGTTTGAATCCCTAGCATAACTGAGTGAGCTCCCATTACTTGTCCCAGCTTCTGCCAACCTAGCAGTTCGAAAGTATGTAAAAATACAAGTAGAAAAATAGGAACCACCTTTGGTGGGAAGGAAACAGCATTCCGTGTGATTTTGGTGTTTAGTCATGCCAGCCACATGACCAGGGAGATGTCTTTGGACAGCGCTGTCTCTTTGGCTTTGATACAGAGATGAGCACCGCCCCCTAGAGTCAGGAACGACTAGCACATATGTGCAAGGGGAACCTTTACCTTATGGAAAGGATTGGCATTGGGTGCCTGAAGATCACATCTATTTCTGGTGTGATCCCCAAATTAGGGCAGAGATATAATTTGACTAAAATCCCATTTGAATATCCAGGAACTGATGGCATCTCAACCTAAGAATCCAAGAATTATCCACTTTCCAAAGGCAGTTAGCAACAGCAATACCACTTAGATGTATATACCTCTTCATAGTTTACATAACTTTACAGCCCTCTTTAAGCGGTTTATAGATTCAACAATTTGGATCCTCGTTTTATCGACCTCGGAAGGATGGAAGGTTGAGTCAATCTTGAGCCAGTCAGGATCGAACGCCTGGCAGTGAGCAGTGAGTTAGCCTGCAATACTGCATTCTACCCACTGCACCAAGCACAATAGTAAGTACCATTAAAAGATGGGGAGAATCTTCATGTACTAGGGAAAGGTGCACTCTTCTCTTAATCTGATAGCGCCTCCAGAGTGGTGCACCCATGTTGTGGCCAGGCCCTTACAGAAGATTAGAATATAGAATAACAGTGTTGGAAAGGACCTTGCAGGTCTTCTAGTTCAACCCCCTGGCCCTGCTTAGGAGGGGTTGGTGCTGATCTCACCTCAAGAGGGTACAATATTCCAAAGGATAGGAGCCACAGCAGAAAAAGCTGTTCTCCTGGACCCTGTCAGCCAAAACATTTTGACTGATAGGGTCCACAGCATGACCCTTCTGCTAGGATGGGTGGGGCAAGCCATTGGGGTGAGATGGTTTTTCGGATTTACTACATGGATTTTAGAAATGTTATGGAAAACAAAGTGTCTGTATGAGATCTTGTTCCATTTTTTTAATGAAGGAACAGAATGGAAATTGGGATTGTTACAATATTTAGATAAGACATGAATCATGTGGTGTTAGTCATTATATTACCCCGCAAAGAGGAATCAATAAATAATAATTAAATAATTTAACAGCCATAAAGAAAGCAGTTGATACATTTTAGGACATAAGAGCTAACCCATTTTTAATGCGCCAGTGAAGTAATCTGAACTAAAGATATACAGAACAAAAGAGCACATAAGCCTGGCGTTTACGTTATGTGGATTATACATATGTCCATAAAGACACTGACAGACATTTTATAGATTCCTTGCTTTGTATAGATCATCAGGAAAGTATCAGCATAATTTCAAGGAGACAGAGATTTCTGTTTGCACTTTTAAGAAGATTATTACTGAGAATCAATATGTCAAAGTTTAAGAGGTTTTTTTAAAAAAGCATAGAACCAGGAGTAGAGAAAGTGAAGGAGAAAGTACTCACCCCTTAAACCTGGCACAGATACATGAATCAATGGAGTGAAGAGTTGATGGGTTGCTAATGATCCAGGAATGCCCAGCTGGTGGCTTTATGCCTGCATTTGCTCCCTTAAACTCCAGGTAATTTTGTCTCCAAACTGTATCTTAATGTAACCAAAGAGGAAGATTATTACTTATTTATATTTGTTGCATTGATATCCAATTTTCCTCTTGGAACTCAAGATGGCTTATATTACATACATACATACATACATACATACATACATACATACATACATGTGTGTGTGTGTCAGAGGTGGTATTCAGCAGGTTCTGACCAGTTCTGGAGAACCGGTAGCGGAAATTTTGAGTAGTTTGGAGAACCAGTAAATACCAACTCTGACGGCCCTGCCCACCATCTATTCTCTGCCTCCCGAGTCCCAGGTGATTGGGAGGAAATGGGGATTTTGCAGCAACCTTCCCCTGCCATGCCCACCAAGTCATGCCCTCAGAACCGGTAGTAAAAAAAAAATGAATCCCACCACTGTCCTATACCCTACTACCTGGGGGACACAGCCAGACCTTAAGGTCCTTGTAGAAGGACCAGAATTTTTTTTTCATTATATTATCATCTATAGGGGGTTCCAGTTTTTCCAGTATTGTGCATATACAACCCTGGCTGCTGTTAGAATATGTAAAATTAAATATGTGTTCCCTTTATTATAATTTCCTGGAAGCATGCCCAACAGGAATGTCTCAGGTTTCAAATCTATGTTTTGTTTTGTCATAGTTTCCAACTATGTATTTTTTTTCCAGTATTTCTTTCTTTCTTTTTTCTTTTTGCTTTGGGACACATCCACCACAAATGATAATATGAACCTGGTATTTGGTTGCATTTCCAACATTTAACAAATTTATTTTTATACATATTCGCTAATCTTGCAGGTGAATAGTGACATCTATAAAACATTTTATAGAGGTTTTCTGTATACGTGTTGACATTGTGAGTTTATTATTTCTATTTCATGATTTCTGCCACCCATCCAAATCTATTGTATAGCCAAAATTCTTAGCCCAAATTATCATGGATTCTTTTACTTGTTCTTCCTCCAATTTGATAGTTAATAAATAATTGTATATCCTCTTGATTAATTTTTCATCTGTTCCCATTACGATCTGATCTAGCTGATTTGGTTCATTATCAAACCCATACTCCTACCTATCTTTTTCATATCTGGATTGTACCTGTAATTGTGGCTGCAATGATAGGTCAATCCCTAATCTTTTTAGTTCAACAAAGCAAGGAGAACTGATGGCAGGTGGATCAAGGCAGTGTTAGAATGGATCCCACTTGATAAAAAGCATCCATGAAAGAGACCTAAAACAAGATGGATCGACAACATCAGCAAGCATTATTGGGGCCACATTGGCAAAAGAAAGCTCAGGGCTGTATTGATTGGAAACATGCAGAAGTGGCCAGATATTGCAGTACCTGGAGACCGAAGAGAAACAATTGGGGGGGGGGGAGGGAGGGAGAGAGAGAGACACAAAATGCAAAGATTTACAAATAGAAATAAAATGACTATGGCAAAATAAAGCAAATATCATACCATCAGTGATAGATCTCTTGGATGCAATCGCAAAACATCTAGACTACCATTTGAGCACTATCAGCATTGACAAAATCATGATCAGTCAATTGCGGAAGGCAGCTTTACTCGGAACAGTTTACATCCTGCAAGGATACCACTAACATGGTCAAAGAAGGACCAGATAAGTGGATAAAAATGCAAAAACCAGCCTAAATATCTGGTGGGTTGTGTGACCAACTATAATCATGCAGGCAGCCCTCTATTGGCGATCACAATTGGGATCAGCAATTTGATTGTTAAGCAAAGTGGTCGTTAAATAAAACCACAACTGTGCTTGTGACCTTTCTTCAGCTTACCTTCGTTGAAGGTTGTAAATACAAGGAGCAGTCATAAAGTTATATTTTCATCACCTAATGCAAATGATTACTAAATGGGGTAGTTGCTAAGCGAAGAATACCTGTACAACAACAACAACAACAATAATAATTTTGCCAGATACCACAGTTGTTGCCAGATCGTCATTTAGAACACAACACGCCAGACATCACAGTTGACGAAAACCAAATTTATCGATATTGCTGTACCAAGAGATGCCAGAGTTGAAGAAAAATAACTTGGGGGGAAAATCACGAAATACCACAACCTGACTATCGAAACTATGCGATTTTGGATGAAACATGTAACAGTGATACCCATTGTCATTGGGGTTCTTGGTACCATGTCCAAGAATTTTACAAAGTTTTTTTTTTGTAATATTAATTAATTTTACAAAGTACATCAAAAAAATTGCAGCTTCCTGCTCTAACACCAGCAGAAGTGCAAAAAACTGCGCTACTCAGAATATCGTACATTTTAAGAAGATACTTGGTATCTAGGATGCTGGCAGCAACCCGTATCATCAGCACCAGCCAATATTTGTGATATATTTTAAATGTTCAGTTGACTGAGTTTCATGTTTAATGAATAAAAGAAATAATAATAATATACATGCTTCCTGACTCCCAGGGACTCTACCAAGATCCTCTTTCATTTATTCTGGGAACAGAGTAAGGTAGGTTAGCCTGAAGATGACTGGCCAGAGTCAATGTTGTGCATCTATTGCGCAGAATGGGCTTACATCTGAATCTTTTTAACGCTAGTCCAACACCTTAACCTACACCTAGGCATTTATGGCTCATAGGCCACATTATGACTGTGCCTGTCTGGCCCGTGGCAGTGGCAAGGGGGAGCAATGGAGGTAGAGAGTGGAAGGCAGCAGGGGGTCAGCAGGGGAGAAAGTGGTAGCCCTCTGCAACCATCTCAGTTTCTCATGTGGTCCCTTGGGAAATTCAGTTGCTCACACCTATATTACATCATAGCACTAGAGTCAATAGGAGTCAAAAAAAGAAAGTCAAAATAATGGCTGCTTCTACACAATCACTGCTGCCCCCTTGACTTTTCTGATTGACTTATTCTGATTACAGCATATGTTAACAGCTGCATTATAACTAATAAAAAGGTAGAGAGCATTAATCCTGAGGGCCTTTGATCAACCCAATGTAATTTCAGAGAAGTTTAAATATACCAATAGAAGAGAGTCTACTAAACAGGAGTGGAGTTTGCTCTCTTTAGGTAGACAATGGCTTGGCCTCCCTGTTGGTGAGAGTTGAGATTGCTAGCACTGATGATGTACCTAGCTGGATAATGCTACATCTGCAAGAAAACAATCAAGCTCAGAAACCATCAAATGTAAATATAAATGAATTCAGTTTTGTTTTTTGATCTGATGCTGCCCTACCGTTGAAATGCAGCATATGGTATTTCACCCAAGTCTCCAGTGATTCTTCAGCTTCCCCAAAACCTTTTCTAAGTCAAACACTGTTTTAACTTAGCATATGATATGAAATTAAACATTGTGCTGTTTAAATCAAGGTTTTGGCATAACATATTTTGTGAACTCAGGCAACTGTAGTTCAATATGTACATCATTGCATAGCAGATCTCATCATGTGTAAGCCAAGCCTATGCACATTCAATAGGATAGACAGAATCTGTTAGATATTTGCATAAACCGCTGTAAGTCTCCACTCAGGTCCGCCACTAGGGCGGGAACAAGGGGGTGTTCTGATTGGACGGGAGGTCTGCCAGATCCCTATAAAAGGGGAGCTACTTGACCCCAGAGCAAGCTGGATCACTACTACTACTACTAAATAAAGAGCTGTTGTTGTCACTATCGTCTGGAGTCTGTCTCTCGTTGCCCGAATCTAACACTGGCGACGAGGATGGGATCGAGAGACAGATAGGACGAAGAAGCTACCTCCAGAATCTATGGATCCAATCCAGCCCCGGAATTCAGCGGAAATTCCGGCAGCCATCTCAGCGCGGCAAATTCAAACGCAGACAAGATGCCGATGCACGCTCCACCAACTCCATACGACCCAATCGCAGAGCATTGGGAATCCTACATGCTGAGATTCGAATGTTTCCTCGAGGCAAACAATCTCACGGGAGTACAGGACTCCAAGAAAAAGAATATGTTCCTGAGCTACTGCGGTCGAGAGGTTTTCGAGATGGCCAGGGATCTCTCAGAGCCAACCCCCATCCAGGCGGTAACATGGACGGCGCTGCAACAGACGCTGCAAACACATTACGCGCCAAAACCTTCCCGCCACATTTGCCACCAGGGATTCAACACGAGGAACCAGAAGGCGGGAGAATCCATCAACCAGTACGTTGCAGCAGTTCGGAAAGCAGCAACGCATTGCGGGTTCAGGGATCTGGACGAGCAAATCCTAGATCGCCTGATATGCGGGTTAAAGGACATTTCGTTACAAAAACGATTGTTGGCCAAGCCCAACCTAAGCCTGCAAATTGCGCTAGACGAGGCAAGAGCTTCTGAATCAGCGGACAGATCTTCGGAAACAATACAACGCGGGTACAGCGCGATCCAGACCGGAGCCAGACAAGCCAGAGTACATTATGAGGCCGCCGATCAAGAGACCGAGGACAGTGAATACGAAGATAGTCATTGCATGCAGAGCAGTCACACAAGACCGGCAGGGAAACCCGAATCCCGTTTGCCACCCTGCGCAAGCTGCGGAGGGAACCACCCCCGGTCTACCTGCCGTTTCAGAAACGTTGTTTGCTCGCATTGCGACAAACTGGGGCACATCGCAAGAGTGTGCCGGAGCGAAGTCCCTGCCACAAAATGGCAGCCTCCAATGTATCGCTGAAAGAAGCCCAATGATGTCTTTGAACTGGCTTGGCGAAAAAACATAGGGCGCTCAGAGAGAGAACCGAGGGAGCCAGCTGAGAGAGAATATCCCCAAAGAGCTGAAAGGGCGTATTCCAAGAGAGCTGAGAGAGAGTATTCCCAGGAAACCGAGAGAGAGTATACCCAGAGAGAACCAATGAGAACCTATCTCACAATGATAGGTCAGGTCCGCACAAAGTGGCCTAAAAAGCTGAAACTCACTGTCCTCCTGGAGGACTCCCCTTGCGAGCTTGAAGTCGACACAGGATTGTCCCTGACGATCATCTCGTGGTCAGCCATGAAAAAGGCAATTCCGAGCCTTAAGAAGCACCAACTGCGAACACCAGACATCCTGCTACGAGACTACCAGGGGAACAGGGTCCCCATCGTGGGTCAAGGCACGTTTCGGGTCCAGTTCAAAGACATCATAGCCCAGCTGCCCGTGACCGTCGCCAGCGCGCCATTACAGAGCCTCCTGGGACTGGATTGGTTCGAAGCCCTGGGGCTAGAAGTCACCGGAATCAACGCCGTGGAGAACAGCAGCGCTGAACAGATTTTTAAGGAGTTCAAGGATGTGTTCAGCCCCGGCCTTGGTAAGTATGTGGGAAAGCCAATATCATTCAATTTGGATCCCAAAGTGGCGCCAATCCGACTCAAACCTAGAAGAGTGCCTTTTGCACTCTGTCCCAAGATTGACAAAGAAATCGATACGCTCGTAGAGCAAGGGATCCTTGAACCGGTGGATCACGCGCACTGGGAAACCCCAATCGTGACCCCAGTTAAGCCAGACGGGTCAGTCCGCATCTGCGCGGACTATAAATGCACAATTAATGTCGCCCTACAACAAAGCGCGTATCCTGTGCCCGTAGTCCAACACCTATTGCACTCGTTGGGGCCAGGAAAAATCTTTGCAAAATTAGACATGGCACAAGCGTATCAGCAGCTGCCTGTGGATAGCGCCACGGCGGAGGCCCAAACTATAGTGACGCACAGGGGTGCTTTTAAATGCAACCGGTTACAATTCAGCGTAAGCATCGCTCCAGGGTTGTTCCAAAGCGTCAGGGAACGGCTTTTGCATGGAATACCAGGAGTCGTCCCATATTTTGACGACATCTTGGTGTCGGCTGCAAACGGGAAGAACTATTAAAAAGAGTTAGAACTGTTCTGGCCAGAATCAGAGAAAAGGGTCTCCACCTTAAAAAGAAAAAATGCCAAATTAACGTGCCTAGCGTAGAATTCCTGGGATATAGAATCGATGGTTTGGGCATACACCCAACATTGAAGAAAATTAAGGTGATCCAGGACGCCCCCACACCACGAAATCAGACCGAGTTGCAGGCATTCCTCGGACTTCTTAACTTCTACAGCGTTTTTCTAAGACAGAAAGCTACCGTCGCTGAGCCGCTACACCGACTCCTAGCCAAGAATGCAAAATGGACCTGGGGACGTTCCGAGGTGGCCGCCTTCGCCGCAGTCAAGCGCCTGCTCACGACCGACTCTCTACTCATCCAGTACAGCCAAACTCTACCACTGGTATTGACCTGCGATGCATCACCTTTCGGCGTCGGCGCAGTACTCAGCCACAGAATGCCAAACGGTAACGAAGCCCCCATCGCGTTCTACTCAAGGACTTTGTCGTCGGCTGAACGAAACTACAGCCAAATGGACAGGGAAGCGTTAGCCGCTGTGGCTGGAGTCAAGCGTTTTCACGAATATCTCTACGGCCGTGATTTCGAACTGATAACAGACCAGAAACCATTGCTGGGTCTTCTGGCGGGAAACTGCCCCACTCCGGTCACACTCTCCCCGCGCATGACCAGGTGGACTGTTTTCCTGGCTGCGTATTCCTACAAACTGATACATCGACCAGGTTCCACATTAGGGCATGCAGACGCACTCAGCCGTTGCCCGCTACCGGAACTGTTAACAGACCCCACTCCAGAGATACCGGTCCTTTTGATTGACTGTTTGGACTCAGGGCCAGTTTCTTCTGTGGACGTTGCTAGGTTTTCTGCTAAGGACAACGTAATCAGACAAGTACAAACTTGGGTATGGAGGGGGTGGCCCAAAGGGAATGTGGGACCCGAATTCAAACTGTTTTGGTCGAAGCGCAATGAACTGTCGGTTTTACAAGGTTGTTTATTGTGGGGGGATCGAGTTGTTGTACCGTACGGACTACGGAGAAATGTATTAGAGGCTTTACATGTAGGGCATCCAGGGATCGTAAGGATGAAAGCGTTAGCTAGGAGTTACATTTGGTGGCCAAACATGGACAAGGAGATAGAGGAATGGGTAGCCACTTGTGATCTGTGCCAAGAGTCCAGACCAGCCCCCCCTGAAGTGCCCACTACGGAGTGGGACAAACCAAAAGCACCCTGGTCGCGAATACACATTGATTTCGCAGGGCCAGTCCAAGGGCAAACGTTTCTAATAGTTGTGGATGCATACTCCAAATGGTTGGAAGTAGTCCTGATGACTTCAATCACGGCAGAGGCAGTCATTAAGGTACTACGGCGGCTTTTCGCCACTCACGGCCTGCCCGACCTCCTGGTTTCCGATAACAGGCCCCAATTCACGGCCATGCAATTCGAAACATACTTAGCGAGTCAGGGAATTCGGCATGCCCTCGTCGCGCCATTCCATCCGGCATCGAATGGACAGGCGGAGAGAATGGTGTGATCTGCAAAAGAGGCCCTCGCTAGGATGGGCCCAGGTGATTGGCAAACACGAATTGACCATTATTTACTAATCCAACATATTACCCCTAGTGCTACGACGGGAAGGAGCCCCGCTGAACTCCTCATGGGCCGCCGTTTACGGTCTCACCTGGGCCAGCTTCACCCAAATTACTCTGCCACATCACCCCCAGATTCCACAAGCAAAATTCGGAACTTTAGCATAGGGGATTCAGTATACGCCCACAACTATGCAGGGGGAACGCTGTGGATTCCGGCAAAGGTAATTGGTATCACGGGTCCTCGATCATACTTGTTGGAACTAGAGGACGGTAGAAACTGGAAAAGGCACATAGACCAACTCCGAGGTCGCCTAACGCACTCCAACCTACGCTCAGCAAATGAAGACTTCATCCCGTCGGAAAGTCAGCCAATGCAACAACCCGAATATCCGAGCACAGAGGACTACGGCACCACGGCGCCTGGGGTGGAACTGGAGACCAACAATAGAGCGGAACAGCCTCCGAGCGAGGGGAACCTACCATCCCCTGCCAGCGAAACGGAACAGGAGGAACACGCCGATCTCACGCCCGCTCCAACTCAACCCGAACTTCGAAGGTCCACCCGAGTAAGGCAGAAACCGGCATACTTACAGGACTTTGTCACTAACCGGAACACTCCATCTAAGAGGGGAGGGGTGTTAGATATTTGCATAAACCGCTGTAAGTCTCCACTCAGGTCCGCCACTAGGGCGGGAACAAGGGGTTGTTCTGATTGGACGGGAGGTCTGCCAGATCCCTATAAAAGGGGAGCTACTCGACCCCAGAGCAAGCTGGATCACTACTACTACTACTAAATAAAGAGCTGTTGTTGTCACTATCGTCTGGAGTCTGTCTCTCGTTGCCCGAATCTAACAGAATCCTTCCCATTCTTGTCCACAATTAAGTATGTTGGCAGTGTGATTAATTCTAGCAAGTTTGAAACACGGTTCAGTTTAATTTTAAGCTATAATTGCCCTAATTAATAATGAATTGTGCACTAGATACTAATGTGTCTTACCTAAGTAGAAACCTCCATCTGTGCAGAGAGATTTAAATGGGCCTTGAGAAGGAGTTTGGTGTCCAAAGTTGGAAAACAAAGTAGGTTTTCAAAACCTATATTAATATGCCATATAACAATAAGGTAGACTTCCAGGAATCTCTGAAGTGTCATTGTATTGACTTACCCCACCTTGAAGGGCTGACCATCTGCAACCTATCCCTTCTTCCATGTTGACTTGAATCTCAAAAGCAAACTTATGGAGGGAAATTTAAAGGGTGATATGGGGAGGGTGATATTTTGAAATCTCTGCTGTGTAAGTTGAATTTGGCAAACCCCTTTTTGGATTTAATTATTGGTGTGCAGAGCAAACCATGAAGATATAATGATGTAGGTGATATCATTTGACTCCCTATTATCCAGTGATGAAATTCATATTTTTTTAAACTACCGGTTCTGTGGGCGTAGCTTGGTGGGCGTGGTATGGCTTGGTGGGCGTGGCAGGGGAAGGATACTGCAAAATCTCCATTCCCACCCCACTCTAGGGGAAGGTTACTGCAAAATTCCCATTCCCACCCAACTCTGGGGCCAGCCAGAGGTGGCATTTGCCGGTTTTCTGAACTAGTCAAAATTTCTGCTACTGGTTCTCCGAACTACTCAAAATTTCCACTACTGGTTCTCCAGAACCTGTCAGAACCTGCTGGATTTCACCCCTGCTATTATCCCCTTATGGGTTCGATGGAATAATATTCACACATTGCTCAATTCTTGCTCTGGTTAGGTGAGATGATCTGAACTCCAAAAGGAGACATGCAAGGAATGAAATGTCCAGTCCTATAGCAATTCTGTGTTACATGTGTTCAAGGCTTATCACTGTCCATACAGGTTCTTAGTTTGGTTCATGTCTTAGTTTTGATACCAAAATGCATAAAGTACCAGGAATAGCTAATGAAAATTCTGTCTTCAGATTTGCTACTTCAACAAAATGAAATGATCAAAGTCAGAAAGAGGCAGGTGATCCTTTTGAGAACAAATGGACCACCTGCCTCCTGCTCACAAAATAGCTAGTCAAGCTTCTGGTGGCAAGAAATTCTTCTTTGAATTTTAATACTTAATTAATACTTAATTCTTTTAATTAAGTAGCTGAGTGGATTCAGAATGTAAGAGATGATTTCTTGAACATTAGGCCTTAAGCTGTTTAACAGTCATTTCCAGCACCTTAAATTGTGCCCAGTAGGCACCTGGCAACCAGTACAAAGGCTTTGCTATGTCTGACCAGTTCAGGTAGGGTCACAATTAGTGGGGCAATAACCATAGTTATACAACCACACTCTTCACTACAGCACTTACAATGACCATGGGGGTTAAGGTAGTGGTGAAATGCAATTTTTTAAATTACCGTTCTGTGGGCGTGGCTTTGTGGGCATCGTGTGGCTTTGTGGGTGTGGCAGGGGAAGGATACTGCAAAATCCCCATTCCCACCCCACTCCAGGGGAAGGTTACTGCAAAATCTCCATTTCCATCCCACTCTGGGGCCAGCCAGAGGTGGCATTTGCCGGTTCTCCAAACCACTCACATTTTCTGCTACCGGTTCTCCAGAACCTGTCACAACCCGCTGGATTTCACCCCTGGATTAAGGAATCTTTCCACAGTGCAAACATGCTGTTTGCTCATAACCCCATTCAAAATGAGCTTCATTTCAGGTGGAGTCCAGGTTCTTTCCTTACCAAGAGCACTTACTTTAATTTCATTTGTTTCTTCCTTATCAGTCCATTATCAGATTTAAGCAACATTCAGAATACTGATTGCTTCCTTGGGCTTGAATGATAAGGAACAATTAAAACCGGCTGCTATTGGCTTATTGAGGTTATTAGGAAACCCTTGAGGGCTTTGGTGCCTATGGACACTAGGGTGCTTATTTCCTTTTATGACTTTTATTGTTTTATCTACATGTAGCATACAAAAAAATAAAAATTAGGGGAAGGGGGAAAAAAGGGGGGGGAGGAAATGTAAGGTGCAAGAGGGGGGAGGCATTGAGTTCCAACTCTTTTAAGCACAGTACAAGATAAAAACATTACAGCCTCAACTGTTGGAAGAAATGTCCTTCTGGGTTCAGTTCCAAGTGGAGAAAAAGACACTGGAAACATGGAGGCTGCTTGCAAAGATGTTGGTGGACAGGATCACATGGCGTGAGTTCCGGAACAGACAAGGGGGATCACATGCTTCCAGATGTTGGGTGGAGAAGAAAAGAGGCAGAGATGCTCAGAGTGCCCTGGTTTTATGCCCTCTGTTGAGCCCCATCCCAGAGCTTCCCGTTCCTGTGTAAGAAATGCATTCTGATTGGCGGTGAGACTCCCAGGCGGTGATGCAGGGAAAACTCTGTAGGTTGCGCTGAGACCCAAGCCTGTTTGTCCTGCTGGCTGATGCAATCCTCCCAGGTGCCATGTGATGAGATGGGTAGAAGGTTAATCCTACCTTTGTTGTGTAGAATAGACTGGCCCAGGCCTCTTAATGGCCCATTGACAAAGGTGGGGGCTATTAAAAGGGAGTCTGTTTCCTGCCTAAAGACATGTTTCTCCATTTCTTATCCAGAAGAATATAATATTCTGTCTTTTCGATATTTCCCAGGATATTTCATTTTACTAGGAGAGGGGTGGATTTTAACTTCCTACACAACCTTTTGCTTTTACACATTAGCATATAACTAACCATTTCTATAATGACAAATCTATCTAATTGACAAAAGCAAAGTCAGAGTTTTATTTTTATTTTTCATGACAAGCACAAAAACCAGAAGTGATATCCAAATGAAAAATGTACTTAAGTATATTTTCCTCTCTGAATAAAATAATCAGTTTAACCATTTCTGCTTTATCTTCCTTGCTGTGGAAATATGGATTTCTATTTGTACCTAATAATCTTTGTAACCATTTGTCACCATTTATATTAGCAAGGTTCACTGTATTCTTTCAGATTCTTTGACCTTACAGGGAAAAATACTTCTTTTCCATCCTTTTTAAAATGCTAAACTTTCTTTAAGCACATTTCTAAAATAAAAACTTTCTAATACAACTTTTTCTTTTAACTTCTTAACATGCATGCTTTGAAATTCAGTATTAAATTTAGGTCCTTCCTAACTGTCCTCGTAGATTTATTTTTCTTTTTTGCACTTCCTTTTTAAAACTCTAAATTTTATCAAAACAATGAACAGTGAAGGTGAAAGTGTTCCTTATTTGAGATAGGTGTTTCCAAGAATAACTAATGCCAAGGTTAAGTAAGGCATTCTCTTTGGTCCACAGGTTAGACATGTCATCAATGACAACCAGTTCAAAGATCTGCTAATGCAGGTGTGTCAAACTCGCATCGTCATGGCAGCGTCACATGACTTATCAGGACATTTCCCCACTTCGCTCAACTGGGCGGGGCCAGCACGTGATGCATTCAGCCCGCAGGTTGGATGTTTGATACCCCTGTGCAAGTGGGACCAGAGAAAATCACCTGGAAATCATTCAAGGAGGTCATTGAGAATTTTCTTGGCAGCCACAGAGCACCAAACTATATTGAGCTGGTTAACAAATTCCTTACAACATGCAAGATCATGAAGTGCAACATGGCAATGAAGATTCGTTTTATGCATTCACAGTTGGACTTCTTTGTCAGGGAAAATATTTCACCCTGAACTAATGAGGCTTAGACCGTGGCATTTCCAAACAGGCATATTCTTCAAGAAGCGAAAAATAAATAAAACCTGAAAACGTGTTCTAATGAAAAACAAACTTTTAATACAAAAATAAGAAAATAGAAATAAAACAAATCTATCTAATTGTTGCATTTTGGCAAAAGCAGTTTGTCTCCCAGTTTCCTGGCAGACGGACAAAGATCAAAAGGAAAAGAAGTCTCTGGAATGTGTGATGTACATGTTAAGCATGCGCAATAAACCATTGCTGATAAAAACTTATGACCTGCGCAGTAACTCTTTCAGTTCAGCTAGCAAACATTTAACGCAGTGACATTCTTTCCCAAAAATCTAGATGTGGTCAGTGATGAACATGATGAAAGTTTTCACTAGGATATTGCCGCAATGGAAAATTGGTATCAGGGCAACTGGAATTGGTCAATGCTGGCTGACTCCTGTTGGACACTGCAGCGAAATGCATTGGACATTGAGTATAAATGAAAACCAGCACTTCGGGCCTGTTGAACTCATGCAGCGTGTTGGAAACATTATACGATGAAATACCTTATAGCCATTAAAATTTAATTTCATATTTCCCAAGATTTCTATGTGATATGGCCAGTCCAAAATTATATTTGTGACGAGATGAAGAGATCTATTATAACCATCCAAAAATTGTAACTTGGAGGGCGGGGGGATGTTGTCCATTGTCATTAAATGCTATTAAAAACAAAATCTTTTGTTTCAGGCTTTCCTATATTCCCTAAGCCTGTGATGCGTGCCACAGGTGGCATGCAGAGCCATATCAGTGGGCAAGCGAGCCATCACCCTAGCTCAGCTCCAGCGTGCATTCGTGCACTGGCCAGCTGATTTTTGGCTGGCCCACCCACACTGCCCTTCCCAGGAGATTCCATGCGATGCCAGGTAAGTACAGGGTTAGATCGGGGCGTGGGGATTTAGCATCGTGAATCAGGTGGAGGCAATCGTGTAAGTTGCCCTGTTGTTCTGTCGGGAGTAAGGTGGCTGGGTTTAGGGTGGAACACCTTTCAAATGTTATGTGATCTGTTGTAAATAATTCGGCCTCATATCGTGCTAGGCGCTGCTGTGTGAAGGCTTGCGTTTGTGATTTTAACAGAATCGCAAAAACCTCGTGAGGTACTTTTAGGAGCAGCGGGTGTCCTAGGACTATGTCTTTTGATTTTCTTACAATTTCTACTGTTGCTGCCACTGCTCTCAAGCATGGAACGGCTCCCTGAGCTACTGGGTCTAGGGTTACGGAGTAGTAGGCAACCGGACGTTGCGCAGGGCCGAATGTTTGCGTTAAAACTCCTGAAGCTACTCCCTTGTTTTCATGAATAAATAATGTAAAGAGTTTATTATAGTCTGGAAGTCCCAGTGCCGGGGCCGAGGCTAATGTCTGTTTAATTTCTTTTATAGTTTGGTCTAAGGAGTTGGTCCATTCAATGGGGTCGGGCATGGCCTTTTCTGTTAATTGTATTAAGGGTTTTGCTAATTCCCCGAATGACGGAATCCATGGGCGGCAAAAACCCAGTACGCCCAGTAGGGCTCTGACTTGCCTCTTTGTGTGTGGAGTTTTCATGTTCAAAATGGTCTGCACCCTGCTGGGGGCTAGTTTCCTTATGCCGGGTGCTATGATGTACCCCAAATAGGTCACCTCTTGTTGTAGATATTGTAACTTAGTGGGTGATGCTTTGTGTCCCCTATCTGCTAGGGCTTGCAGGAGATGAATTGTGTCCACTTTACAGGCTTCCTCTGTTTCTGATGCTAGCAATAAGTCGTCTACGTACTGTATTAGGGTGGAGCTGTGTGGGAGTGATATGGAAGAAAGGTCTGCTTTTAAGATCTGTGAGAATAAGGTGGGTGACTCCGTGTAGCCTTGTGGCAAGCGAGTCCACGTGTATTGTTGGTCTTCCCAAGTGAAGGCAAAAAGGTATTGGGAAGCCTGATGTACCGGGATGCTAAAGAAGGCAGAGCACAGGTCTATGACTGTAAAATATTGTGCCCAAGCTGGTACCTCCGTGACTATGGTTGCAGGATTGGGTACTATTGGAGCCCGGGGTATCACGTGCCTATTGATTAGGCGTAAGTCGTGTACGAATCTGAAGATAGGGTTCCCTTCCTGGTCCAATTTCTGTTTCTTTACTGGGAAGATTGGGGTGTTACATGGGGAGGTGCACTTGCGGAGGACTCCTTGTTCTAGATAAGCCCTTATTAACTTTCTTATGGGCTGGATGGCTTCAGTCTGGATTCTATACTGCGGGGCATAAGGTGGGGGCTCATGTTTTACCGCTATTCTCACTGGGGAAGCTCCTTTTAATAATCCCACTTCCGTGGCATCCCAGCCCCATAAGGAGGAGGGTAGACTATTAAGGTCAGTAGGCAGTGAGGCGGCTTCCGTGACTACCATATGGATGCTTTTTGTTGGTATATCTAGTAGCAAACCATCCTTCCCACATTTAATAGTGGCCCCCATTTTACACAAGAGGTCTCTTCCCAGTAGGGAGAGAGGAGATTGAGTACAGACTGTAAAGGAGTGTTTTAGGGCTAGCGGACCTACATCGACTGGAATTTCCTTTGTGAATTCTACTGGGATGGTCCTTCCTCCTACCCCCATTATTTCATCCCGGACCCCTTGTGCAATTGAGTTTTTTGTTGGAGGTGTTGTTATTAGTGAGGAGGTTGCTCCTGTGTCCACTAGGCACTCATACTGCTTTCCCCCTATCCAGAGAGATATCATGGGTTCCCCTCCTGGGCCATTCCTTAAGGGAATGGCCAATCCACAAAAGGTAGCCAAAAAGTCCGTGGCGTTTGCCGCTAGTCATAAGGGCGACTGATCCCTATCCCACCCTGAATCCTGTGTGTGTGTGTAGTTCTGCCTCCATTCTCCTTGGTCACCTGGGCGGGCCCTGTGCATAGGTGCTCTAGGCCGGGTCCGGCGCGGTTGGTTTGCCGGGTTTCGTCTACAATTTCGTTTCATGTGTCCTTCCTCCCCGCACTGCAGGCAGTGGGTGCAGCGTTCTTGGGGCCTCTCCTCCCACTCACATTGCCGGCATTTACGCCAGTGTGGCGGGGGAGGTGGGTACCGACCCGGGGGTGTGTAAGCCCTGCGGTTGGGATTTAGAGCAGCAAAAATTTGTAGGTCCTCCCTCCTCTCTTCTCTCCTCTTTCTTTCTCTTTCCCTTTCCTTTCTGTCTTCCTTCCTTTCTTTCTCCTCCTCCTTTAGCCTGTCCCTTTGGTCATACACGAAGTTCGCAATCCTGCGTAACTCCGAGATTTCTAGTGAGGACCAGTTCGAGACGACCCGCTGAAAATGATCGCGGATGTCATCGGCTGATTGATTGACAAAAGCCGAGGCTAATATTCTCTGATCCTTCTGGCTATGGAGGTCTAGGTGGGCATATGTAGCGGCCGCTTCTGTTAGGCGTACCCAGAAGGCGTCCGGATTTTCCGCTTCCCTTTGTGTTACCCTTTGGAATTCGGCCCAATTAAGGGGCTTTCTCCCTATGTCCTCTAGAGCCTCAATTAAATTTTCCTTTGCCCTACTGTATTCATCCCAGTGGTTTGTATCATTATAATCCCAATCTGGACGATGTAGGGGCCATGCCACCCTTGTCCGGGCTACCTGCCCTGACACAGGTATGACGGGTTGCTTGGCAATTCGTTCAGTTGCCTCGAATAATTTGAGGAGCTCGTCTTTCGTTAGGAAAACGTGCAACAACTGGGTCATGTCTCCCCATGAGGGGTTGTGGCTTTCCACTATGGATTTTATGGTCTGTATCACTGTCTGGGGATCGGCTCTGAAAGTGGGGGTGTCCCTTTTCCAGATTACTAGGTCTGAAGCCGAAAATGGGGAATGGGTTAGTACATACTCAAATTGTCCCCTATTTCTTCCCGGTACTGGTTTACTTAAAAGGGGAGCCATGAAGGGTATTCCTGTCTCGTCCTTCTCGGGGGGGTTATCTGTCTTTTCTTTGGGTTTCTCTGCCGGGGGGTCTTTGAGTCTAGCCAGTTCAGCCCAGCAGTACCAATAGGGTAGGTGGCTGGGCTTAATTTTAGGTCTAAGTGCTTTCAGGATTTTAAAATTGAATGAACCGCTCTTTGGCCAAATCGGTCTCCCAGTTTCGTCTTTGAGTAAAGCCCATTCCTTACATATTTGTTTTGCCTTTTTTTTCTTCATTCCGGCCAGGACGGGCATTTGCTTTTCGTCCCAGGCCCCCAACAGCTCCCCTAGGGGGGTTTCCATGGCTACCCTCGAGCTACCGCTTCCCATGATCCCGTTTAGATGTGGGTTCACTTCGTCCTAGCCGGGTTTGCCACTTCGTATTTCCCCACTTTACTTTCGCGTCCTTAGAGGACCTTTCGCGCCCTTTTGAAGGGACTTTCTCTGTTTGCCCTTCGGAGGGTCTTATTGGTGCCCTTCGGAGGGACTTTTCTGGGGGTGCCCTTCGGAGGGACTTTTGACGCGTTCCTCACCGCGGGAACCTTCTCTCGATTCGCGCCCTTTCACGCAGGGACTTTTCTTACAGTTTCAAGTCTTGGGGAAAGAGACCCGGAGGACCAGCCGCACAGTGACCCAGGAGGGGTGCTGTCGGAGCGGGTATGCGTACCTCCCTTTTTCTCACTAACTTTCTTATGGGCTTTATCTACAATACACGATTTCCCTGGGATTTTTTCCTGTGTGTTTTTTTTTTTTTCCACCCGTATCGTTACTTTTCAGCAATAATTCCCCCACTCGTTGCCCGCTCGGCTGCTTCAGTATCCCTTTTTTCGCGAGTCAGTTTCCACACTCCGACAAGAACCCCCCCTTGCTTTCTCAATCCTGCCGGTCACTGCCCTTTCGGACTAGCAGCAGGCTGAGGTGCGGCTGGGGGTTAGGCGGAGGAGGTGGATTCTGACTGCTACTTGTGGATCTGAGCCCTCTAACACACACGCACACACACACTCTTTCACTCCCCGTGTTATTTTTAGGAAAAAAAAAATTTCGGAGCGGTACTCACCTCCTTTCAGGCAGCTGTAGAGTTCAAACTCCGGATCTCCCTTTACTACCCTTTTTAGCCGTGCCGGGTCCGTGGAAGTCCTCCTGCGGATGAAAACATCCGCGGCCGGCAAGAGAGTGATTCCTCGGGCCCGGTTCGGTGGTTGGGTGAGCTGAGAGTCCCATCTGGGTCGCCAATTGTTGGAAGATCAAAGGTTTCCTGGTTCGTTCCCAGCCGGGAGTCACCACCGACGCCTAGAAGAAAGTTTCGTGAAGACAGCCACCTGAAAGTTATGAGCTTTATTGAAGGAAAAAAAGGAACGGGAAGGATGAGACGCAGCTCTGTCGTTCCCGGGTCTGCAGCACCATATACAATTTGGTTTCTCCTTATATACAGTTTTTCTTGCCCCTGGCTACAGTGTAAATTTTACTGAGAATAAAAGTTCCTTTATTCTGGATGATCGTTCTGATATTGATTCTCTTGTCTTTTGGGTTTCGTTTGTCTGGTATCTTGCCCTTATGTTAATCTTATCATAAAACCTGAAGAGGATGTTTTCCTGTTATTCGGGGCGCTTATCAAAGAGATCTGTTTTATGCAGATGGTCATGGTGTTCGTGTTATCTTGTAATCATTGCTAGATTCGGGGTTTTCCCAACTCCATTATCCTTTTCCTAATCCTATTATCTTATCTCCTTTGTGACTAAGTGTAACCTTTTCCTGTTTACGTGTGCGTGTTTTCCTCTAGCTTTGGTCCTTGATTATGTATTCATTAGTTCGTTCCTGTTTGTGCTCTTTGGGTTATTTTTCGTTACCTTACTACAATCCCTCATTCTGAACTGGGGCAAAATAATTGATGTCAATTATTTTCGCCCCCTCAGTGTCGTTGGGCGTCTCATCGGGGTATACTTGAAAATCTCGGTCTATCTGGATCATCATGAGGGCTGCTTGGCTGTGTTTAGTCGGTTGTGAAGTCCTAGTGGGTTGACAGGTTCTTAAGCAGGCTAGGCAAGGGGGGATACAATGGCAGAGGCAACACGTGAGGGCTCCTATGACACAGACTACGATGATTCCTGTCAGGAGTATTTTAAGCCAGTGAAAGTCTGGCAGCCAGGAATAAATCCAGGACCAGTCTATGGAGGGTTGGTCCTGGCCTATGTTCTGAGCCAATTCTTTTAGGTGGTGGATGTCTTTTCCTACAGCTTCAGAGCTTTGGTCTAGGTTGAAGCAGCACAACCCTCTGAACTCCGCGCAACCGTGGTTATGTTTTAGCAATAGGAAGTCTATTGCTGCGCGATTCTCCAAGGTGGCTTCTCTAACTTGCCGCAGCTCTCTGTTTAAGGCATCCAGCGCATGGGAAGTCGAATTTAAACCCTTTGCTAGGGTACATGCCAGGCTATTCAAATTTCTGGAATTTCGTACTGCTAGCCCTGGCACTCCCACTAGTGATACTGCCAATGAAACATATTCAGCTTTTGTCAGTAGGGACACTTTAGATTCGCAATCTGAGTCTAGGGAGTGAAAGGCCCTTTTGTGTCGCCTCTGTAAAGACGGCATGAGCATGGTTAACTTTCCTAGGGTGCATGGCCCCCCTGTAGAGTTGGCCGGTATATATGAATAGGCTTGTAATCCACATAGTATGAACCATCCGTGGGGTAGCCTCATGTAGCTATAGGAGTGGGGAATGTTTTCTGTGTGGTTGCATTTGAGGTCGGTGTTGTTGAGGTTAGTGCAACCTTCCCCTCTTTTGGCCTCGCATCCCTCGATCCTGAAACACCAGGATGAGGATGTAACGGCCACTATGTGTAGGGTGTACATGTCTAAATTTTTAGCCTTGGTAACGTTTCCCCAGTCATAAATGTTTGAGTATGACGGAGTGATGAGGATGTGCTGAAGCTTAGTGTCGTTGTGAATGGCTTGGGGTCCCACTGCCACCCCCATGAGGCATGTTTTTAAAATGTCTTTTACTGAGCTCCCTCCCTCTAGGCAGAAGTCTGTAGTGTTAAGCACTTCCTTTGCTAAATATTCCCATATGTTTCCTTTCTCTGGGATGAGGTTTGGTTCTAAAAATGCAGTTACTTGAGTTACAGTCAACATTATACAACAATATAAGATCTTTGTCCCCATACTCTCTTTTCCCATTTTCAACTAGATACCCCCTAAATACCCCCCAAATACCCCCCCCCTTTTTTTTTTTTAAGTTACGAAAAGTCTTAAAATTTTTGTTAACCAACAAGTCTTTTTAGGTCAGTTTACTTGTTCCCTCTCTTGGAAGAGGGCCTCTAGAGTCCACTGCTGGGTTTCCGGATCACGCCTCAGCTTAACCGGTGGGATGTCAGCACTGTGGTCTATAACCGCGGGCTTGACGTGAGTCCAATGAATCCAGGAATCTTTTTCCGCAACCTTTACAGCTGTCTGAGTGGTCAGCAAGACTTGGTAGGGTCCTGTCCACCTAGGTTGTAATGACGTTGTTCTGGTAAAGTGTTTTATCCACACCCAGCTGCCCGGTTCGTATGGATGCAGGTTTTCTTCCAGGGGTAGCGTCTGAGTCAGGGCGCTCTGTGTCCACAGGGTCTGGAGGCTGTTATGCAGGGCTGAAAGATAAGAGCATAATACCATATCCCCCCTATCTAGGCTCAGGGAGTGTGGGTCTAGACCTTTTAAGGTATCAGGTGGTCGTCCGAAAAGTATTTCAAATGGGGAGAGTCCAATGTCTCGCCGTGGTCTAGTCCTGATATGAAATAGTGCAATAGGCAACACTTTAGGCCAAGAGAGATGCGTTTCCTGGCAAAGTTTCCCCAGCAGGGTCTTAATTTCCCTATTAGATCGTTCAGTTCCTCCCGAGGAGGAAGGTGAATACGGGCAGTGAAGGTTCTGGGTAATACCTAGGGCTTGGAGGACGTGATCTAGGACTTGTGCTACAAAGTGTTTTCCACGATCCATGTCTATGAATGTAGGCACTCCAAATCTTGGTACAATATCCTTAATGAGGTGCCTTGCTGTCTCTAAAGCTGTTGCATGGCGGCAGGGGAAAGCTTCTACCCAGTGTGTGAGTTGATCCCGGCATACAAGGGCATATTGATATCCATCTGCCTTGGGTAATTGTATATAGTCCATTTGTATTTTTTCAAATGGCCTCTGTGCCCAGGGTCTACCACCTTCATGAATACTTTTCCTAGACGAACTATTATTGGCTTGACAAGTCTGACAGGTGCTAGTCACCCTAGTGGCCTCGCTATAGATCCCTGGTGCGTACCATACACTTCTGGCAGCGTCTACTATCGCTTGCGTCCCACAGTGGCCTTTTGTGTGTAGCCTCTGGCAGATTAATCGTAAGAGGCGTCGTGGGGCTATTGGCTTGCCATCTGGCACCCTCCAGAACCCGTCCCTAAAGACTGCACCCAATGTTTCCTTCCATCTTTCTGTTTCTCCATTTTCCAGGAAATCGTCATAAGGGATGGTAGGGGTGGCTTGCATTGTTACTGCTGCCATATTTTGAGGGAGAGGTTCGGTGGCTACCCATTTTGCTGTTTCATCCGCATATCTATTGCCCTTTGTGGTCGGGGAGTTATCTGTTAGGTGGGCTCTACAGTGTATGACGGCTATGGAGCGTGGTAACCTGATGGCACTTAATAGGTCAGAGACTAAGGTAGCGTGGGCTATGCGTTGGCCAGCTGACGTGAGAAACCCCCGCTGTTTCCATAGGGTGCCTGTGGCGTGGCAGACTCCAAAGGCATACTTGGAGTCAGTGTAAATGTTCACGGACCTGTTCTTAGCGGCTTCACAAGCTTTTGTTAATGCCATGAGCTCAGCTGCTTGGGCACTATGGGAGGGGGGGAGAGGTGAAGCCCAAATAATTTCATGTAGGGAAACAACGGCGGCTCCTGCTACCCTCTTCCCGTTATACATATAAGAGGAGCCATCTGTGTATAGTTCCATGTCTGGGTTTAGGAGTGGGGTATCGGTTAGATCGGGGCGTGGGGATTTAGCATCGTGAATCAGGTGGAGGCAATCGTGTAAGTTGCCCTGTTGTTCTGTCGGGAGTAAGGTGGCTGGGTTTAGGGTGGAACACCTTTCAAATGTTATGTGATCTGTTGTAAATAATTCGGCCTCATATCGTGCTAGGCGCTGCTGTGTGAAGGCTTGCGTTTGTGATTTTAACAGAATCGCAAAAACCTCGTGAGGTACTTTTAGGAGCAGCGGGTGTCCTAGGACTATGTCTTTTGATTTTCTTACAATTTCTACTGTTGCTGCCACTGCTCTCAAGCATGGAACGGCTCCCTGAGCTACTGGGTCTAGGGTTACGGAGTAGTAGGCAACCGGACGTTGCGCAGGGCCGAATGTTTGCGTTAAAACTCCTGAAGCTACTCCCTTGTTTTCATGAATAAATAATGTAAAGAGTTTATTATAGTCTGGAAGTCCCAGTGCCGGGGCCGAGGCTAATGTCTGTTTAATTTCTTTTATAGTTTGGTCTAAGGAGTTGGTCCATTCAATGGGGTCGGGCATGGCCTTTTCTGTTAATTGTATTAAGGGTTTTGCTAATTCCCCGAATGACGGAATCCATGGGCGGCAAAAACCCAGTACGCCCAGTAGGGCTCTGACTTGCCTCTTTGTGTGTGGAGTTTTCATGTTCAAAATGGTCTGCACCCTGCTGGGGGCTAGTTTCCTTATGCCGGGTGCTATGATGTACCCCAAATAGGTCACCTCTTGTTGTAGATATTGTAACTTAGTGGGTGATGCTTTGTGTCCCCTATCTGCTAGGGCTTGCAGGAGATGAATTGTGTCCACTTTACAGGCTTCCTCTGTTTCTGATGCTAGCAATAAGTCGTCTACGTACTGTATTAGGGTGGAGCTGTGTGGGAGTGATATGGAAGAAAGGTCTGCTTTTAAGATCTGTGAGAATAAGGTGGGTGACTCCGTGTAGCCTTGTGGCAAGCGAGTCCACGTGTATTGTTGGTCTTCCCAAGTGAAGGCAAAAAGGTATTGGGAAGCCTGATGTACCGGGATGCTAAAGAAGGCAGAGCACAGGTCTATGACTGTAAAATATTGTGCCCAAGCTGGTACCTCCGTGACTATGGTTGCAGGATTGGGTACTATTGGAGCCCGGGGTATCACGTGCCTATTGATTAGGCGTAAGTCGTGTACGAATCTGAAGATAGGGTTCCCTTCCTGGTCCAATTTCTGTTTCTTTACTGGGAAGATTGGGGTGTTACATGGGGAGGTGCACTTGCGGAGGACTCCTTGTTCTAGATAAGCCCTTATTAACTTTCTTATGGGCTGGATGGCTTCAGTCTGGATTCTATACTGCGGGGCATAAGGTGGGGGCTCATGTTTTACCGCTATTCTCACTGGGGAAGCTCCTTTTAATAATCCCACTTCCGTGGCATCCCAGCCCCATAAGGAGGAGGGTAGACTATTAAGGTCAGTAGGCAGTGAGGCGGCTTCCGTGACTACCATATGGATGCTTTTTGTTGGTATATCTAGTAGCAAACCATCCTTCCCACATTTAATAGTGGCCCCCATTTTACACAAGAGGTCTCTTCCCAGTAGGGAGAGAGGAGATTGAGTACAGACTGTAAAGGAGTGTTTTAGGGCTAGCGGACCTACATCGACTGGAATTTCCTTTGTGAATTCTACTGGGATGGTCCTTCCTCCTACCCCCATTATTTCATCCCGGACCCCTTGTGCAATTGAGTTTTTTGTTGGAGGTGTTGTTATTAGTGAGGAGGTTGCTCCTGTGTCCACTAGGCACTCATACTGCTTTCCCCCTATCCAGAGAGATATCATGGGTTCCCCTCCTGGGCCATTCCTTAAGGGAATGGCCAATCCACAAAAGGTAGCCAAAAAGTCCGTGGCGTTTGCCGCTAGTCATAAGGGCGACTGATCCCTATCCCACCCTGAATCCTGTGTGTGTGTGTAGTTCTGCCTCCATTCTCCTTGGTCACCTGGGCGGGCCCTGTGCATAGGTGCTCTAGGCCGGGTCCGGCGCGGTTGGTTTGCCGGGTTTCGTCTACAATTTCGTTTCATGTGTCCTTCCTCCCCGCACTGCAGGCAGTGGGTGCAGCGTTCTTGGGGCCTCTCCTCCCACTCACATTGCCGGCATTTACGCCAGTGTGGCGGGGGAGGTGGGTACCGACCCGGGGGTGTGTAAGCCCTGCGGTTGGGATTTAGAGCAGCAAAAATTTGTAGGTCCTCCCTCCTCTCTTCTCTCCTCTTTCTTTCTCTTTCCCTTTCCTTTCTGTCTTCCTTCCTTTCTTTCTCCTCCTCCTTTAGCCTGTCCCTTTGGTCATACACGAAGTTCGCAATCCTGCGTAACTCCGAGATTTCTAGTGAGGACCAGTTCGAGACGACCCGCTGAAAATGATCGCGGATGTCATCGGCTGATTGATTGACAAAAGCCGAGGCTAATATTCTCTGATCCTTCTGGCTATGGAGGTCTAGGTGGGCATATGTAGCGGCCGCTTCTGTTAGGCGTACCCAGAAGGCGTCCGGATTTTCCGCTTCCCTTTGTGTTACCCTTTGGAATTCGGCCCAATTAAGGGGCTTTCTCCCTATGTCCTCTAGAGCCTCAATTAAATTTTCCTTTGCCCTACTGTATTCATCCCAGTGGTTTGTATCATTATAATCCCAATCTGGACGATGTAGGGGCCATGCCACCCTTGTCCGGGCTACCTGCCCTGACACAGGTATGACGGGTTGCTTGGCAATTCGTTCAGTTGCCTCGAATAATTTGAGGAGCTCGTCTTTCGTTAGGAAAACGTGCAACAACTGGGTCATGTCTCCCCATGAGGGGTTGTGGCTTTCCACTATGGATTTTATGGTCTGTATCACTGTCTGGGGATCGGCTCTGAAAGTGGGGGTGTCCCTTTTCCAGATTACTAGGTCTGAAGCCGAAAATGGGGAATGGGTTAGTACATACTCAAATTGTCCCCTATTTCTTCCCGGTACTGGTTTACTTAAAAGGGGAGCCATGAAGGGTATTCCTGTCTCGTCCTTCTCGGGGGGGTTATCTGTCTTTTCTTTGGGTTTCTCTGCCGGGGGGTCTTTGAGTCTAGCCAGTTCAGCCCAGCAGTACCAATAGGGTAGGTGGCTGGGCTTAATTTTAGGTCTAAGTGCTTTCAGGATTTTAAAATTGAATGAACCGCTCTTTGGCCAAATCGGTCTCCCAGTTTCGTCTTTGAGTAAAGCCCATTCCTTACATATTTGTTTTGCCTTTTTTTTCTTCATTCCGGCCAGGACGGGCATTTGCTTTTCGTCCCAGGCCCCCAACAGCTCCCCTAGGGGGGTTTCCATGGCTACCCTCGAGCTACCGCTTCCCATGATCCCGTTTAGATGTGGGTTCACTTCGTCCTAGCCGGGTTTGCCACTTCGTATTTCCCCACTTTACTTTCGCGTCCTTAGAGGACCTTTCGCGCCCTTTTGAAGGGACTTTCTCTGTTTGCCCTTCGGAGGGTCTTATTGGTGCCCTTCGGAGGGACTTTTCTGGGGGTGCCCTTCGGAGGGACTTTTGACGCGTTCCTCACCGCGGGAACCTTCTCTCGATTCGCGCCCTTTCACGCAGGGACTTTTCTTACAGTTTCAAGTCTTGGGGAAAGAGACCCGGAGGACCAGCCGCACAGTGACCCAGGAGGGGTGCTGTCGGAGCGGGTATGCGTACCTCCCTTTTTCTCACTAACTTTCTTATGGGCTTTATCTACAATACACGATTTCCCTGGGATTTTTTCCTGTGTGTTTTTTTTTTTTTCCACCCGTATCGTTACTTTTCAGCAATAATTCCCCCACTCGTTGCCCGCTCGGCTGCTTCAGTATCCCTTTTTTCGCGAGTCAGTTTCCACACTCCGACAAGAACCCCCCCTTGCTTTCTCAATCCTGCCGGTCACTGCCCTTTCGGACTAGCAGCAGGCTGAGGTGCGGCTGGGGGTTAGGCGGAGGAGGTGGATTCTGACTGCTACTTGTGGATCTGAGCCCTCTAACACACACGCACACACACACTCTTTCACTCCCCGTGTTATTTTTAGGAAAAAAAAAATTTCGGAGCGGTACTCACCTCCTTTCAGGCAGCTGTAGAGTTCAAACTCCGGATCTCCCTTTACTACCCTTTTTAGCCGTGCCGGGTCCGTGGAAGTCCTCCTGCGGATGAAAACATCCGCGGCCGGCAAGAGAGTGATTCCTCGGGCCCGGTTCGGTGGTTGGGTGAGCTGAGAGTCCCATCTGGGTCGCCAATTGTTGGAAGATCAAAGGTTTCCTGGTTCGTTCCCAGCCGGGAGTCACCACCGACGCCTAGAAGAAAGTTTCGTGAAGACAGCCACCTGAAAGTTATGAGCTTTATTGAAGGAAAAAAAGGAACGGGAAGGATGAGACGCAGCTCTGTCGTTCCCGGGTCTGCAGCACCATATACAATTTGGTTTCTCCTTATATACAGTTTTTCTTGCCCCTGGCTACAGTGTAAATTTTACTGAGAATAAAAGTTCCTTTATTCTGGATGATCGTTCTGATATTGATTCTCTTGTCTTTTGGGTTTCGTTTGTCTGGTATCTTGCCCTTATGTTAATCTTATCATAAAACCTGAAGAGGATGTTTTCCTGTTATTCGGGGCGCTTATCAAAGAGATCTGTTTTATGCAGATGGTCATGGTGTTCGTGTTATCTTGTAATCATTGCTAGATTCGGGGTTTTCCCAACTCCATTATCCTTTTCCTAATCCTATTATCTTATCTCCTTTGTGACTAAGTGTAACCTTTTCCTGTTTACGTGTGCGTGTTTTCCTCTAGCTTTGGTCCTTGATTATGTATTCATTAGTTCATTCCTGTTTGTGCTCTTTGGGTTATTTTTCGTTACCTTACTACAGTTCTAACTGTCAGGAAATTTCTCCTCAGTTCTAAGTTGCTTCTCTCCTTGGTTAGTTTCCACCCATTGCTTCTTGTTCTGTCCTCAGGTGCCTTGGAGAATAGTTTGACTCCCTCTTCTTTGTGGCAACCCCTGAGATATTGGAACACTGCTATCATGTCTCCCCTAGTCCTTCTTTCCATTAAACTAGACATACTCAGTTCCTGCAACCGTTCTTCATATGTTTTAGTCTCCAGTCTCCTAATCATCTTTGTTGCTCTTCTCTGCACTCTTTCTAGAGTCTCCACATTTTTTCTACATCGTGGTGACCAAAACTGAATGCAGTATTCCAAGTGTGGCCTTACCAAGGCATTATAAAGTGGTATTAACACTTCACGTGATCTTGATTCTATCCCTCTGTTGATGCAGCCTAGAACTGTGTTGGCTTTTTTGGCAGCTGCTGCACACTGCTGGCTCATATTTAAATGGTTGTCCACTAGGACTCCAAGATCCCCTTCACAGTTACAACTGTTGAGCAAGGTACCACCAATACTGTACCTGCACATTTCATTTTTGTTGCCTAAATGTAGAACCTCTTTTCACCATTGAATTTAATTTTATTAGTGCCCAATGTTCAAGTTTGTGAAGATACTTTTGTATCTTAATCTTCTGGAGTGTTGGCTATTCTTGCCAGCTTGGTGTCATCTGCAAATTTGATGAGTTCCCTGTTTATTCCCTCATCCAAATCATTGATAAAGCTGTTGAAGAGTACTGGGCCCAAAACAGACCTTGGGGTTCTCCACTGTATACTTCCCTCCATGAAGATGCAGTTCCATTGAGGACTACATGTTCAGTGCGGTTGGTCAGCTAGTTACGAATCCATCTGGTGGTGATGTTGTCCAACCCACATTCTTCTACTTTATCTAGTAGTAGGTTATGGTCTACCTTATCAAATGCCTTACTGAAGTCCAAGTAAACTATATCGACGGCATTCCTCTGGTCCACTAATTTTGTCACATTATCAAATAATGTAATAAGATTAGTCTGGCATGATCTGATTTTGACAAACCCATGTTGGCTTTTGGCTATTACTTTGTTTGCTTCTAGATGTTTGCTAATTCGTTGCTTGATTATCTTTTCCAGAATCTTTCCTGTTATTGAGGTCAGGCTGATAGGTCTGTAGTTTCCTGGATCTATTTTTTTCCCTTTTTTGAAGATGGGAACCACATCAGCTCTTTTTCAGTCCTCTGGTAGTTCCCCAGTGTTCCAGGATCTCTGAAAGATATAGTTCAGTGGTTCTGAGATCTCGTCTGCCAGTTCCTTCAGAACCCTGGGGTGTAATCCATCCAGTCCTGGTGATTTGAACTCATCTAGGGTAGACAGGTGCTCACTTACCATTTTCTTCCCTATTTCAATTTGTGTTCCTAATCTGATTTTTGTGGTGCTGTTTTTGATAGGTTGGACTGTTTTATCCCTTTGTGTAAAGACAGATGCAAAACATGAGTTAAATAGTTCTGCTTTCTCCCTGTTGCTTGTCACCTTCTTGCCACTTTCTCCCAGCAATGGACCAATTGTTTCCTTAACTTTTTTCTTGTTTTTAACATGTTGGAAGAAGCTTTTTTTGTTATTTTTTTACTTTCGTGGCTAGCCTTTTTTCATTGTGAGCCTTAGCTTTCCTCACTTCATCTTTACATGCTTGGGCTATTTGCTGATATTCTGCCTTAGTTATGTCCCCCCCCCCCCCTTCCACTTTTTATACTTATCTTTTTTTGTCTTTCAATTTGTCAGAGAGTTCTTTATGCAGCCATGCTGGTTTCTTTTGGGAGCTGTTATTGGGAGCAAGATGACCTTAAAGGCATTTAATTTAATTATTTACAAATTTGTTATTAATCCTTGTGCTATTAATCTGATACATTTCAGTGTATCTTATTATAGTCAAGGTACATCATCTTCTATAAAATATATCCTGGCTTGCAGTCCTGCTCCCTCTGGCTAGCTATCTCTCTTTCTTTCTCTCTTTTAAAATCCACAACATTATTCTTTGCACCTTCTTTGGTTAAATGATTGACTCTGCACTGCCTGTGACATGTTCTATTTGCTTATCAGTGAAGAGTTTAGATTTTGTGCGGGTCTCTTGAGAAATTCTGGAATGTGTTTTATTTTCGCTCGATTGAAAACAAATGTAGAATTTTACTGAGCTTTCAAAGAACGGTAAGCATCCCATCTGGGAAATGGGGCTCAGATATCAATAGGAAAGGCAGCTTTCTCCTCCCTCACTTACTCTAGGTGTCCTTGATTTGAATCCTTGGAGGTTGCAATCACTTTCTCAAACCTGAATAAAGCAGCTCGCTGTGGAGGCAGAGTGAACATCGGAAGGCTTGCAATGCACTTCTTAATGGGACTTGCATTAGTTAAAAAAACAGGGATGGGGAACTACGATCCTTTTATGACTTGTGAACTTCATTTCCCAGAATTCCTGAGCTAGCCAAGTCAAGCCAAGGTACAAAGAATAATGTTGTGGGTTTTAAAAGAGAGAAAGGTAAAGATTCCCCTCACACATATGTGCTGGTTGTTCCCAACTCTAGGGGGCAGTGCTCATCTCCATTTCAAAGCCGAAGACCAGCGCTGTCTGAAGACGTTGCCGTGGTCATGTGACCGGCATGACTAAACACTGAAAGCGCATAGAACGCTGTTGCCTTCCCACCAAAGGTGGTTCCTATTTTTCTATTTGTATTTTTTACATGCTTTTCAACTGCTAGGTTGGCAGAAGCTGGGACAAGTAACAGGAGCTCACCCCATTATGCAGCACTAGGGATTCGAACCGCTAAACTGCCAATCTTTGTGATCAACAAGCTCAGCGCCTTAGCCATTGAGCCACCACGTCCCTTTTAGAGAGAGTCTGTGAGAGTGGGTGTGAGAGCCAACCAGATGGAGCAGGATTGCAAGCCATGCTGGCTCAGGAATTCTGGGAGTTGAAGTCCACAAGTCATAAAAGGGCCATAGTTCCCCACTCCTGAGTTTAACCTCTGAGTTAAAGGATCACAGAGGATTTCTTTTGGTTTCTTTCGAATGGAGTATGTCAAATACTAGAACGAAACAAACCAAATCTTGAAGACATTGTAGAAAAGGCCACCCACCCATTTTATGTAAATGGACTTTCTCTTTTCAGCATTTCCTGAACACACAGAGAGAGCACTATGCTCCATCATGACTCTGCATTTTTCAGAGCCCTCCAAAGCAGGAATTTCAAGTGTCATCTGAATTCAAAGTAGTTGGTGAACGTCTGTGGAAGAAGTGGTGAACTGAAGAATGCTCCGCTAAAAGCTTCAATTTCACTTGCATGTAGCCCTCAAGTTATGACCGTAATGGAGTCTGCCCATAACAGTTGTAAACTTATGACAGCTGTAAAAGGAGGTCAGTCACGTGACCATCCTGATTTTTTTGCCTACTTTGCAGTGGTTCTTAAGCAAACTCCCAGGTCATTAAGTGAACCAATGATCTTCTATCAGAGGTGGCAGCTTCTAACCAGTTGTGGAGAATTGGTAGTGGAAATTTTGAGTAGTTCGGAGAACTGATAAATACCACTTCTGACTGGCCCCGCCCCCATCTATTCTCTGCTTCCTGAGTCCCAGCTGATTGGGAGGAAAATGGGGATTTTGCAGTAACCTTACCCTGGAGTGGGGAGGGAATGGAGATTTTACAGTATGCTTCTCCTACCATGCCCACCAAGCCATGCCCACCAAGCTATGCCCACAATCCCACCACTGTTCTCTATGTTCACGTTTTTTTCTGAAAACCAGAAGTAAATGTTGGCTTTTGGCAAAATTGTTGCAAAATGATGTCATGTGATACTCAAATGGCCATAAATGTGGCCTGGTTGCCAAACACCTGAAATGGAATTACATGACTGGGGGAGTGGACTTCAAATCCTAGTCATATGTACTTTTCTGTTAGGTCCGTCAGAACTTTGAATCGTCACTAAGCGACTGTCCTAAGTTGAGAGCTCCATTAATTTTCTTAATTTTCTATTTTTTTTTAGTTTGTATTATTTGTTATTTTTTTTCAACTACGCTGTTTAATAAAATTACTATTAAATATGAATGCAAAGTGGTTCACTTATTTATTGGTTTGCTACTTTAAGCTCTTACAACCAGTATAGGTATTCCTTGACTTACAAGAAGACTTTGTTTAGTAACCGTTCACAACAGCACTGGGGAAAAAGAGCCTTATGACCATTTTTCACACTTACGACTGTTGCAGTATCCCCATGGTCACGTGATCAAAAAAATTCAGATGCTTGGCAACGGACACATGTTTATGATGGTTGCCTTGCCCCGTGGTTGTGTGATCCATTCTTAAGACCTTCTGATGAGCAAAGTCAAATGGGAAATTTCATTGAACAACCCTGTTACTAACAACTGCAGGGTATCAACTGTGGCAAGGAAAGTCGTGAAGTGGAGCAAAATCCGCTTAACAACTGTCTCGCTTCGCAGCAGACATTTGTGTTCGTAAATCGAGGACTACCTGCAATGGTTTTGTGACAAAAGGACCTTGCAGACAATTCTCTATATCTGCTCGAGGCATCTATTTGTGATGTTGCTTTTGTACTGAAAGAGCCTGAGGCTCTTGTGCATTTCAGCTGTAAGGAAAAAAACTAAATGTCTAGGTAAAGGCTTGGCGTTTATGAAGGCACACGCCCCATAGCATCAAGGTATATACACACAGCATCAAGATATACACACCATGGTTAGGAAGTAGACTTGAAAGGCCACTGGTTGCCTTTCTCAGTGCATCAATCAGAAAATCAGAACTGTGGGACCGGATTGAGGAAAGATTTCTGCATAAAAACAAAATCTCTTGGCAAATATATCAGCAAAAAGCTCTGTTTTTCTTTTGTTTCAGACGCCAATCTCAGGCATTGTTTCATGATTATTTCAGCCTTTTGTTCCTGCATGAGCCACGGTGGTGCAGTGGTTAGAGCACAGTACTGCAGGCTACTTCTGCTGACTGCCGGCTGCCTGCAATTTGGCAGTTCGAATCTCACCAGGCCCAAGGTTCAAGGTTGACTCAGGCTCAAGTTTGACTCAGCCTTCCATCCTTCCGAGCTGGGTAAAACGAGAACCCAAATTGTTAGGGGCAATAAGCTGACTCTGTAAACTGCTGTGAAGCAGTATATAAGTCTAAGCAGGATATAAGTTTAAGTGTTAGTGCTATTTGCTCTTAAAAACTCTTTACTCACACAACGTGTTTTTGCACATAAAACAGGCCTATCTATATATGACAAGAAGACTCCAGCTTTTCTTTGTTTTTCTTGTTTAGGCTTAGAAAAATGCTATCTTTTGCACTGAACAATATATAAGTTGTCCTTGACATATTACCAGTATGGAGCCTAACCGTTAAAATTGCATGTCGTGATGGTCATAAAATGGTCATGTGAGCAATCTAATTTTCTGAACTTTTTTTTTGCAGCAGTCGTTAAACACAACAGTCATTAAACGAATGCAACGGTCATTAATCATTGCTGCGATTGCTATGGTGTGATTTTTACAAAACCCGAAAACAACTTCAGCAATTTTCAGCAAAATAGTAATAAAACATAGTCACATGATCGTGGGACTCTGCACACAAATGGGTAGGGCATTGACTGTCAAAACTTTGGCGTGGAGTCAAAAGTCCCCTTTTTCTTTGAGGTTCAAATATTTATCAAAATATAAAACACAAAGAAAAATGAAAATAATAAGGAAAAAAGAGAGGAGAGGGGGAAGAGAAAAACTGTAAGATAAAGAGGGAAAGAAAAAGGAAAGCTGACTCCTTTCGATGCAGTAGAATAAAATAGTAACATAAAACCTCAACTTTTTTACTTTTATATAATAATATATACTAGCCATTACTATAACAACAAACCTATCTAATTGGTAAAGCCCAAAATCAACGTGTCATTTCCCCCCCCCCCCAACTCTAGCACAAAATCCAAGAGCAGTTTCCAAGTAGAAACAAAATGAATTGCGTTCTTTTCTTTTAATCAACGCGGTCAATTTTGCTAGCTTTGCTAATTCCAACAAGTTTTGCCCCCATTCGCCAATTGTGGAATATACCAAAAATGGAAATAAAAAAATAAAGTATTCCTGTTGCCGTCAGCATATATAACATCAAAGTTCTGTTTTTTTCCAAGTTCTTTATCCATTAAGCTCCCCTTTTTTTTCAAATAGGTTGCAACTTCCAGTCATAAGCTGACTGGTTCTATATGCAGAACCAAATGTGTGGGAAATTGGTTTTACAGACCCGTAGACAATCCCTTAGTTCAGGGGTGTCCAAACTTGGGAACTTTAAGACTTGTAGACCATGCTGGCTAGGGAATTCTGGGAGTTGAAGTCCACAAGTCTTAAAGTTCCCAAGTTTGGACACCCCTGCCTTAGTTAATCGATTTCAAAAGCTCTCTAAGGACAGGTCTATGACAACTCATCACTGCCACCTGTCAGCAGGATACTTCACCCTGGCCAAGTTGCCATGGGAACAACTTGTTTGGAACCTAGGCCTTCCACTCTGGTTTTCAAAGCTGCCCCGTCTAAAGGGAGGTGAAAGTTCCTGTTACATCCTATAATGTAGGTCCTTGACTTGTGACCGGTCCTAAGTCCTCGGCTTACGACCGGCCACAAGTCCTCGACTTACGAATGACAGCCAGTTCCGGCTGAGCCGCGCCTGATTGGCTAAGCGGCTGGCTGAGCGCGGGCTGTTTACACCGTTCCTATTGGTCGCTCTGCTTGACAGCTCCTGTATAAATAGCTGTCAAGCAGGGCGAGGTGCTGAACTCTGTACATAGTTACTTGTTAGCTGGTTTTGTTAAATAAAGCTGTTCTTCGTTACCTCAGCCGTTCCACGTCTCTTCAATCAACTCAGTCTTCAATAGTTCCTGCCAGCTCCCATTCTTTTTCCTGCACCTCTCCCAAGAGGTAGTTAAGCAGGAGTCATTTTTACACACACACACACAGAAAGAGAGACAGAGACAGAGACAGATAGACAGACCATTCCAAGCTTGGGGACCTTTTATCTGCAGAGAGAGGGGCAAACAGGGACGGTGATGTGGCAACTAGGCTCCTGATAGCTATTGACCTGAAGCCCTCCTGCAGTCAATTTCCAAAGGCCTCATCACCTTGCTTTCTAGCTCCCCCCCCCCACACACACACACAAAGTGGACTAAGCACGAGCCATTGTTCTGGGCTGAGTCCTCCGGTCACCATTCATGCTTTTCCCTCTCCCCACCTGGGAGCCATCAGGGTCCAGGCACCAATTCATCCATCTATCCATCTGTCTGTCTTACTGTATATGACTGCAACTCTGGATGGCATACAAAAGTTATGTATGATATCATTCCTGACTATTACAGATAGTGGGGATTTTGAGGCAACCATGATCCTACTGTCCTGCTCTTTCTTGCAAATTTATGGATGCATCCTTAAAAATTAGACTTACTATATATGGGATGCAAAATCCCAGACAATCAAATATGATAGCTTTATAAAACATCTACTAGGAACATCCTCTTTTTTTTTTAGCAAATCCAAAGTTTGATTTAGGAAGAGAACCTTCAGGAATGTCATCTGTATTGATCCCTAAGGATCAAACAGACACATAATCATCTTGTTTCCCCTTTCTGCAGCTAAACATAAACAATAACTTCAGTGGTTTTTTTGTTGAAGTTCAGAAAATATTTGTTGTCATTCCTGATGTATGACAATTGCTTCTGAAATATTCCTCTGTGTCGGTGCTTCTCTTGGAGAGAATGAGTCTCAAGATGGACTTCAAAAAATCACGGTGATTATTTAGGATATCCATCAAGAAAAAATATCTCTTTTCAGGAACGTGTGTTCCACTAGATTAGTGGTATTGATCATTTGCTCCTCAAGTAGTCTACAGATGATTTTAGAAATCTAAAACTATTCTTCTCTTTTGTCTGGTGTAATTACCACTACAAAGTATAATCTAATTAGCAGACAACAAGGAAGCATTCTAATTGTTCTAATAAATTATGCTAAGGCTTTACACGTGCTATTAGATTTTAATAAGAAATCAACTAACAGTATAAATCCTGTTTCTGTTGTATGTTTATAAATGTACTCATATATGTGACATGCACCTACACTCATGCAAACCTGACTAAAAACATGACAGGCAAATGGAAAGTCTTGATATTTACTTGGGCAAATATTTTTGGAAAACAATCTTCTGAACTTCAGAAGGTCATAATTTCCTTTTGGGGATTTGTTGCAGGGGCAGGCTGCTACAGGTTCGCCCAGGTTCAGGAGAACCCATAGCTAACATTATGGACGGTTTGGAGAATCTCCAAATCCCACCCCTACCTGGCCCCTCCCAACCCACCTTGCTCCTCCCATCCTCCCTTCTCAGGAGTCTCCACGCGGCCCATTTTGGATGCAAGGTAAGTGCAGGGCCCACACAGAAGCTTGGAGAGGGGAAACAATGGGCCTCCTGGAAGTTCTGGCCTCTGGAGGGCCTCTGGAGCCCGGGGGAAGTAGTCCCCCCCAGATGCTTGAGGAAAGTCTCCAGAGCCTGGGGAAGGTGAGCCCCCTCCTTGCTGTGGTGCAGGAGGCTGACTAGGCATTGACCACCATAGCCACGCCCACCCAGCAACCAGGCAGAGAACATGTTGCTGAAATTTTTGAAGCCCACCCTTGATTTGTTGTAACTTCAAACCGTTGGTAAGCAATGGGTTACGTCAAGGAGTACTTGTACTCCCTCTCCCCATTTTCCTCCTGAAATTCAGAGACATTTCAGAGCTGTTTAATAAGAATGAGATTTGTTTTCAGAAAGAGAAGTAAAATACACAATGTCTTGTCCTAGGCTGCTCTACTATTATGATAGTCTTTCATTGCTCTGCAATATCAGTGTAGTAATAGTAGTAACACACTGTTACAATTTATTTATTTAGTGCTGTTTAATTTATGTTCATCCTTTAGTGCTATGTATTTAATCCCAGTGTAGTACATCAACCTCTCTTAGACAGTGATAGATTTATTGCCTAGCATGTGGTATTCTTGATATATCGCCTCTCAACATGGTGGCATCAGTTAGCTTCAGGACTAATAATCCACGACTGAACCATTCACATTGAATTTAACCCATCGGTTGTATTTTGAAAAACACCATGTGGGGTAATAAAACCCTGTAAGTGAATTACTCATCATGGAATGTATTATATAGCTTTTAGTTTTTAGCGGAATACAAAAATGGATACCGTGAAAGAACTGTAGAGATCGAAAGGAACTGAGTTTTAGTAAGTCCATAAAATGGACTGTTTAAAAAAAAAGATTGTTTAAAGTAATTGTGTTGTTAGCATAGGCCCAGGGGTGGGTTTGCTACTGCCGGTTCGCTCGTGGGCATGCTGGGTATGCACATGCTTGATGCATGCTGCGTGTACATGCACAGTGCAATAAAAATTGTTCTCCGCATGGGCAGAAGCAAAAAGTAAGAGGGAGGTGCCTACCGCGCCGCAGGGAGAACCGGTTCAGGCCTGGGTCGCTAGGCCTCAATAACTATGAAAAGCCTTACTGGGTCTTGGCCTCACATAGCCTTCTTTTCCTTTCTCCATGCCTTCCATGCAGTGATGGAATTCAAAAAAAATTACTACCAGTTCTGTGGGTGTGGCATGGCTTGGCAGGCATGGCTTGGTGGGCGTGGCAGGGGAAGGATACTGCAAAATCCATTTCCACTCCACTCCAGGGGAAGGATAATGTAAAATCCCCATTCCCTCCCCACCCCATTAATCTGCTTTCCAGCTCCGTTCTCCTGTACAGGGCAACAGAAAAAGACCCAGCCGATCAGCTGGGACTTGGAAGGCAGGAAATAGATGGAGGCAGAGCCAGAGGTGGTATTTGCAGTCTCTCCGAACTACTCAAAATTTCCACTACCGGTTCACCAGAACCAGTCAGAACTGGCTGAATAACACCTCTGCTTCCATGTCTCCACAGGAATGCTGTTGGTTTTGAGCCCAAAAATTGTTGTCATGTGACACCGCAAACTGCTGTAAATATGTTCATGTTGCCAAACACCCAAAATGCGATCTTGTGACTATTGCAGGGACAGATATTGGAACTTTGGAAGCGGGTCACAAATACCTTTTGGAGGAGGGTCTGTCGTAACTTCAAATGGTTTCTACCTGCGCAGGTTGTCCTTGACTTACGACCACAACTGAGCCCGGAAGTTCTAAAATGTTACGTTAGACACTTGCTAAGTGAGTTTGGCCCCATTTTACGACTTTTCTTGCCACCGTTGCAATCACTTCAGTTGATCAGTTAATAACCTGGTTGTTCAGTGAATCTGGCTTCCAACTTCACTTTGCTTGTCAGAAGGTTGCAAAAGGGGATCGCATGACCCTAGGACATTGCAACCGTCATAAATATGAACTAGTTGCCCCAGCATCTGAATTTTGGTCACATGGCCATGGGGATGCTGCAAAGGTTATAGCTATGAAAAATGGTTGTAAGTCACATTTTTTTCAGTGCCCTTGTGACTGTGAAAGGTCACTAAATGAACTCTTGTAAGTCAAGGATTGCCTGTATTCCTTTGCTTCTTTTGAAACCTGTCAAATCTATGAACAGGTTTAAGTACTGAACTGATGCTAATGTGGCGGCCAGTCAAACTCTCAGGAGACGCAATTCCACAAACTGAGTGCCACCCCAGAAAGAGCTCTCTTTCTTATAGGGACCTTCCTCACTTCCTTTGATGAGGCTGCCTGGAGGAAGGTCTCATTAGAAGATCTTAACGTGGACATCTTAAATTGGACCATAAGAAAAGCTGAGCGCCAAAGAATTGAGGTCTTTGAACTATGGCGCTGGAGAAGACTCCTGCGAGTCGCTTGGACTGCAAGGGGATCAAACCGGTCAGTCCTAGAGCAGATCAACCCTGACTGCTCTTTAGAAGGCCAGATCCTGAAGAGGAAACGCAAATACTTTGGCCACCTAATGGGAAGGAAGGTCTGGAGAAGAGCCTAATGCTGGAAAAGATTGAGGGCAAAAGAAGAAGGGGATGGCAGAGAATGAGGTGGCTGGATGGAGTCACCGAAGCAGTAGGTGTGAGCTTAAATGAACTCTGAGGGATGGTAGAGGACAGGAAGGCCTAGAGGAATATTGTCCATGGGATCATGATGGGTCAGACATGACTTCACAACTAACAACAAGGTGGACGTACTTCATCTAACCTGATCCTAAAATATATTGGACTTGAAAGATCAAAGTTAATCCATTGAATTGGGTCTGAAAATAGCTTGGCAGCCAGTATAGATGGCAAAGAAATAATACAACGTGATTGATCAGTCAATCCCAATGAGCAATCTAACTCCTCTATTTTGAACTAACTGAATGTTCTGGACTATTTTCAAAGGGAGCACTCCAGAGAATGCATTGCAATAATCCAATTGGGAAGTCACCAGAGCGTGAATAATTGTTGTGAGGCTGTCTCTGTCCAGGTAGATTGGTAAATCCACTGAAGCTGAGAAAAGGTACTCCTGAAATGGGCAAATCTATTTTTATGGGTTGGCTATTGCAAAGGGGAGATCTGCAGGTATTCAAGTGCCATTTTGCGATCTAAACCAGCACTTCAAATTGCACCGAGAAGCCTATTGAAAGACAACACACAGCCTGAACCACAAGTGTATTGTGTTCTCAGTGGAAAGTGTTAGATTCGGGCAACGAGAGAACAGACTGCAGACACGAAGTGACTTAACAGCTCTTTATTAGTAGTAGTAGTGATCCAGCTTGCTCTGTGGCCGGAGAGTTCCCCTTTTATAGGAATCGGGTACGCCTCTCGACCAATCAGAACGATACCTGTTTCCCGCCGTAGCGGCGGACCAGAGAGGAGACTTGCTACAATATATGTTAATATCTAACACCCCTCCCCTCTTAGACGGAGCATTGCGGTTAGTTACATAGTCCTTAAGGTACGTTGGTGATTGCCTTATGCGGGTGGAACGTCGCAGTTCGGGTTGATCGGAAGTGGTTGCAGGATCGGTTGCTTTCTCTGTTTCACGTTCGGGGATCTGCAGGCTTTCGTTGCTTTGGCGTTGTTCCGTTCCACACTCGACCTCTTGTTCTATCCTGGGCTCGCAGGTGTCGTGGTTCTCTGTGTTGGGGCTCTCGAGCGGCTGACTTTGTATTGGCAGGTAGCTCTCGTTCTCGGTTCATAGGTCTGAGTGCTCCAGGCGACCCCGTAGTTGATCGATGTGCCTTTTCCAGTTTCGCCCATCTTCCAGTTCTAGCAGATACGATCGTGGACCCGTGATGCCAATGACCCTTGCCAGCATCCACAATGTCCCCCCTGCATAGTTGTGGGCGTATACTGAATCCCCTATGCTAAAACTCCGAATTTTGCTTGTAGAGTCTGGGGGCGCTGTGGCAGAGTAATTTGGGTGAAGACGGTCCAGGTGAGACCGTAGACGGCAGCCCATGAGTAGTTCAGCGGGGCTCCTACCCATCGTTGCGCTGGGGGTAATGTGTTGAATTAATAGGTAATGATCAATGCGTGTTTCCCAATCACCTGGACCCATCCTAGCGAGGGCCTCTTTTGCGGATCGCACCATTCTCTCCGCCTGTCCGTTTGATGCCGGATGGAATGGCGCGACGAGGGCATGCCGAATCCCCTGACCTGCTAAGTACGTTTCGAATTGCATGGCCGTGAACTGGGGCCCGTTATTGGAGACCAGGAGGTCGGGCAGGCCATGAGTGGCGAAAAGTCGCCGTAGAACCTTAATGACTGCCTCTGCCGTGGTTGAAGTCATTAGGACTACTTCTAGCCATTTGGAGTATGCATCCACAACTATAAGGAAGGTTTGACCTTGGACTGGCCCTGCGAAATCGATGTGTATTCGCGACCAGGGTGCTTTAGGCTTCTCCCATTCTGTGGCGGGCGCTTCCGGAGGTGCTGGTCTCGATTCCTGGCATGGATCGCAAGTGGCCACCCATTCCTCTATCTCTTTGTCCATGTTTGGCCACCAAACGTAACTTCTTGCTAACGCCTTCATCCTAACGATCCCCGGATGCCCAACATGTAACGCATTTAACACATTTCTACGTAATGCATAAGGAATAACAACTCGATCCCCCCACAATAAACAACCTTGCAACACTGAGAGTTCATCCCGTTTTGACCAAAACATTTTGAATTCCGGGCCCACGTTTCCCTTCGGCCACCCCCTCCAAACCCAAGTTTGAACTTGCTTTATTATATTGTCTTTAGAAGAGAACCTTGCAACGTCGCAGGAAGAAACCGGTCCTGAGTCCAAACAGTCAATGAGCAGCACCGGTACTTCGGGAGTGGGGTCTGGCAAAAGGTCCGGGAGTGGGCAATGGCTGAGTGCGTCTGCGTGTCCTAGAGTGGAGCCCGGTCGATATATCAGCTTGTATGAATATGCAGCCAGGAAAACAGTCCACCTGGTCATGTGTGGAGAAAGGGAGACTGGTGTGGGGCGGTTTCCCGCCAAGAGTCCCAACAGCGGTTTGTGATCCGTAATCAGCTCGAAATCGCGCCCATAGAGGTATTCATGGAAACATTTAACTCCAGCTACAGCGGCTAACGCTTCCCTGTCCATCTGGCTGTAGTTCCTCTCGGCCGATGAAAGAGTCCTAGAGTAGAAGGCGATGGGTGCTTCGTTCCCGTTTGGCATTCTGTGGCTGAGGACTGCGCCGACGCCGAATGGGGATGCATTGCAGGTCAATACCAGTGGTAGCGTCTGGCTGTATTGGACTAGTAGCGAGTCGGTTGTGAGTAGGCGCTTGACTGCGGCGAAAGCTGCTGCTTCGGATAGTCCCCATCTCCATGCTGCGTTTCTCTGGAGTAGTCGATGTAATGGCTCAGCAACGGTCGCCTTCTGTCTCAGAAAAACGCTGTAGAAGTTAAGTAGTCTGAGGAAGGCCTGCAACTCGGTCTGATTTCGTGGTGTGGGGGCGTCCTGGATCGCCTTAATTTTCTTTGATGTGGGGTGTATTCCCTGACCATCGATTCTATATCCCAGGAATTCTACGCTAGGTACGTTAATTTGGCATTTCTCCTTTTTGAGGCGGAGGCCCTTTTCTCTGATTCTGGCCAAAACAGTTCTGACTCTTTTTAATAGTTGCTCCTCGTTTGCAGCGGACACCAAGATGTCGTCGAAATAGGGGACGACTCCCGATATCCCTTGCAAAAGCCGTTCCATGACGCTCTGGAACAGACCTGGAGCAATACTCACACCGAATTGTAGCCGGTTGCATTTGAATGCTCCTCTATGCGTCACTATAGTTTGGGCCTCCGCTGTGGCGCTATCCACGGGCAACTGCTGGTAAGCTTGTGCCATGTCTAACTTAGCAAATATCTTTCCTGGCCCCAACGAATGCAATAAGTGTTGTACTACGGGCACAGGGTATGCGCTTTGTTGTAGCGCGACATTAATTGTGCATTTATAGTCCGCACAGATGCGGACTGACCCGTCTGGCTTGACTGGGGTCACAATGGGAGTTTCCCAGCGCGCGTGATCCACCGGCTCAAGGATTCCTTGCTCTACTAACTTATCTATCTCCTTATCTATTTTTGGGCGGAGTGCAAAAGGCACTCGTCTCGGTTTAAGTCGGATTGGCGCCACTTTGGGGTCTAAATTGAATGAGATTGGTTTACCCACATACTTACCAAGACCGGGGCTGAACACATCCTCGAACTCCTTAAAAATCTGCTCAGCGCTGCTGTTCTCCACGGCGTTGATCCCGGTGACTTCTAGCCCCAAAGCTTCAAACCAATCTAGTCCTAGAAGGTTCTGTAACGGTGCGCTGGTGATGGTCACGGGCAGCTGGGCTACGATGTCCTTGAAACGGATTTGGAATGTGCCTTGGCCCACGATGGGGACTCGGTTCCCCTGGTAGTCTCGTAGCAGGATGTCTGGTGCGCGTAGTTGGCTCTTTTTGAGGCTAGGGATAGCCTGTTTCATGGATGCCCATGAAATGATCGTCAGGGATGATCCTGTGTCAACTTCCAGCTCACAAGGAGAGCCCTCCAAGAGGACTGTGACTTTCAGCTTTTTAGGCCGCTTGGTGCGGACCTGACTTATTGTGGTGAGATACGTTCGCAATTCCTCTCTCTGGGTCAACTCTATCTCAGCATCTGTATCCTGAAAATACTCTCGTTGAGCGTCTTGGTAGAACGCTCTCTCAGCTCTTTGTGTGTAATCTCTCTGGGAATACGCCCTTTCAGCTCTTTGGGAATTGTCTCTCTGGGTAAACACTTGTGGATTTCTCTCTGGGCGCCCTCTTTGATTTCGCCAAGCCCCTGGGTTGGGCTTCTGTTGGCGGTATGTAGGCGGCTGCCGTGAGGCAGGGACTTCGCTCCGGCACACTCGTGTGATGTGCCCAAGTTTGTTGCAGTGTGAACAAACAACGTTCCTGAACCGACAGGTAGACCGGGGGTGATTCCCTCCGCAGCTTGCGCAGGGCGGCAAACGGAATCCGGGTCTCCCCCCAGGCCTCATGTGACTGCTCCGCATCAGGTGACTGTCCTCGAACTCGGGATCCTCATAGTCGGGGTTGGTGTCCTCGTAGTGGACTCTGGTGTGTCTGGGTGCTGGCTGGCTTACGCTGAATCCGTGTTGTATGGTTTCCGATGATCTTTCCGCTGACTCGGATGCCCTTGCTTCGTTTAGCGCTATTTGTAGGGTTAAATTTGGGTTTGCCAACAGCCTTTTTTGTAACGAAATGTCCCTTAACCCACAAACAAATCTTGCCAGGATATGCTCGTCCAGATCCCTGAACTCGCAGTGAGTTGCTGCTTTACGTAGGGCTGCAACATATTGGTTGATTGATTCTCCCGCCTTCTGGTTCCGTGTGTTGAATTCCTGGCAGCAAACGTGGCGGGAAGGTTTTGGCGCGTAATGAGTCTGTAGAGTCTGTTGCAACGCCGTCCATGATACCGCTTGTATTGGAGTAGGCGCGGTGAGGTCTCTGGCCATGTTGAAAACTTCTCGCCCACAGTAACCGAGGAAAATGTTTTTCTTTCGGGCATCTGTTATCCCCGTGTATTCGTTCGCTTCGAGAAAACACTCGAAGCGAATCATGAAAGCCTCCCATTCGTCGTTCGTTGTGTCGAATGGAGCGTGTGGAGTGTGTATCGCCATCTTCTCTTCGTTTGAATTTGCCGCGCTGCGGTGTCCTGAGATGGCTGCCGGAATTTCTGCCGAATTCCTGGGCTGGATCAAATCCAGAGATTCTGAAGTAGCTTTCTTCGTCCTATCTGTCTCTCGATCCCACCTTCGTCGCTCTTTATTAGTAGTAGTAGTGATCCAGCTTGCTCTGTGGCCGGAGGGTTCCCCTTTTATAGGAATCGGGTACGCCTCTCGACCAATCAGAACGATACCTGTTTCCCGCCGTAGCGGCGGACCAGAGAGGAGACTTGCTACGATATATGTTAATATCTAACAGAAAGTACTGCTTAACAAACAGGATACACATTTTGTACCCAGCTGCAACTTCTGAGTGGATGTCAACAGGAACCCAGTTGGGAGTATGTTGTGATAGCCTAGACAAGTGAGGATGAAAATATGCTTTGCTGTAGCATGAAGGACTGTAATGTGGACTTCATCTGAAGTTGGATGAAGGCCCCTGTAGGCCATCTCCCCCTCTTGCGGAACTACAGCAGCTATGAGTTTAGGATGACAACCAAGATATGGAACTGTTCCTTTAGGAGTAATGTTTCAAGAGACAGCATTAAATCTGGCAGAGACCCTTGATGCACAAACAGTGTTTCAATCCTGCTTGAGGTATCTTCAGATTGTTTTTATCCCATCCAGACTCTAACTATCATGAAAATTGTTTTGCAGTTTGGTCTAGTAGTTAAGGCACCAGGCTAGAAACCAAGAGCTGTGAGTTCTTTAGGCATGAAAAGCAGTTGGGTGATTTAGGCATGAAAGGCAGTTGGGTGACTTTGGTCCAATCGCCAGAAGACTGAGATCTAGTCCCATTTTAGGCATGAGAGCTGACTGGGTGACTTTGGGCCAGTCACTGTCTCTCATCCCAACACACCTCACAGGGTTATTGTTGTGGGGAAGAAAGAAGGTTATTAGGTATGTTCACTGCCTTGGGTTATTCATAAGAGTAATAAAAGTGAATTATATATAAATATAAGCAGAGGTGGAATTCAGCAGGTTCTGACCAGTTCTGGAGAACTGGTAGCAGAAACTTTGAGTAGTTCAGAGAACCGGTAAATACCACCTCTGACTGTCTCTGCCCCCATCCTTCCCCTGCCATGCCCACCAAGCCATGCCATGCCTACCAAGCCACACCCATAGAACCGGTAGTAAAAAAAAAAAATTGAATCCCACCACTGAATACAAGTAAATTAATTAACCCCCACTGAAACCAGAGTAGCAATGTACAATTGGGTACAATCAGGGTACTCGCATAAAATGTAGATACAGAGATACAGTGATAAAATAAGTTCCAGAAAGATCTGAAAATAGTAATGTATGCATGCACAACACACATGGAAATGAGACTCCATGCAACTACCATGGAAGAAAGCAGTAACCATATCTGTATTTCTTAAGTTGGAGTTGAATTAAGAAATAAACTTTTACAGGTACAGCTTAACTTCTTTTAGACGATATACTGAGCACTTCTTGTTTTTATTTTAACTCACATTAAACGAGATTATTCTAGCCAATAATATGATGCTTTGATACTGCTGAGGTGGGTGGTTGTAATTTCAGTATGTGGGTTTCTTAGCTATTTGTTTTTTATTGAATCTCAGGGCAATCTTTCTCTTACATAGTAGAAATAGGAGAAAAATAGATGTAGTCAGGCAAGCGAATAACATTTTAAGCAATATGGATGTGTGGGAGGAGTGTGTGGAGGGGAACCATAGATGAAATTAATTCCACAACCTCCAGAGACAGGTAGCTATTATCAGCATGTGTAATTAACCATACCTAAGTTACTTGAAGACTATCCCTCTGAGGTAAATTTCAGTGGACTTCACTGAATAGTTGTGATTGTGCCTCCATATTTGGTAGATCTCATATATTAATTGCTTGGGTGGCTGTTTCAGAATAACCCATAATAAGTATTTATATAAACTTACTGATTATTCTACTTAATGACTGAATTGATACATTACACTTATTTATCATATTAAGCCACACTGGCCTCTGTTTTCGTTACTTACTATCATGAACTTCACATATTGCAGGGGCTACGACATAAAGCAAGGCTAAACAACCCACATTGAATTGCTAACTTTACAAGGCTGATTTTTGCAAGCTGTTGAACATGCTTTAATTTTTTAAAAAATGTTGTGATTATCGTTAAACTCTATGTTCCAGCAACTTCTGATTTAATATATGGATGGATGGATGGATGGATGGATGGATGGATGGAGGGAGGAAGGAAGGAAGGAAGGAAGGAAGGAAGGAAGGAAGGAAGGAAGGAAAGAAAGAAAGAAAGAAAGAAAGAAAGAAAGAAAAAGAAAGAAAGAAAGACATTCACATGGAAATGCAAGAACTACACTCAGTACTGCAAGACAGAATATCAAAGGAATAGAGACATATATTCTTGCTGGTTGGCACTGAACATCAATTAAAAACTAAATCCGTATACCTTTCAGAAGTATTGCCATTAGCAGAATTTAAGCATTTCTATTTTAAACAATGATTGTATTTGACGTGGTAGTAATCAGATATCTATTATGTGTACACTGTACATCTGTTCTTAAATGTACGTAATAAAGAGGTACGAAAACTGAGAAGAGTGAGAAGAGCCAGCCATAAATTCATGTTTTCCCACCTAGTAACCAGGTATCTTTTGTTTCAGTGACACCAGGGCTACATGAGGCTTTCAAAGCCTCTTATGATCACAACTATTGAAAATTGGAGACCATTTTTTTTTTAGCAGGCAGCACATGAAAATGTCTTTGTAAATCCCAAAGCAGTCTTAACCCGATTAAACCTTTCTCTATAAACCAGGAAAAATAACAAGAGAAAATCCTCTCCCACTCATAGATGACTTAGCTTTGCTGAGTTTCTTTCATTATTTCTCCCTTTATGACCATCATCTGTTTAAAAAAAAAAACACCACCAAAACCATGTCCAGCTCCATCCTATGGTCTACTTCTTCTTTTTCCAGATAATTTTATCAAAGGTTTGAATAAAGCAACTAAGAGAGGTAAAGAAAGAAAGAAAGAAAGAAAGAAAGAAAGAAAGAAAGAAAGAAAGAAAGAAAGAAGAAAGAAAGAAAGAAAGATTATATATATATATATATATATATATATATATATATATATATATATATATATATATATATATATATATATATATATATATCTGTATAAAAGCACACCTCATTTAAGAAAAAGAGTTCCAATCCTCTTACAATACAAACAATTTCCTAATGTCTTAATTATTGTTACTAACTAACTAACTAACTTAGTTAGTTAGTTACTAAGTTAGTAACTGTTACTAAGAGTTATGAGATTCTTCATCTCATAAAATGAAGTGGTGGTGCAGTGGTTAGAATGCAATATTGTAGGCTAATTCTGCTGACTGCCAGCAGTTCGATCCTGACCGGCTCAAAGTTGACTCAGCCTTCCATCCTTCTGAGATTGGTAAAATGAGGAGCCAGATTACTGGGGGCAATAGGCCTAGTCTGTAAAACTGCTTTGAGAGAGCTGTAAAGCACAGTGAAGCGGTATATAAGTCTAAGTACTATTGTACTTAGACTTATATTTTAATTTTATTTTAATTTAAGGGGTCAACTTATTTTCCAAAGCACCAGAGGCCAGGACAAGAAACAATGACATTTCCTAACAGTGAGGATAATTAACCAGTGGAACAGCTTACCTTCAGATGTTGTGGGTGGTTTTTAAGAAGGACAGTCACTTGTCTGAAATATTATAGGATCTCCTGCTTGAGCAAGGAGTTGGACTGGAAGACATCGGAGGTCCCAACTTTTAACTATTACAAAATCCCGTTTGAAAGTCATAAAGTGTTCCCAACATCCTAATATAAAAAAAAACTACACACACACACCCTCAAATTAAACATAACAAAAGGGGACCATTTCCCAATTACAGAAGACCAGCCCCAATACACAATATCTCAAATAAAAACTTATCTGTGGTGGAATCTCCAGCTAGACTGAAGGAAGAGATTAAGAGGGGCAGGAGTTTAGAGTCATTGAGCTGCAGGAAGTACCACAGGCCTGATCTTTTCCAGAATTCTTGAAGCCTTAAATTACCATTCGTAAAGGAATACAGTCAGTCTGGCAAGATCTTTGTAACATAGTTGATCAGCAACAAAAATTTTGTTGAGTCTCCTCATGACTGGTTCTGATATTATCTTCAAATATGCATTCCATAACTCCACTTATATTTCACAAATATAAAATAACCCTTATATTCTAACAGATTAAAAAAAAAAACTTTCTCCTTTAAAAAAAACCCTCCAAATTTCCTTACTTTAAATGAAGAATAACAGTTAAGTGTAAATACAGTTTACTTACTATGAGTACTTTAAAATTAGAGCTGCATAAATTAACTATATGGGGGAAAAGCTTTTAGATCATATCCATTTTAGGAAAATCCTGTAAGATAGCAATTAATTGAAGAAAAAAATACCCAGAATAACAACATATTCCATTTTATCCCTGATTAAATAAACCTATAGTCTTTTTTTGCTTTTATATAAATAATGTTTTTTTCTGTGTTCTATTCAGATAGTTAATAACCCTTATTACAAATTTCTTTATCACCTTAAACAGTCTCTTTTGTAAATCCAACAAAGGGAAATTATTCCAATTATTCTCCGGGATTCTCATTTTTATTTCCTTCTTGATTTTTAAAACCTCATGCAGTGTATCTGGTGACAATTTTTTTATTCAACAAGTTCATATTCTCCTCAAGCCAATTTTTCTGGATATTCTCTAGAAGACACAATATAGGCTCTATTTCTTGAGGCAGTTCTTCAAAGATGTCTCTAAACACTGTTATAAAATGCTTGCCTTATGACTACAAATGCAAAAACAGTTTTTTCTTTTTCCAAAACTATACATTCATTCTATTGCAAAATAGTTTCAAAAATCGTAATAATCAAAAGTGCAAAACTCAAATGTTTTTTGGGGGGCCCTTAGAACTTTCTGTAGCCAAAACCTTATCTTACCTTTTGTTTTGCTTTTTTATTTTAAGTGCTTAGAAGTTATAAAAGTAAATCTTTATATTCTTTCATTGAGAATTAAGAGCATTCACTGACCTCGTGTTTTCAATCTTGTCATTTTGAAGGTGTCTTAACTTCCTTAAATTCATTCACAAGCAATTTCTGAAAATAGTTAGCAAGGGAAGTGCACAAACATAATGACCCTGAGCAGGGGTGGGTTCCTGCCAGTTCTAACCGCTTCTATAGAACAGGTTCCACAAATCTACAATGCCATTTAGAACCGGTTACAGCTCCCTCACCCTGCCCGTCCAAACATCATCAAGATGAAGAGCGAGAGGAGGAATTCTGGGAGTTGAAGTCCACAAGTCTTAAAGCTGTCAAGTTTGAACACCCCTGGGTTTTTTTTTCTAAAGGGTTAGGGGTGCAAGGGTCTTGTAACTTGACAGCTTTAAGACTTCAATGCCAGAGTTCCTGAGCCAACATTTTGGTTGCTAAGCAAGAGCGTTGTTAAGTGAGTTTCACCACATTTTACACGTTGGCCACGCCACCCAGTCACATGACTGCCAAGCCACTCCCACTCAGTCACATGGCTGCCAAGCCATTCCCACCTGGTCACATGGCCGGCAAGTCACTCCCACAAAGCAGGCCACACCTACAGAAGAGGTTCTAAAAAAATTTGAAACCCACCACTCACCCTGAGGGCCCCAAACATACAGCTGGAGGAAAATGGTCAATGACCCCCTCCCCCATACCACTCTCTTGCAATCTCTCTGTGAGGAAAAGGAATCACTTTAAAGAGAAAGAGTTTGGGCGATCTCCCATCATTCCCTGTAATCCAGGAGAAGATCAAAGGGAGACTATCTACTTCGATACCCTTACACAAGATTGCAAATTGTCAGCTTCACTTGTCAGTGGAGCTGTCTTCAGTCAGCCATCCCAGAAGCTTCTATCCCATAGTCTACTTCAGGGATGTCAAACTTGCAACCCGTGACCTGATGCGTCACGTGCTGGCCACGCCCATGGCTGGTTTAGTGTGGAGCGAAAAAGTCACAATACATCACATCATGATGCTGTGATGACGTGAGTTTGACGCTCATGGTCTACTTCAATAGGAGATGCAATGGTAATGAATAGCAATAGCAACAGCGCTTAGACTTATATACCGCTTCACAGTGTTTTACAGCAATCTCTTAAGTGTTTTACTGAGTCAACATATTGTTCCCAACAATTTGGGGCCTCATTTTACTGACCTCAGAAGGATGGAAGGCTGAGTCAACCTTGAGCCACTCAGAATCAAACTCCTGGAGCGGGCAGTGAGTAAGCCCTGCAATACTGCCTTCCAACCACAGTGCCACCATGCATACATAAGCACAAACACGATATTTTTCAGAGGGTAAAAAAGTGGGATATAATGGCTTTCTCGATTTCATTCAAAATATTGGTCATCTTTTATAGATACAGATAAATATAGACTTTTGGAGTCTTTGTTCTTTATATGTACATTTTAGGTGCATGAGAGACACATTTGTACAGTTAAGTTGGACACTGTTGTCAGAAGCAAACAAAGATTATTCTTGTAGCACCTTTATAAATCTAACTATAATAGACCTCAAGAGGAAGAAAATATTCCTTACAGTCATTAGGATTTGATCATGTAAATGCAGGAATAGTTTTAACTGTCTTTACAGTGTGTTTGATTGATGTAATGGGTTTCAACAGCCCCATTGGGACATCTATCTTAATTCATTTTCCATGTCAGTGCTGGAATAGAATCTGTCACCAGTCTCTTGCCAGTAAGTAAATGCCAAAGCACTGCAAAAGCATTTATTTTCAAAATGGAGATTTTATTCTACAGGGCTAATCTTTTTTCAGCTCCTAACTTTCTCTTTATGATACCAAGTCTTTTGGTTTTGTTTTGGTTTTCAATTGCAGTACACATATTTGATGTTGAGAATTAAGCTGATTTTTTTTAAAGTTCTGGCAATCAGTCATGAAGAATGATGATGATAATAATGAATCAACTGTAGAATTATCTTAGAGCTCATTGATATATATCAGTGATGGGATTCAAAAGTTTTTACTATCAGTTCTGTGGGCATGGCTTAGTGGGTGTGGCTTGGTGGGCATGGCAGGGGAAAGATACTGTAAAATCTCCATTCCCACACCACTCCGGGGAAGGTTACTGCAAAATCCCCATTTTCCTCCCGAAAAGGGACTCTAGGACTCAGGAGGCAGAGAATAGATGAGGGTGGGGCCAGTCAGAGGGAGTATTTACTGGTTCTCCAGACTACTCAAAATTTCCACTACTGGTTCTCCAGAACTGGTCAGAACCTGCTGAATACCACCTCTGATAGATACCAGTTGTGGAGAATGTTTGCCTGTATTCTTCAGGTTTGCTACTATTTGTCTTTGTCTTCAAGTACTTCAAGTACTTTTGGCCTGAATAGAATAGAATAGAATAGAATAGAATAGAATAGAATAGAATTCTTTATTGGCCAAGTGTGATTTGACACACAAGGAATTCGTCTTTGGTGCATATGCTCTCAATGTACATAAAAGGACAAGATACATTTATCAAGAATCATAAGGTACAGCACTTAATGATAGTCATAGGGTACACATAAGCAATCAGGAAACAATCAATATCAATATAAATTATAAGGATACAAGCAACAAAGTTATAGTCATTGAGTCATAAGTGGGAGGAGATGGGTGATAGGTATGAGGAGAAGACTAATAGTAATGCAGCCTTAGTGAATTGTATGACAGTGGTGAGGGAAGTATTTGTTTAGTAGAGTGTTCGGGAGAAAACTGTTCTTGTGTCTAGTTGTCTTGGTGTGCAATGCTCTATTGTGTCGTTTTGAGGGTAGGAGTTGAAACAATTTATGTCCAGGATGTGAAGGGTCTGTAAATATTTTCACCACCCTCTTTTAGACTTGTGCAGTGTACAGGTCCTCAATGGAAGGCAGGTTGGTAGTAATTGTTTTCTCTGCAGTTCTAATGCAGTTCTAATTAGAAAAGAGGGCTCACTGGAAGATCTCCTGATTTGGGAAAGATTGAAGGCAAAAGGAGAAGGGGAAGGCAGAGGATGAGAAGGTTGGATGGTGTCATCAATGCAGTGGGCATGAGTTTTGGCACACTCCCGGAGAAGTGAAGGATGTAGGGCCTGGTGTGCTGTGGTCCATGGGGGTCACAAAGAACTGAACATAACTTAGTGACTGAACATCAACACTACCTGCCTTCTCCTTGTTGTCATAAAAGTGCTTTTTAAAGAGGCAACCAGACTTTCTGGTTTCTCATAAATGCATCAAAAACAACATAGGAGAACAAACCAGCAGTCCATTTGCATTTAAAAGATAAAGGCCATTCTTCTGAAGACAGCAAACTCCACATTTTGGATAGAGATGACCTACAGCTGGTTTGAAAGAGGGGTTAAAGAGGCCATCAATGGCAAAATTGAACAGCCCTCTCTCAACAGAGATAGATGATGTCCTCATCATCTATCTCCAGTCTACAACACGGTCCTTTCAGCAGTTCCAAGAAGTCTCCACAACCATTTGCGCTTCTCAGGTAACCCTGATGCCACAGATGAACCTCCAGGTGTCCTTAACGATTTGCTAAAAGAATGCAAATGTCCAGCTGTCTACAAGGAGTATAAATCCTTCCATTCCTCATCATCCAGTCAAAGCTGAAAATGAAAAACCAGAAGTCCACTTGCCTCTTGAAAAACCACCTTTGGAACAATCATGACCTGGATGACTGAGAATCTCTTCAGACATTTCTTCTTGTTGATAGTCTTGCTGAACTAACTTTTCCTCTTTCTTAAAAATTCCATACCACCTTTCACATTTTACCATTAGCATGCTAGTTAGGACTCAAGCAATAGTGTTCAAAGTTTTGACTAAAAGGAATGAGTTTCCATTTACAGAGAGAAAAGTCTATGTGCAGGAAGACACTTTCAAGACATGGAAAATTAACCTCCTGTTAGCACAATACTCCTTCCTTCCATGGACCAAACATGTTGGATGAAACCCAAGAATAATTTGCCTCCGGAAAAAAAAATTATGAATACAATCCATTAAACTGTATTGGTTCTCAGCTGATTAAGCAAATGTATTAAGATTTTCTTTAGGGGGAAAAAAAAGCCACCAGGCTGCTGAAGGAAAACAAAAATTATGGCAGCACAGCAGATATTAAGCAGATTAGAGATTATAGCATCAAAACAATAGAATTTGCAGTGAAAAAGTTCAATTTTCCTTCTTTTCTGTTCCTGGATGCCAAGAGTAGCAAAATTGAAGAGAGCAAGAAGGCTCATTACACCCTTTTTTAATTATATATATATATATATATATATATATATATATATATATATATATATATATATATGTATGTATGTATGTATGTATGTATGTATGTATGTATGTATGTATGTATATATATATATATATAATTAAAAAAGGGTGTAATGAGCCTTCTTGCTCTCTTCAATTTTCAATTTCAATTTCAATATATATTTGTGTTGTATTTGTACTAGTATAGATCTATTTTGAGCTAATTAGCTCTCATCAGCTAGCCATACCCTTACTGGGATTTGAACCCGGGCTGTATATATCTTAGGCAAAAATAAAAATATGGTTTTCTGCCTGCATGGTCTTCTGTGATGAAACCAAAGGACAGAAAGAGGGAGTAGTGACCTTCCTCCCATATTTAGGCATACCAGGGGTTGTAACACTAATACATACCTATTTCCCTGGCTCAACTGATAAGGAAGTGAGCCCGTGGCTTAGTGGCTAACACTCCTGCCTAAGATATATACAGCCCGGGTTCAAATCCCAGTAAGGGTATGGCTAGCTGATGAGAGCTAATTAGCTCGAAATAGATCTATACTAGTCTCCCTTTATTTATTTATCAGTACAAATACAACACAAATATAAAAAAGGCAACATTAAAAATAAAAATATGGTTTTCTGCCTGCATGGTCTTCTGTGATGAAACCGAAGGACAGAAAGAGGGAGTAGTGACCTTCCTCCCATATTTAGGCATACCAGGGGTTGTAACTCTAATACATACACACACACACACACACACACACACACACACACACACACACACACACACACACATATATATATATATATATATATATATATATATATATATATATATATATAATCAGAAAGGAAAAGAAAGGGGAAAACATAGCTCTTTTCATCGTAGTAAAATACAAGGTAGGGTTTCAGGCTCAACTTTTTGCTTCACACGTCTGACAGATACAAGCCATTTCTGTACTCTGGTCCAGTGGTGCAATTCAGCCAGTTCTATTCGGTTCAGGTGAACCTGTAGCAGTGGCGGTGGGAAGCTCCGCCCACACACCCGGACATCATCACGTCCCATTTTTAATGCTCTATGCATGGATGGAAGGTCCTGTGCATGTTCAGAGGTGTTGCATGCGCTCACATTTGTGAACCGGTAGCGAAGATAAGTTGATTTCACTCCTGCTCTGGTTTATGACTGTAATGAACTGGATTGAATTGAATTGTAAGCCATTTCTGTTACAACAAAGTTAATCTTATTATCAAAAGTTAAAATCAGATTTTCATTTTTTTTTCTGTTTCAAGTACAGTCCAGAAGCAGTTTCTAAGTGGCAACAAAACTGAATTAGTTCATCTTTTTAATTTAAAAAATTATCTTTGCCATCTCTGCCAACTAGCACTTTTCTCTTCCATTCTTCCATTGTGGAAATAGACAGGTCTTTCCTTCCCCCCTCCCCCCAGTTCCAGTTCCTCTATGATCAACATAACCAGAGTGTACCTTAACTAGTATCTAGTTTCTGATACAAGACCAATTTCTGCTCTTCTATCTACAACCAACTGTGCTTGCTCCACTAACGCACAGGTAGGCTTCATTGGTTCCCCTTGATGAATATGTTCCCCAATCTTCAGAAGACAGCAACTGGGTCCACTACGTGTTCCACATTGAAGAACTGAGTCTTTAAGTCCCGGGTGTCAAACTCGTGGCGTCATGTTGCCATCATGTGATGTATCGCGATGTTGTTTCCTTTCACGCAGCTAGGTTGGGCGTGGCCTACGTGTGACGCTTCTGGCCCACGGGTTACCCATTTGACACCCCTGTTTTAACTGGAAGAAAGGATCTCAACAGAATGACTCTGTGTACAGGTAATCCTCAACTTAGGACCACAATGGAGTCCAAAATTTCCATTTGCTGAGTAAGACATTTGTTAAGTGAGCTCTGCCCCATTTTGCAACCTTTCTTGCCACTGTTGTTAAGCGAGTCCCTGCAGTTGTTCATTGTTAAGTGAATCTGGCTTTCCTGTTGACTTTGCTTGTTGAACAGTCGCAAAAGTTGATCACATGACCCCAGGTCCTAAATACATGCTGCACGCCAAGCATCTGAATTTTGATCACATGACCATGGGGAAGCTGCAACAGTCATAAGTGTGAAAAATGGTCATAAGTCACTTTTTTCAACTCTGGCCTGACTGAGGCCTTTTTGGGGGGCTTCCGTGTTGCCACAATAGACATGAGGGATAGGGAGGGGAGGATAGAGATAGGTGGGGTTTTGTAGCCAAAACAAAATACTTTTTCCTGTGATTCAAAACAAAATACTTTCTCCTGTGATTCACATTCCAACTGGAGACAGAGAAGAAGGAAAGAAATAACCAGGCAATCAGCCAGCACCCAGATTGGACAATGTGACTTATTGTTTGGGGGAAATGGGAACTTTCACTTTTTAACTAGGTGAAAAATGTGGGAACTCTCAGAGTTGGTTTTCCACCAGTCTGTGCCAAGATGATATCTCCCAAAAATCCTGTTCTTTGAGGAATCTACCTGGGTCGGAGTTCTGTTTGCTATGGGTGTATTACTTGGAACCCTGACAGTGCTGTTGTAAATTTGAATGGTCATTAAATGAACAGGTGTAAGTCAGGGATCACCTGTACACACAAAGGGATTTCAGATTCCTTTCCTGTGCACTGCAGCTTATCTTCATGTTTCTTTTGTAGTTGAAAAGCAAGAGCTTGGTGCATTCTTGTATTAAAACATCTCAGTATTTTATGTTTCAAGGGCTTTTTTTTTCATTCCAACAAAGAGATACATTAAAAAGCAAATTCACATTTTCTCCTTCTTCATGCTTCTCTTACCGGAGTGTATCTTAACTATTTCATAGATAATAAAGCAGCTCTTTAACTATATATGCTTAACTGAATTTCTGCTCTTCGGTGTTGCATTAATTATAGTCATTATATTGACACGAGGAGAATAATGAATTTAATCCTCTCTAACTTGATTCGGTATGTTCTGAAGACCCGTATGGTTCTTTAACATATTATTTTGGAATTTTGATTTTAAAATATTATGGTTTTCAGTGTTTTTATTTTTATTTGACTGTTTTACGATAAAAAGAGAGAAAAGGGGAAATGAAATAACAGGTGGAAAATTGAAAAAAAGCAAAGAAGCAAACAAGGAAAAAACAAAAAACAAAACATTACATTAAATATTGATTGAATATTAAATATTAATATGCATTAAATATTAAATCATGCTGTCTTATTTTTAAATACATCATTGAACTTGACCACATGGAATAATATTGATTGGATTGGTTCTTTCCATAATATTGATAGACACTGCGTAAATCTGTTCATACTGTCTTTCCAGAATGGAAGATAAATTAGAGCTATTATCATTATCTGACTGTCTCCAGGCTGGATAAATCCATAATTTTACATATGATAAATCCCAAGGTTTGGCTATGTTATTCAAAAATGTATTTATATTTTAAAACCATACTCGATATCGTATGATCTGTTGCAGAGGTGGTATTCAGCAGGTTCTGACCAGTTCTGGAGAACCGGTAGTGGAAATTTTGAGTAGTTAGAAAAACCGGTAAATACTACCTCTGACTGGTCCCTCCCCCATCTATTCTCTGCCTCTGAGTTCCAGCTGATAGGGAGAAAATGGGGATTTTGCAGTAACCTTTCCCTGGAGTGGGGAGGGAATGGAGATTTTACAGTATCCTTCCCCTGCCACCCCCACCAAGCCATGCCATGCCCACCAAGCCATGCCCACAGAACCGGTACTAAAAAAAATTGAATCCCACCACTGATCTGTTGGCTCATAATCTCAGCGATATTTCCTCAATTTTGGTAACAGAGAAACAGAAATTACCAAAGATAAAATAATCCAAAGAGAATGGCAACAACCTCTGACTTCCTGTAAGCTTGACCATGGCTGACCACTCTCTGGTAGCCAATGGTGAGACCGGTCCACACACCCTCTCAAGAACTAGGATAGAACTGGTGTATCTGTTCTCCAGAGGCTTAAGAAAGTCCCAGTCTACTCAGCTCCAGAGGGATAGTGCCAATCTATTGAACTTTTGGGCCAGCACCACAGAATTCACAAATTTACCAAACTGCAATCCCACAGGAATCATGGATCCCAGATTTTTGGGTGCATTTGAGATACCATAGTTCAAAAATTGTTACCCTGGGATGCTTTTGCCCAATTAAAGGTTACATATATGAGGGTTTTAGACAGAGGTGGTATTCAGCTGGTTTTGACCAGTTCTGGAGAACCGGTAGTGGAAATTTTGAGTAGTTCAGAGAATGGTAAATACCACCTCTGACTGGCCCCGCCCCCATCTACTCTCTGCCTCCCGAGTCCCAGCTGATCGGGAGGAAACAAGAATTTTTCAGTAACCTTCCCCTGGAGTGGGGAGGGAATGGAGATTTTACAGTATCCTTCTCCTGCCAGGCCCAGCAAGCCATGCTCACCAGAACTTATAATAAAAAAAAATTAATCCCACCACTAGCTTTAGTTGTAAGTAGATTAAATGTCATAATATCCCTTTAGCAACCTAATAATATTAAACCAAATATAGGTAATAATGGGACAAGTCCATATTACATTAGTGTGTTATGAGATTGACAGCCACCCATTTTTAAATATTACATGAGATGTCCATGAGAAATATGAAAACACTTTTTTGCTCAATGATATCATTAAGAGCATAAGAAACATACTTAATAATGTTAAAATTGTTAAATGTTGATTTGTTAATAGAATATATTCCAACTGTTTATTCAAGTATTCATGTATACCACTAGTGATGCTATTTATTTGTTTACTGAAAAAAATACTATGAATTTAGATTAAGTAAATTCCAATAGTGATCACAGTTTTAAATACTGCTAATGCATCTGGACCAAAGTGGGAAAGCAAGAGATGTTTTGACTTAATTTATTATCCTTTCACAGTTTTATGCAATCCAGATTCCTCTTGCAGTAACTCCAATCATTTAAAAACTTGACTGGCAAAGAGCGGATATAAAATATTAATACCCCTGTTTGCCCATGACGTCTCCCTAAAGCGATTTATCTGCTATTTTCAAACTGGGATTATCACAGAGTACAAATTCATCATGTGAACAGGGTTTGACATTATACTTCCATAAGAGCATCTTCCATATGTCCTGTGTGCATTTAAAATGTGCCTTTTCAAGCAGGAAATTTAAAGAATTTAAAGGAAAAAGAGGTATTACTGAAATGGAGCCAAACCCTTGCCTTAATAACAGAGTGATCCCATAATAACTTTCTAATTGTATCTGTAGTGGCTCTTTTGATTTGGTTATTAACATTCCATAGAGAAATAGAAGAGAATTTATGACTGCATGGACAAAGATAAAGCAGAAAGTCAGGACAATCAAAATTTTCAATGTAGACTGGATTTTAAAAAAAGTTAGGCGTCTGGCTTTGCAGCATCCTGTCACCCTGTTATGAGTCCATCCTTTTATACTTGTGTCATGATGGCACACACACACACATATATACAAAAGGACTGAAGCTGATGGGCAACTGTTTTTATAATTTTGAAGAAATTCTGTGGACCCCCAAATTCTGAGATCTCACTTCTGCTTTAGAATCACTGAGACTGAGCGGGAACCATATAAAATCAATCTCTATCTATCTATCTATCTATCTATCTATCTATCTATCTATCTATCTATCTATCTATCATCTATCATCTATCTATCTCTTTCTCTCTCCTCTCTTTCTCTCTTTCTGTCTCTGTCCTCTCTCTCTTTCTTTCTCTTTCTCTCTCTCTCTGTCTCTCCTCTCTCTTTCTATCTCTATATCTCTAATATCTTTATGTCTCTATATCTATCTATCTATCATCTATCTATCTATCTATCTATCTATCTATCTATCTATCTATCTATCTTCTATCTATCATCTCTCTTTCTCTTTCTCTCTCTCATCTCTCTCTCTCTCTCTCTCTCTCTCTCTCTCTCTCTCTCTCTCTCTCTCTCCTGTCTCCCTATCTCTCCCCCCCTCTCTATCTCTATCTATCATCTAGCAATATAAAATTTCTTAATCTAACCCAAGATGAAGCCTTCCTTCCATATAACGTGTTTATGTCTAAACTCTCATATAGAATGTCTGTAGCACTGGCTAGTTTTAGCTTCACAGAACTGAATTGAATTGAAGGGAAGGCGAAAAGCAGCAAGACGAATGTTAAAAACAGAAGAGAAATCCCAATTGGAAATGGGAGAGGCAAATCAAACTTCAAATTATAATAGTAACCATCATAAATATAGTACTAAGGGTCTTTTGCAGATCAGTGGAACTGCCCTTAGCCTTTATATAGTTAATTTCCCAGTGTGTAATCTTCCAATTGTATTTATGGCAAAATATCTCACACTTCATTTGTTCAACTGAAAATTCAAATGTTTATTGCAGTGTGCATTAGAAGTAGTTACTTGAATAAATTAACTGATTTAAGACTGTAGCTTTGAAGAGTCTAATTTTAATGCATGAAATATTTTGTTATAATTCAGCACTGAGAGCAGAGAAAAAGTACATTTACATTGTTAGTCATAACATTTATGTCTTACCCTGTTTAAATATCAGCAGTCTATCCAGGACTCATATGTACTCTAATAATGCCTCCTGTACACAAATGTTTAAATAACATTAAGATTTCAACAGCATAATATTAAGTGATATTATCTATCTTTAACTTCATTTAACGTAGATTGGTATATCATTTGGAACTGCACAGTCTGAATTTTTAGTTTTCCAGATATTTTAATATTTTCTTGCTTTACTCAGTTCTACTGAAACCATTAGAGTCTTTTCATGTGAATGTGCAATTAGGATATTCTAAAAAATACATGTGATAAGAGTTAATAATTCAGGGAGGCTCCTTTTGGTATTCGGTAATTGTAATTGACTTATTCCTGTAAGCCCTGTTATTATTATTCTTTTTTTAATGTTACGCTTATTGGAGGGAGAAATTTCAGGCGTATTAAATAAAATATTAAGATTCCATACTTTTTTCATGTAAGTGTTTCACATGTACCCTTGATGGTACCTCTAACAAACCCATAGAAACAAATGCAACTTTTATTGCTCAGCAAAAGCCCTACTCATTCATACATTCAGAGACCCATTCATATCTATCTTACTTAAGCTTACCTGCCCAAGTTAGGTTTGTGTTTCAGAAGTCTCCAAAGCTAATGAGATACTAGAGACAGTTTATGAATGTCATGTATATCAATCTGGGTTACACTTTTTCCAATGGCTGGTCCTGGCCATGTTCCCCCATTAGTTCTAAAATCTCCACAGCATCACTTCTCTAATGTAAAGGTAAAGGTTCCCCTCGCACATATGTGCTAGTCGTTCACGACTCTAGGGGGCTCATCTCTGTTTCGAAGCCGAAGAGCCAGCGCTGTCCGAAGACATCTCTGTGGTCATGTGGCCTGCATGAAGGCGCATAGAACACTGTTACCTTCCCACCAAAGATGGTTCCTATTTTTCAACTTGCATTTTTTACATGCTAGGTTGGCAGAAGGTGGGACAAGTAATGGGAATGCACTCCATTACGCTGAGCTAGGGATTTGAACCATCGAACTGCCAATGTTTCTGCTCAACAAGCTCAGCATCTTAGCCACTGAGCCACCTCATCCCTTCTCTAATGAGGTATCGTTAATACTTGGCAAACCTCAGGGAATGGGGTTCAACAGAACACTATCGTGGGAGTGGAGAAATATAAAGAACGTACTTACTTCTCTCTCAGGATCTTGGTACTTGGCGTACAGAGTTACCAAGGAAGATATTGGTACACAGCATAACAATTCAGTAGGCTTATTGAATCAAGCCTCAATACATTCATCCTTTAATATATTTTTCAGTTCCAATGTAACTAATTAGAGGTAAGCAACACCAATCAATATAATTTTCCCAACCAATATAAGCAGTGATGCTATTTAAATCAGGCTGTTGTCTTGTTGCGCCTTGATTCCAGAAAGATTTCCCAGTGAAACGATTGTGAAGGAAATAGCAGGCAAATTGGAGCAAATTATAGAAAGAAGAAGCCTCTCTTACATGCCACATGCACAGCTCACATACTTCACATGGAGTTCCTCTTCTCTCCAACTTTATGCCTGAAAAAAGACTCCAAGCAGCTGGTTTTCATCAATCTTGTAATAGAACATTGCTACAATTTAGAAGACAGTTTGGGGAGATGTCCAACTGTTTGGGGACAGTTCTGGATCGCAGAGGTCCACGTTCCTGATAGTTTTGTCTATCAATCATACTTTGATCTTCTGGTTTTTGCTCTATCATTGTTTTAGTCCATCCTTGCATACAGTTTCCATGTACCTGTGTGTTACTGTATAGTTCCGTGATGGCGAACCTATAGCGCACATGCCACAGGTGGAATGTGGAGCCCTCTCTGCGGGCATGTGAGGCATCGCCACAGCCAGCTCCACCGTGCATGTGTGCATGCCTCCCACCAGCCAGCTGGTTTTCGGGTCTCTCCCGCACATGTGGGAGATATACAAGGATGCAAGGGAGGGCAGGGGGAGAGCGGAGAAGTGAGGCAGCCCCCGCAGCACATTTTTGGTCCCAGGAGGCTTCAGGGAGGCCTAGTAGGCCAAAACGAGGGGAGGTAGGCTGGGGGTCACACACACACATGCACAGGGGCGTGGGGCGTGGGTGTGGGCGTGTGTCATGCACATATTGCATTATGGCTGTAGGCACACGGGCACCTGCTTTCAGCAGGTGATGGCAAAAAGGTTAGTCATCATTTGCTGGGCAATCCTGAAAGTAGGTTCAATTCCACTCAAATCTAGATTCTTTCTGATTCAGCTAATCTATTTGTTTTGTTTTGTTTTGTTTTGTAGAGCCAAACCACCCTTCCAACACACTACAGGTGTCAGGCTTCAAGAATGATACATGGACCAAAGGTGGGTTCCTACTGGTTTGGACCGGTTCGGCCGAGTAGGTAGTAACTTGGCCTGCCATGCCCCTGAACCGGAGCGCCATCTTGTTTTTTGCTTCTGTGCTTGTGCAGAAACTTTTTTTTAGTACTGCGCATGCACGTATAGTGTGCATCAAGTGCGCGCACAGTGCATACCTGAGCAAACGGCAGTAGCAGCAGCCAGAACCCACCCCTTACATGGACTTACTTAAGGGTAATTTCCTTTGCGATTCTTCATCTATAGACAGATTCTTGCCAGACAAAAGCAACTCTGCATAACTACAGATATACCCTGGGAATAGCTAGGGAGGAGCCATTTTAACTCTCTCTTGCAAACCAAACTGACCAAGCTCTATATTATCATCATAACATAATACTATCAACAGTTAGCATTTCAGGCTAGTGCAAATATACTGACAATAATTAACAGATTCTAAGAAGTGTGTACACATGTGTATATAGCCAGCCATTTTAAATTGTAGGTTTAGGATCAATTGTGCAGACACATGATTTCACAATTAATTTTCTTCTTTGTTTACTTTTAAATCACAGGTTAATAAAAACTATAGTAAGGCTTTAGCGAGAATTCTAAGGAATATTGATTTCTTGCAGTATTGTCCTATATGCCATAGTACAATACCTATGTCCTAAGTCTTAAGAGGAGCCTATGGATTCTCTTCTAGTCCATAAGTTATTGAACTTATGATAAAGTCAGCATTTTTAGGAATGTTATTTCTTCAACTTTACTCTACTCTAATGACTTTACTTTAGTCATTTTATTCATTTGTTTATTCACAGAACTGTAGGTCGGTCCAATCACAACTGACACCAAATGGCACATAACTCCCTAAAGACATAATCTAGGGTTAAAAACAAACAAAATCAAAATTTTAAACTGATGGAGTAACCATTTTTGCTCCAATGAGAGTATTTTCTTAAACAGCTTCTATTTTCAAATACTGCTATTTTCCTCTAACACATGGCAACTGACTTTCCTATTGAATCATTTCTGAATGAACAAATGCCTCTAATGTATCTTAACCAATTCCTTCGGTATCCACAATAACTGAGCTTTGCGCTTAATCCAGATTTTTAACAGTCTGAATCTGTCTATATTGACAATACTAGACAGCAGTCAGAACAAGCACTCCAAATCCACCCAGTTTACCAGATGACCATGGAATTTATTTAAGTTGGTTGCTGTTCTTACAATAATGTGCATAAGAGAGTTGTGTTCATTAACTTTTAATCCTCTGTCATTCAATCCTTATTCCTATGTAAGCTTCTTTTGACTTTCTTGTTAACGATATTAAAATTATAGTTAACCTGAGCCCTGGGTATATGGTATTTTAGAGATAAACAAGCCAGCCAATGAAATATAAAATAAGTATTAACTCTAATTCAATAAGATCCTGTACATATTTATTTCTAATGATTTAGCAAGGGAAATATGTAATAATCCTTAAATTACAACTACTGCCTACGGATATCTAGAGAAATTTTAAAACTTGACAAAGATACATCCTTTTCTGAAATAGTTTGCTGTTATGTTTTATTTGGAAAACTATGGTTTGGACTCACCTCAGATACCTTTTTTCATGTGTATAATAGTAAACTATAATTCGCATTAATATTCCAATGATTTGATCATGAACAGGCAACTATTTTATGCTTGATTGATTTGCAGTGTTGAAAATGCTCAGAAACTTGACATTCTTAGAGTATAGCTGTAATTTTGCTGATTTTAAGATGACCTATATACTGTGTTTCCCAGACCCCCAAAATAAGTGCTTGGGCTTATCTTCAGGGAGGTCTTATTATTTTTGAGGTGCAGGAGGCCCCTTAACCTTGGCCCATGGCCCACAGATCAGCTAATCCAGAGTGGACCGGACGTTCTGTCTCTTTTTCTGGCACACTCTTGGTAGCCCTAGCATTGCTAGGCCTTCCACTATTTTTGCAGCCACCACTAGGAGAAGGGGCACAGTAGCTTAGGTTTGTGGGAGCAGCCATTATAAGGCATGGATGGCAAGTGCATGTGGGGCTTGTGGGGCATGTCCCCCCTTCCCCCAGGAAATGGCATGGACCAGCTGCACATGCATTTAAATATTTTAGGGGGGCTTATTTTTTGAGGGAGGGCTTATTTTAGCACAGTGATAGCAAACCTATGGCACATGTGCCACAGGTGGCACGTGGAGCCATTTGTCAGGGCATGCGAGGTCACCCTTTTTTAAAGCCATTTTTCGCCCTCCCCAGGCTCCAGAGGCTTTATAGGAGCCTGGGGAGGGCAAAAAGAGCCTCCCCGCCCCCTCGGAGGCCCTCCAGAGGCTTCATGAGTTTCCCTGAAGCCTCCAGAGCGCAAAAAAACAGCCCTACGGGCAAACCCGAAGTTCGGGAATGGACTTCCGGTTTGCTCGGAGTTTCGTTTTGACTGCCCCGGAGGCTTCAGGGAAGTGTCCTGAAGGTCCCTGAAGCCTTCGGAGTGCTCAAAACGACCCTCTGAGCAAACCTCCGGTTTGCTCGGAGGGTTGTTTTGACTTCTCCGGAGACTTCAGGAAAGCCTCCTGAAAGTCCCTAAAGCCTCCGGAGGGCTTCTGGGGGCCAGGGGAGGCTGTTTTTGCCCTCCCCAGGCTCATATAAAGCCTCTGGAGCCTGGGGAGGGCGAAATAAGCATGCAAAAAATGGGGGGTCGCGCCTGTAGTGCGCACATGTGCACTGGGGGGTCACGCATTGCATTATGGGTGTGGCACACCCACACATGACCCCCCTGCGCTCCCCCCACTTATGGCACACGAGCCAAAAATGTTCACCATCGCTGTTTTAGCACATGTGCTCAAAAGCCCAATTGGTTTATTAACCAGGGAGGTCTTATTTTCGGGAAAACAGGGTAATTCCATTATACACAAGGAAGTCACCTTATTTATCTTTGCCTTGTAAGTCAGCCTTCTTTTTCCTGTACTGACATCTTTTAAGATGTTGAAACAAAGCTGTTAGTCTGAATACTTAAAATGGACAGGTAACGGCTTCTTTCTATTCCATTCCACCCTCATCCAAAGAGTAACTTTAGTAACTATTTTCCAGTTAGCTACTTTTCAGCAAAAACTCTATAGTCAGACCAATCATGAGAGGGATATTTTATTGAACACATTTTTAACCTCTGAAAAAATGGAAATAATGAATATCAGAATCCACTAGAAAGCAGGTGCTTCAAATAAGTGGATTGTATATGAAGATACCAGATTATGCAACTATTTATGCTTCTGTGAATGACAGTGAATGTGAATGGTGTAACTCTCAGGCTCATTTTGTATTCTACTAGCTGAAAACCCGGTGTTGCCCGGGTATTTATTTATAGGGGGAAAATGTCCAGACCAAACATAATTTCTAGGGTTGGATTTCCCCCTTACCAGAGGGAGTCCCCTTGTGGAGTACTGTGAAGCCGTTACCATGGCAACTCCGCTGCGCTGTACAGTAGAAGCCATTTTACGGCAGTACAGTAGAAGCTATTTTAAGGCACAATAGGATGTATCTTAACAGAACACACACCCCTAAGAGTTTTAGGGGTGTCTTACCCCCCCACAATATTTGTTTCCAGAGTCATCTGTGTATCAGGTTTGGTTAAAATTGCTCAAGAGTTACGCTGGAACACATATACACACACACACACACATTTTTATATATATAGAAGATATGAAGAACTATAGACAGATGTAAGGGAAGGTTCTAAAGAGACTGTCAATACATTGTAAATCAAGGGAATGTGACATTAAAGTATTTCAAGCTGTGTACAGTGTTAAAGATAATAACATCCAATCAATTATTTCATTTTTATTTTTACTCTTGAAGGGATGCATCACTTAGTCAAAATCTGGATCAGATTTGAGACATGAATGCAGCACGGTTCAATTCGAATTTGAGGTTGGAAGACAACAAAATTCAATTTGCTTCAATTTGATATTTGGCTTGATAAAAGATCATATCGTAAGCTATAACAGGAAAACATCAAAGTGCCTCCAGATGCTTTATTTTTACCATAGAAAAAATTCAAGCATGATGAACCCCTTTACATTAATCATGCCATGTTTGGAGCAAATGAATTCAAGATTTTACTGCAATACATTTGCAATCTGAGATATTTTCTTTGTACCTGATTTCTAATCTTTATTAGGGTGCTCAAACAGCTCATTGTAGCAATAGCAATAGCACTTAGACTTATAAACCACTTCACAATGCTTTACAACCCTCTCTAAGCAGTTTACAGAGTCAGGGTAAAGTTTCCCAATGATGCCATTACTAACTCATAATAAGAGCCAATGTCTCAATACAGAAACTAGTGATTTATTAACAGCTCCATTAGGCAAGATTTATTCACAGCCATTCCTTTTGCTTTGTTTATCTGCTTCTGAACTTTGGCCCTGTTCCTTTCCTCCCCTCAGTCTGTGTCATAATTCACGTTACCCAATAGATACACCCATCTCAAACCAGCTACTGTAATCTGAGATCCAGCTCCGCCAACGGTATGCTTGGAATGTCAACACGGGAGTTGACATCTGGCTCCCCTCACTTTTCAAAAGCAATCAGTGCGAGCAAAAACAATTTGAGTCCTCCCCCCAGGCTTGCTTGGACAATCTGGGTCCTCATTTTTACCAACCTCAGAAGGATGGAAGGCTGAATCAACCTTGAGTCGGTGAGACCCAAACTGCCAAACTGCTGGAAGCCAGTAATTAGCAGAAGTATCCTTCTACCCACCGCGCCACAGCGGCTCTTATTGTACCTTGTTAAAAACAAGGATAGAAGGGAGGAACAAATGAAAACACTTTTTGCCTCATAATTACCTGACTGAATTTATAGAGAAGTTGGCCTAAAACAATGCAAAATGTGCCATATTCCAAGTTTGGAAATAACACATTCAGAAACTGTTTAAACCACAAGTATTTTTTGAAAAAAAATGATGTTCCCATCTTCCTTTAATTCTTGCTTTTCTGGGTTGACAACCTGTTGGCACAATTCATTGAAAGGATATTCTCAGGGCTAGAGAAGACATATGCAAATACATTTGAAAGGGTGGAGATTCCGATGCAAAATTGTGGCTATATTTTGACTTTTTTAGACCCTTTCACCTGCCACTCAACTAATCAACCCATCTAGCTTTGGCCGTATATGAAGAAAAGCTTCAGACTCTCCAAAAGCATTTGAGAGTATTCAAAATCCTTTGAGATTCTCCAAAACCAAAGTTTCCTCTAAAATCTTCAAACTTCTTTCAAATGTAAGCAAAGATAGTTGGGGACTGATTGCAAAATTCACTTTGAAGAGGTGAATCTTTCGAACTGAATTACCCCTGCAAAGCTTCACTACACTCTGCTCTGTAGGTACATCTTCTGCTTAGTTTCCTGAAATTCACCATATCTCTGTTAAAAGTTTTCACAGGGCATTGGGGGAATGGAAATGTTATTTTTACAGGATTTGGGAAAATGAGTTTTTTAGTTTACTGATTAGGCAAATGTCAATCGTGAAGTGAACCTGGCTGAAGCCATCTTGGAGGCCAAGGATATTCCCACAGGTAGCAGTATGGTCATCAGATACAGCATATAAACCATTTGTTAATTTGGCAGTAATCCTATTACCTTCCTTTTCTATGATACAGTTATCTCCCCTAAAGGTTACTACACAGCCAATCTTAACTAGAGCTCTTAGTGATAACAAATTAAATTTCAGTTTAGGTATATACAACATGTATAAATGCTCATTTACAAATGAACACCTTGCCATACCTTCACCAGATGCTTTCACCCTCCATCATTTGCCAAAGATACATGTTGCTTGCTGGCAGACATTTTTATAAAACAATTCTTATTTCTAGTAATGCACTGTGATGCTCCACTATCAACAACCCATGAATCATGGCTTATTGGTGCATTTCTATAGATAGTTAAAGTAGACATACCTAAGTTGGCATTAGCATTTTTCTTAGCTTTTCTAGTATTCTAGTATTTTGCATGTTTACAGAATCTAGCTATATGCCCCTTAGCCCCACAAGAAAAACATTTTCTAACAGTATAGGCAGTTGAAGGTGACCCTTCATGTTGTGGTGGTTTCTCTCTCAGTTGTTCTCTTTCCAACCTTCTTCTGGACTCTTCCAACAGGCATGCAGTTATGTCAGACAATGTTAGTTCATTTAGGGTTAGGACCTCGAGGGACGATACAAAATCATCATAACTCTCATCCAGTGATGACAGAATAATGTAGACTTGATGTAACTCTGAGAAAATGAGTTCCTTTTCATGTAGCTCTTGAAAAACTCCTTTCATAAAGTTTAAATGAGCTAACATATCTCCATCCTTCAGAAGACGTGCTCTAAACAGTTTGCGGGTAAGATGTATATGTGCACCTACAGTGTCACATACATATATCCTCTTCAAATTCTCCCAACATCTTGCTACAGAATTCTCACCACGAATATGAACTAATTGTTGGTCAGTCAGTGTTAGACCAATTATACACAATGCTCGTTCATTGCATCTTTGAAACTCTGCTATCTTCTTGGCATAATCCTCATCATCTGGATTCCAAGAAGTCATGTCTGGTGGATTCTGTACAGCCTTCCACAGTCCCTCAGTACGCAGGAGTAGGCTGCACTTCATAGACCAGGAAACATAGTTTGTTCCATCCAACCAGATTATCAGTGATAGATTTGCTGATGGTGCATGTGCCATCTTCTCCATAATAGTAAAACTTACAAACTAAACAGCTATCTGTATACGGTAATGCGTATCAACACCAACTCTCTCTTTCTCTACGTCTGGTACACTCTGGGCCCATAACCAGTGTTAAGTAAGTAAGCTCCCTGTTAGGAGAGCGAGTGCGCAGAGAAGCGTAATTAGAGTAGTACGAACGAACACGCACAAACCAGCATACAGGGACACTGAATAGTATGAAATACAGTAGTTTACTATGTGGAAATATAGAGGTATTCAGAGTCCAGTTAACAGTCCAAGTCATACACGGTTCAGTTATTCAGTTATCAGTCAGTCTAGCACACAAAACAGCTAACAGTAGCAAACCACAGTACCTCACAATACACTGATCAGCGTCTAACAAACAGAGAGCTAACAGTCATTCTGCCTCCCTCTTATGGCTGCTTGAGGTAACAAACCAATTACACCTCTCTAACATTTAAAGTAACAGATACATTTGTTACAATCATAGCTTATATACATTGCCAAGCCAAGCCTAGGGTTACATCCCTAACAAATACCACTTTAAAATGCTTTGGTAAGGCCATACTTGGAATACTGCATTCAGTTTTGGTCACCACAATGTAGAAAAGATGTGGAGACTCTAGAAAGAGTGCAGAGAAGAGCAACAAAGATGATTAGGGGACTGGAGACTAAAACATATGAAGAACAGTTGCAGGAACTGGGTATGTTTAGTTTAATAGAAAGAAGGACTAGGGGAGACATGATAGCAGTGTTCCAATATCTCAGGGGTTGCCACAAAGAACAGAGAGTCAAACTATTCTCCAAGACACCTGAGGGTAGAACAAGAAGCAATGGGTGGAAACTAATCAAGGAGAGAAGCAACTTAGAACTGAGGAGAAACTTCCTGACAGTTAGAACAATTAATCAGTGGAACAGCTTGCCTCCAGAAGTTGTGAATGCCCCAACACTGGAAGTCTTTAAGAAGATGTTGGATAGCCATTTGCCTGAAATGGTATAGGGTTTCCTGCCTAGGCAGGGGGTTGGACTAGAAGACCTCCAAGGTCCCTTCCAATTCTACTATTGTATTGTATTACAACTTTGTGTGGATTTTTAAAAAATGCTCCAATGAAGACTATGTTTTTTTGGTTAGGGGACTGAACATATTGTTGACACATTGGGGATCTGTTACATGATTGTCAGATGCAGGCGCTACTTCACAATACAAATGGGCAACGAGTGAGTCATTTAATTAAAAAGGAAGGAAAGAACATGCAGATGAACATATTTCTGATGTTAAGCTCTTAAATCTGAAGTTAAAACAAAGCATATTGTATTTGAAGCAAGATAAGTTGCCTCTCGTACGCATGGAATAATTAAGACAGTCTGCAGCCAAAATAAAATGTAATCAAAATGAAACAACCCCCACCCCCCATCACAAATCTTGCTAGGCTGATTTGCATTGTGGTGGTGATTGGCTGTTCTTAGGAAGGAAAAGCAAAGAATGCTGGGAGTGTCGACCAAGAGTGTAAGCTTCCAGCAAGGCAACCAAAGATAGTATGAAGACACTCCAGCTGCCCAGTTAAAACAAGCAGGTGCCTGTATTGTACAAAGTCAGCACCCAAATATTAAAAAGGCAGAATATTATACTTCCCTGAAGGAGAAATGGAGAAACATGCTCTTGGAGACAGAAAGTAGCCTCCAAGGTTTTTTTTTTTTTGAATTTTTTTATTTTATTTTAATTAAACAAAAACACAAAAAAAGAATCATCCTTCATTACATCTTGTAGAAAGCATGTCGATCGGTTACAGATAACTTTCGTGCATTTCTTCCGCAGTCATTACTTATAGTTCATACTAGACTATACACTTCAAATCAAAAATCTTTGTATATCTTAGTATCAATGTACCACAATTCTCATTTGACTACAATTATTTCAACGTGCTTTTGCCTCAAATCATTCATACTTAAAGACACAACCACATAATGGCATTCATTAGCTATTTCAAAAATCCTCCTATAATATTACACTTTTATGACATATTCTACGTAAAAGTCAATTAATAAAATTTCTAAACCTCCCCCCCCTTTCTCCCCCAACTCGCTGTTTAGAGTTTGTATCCAAGTTGCTTTTACCAATACCAGAGCATGTATATATTATTAAACAATATCCATTGATATGTCCTTGTTGTTATTATAATTGGCTAAAAATCAAGTCTTTCTTAATAGCGCCAGCAGATACTGAGGCCAGCTTTTAGAAATACAGATTTGGTAATCCACTCAAGGCAGGATATTTTGAAACAAAGGCAGGATGGTCGGATTAGAAGCAGCCATCACCCAAAATCCGAGAGAGGACTAAGCCATTAACCCACCATAATTGCAAATAATTTTTTTTTATTTGCAAATTGCGACATGATCCTAAGGAAGAACTGAGGATCTTTTGGAGTGGTGATCATGTATATGATGTGGTTAGATTCAGGGGTGGGTTCTGGCAGGCACTACTGCCAGTTTGCTCATGTGCGCACTGCACGCATGTGCTTGATGCGCACTGCACACGCATGCACAATGCAATTAAAATTGTTCTACACATGCACACAACTGAAAAACAAGATGGTGGTGCCTATGGTGCCACCCGGAGAACCAGTTCGGGGGCGTGGCAGGCCTGGGTTGCTGCCGGTTCCAGCGACCCAGGCCGCCAAACCACTACTGGTTCGGCTGAACCGGTCCGAACCAGTAGGAACCCTCCACTGGTTAGATTAAAGACTTCTGGACATCGGTTGCTGATGTTGCCACACCTGATAAGAAAATCTGAAGCTTAAAAGGACAGAGTGACAGTGGAAACACGGAATGTAAGATGTATAAACATGGGAATCCTCAGTGAGAAAGATGAAATGAACTGACTGTACATTAATAGGCATCGATGAATTGAGATAGACTGGAATAAGGCCCCTAAACCCCAAAAGAAGAAACCTTATTGCTTTCATAGTCAGGAAAGATTTAACAAACAGCACAGAGAAATGGAGTTGACTATATTATTGATACAAAGAGTAGAAGAACCAATGTAGTTATAAAACGACATGTGTGACCAGTGGCTGAAAGAATGGCAACCTCTAGTAATGAAAGCCCTGAGTGAAATAGGACTAATTAAATATAAAGGAGACAACAGCTACAGCAACCAAAACTGAAGTGCTGGATATTTTTTTTTCCACTCTTTTAGAATCAACTATGAATAGTACGGAAATCAACAGTCAACAAGTATACCTCAGGCTTGGCAAAGTAGCAACAAAGGCTTTGGAAATGATATTCGGATGTGAGTAGGTAGTCCTCACTTTAAAAAAAAGTAATTGGTACCAATACTTTCATCTCTAAGTGACAAGGTCATAAAGTGGGACATCAGGTGATTGCATTTCTTAGCAGTGGCAAGAGCAGCACTTCCAGCTGCTATTGTAAAACAAATCATTGTGAATCGTTAAGTGAGGATGCCACGCGATCACCATTTCTAACCTCCTGCCAGCTTCCCCACTGACTTTGCTGGTAAAGAAGTTCCCAGATGATGATCACGTGACCATGGGATGTTGTGATATCCTTATTGCTAAGCAGCCAGATTTAAATAAATGACTGTGGGGATGTTTAGTTACTAGTTTAAACTAATTAGTTTATTAGTTATAGGGATTAACAATGATTTATTCTCTGAAAACAAGCCTATTCCCCATGTTAGGAAGTGTAGATTATAAATATTTGTTTATACCAGGGACGTGCGGTCAGGGGAGGCAGGGGAGGCAGAGCCTCACCTCTCATCATGAAATAATAATATATAATAATATCCACGAGGGAGTTTCATATATATAAGAGGAAGAGGAGGGAGGAGGAGGAGCATGCGTGGGGCGGTGCCACCTGGGCAACCGGCGGAGGCAGGAGGGTTCTTGGAAGTGCCAATAACCTTCCTGCCTCCGCTGTACTTTGCGCGCTCCTCGCGACTGCAATAGATGTCCAGAAGTGGCAGGGGCTTGATGACGTCGCCGCAGCTGCCATGGATGGACGGAGGTAGCCAGAGTGGTGCCGAGGCAGTCCGGCGGACGAGCGACCAAGGATCAGGCTGCCTGATCCTTCATCGCTCGCTCACTCGCTCTTTCGTCCACCCGGACACCTCGGCGCCACTCTGGTTACCTCCATCCGGCAGCGCCCAGCAGCAATATCGGCAACATCATCAAGACGAAGTGGGTTGGAGGCGAAGTGCTTTTCAGTGCTTTTCTGTGCGTCTGGCATTTAGGTAGATAGCCAGATGTCCTAGATGCCAGACACACAGAAAAGCACTGAAAAGCAGCTGCTGTTGGGGATGACGGAGCGCGAGCTGGCGGAGCGGGCTCAGGAAGGTGGGGAATGGGATCACGTGTGCTGGAGGATGAGGCAGCCTCAGCATCCAGCACATGTGGTCCCATTCCCCGCCTTCCTGATGACATCACCAGCCTCACCAGCCATAAACCTCACCGCACGTCACTGGTTTATAGTATAGATCAGGAGTGCGTTCCGGCTGCTGCCAATGCCGGCTTGCTCAGGGATGCGCTGTGGGCATGCACAGGCTTGAATGCGGGTGACATGCGCATGAGCAGTACTGTAAAAATTGCTTCTGCGCATGCGCAGAATCAAAAAATAAGATGGTGGCGCCTACAGTGCCGCCTATAGAACCGGTTCAGGGGCGTGGCCAGCCAAGTTACTACCTACTCGGCCGAATTAGGCCGAACTGGTAGGAACCCCCACCCCTGCTATAGACAGGGTGTGGAAGACCCTGTCTTCCCTTCTCTCTCTTGCCTTCTCTCTCGTTTTCCATTCATCTACCTCATTATTTATTTCTTATTTATTTATTTATTTGTATCCTGCCTTTATTATTTTTACAAATAACTCAAGGCAGCAAACATATCCAATACACCTTCTTCCTCCTATTTTTCCCACAACAACAACCCTGTGAGGTGGGTTGACCTGGAGAGAGAGTGACTGGCCTGGAGTCATCCAGCCAACTTTCATGATTAAGGTGGGACTTGAACTCACAGTCTCTAGCCTGGTGCCTTAACCACTAGACCAAACTGGCTTTCTTTCTCTAGGGACTGTCCTTTTTTACTTCTTATTTTTTCTGCCCTTTTAAACACAATGCCCCTTTCAAGAAAAAATCTAGACCTGAAGTGTCAAGCTACTTGAAAGGATATTTTAAATCAACCAGGGGTGAGATTCTACAGGTTTGGACTGGTTCGGGTGAACCGGTAGCTCCGATGATCAGTTGGGCCTGGCCATCCACCCCTGCACTAGTCTGTGCTATATTCCCTTTGTTTGAAGACCAGCTGATAGGCATGGCAGAGCGAGTACTCAGTACCTCAGCTGTTTTACTCACCGGGTCTGCAATAGAAGGTAAGCTTTAGAGCTGTTTTGAAACAAACTTTTGCATGTGCGGAGGGTACTCAGTGAACCCGTTGTTACACTGGTTGAATCCTGCCACTGTTAATAATCTTGCCTTTCTTATTGATGAGAAAGTGAGGGTTACTTGGCATAGGAGTATCAGGAGAAGGACCATTCCTGTGTGCTTGAAAAATTAGCTTAAAGGCAAGATCTTTAAAAGCATCTTCCTGTACATATTAAGTCCACCTGAATTCATAACCAGCCAAGTAGCTTCAAGTAGCCAGCCCTAAAGGCACTTAAAGTTTCCAAAGAGTGCAATTGGCCCTAGGCAATCGCACCCAGTGCTAATTTTAAAGCAAACGTGGGATCTGATGCCCTGGGAAATGCTACGTTTTGGCATTTCCCTTTAAAACAGGTGAGAAGAAGAACGTTATTTAAAAGCAAGTGGCCCTTTCCTGCTCTGAACCATCACAATTGATTGATTAATGAATCCTGTCACCCTTAACTACCTGGAGAACCAAGAACAAGGGGCCAGATTGTATTCACAATTAGGTTGTTTAGTTGTTTAGCAAAGGGCTTTGGATTTTGGGGCAGGAATGTTCCGTGGCTTTCTGTTTCATCTCCTGTGTTCTGTCTATGTCAGCCTTTATCTTGATACCAAGGTAAACATAAGCTTATCCTTACTTCAAAAAAGAAAGCTGTGCAGCTTGTAATCCCTTCTCACAACTGGAATCCTGTAGCAATAGCATTTAGGCTTCTATACCATCTCACAGTGTTTTACAACACTCTCTGGGTGATTCACAATATAAGCATTATTTGCATACTGTCCTCAACAATCTGGGTCCTCATTTTACTGACCTGGTAAGGATGGAAGGCTGAGTCAGCCTTGATCTCTTTCAGGATTGAACTCCAGGCTGCGGGCAGAGGTTCCCTGCAATACTGCATTTTAACCACTATGCCACCAGAACTCCCATCTTGTAGCATTGGGTTTTTTTGAGAGACTTATTAGATGCCATCTCTCTCCCCATTGTCAAGGAGCTAGCAGAAAGCACCATATTCTTCCTTACATTACTCTTCTGAAGCCTGAATGCCGCAGGAGCTGAATGCCGTAGGAGCTGCAGGAGCTTTCCCAGGAGCTCCTGCAGCTTAAATCCTGTTTCCATCTCTCTCCTGATGCATGTGAAGGGGTGGGTGGGGAAAAGCCAATCCATCCGCTGACTCAACACAACAGATACAGTAACTTTTTTGACCAAACTTCACAGTGTATATCCACTACCTTTTATGCAAAACTTTCAGTTTTGTTCTGTTGCAATTTCCTATTTAAGTAATATTTCAGTTATTTAACCTCTAGTAACAATATAGGTAATACAGTGTCATTCTTGAGAAGGGCAAAGCCAAGAGAGCTTTCTGTCTAAAACAGTGTTTCTCAAACGAATCCATTTTAAGATGTGTGCGGACGTTAGCTCCCAGAATTCCCCAGCTAGCATGCTGGCTGGGGAATTCTGGCAGTTGAGGTTCACACTTCTTAATGAGGCTGAGATTGAGAAATGCTGCTCTAAAGCAATAAAAGGACTGCTCTAAAACCAGTCCCAACCTTTTGGGCACCAGAGACCAGTGCCTTGGGGGACGGTTTTTCCATGTACTGGGAGTATCATTTTGCACACAGCCTGCTTCCTGTTTGTGCATGGATGGGACTTTGTTTCTTGATTGGCCTCATTGCTGGCAGGCCATGGGCTTCTGCTGGGGGTTGGGGACCCTTTGTCTAAAAGACCCAAACTGCCATCTTACAAAATAAGGAGGGGGGGTAGAACAGTATGAACAAATACTGTACTTTTTTGGATGTTTACCTTACAGAAATAATGAGCAAGGGGAGACATGACAGAAGTCAGTAAAGTCATGCCTATAGTAGAAAATGTAGACAAAAAGAGATTTCCCCCTCCCCTTGGGGTCATCATCTGAAACTAAATATGAGAAGAATTCAGCACCAATATAAGGATTTTTTAATATAACTACAAAATCACTTCTATCAGATATTTTCTAAAGAGAACTAGATGGGTAGGATTAAAATATAAATGGCTACTGTACTTAATGGCTATCTATCTCTTAAATCATATGCAGCAAAGCTTAGTATAAATCAGTCTTTTCACATCAGGGCCACGGGCATCTATTCTGGGAGATAACATATGTACCTTTCCTTATTTATCCTTTTACAAGAAGCATTTTGTCACGTTATTTAAACTAAAAGTCCACATTGTCAATTATTCGGCTCAAAGAGTCGTGAGAAGTTAGGTTGCCTGTATTTACATCTGACAACAAAAAGCAAAGAGGACAGGTAGCATCCAAGCCCATTTAAGGCCACAAATGAGCAGAAATAAATCCATTTATTTGGGCCTTCTGTGATCAAACAACAAGGCAGCTTCTTGCAAGCCACTTAGAGCTAATCCAGGGCCAAGAGATGTCTATGCACTCTACTGACTTCTAAGAAATAAATAACAAACCACCCACATTCCTTCCCCGAATAATTGATTCAATTTTAAATCATTTATCTTTGTCAGAAATGCATCCATCTGTGATGAGATCTAACCCCACTTTTCTTCATGAGATACAATCCTTTGGGTGCTTGAAGAGGTCTATGGTGACCCTTCTTAATCTTCCTTCCTCCAGAATGAAGGTATTTAGTTCTTTTTCTACACCATTAATCATCTTCACTGCCCATATCCATAGCCTTCATAACAATGGCGACCAGAACTTGACATAGTAGAGGTACTCCTTGATTTACAACAGTTTGTTTAGAGACTGTTTGAAGTTATGAGCCGTGATGGTGGTTAGAATGCAGTATCACAGTCTACTTCTGCTGATTGCCGGTGCAGCAGTTCAAGTCTCACGGGCTCAAAGTTGACTCAGCCTTCCTTCCGAGGTAGGTAAAACAAGGAGCCAGATTGTTGAGGGCAATATGCTCTGTAAACTGCTTAGAGAGGGCTGCAAAGCACTGTGAAGCGGTATATAAGTATACGTGCTATTGCTATTGCAACAGCATTGAAAAAAGTGAGTGTTTTCCACACTTATGACCGTTGCAATAACCCCAAGATCACATGATCAAAATTTGGACGTTTGGCAACTGACTCATATTTATGACTGTTGCAGTATCTCTCACGTGATCACCTTCTGAGAAGCAAAGTCAATGGGAAAGCCAGGTTCACTTAACAATCAGGTTACTAACTTTACAACTGAAGTGACTGTTAGGGATGTAACCCTAGGCTTGGCTTGGCAATGTATATAAGCTATGATTACTTTGCTGTTACTTTAAATGTTAGAGAGATGTAATTGGCTTGTTACCTCAAGCAGCTATAAGAAGGAGCCAGAATGGCTGTTAGAACTCTCTCTGTTTTGTTAGATGCTGATCGTGGATACTGTTGATACTGCTCGTGAGTTACTGAGTCTTGCTACTGTTAGCTGTTTTGTGTGTTAAATTGAGAATATAGATAACTGACTGACTGAACCGTGTATGACTTGGACTGTTAACCGGACTCTGGATACCTCTATATTTCTACATAGTAAACTACTATATTTTTATACTGTTCAGAGTCTGTGTATGCTCGTTTGTGCGTGTTATTCCATATCACTCTCATTACACTTCTCTGCATACTCACTCTCCCAACGGGGAGCTTAATTACTTAACAGCGACTCACTTAACAACTGTGGCAAGAAAGGTTGTAAAAGGGGGCAAAGCTCACTTAACAATTGTCTCGCTTATCAACTGAAATTTTGGGCTGAACCGAGATCATAAATCGAGGACTATCTGTCCTCCAGATGAAGTCTGAATAGTGTAGAATAAAGTGGAGGGTGTTACTTCTTGTGATTTGAAAACTGGAGATCTTTTCCTCATGAGTCAAGTTTCCCTCTCAATCTCCATTTTAGCTTCAGGGTAAACTTTGAGGCAGATGTACTAGAAATAGAAAGATTATCCCACTCAAGCAAGAACGTGAGGGTTGAACCTGCGCAGGAATGAAATGGTCTTCTCCTCCTAAGCCAGACACTTTCCTCATGATACCACTCTAGCTTAGATCATCCATTTTCGTTCAGGTCACAAATGCAGATTTTGGGGTGAAGAGATGTTCATCTCAGAGATCAGTAGGAATGTTTAGCTACAGCTTTAAACATGTAGGTCATCTTTTATTTTTAAAAAAGTTTATTTTAAAAGTGAAAAGGAAAAAGAACCCAAAGCACAAGTGCCTATGACCGTGATGGTGAACCTATGGCACACCTGCCACAGGTGGTACGCAGAGCCATTTGCACGCGAGGCATTGCCCTGTCAGCTCCAGCGGTCATGTGCGCACTGACCAGCTGACTTCAGCCTTCTTTTGAGGCCATATTTTGCTCTCCAGAGGCAAAAAATAGCCCTACGAGAAAACAGGAAGTGACTTCTGGTTGTTGTTGTTTTTTGCCCCCCCCCCCCCCCGGAGCCTTTAGGGAAGCCTCCTGAATGCTCCGGAGGGCAAAAAAATGGCCCTACAAGCAAACCGGAAGTCCATTCCTGAACTTCCGGTTTGCTCATAGGGCCAGTTTTTCACACTCCGGAGGGCCTCTGGGGGGGGGGAAGCTGTTTTCGCCCTCCCCAGGGTCTTAGAAAGCCTCTGGAGCCTAGGGAAGGCAAAAAAAGCACACCAAAAGTGGGAGGCGCACTGGTTGCATGTGCATGCATGCAGAGGGGGGAAGCACATGCATGTGTGGCACACCGGCGCATGATCTCCCTGCACTCCCCCTACACGCAAGCCAAAAAAGGTTTGTCATAACTGGCCTATGACATAGAAACATTTGGAAACAATAGTAAGGGTAAAGGTTCCCTCGCACATATGTGCTACTCATTCCTGACTCTAGGGGGTAGTGCTCATCTCCGTTTCAAGCCGAAGACCCAGTGTTGTCTGAAGACATCTCCGTGGTCATGTGGCTGTCATGACTAAACACCAAAGGTGCACGGAACGGTGTTACCTTCCACCAAAGGTGGTCCCTATTTTTTCGACTTGCATTTTTACATGCTTTCAAATGGCTAGGTGGGCAGAAGCTGGGACAAGTAATGGGAGTTCACTCCGTTATGCGGCATTAGGGATTCGAACCGCCAAACCTGCTGACCTTTCTGATAAACAAGCTCAGCATTTTAGCCACCGAGCCACCGCGTCCCCCCTTTTTTGGGGAAACAATATCATCTGACTAAACCAGCCCTTGATTAATGATTAGTGAAGTTCTCACTAATCTACATGAATATAACTTTCAACCCTCAAAGAGTTGTTTCTTTAGCTTCATCCTCCGTCAACTTAATGTTATCCTCTGGCAATCTGAATTATGCAAGCTGGGATGACTCTATGAATTCTAAATGTGATACATAGACCAAGTCAGATTATCCCAAGGCACCTCCAACCTAAGCCTTTGCGTTAATAGAAATTTAACAATTATGGCTCCTGAAACAGCTGTCCAGCCTAGTGGCTCTTGACTACAAAGAGGTGTCAAGACTAAAGCCAATACTTCTGGCAGCTTCATTTCTTTCATCTTTTGGAGAACATGAAAAGGCAAAGAAGAAAATTCTGAACATAGAATTGTCACAGATATGCCTATATGCTTGAGAAAAGTGTTGCTGAAGAAGTGAGGGCATCTTCTGAAGTTAAGTTGCCTTAAAGATGCAATGTACTTTCTCTGAAATCAAAAGAATGAACAATACTTTGCAGCTTCATTGCTGGGAAGAACAAGCACAAGCACTTTCATTTCATATTTCAATAAATGTAAACGTACTTCTTGGGAATGTGATTTCTAGTAAGCGTACATACATACCTACATATCTGCATACACATATTGAAGTGCAGTTACCTGATTTAACTGTAGCTTTGTCAAGTATGGAAACCTAGCGACAAAATCAAACAGGGTGTATAGTTGGCCTTTGATTTTCAAATTCTATTTAACTGCATTTGTCATTCAAAGAGCTTTGCAAAAGGCACGAGGAGGAAGTTCCCTACTGTGGAGGATAGGAGTTGCTGTATTTCTACTTTCTTTCCTTAATCCCATTTGGAACAGGCAGGTCCTGGAAAAAAAAAATCTAAGATTGCATTTTGGAAATTAGGAGAAGTAAAAGGAAAAGACATATCCGCCTTTGGAGGAGACGATTTCATAAAATGTGTAGATTAGACATAAAGATTTGATCTGTGCTTCGAAGAGTTTCATTTGCAGAGAAAGATTGGGACATTTTAAGAAAGATTTCCCCCTCCCCCCCCTCCAAATTATGAAAAAAAAAATATAAGACTGTCTTTTCAGTCTCATGTTTTGCTGAATGGTAGAATGGGAGATAAGCAATCAGAAATATAGTCAGTTACTTTGAAATGTTCTGGTCACATAGCAAGAAGAACTGATGATGGTGGCAGGTGGACAGACCAAGGCTGCCATAGAATGGATTCCACTTGATAAAAAGTGTCCATAAAGGAGACCTAAAGCAAGATAGAGAGATGATATCAGCAAGGGTTGTGGGCCCAATTGACAAAGGAAAGCTCAAGTCTGAGAATGTTGGCTATGTAATAGATTTGGACAGGTGGCAGAAATTATGGAATAGAAATTTGAAGCTTACAATGTCTACAGCAGGGGTGTCCAAACTTGGGAACTTTAAGACTTGTGGACTTCAACTCCCAGAATTCTGGGAGTTGAAGTTCACAAGTCTTAAAGTTTCCAAGTTTGGACACCCCTGGTCTACAGTGTATAAAGAAAACCTCTATAAAATGTTTTATAGATGCCACTATTCACCTGCAAGATTAGTGAACATGTATAAAAATAAATCTGTTAAATGTTGGAAATGCAACCAAATACCAGGTTCATATGATCATGTGTGGTGGCCATGCCCCAGAGCAAAACAAAATACTGGAAGAAAATGCATAGATGGACGGAAACTATGACAAAACAACACATAGACCCGAAACCTGAGACATTGGGCATGCTTCCAGGAAACTATAATAAAGGTAACACATATTTAATTTTACACATTCTAACAGCAGCCAGGATTGTATACGCACAATACTGGAAAAATGTAGAAACTCCTACAAATGATAATATAATCCCCAAAAATCTTGAATGTGCAGAAATGGATAGGTTAACTCTAAAAATCAAGGAAAAAGAACATTCTGGATATGTTGTGACATGGGAACTTTTCTATTCTTTTCTAAATGTTAAACTAACAGACACAGAGGTTAGACAAGAGGATTTATGTGAAATATGGACTACATGAGAAAGAAAAACTGATTAGTAAATAAGTGATGGGTATATAATTGATATCGTAATGGAAGATAGTATACTTTTCAATAACAATTGATATTATCGCATATAATTTACATCAGTGGTGGGTTCTGGATCTCATTCCAACCGGTACAGTTGGAACGGGCCCAATGGCATCCACATAGACGCACGCATATGTCTTAGCACCTCTGCAAGCCTCCCCGATGCTCCAGCTGCTCAGCGGAGCATCGCACAGGTGCTGTAGACTTCGGAAGTGCTGAAGACTTAAAAGACCGGTAAGGAGCTCGGGTGGGCAGGCCCTCCGGAGCACCGTACCAGAATGGTATCCGATGCTCCGGTCAGGCTCCGGTACGCCTGTACCACCTGCAACCCACCACTGGTTTATATGTACATGATTATAATGATTATGATGATGTTTATATTTTAAAACTTTGGACATAGAGAAAACACACTATTTAATGTAGTAATGGGTGGTTATATAATTGATATAACAAGGGAAGATAGTATACTTTTCAATAATGATTGATATTATCACATATAAGCTTATGATGTTTATATTTTAACACTTTGGACAACCTAGAAAACACACCATTCAATATAGAAATGGAAATGGAATTTATGATATAAAACTGTGATGGGGGAACCTATGGCACATGTGCCACAGGTGGCAGGCGGAGCCATATCTGCTGGCACATGAGCTGTCAGCGCCAGCATGCATGCACATGCCAGCCAGCTGATTTCTGAACTTCCGGTAGGCCTGTTGGGCTCGTTTTTTGCCCTCCCCAGGCTTTCTTGGAGCCTGGGGAAGGTGAAAACGGCCTCCCCCAGCCCCCCGCAGGAAATACCAATCTCAGCTTGGAGGTGAGCAGTGTAGCGCGCTTGGGGGAGGAGCGTGTGGGGAAGTCTATGTGTGCATGCACACGTGGGGGCGTGCTGTGTATTATGGGTGCTGGCACACACACACGCTCTTGTGCGCGCGTCCTTGCATTTTTGGCACCCAACAACAAAAAGATTAGCCATCACTGATATAAAACAATAAAAAATATCATTTTTTAAAAAAGATAGCTCAAGTCTGTATTGGTTGGAAACACGCAGAAGAAGCCTTCATTCTTCAGTGGATAGAAAATGGGTAGGATGATGATGATGATGACGACGACATTGAAATAGTTTGTTTTGAAATACATCAAATGTAGCCGTGTATGTTATGAGAAAACGGACATGAAATGATAGAATCAGAAATTGAGAAGAGCAGTTTTGCTACTACGGTAAACTGTGCGGAATTGAAAAGTACAACCTTATCCCTGTCCATATAGGAATAGTTCTGCTTTGAACGATGAGATGTGCTCCAATCTGGTAAGAAGAGAGGCATAAACAAAGTTGGCTATCGAGAGAATATCCGTAGATTTAAAAAGCAATGCTGTAACTCAGGTTTTTTTTTCCCCCCAGCGGAAGCTGTGCTTTTGATCTTTGCAGGCCAAGAAGGGGCTTTATCATGAAGCCATGCTAATGAGCATTTGGAGACTTTAATTTATGATGTATCTGACAGCATTGTAGAGAATTGGGTATGAAATGTGTGTGATTATGTCGACATGCTGAAGAATAAACCAGCTGCTATTTGTTCTCTCACATTCCGAAAACACCCTCTTGCTAATGGCCCAGAGCATGATCTGGCATCTGGTAAACTAATGCATTGTCATCTTTACAGTGAAAGTTGCCACAAATCATTAATGATGCCAACAACCATTCCGCTTCTGATGTTGTCGGAAAATACACCAATTACTGTAAAAGTGCTTCGATAAGCAGCATGATTGAACGATAGTAACCGGAGAGTAACTTGTTAGCACAAACTCCTGTTGCAAAGACGGTAATGAACTGCTCATTCCGGCACTCGGTATTTTCTTTTTAATCAGCAAAGATGGTTAGAGTGGATTATTTATGTGGCATTTTGCATCAGCACCTAAGGCAGCAAATAGAAAAGCATTTACTAAATGTGTTCGCTTATGACATTCACACATAATTTCTGCCAATTACAAGAAACTAGCAATCCAATACTTGGAGCAGTATTTACATCTTCCCATAATGTATATGTGTCTTCCACGCATTTATGGAGGTCATTGCTTTCCTGTTCAGTCTGTTTTTTTTTTTTTTTTGTCCCAATTATGATCCTGGAAGCTCTGAAGAGCAGGGTCCCAAACTGTGAGATGGATCTCTCCTGGATAGAATTCAGACAAGAATTTCTTAGTTATATTATTGCAATAAATTCACCATCTACAAAGTTTCATTGTATTGTTTCGTGGTTCATTTGTGTACGTTGTGGTATTTGGATTTTTAGGGAAGGTGTATGGTACTAAATGGAGGTGTGATGGTAAAAAGTTTAGGAACTCCTGGAGTAAAGGGAGTGGACCCTTTGAACACTATTATCAGTATTAATATACTCCCTAAGGTAAAACTATAAGGGACATGGTGACTCAATGGCTAAGACGCTGAGCTTGTCAATCAGAAAGGTCAGCAGTTCAGTGGTTTGAATTCCTAGTGCAGCATAATGGAGTGAGTTCCCGTTACTTGTCCCAGCTTCTGCCAACCTAACAGTTCAAAAGCATGTAAAAATGCAAGTAGAAAAATAGGGGCCACCTTTGGTGGGAAGGTAACAGCGTCCCATGCACCTTTGGCATTTAGTCATGCCAGCCATATGACCATGGAGATGTATTCGGATAGCACTGGCTCTTTGGCTTTGAAATGGAGATGAGCACCACCCCCTAGAGTCGGGAACAGCTAGCACATATGTGCGAGGGGAACCTGTATCTTTAACTTTTAAGGTAAAGCTGAGAAGGTTACCTAAGAAGCTATCTCATCTCAATTACATCAATTTGTCCTACCCAATCATACCTGGACAGCATGTTATCATTGGAGATTTTCAAGAAAAAATTGGACAATCATTTGTACAGAAGGTATAAGGGAGTTGGACTAGAAGGCTTCCAAGGTCCCTTTCAGCTCTATTATTCTATGAGGTCTTATGCTGAAAATCCTATAGGTTAAAGAAGTTTGATTGACAGGATCTAGGAGGAGGGCCTTTTCTGCTGTTGCCCTCACCCTTTGGAACATCTTATCCCCAGAAGAGAGGTGAAAACCACTCTTCTGGTTTTCTGGAAGGCTTCTAAGATCTGATTCTGTTGATTAGCATGAAGGTCTAAGAGTGTTATGGACCCATTAGGATGACAGATGGCTTGAAGGCATGCCTTTTGTTCTGTTAACTTTTTACCCTTCTGAATTTTGCAATTTTGTTTTTTTCCCCCTTTAAATTGCAAATTAAAATCTACAGTACAAAACTTACTCCACTTCATAGAAACAATAAAGAAACAAAACCTACAACCCAGCGACCTACTCGTGAGCTTCGATGTCATATCCCTCTTCACCCAAGTGCCTATAGAAGAAGCCTTGACAGCTATCCAGAACAAACACAACCCCCCTAAACACATCCTGGACCTGACCAACCACTGCCTAACCAACACATACTTCATCCATAATGAAAAAAGATGCAAACAGATAGAAGGAGCACCCATGGAATCACCCCTCTCACCCGTCATCACAAACATACATGGAACATTTTGAAACTAACGCCTTAGATAAATCTGAACACAAACCCAAACTCTGGCTTAGATATGTTGATGACACTTTCATGATTTGGCCACACGAGAAAGAAAAACTGGACAACTTCCTCACACATCTCAACAGCCTACACCCCAAAATACAATTCACTATGGAAATAGAAGCAAACAACCAACTTCCCTTCCTGGATGTCCTTATCTACAAAAAAACCCAATGGCTCCCTAGGACACACCATCTACCAGAAAAAACACACACACCAACCGCTAGTTAAATGCACAATCCCATCACCACCCTACATAGATCAACTCTGTAGCCAAGACCCTCATCTCCAGAATCAAACGCCTAGCCAACAAAGACCACCTGAAAACTGAATTACACACTCACAAACGTATTAATCTCCAACGGATTAAAAAAAAAACAATTACCAACCTAATCCAAAGAGAGACTCCCCCCAAGAACCGAGACACAGAAGAGGACAACAGCATCGCCCTGCTCCCTTACATCAAAGGCACCACAGATAAAATCAGCAAAATTCTCCACAAACACAATATCAAGACAGCTTTTAGCATTGACCAAAAAATAGCCAACATTTGTAGAAACCTCAAAGACAAGATCCAGCTAGAAAACCAAGGAGTCTACGAAATACCATGCAAAATCTGCCCTGACACATACATTGGACAAACTAATAGGAGAATAAATGCACGCATCGCAGAACACAAGAACGCAGTCAGTTAAAAAGAAAAAACTTCCTCCCTTTTCCAGCACCTTAAAGCAACAGGACATGAAATTGATTTTGAAGGAACCAAATTAATCTCCAAAACAAAACACTTCAACAAGAGAATAATTATGGAAGGCATCAAAATAGAGAAACACCCCCACAACATGAATAAACATGATGATACCTCCTGTCTACCAGACATCTGGAAACCAGCCCTAGTCAACAAACGAACCCCACCCACCACCCAGGTCGTTACAATACAAAAGAACAAAGGACACACAGCCAGCACCTCAGCCACACAGGATGATACGAAACAGCCGACCAATCTACAAACATCAACTCCATCTACCAATCAGGATGCAACTACACAGCCAATCAACCCACTTAAGCAACAAAGCCAGCACTCCACACACACACACCAAGATTTATAGAAAGACGACAGCTCCGACCACGCTTTACTCACACAAGCATGAAGCTGAAAACACCAGTCGGAAGATGGTGAGTGGGACCTCGCCGAAACATTGCCAAGACAATCTCAATCTTACACGGGAATATATATATATATATGTATGTATGTATGTATGTATGTATGTATGTATGTATGTATTTATGTTACAACCCCTGGTATGACTAAATATGGGAGGAAGGTCACTACTCCCTCTTTCTGTCCTTCGGCTTATCACAAAGACCATGCAGGCAGAAAACCATATTTTTATTTTTACTGTTGCCTTTTTATATTTGTGTTGTAATTGTATCCTAGTCTCCCTTTATTTATTTATCAGTACAATTACAACACACACACACACACACACACACACACACACACACACACACACATATATATATATATATATATATATATATATATATATATATATATATATATATGTTTGTGTTACAACCCCTGGTATGCCTATATATATATATATATATATATATATATATATATATATATATATATATATATATATATATATATATATATATATATATATATATATATATATATATATATATATATATATATACCTTTTGAAATTTTAACTATTAGGATATGCTATATGTGGGACTTGAAAGAACATTTGATATGTAGCATTGTGTTTTTACTCTGATCATGACATCCTGCATTATTAGATGTATATCTTGACTTGATATTGGGCAGCTCAGCAATACAATTTGAGAAGGTTCTTTTTTTTTTTGCCCGAAAATTTTTATTTTTTTATTCTCTTACATACCATTTTAAGTATACATTCACATAATTGTTATTCTTCTTTACATTTATCATTCTTATACCTTTATTATTTCATTTAATAGGTTATAATATACAGTTTGGGTTGCTTTGTTTACCATCCCTTCCTCCTGTTGTAACACCACCTTATTTTCCTTTTCTTTTCTCCCTCCCTCCCTTCTCTACTTCCTTCCTTCCTCCTCTCTTTTCCCTTCCTTCTTCCCTTCCTTTTCTCCCACTCTTCCTCTTCCCCTACCTACCCTCTCTCCTTATCTTCCTAATTTGAGAAGGTTCTTAAGAAAATACTTTACAACAGCAAAACAATGCTTTGTTTGAACTTTAGGCTAGAACACTACAAACCTGGATGCCTCTTTCTACCTTAGAATCACAGAGTTGGAAGAAGCTATCTGGGTTATAAAGGCCAACCCACTGCTTCTGGGCAGGAATTTAAATTAAAACAAATGGAAGATGGATATTTGGACTCTACTTGAACACTTCTAGCGAAAGAAAACCTACTACCTCTCTGGATAATTAGTTCTATTGTTGCAGTGCTTTAATACTGCTAGACATTTTTTCCCCTTAACATTCAGCATGAATCTAATTTCCTGTAAGCAAAACTCATTATTCCATGTCCTGCTCTCTGGAGTGATAGAGAACAGATCTTGACCTTCCTCTGTTTGATATATTTTCAATTATTTGAAGTGCACAGTCCTATCTCCTCTCAGTTAGGATGACCAGATCTGGCTATAAAACTCTAGGTGACCACTAAATAGCACTTCAGAATTAAATTGTTAATAAAAAAATATGGAAGACTACAGAGTTCAGGACAGAATCTCTTGGTACTCTTCTTAATAATCTACTTCATTGTAATCTTATGAGGAACTAGTGATGATGTGTTTTACAGTATAACCTTTAAGACAGCTAAGGATCTAGTTATTGGGTCACCCAATCCAATTCACCAGTTTGCTCACCAGAATGTCTTGAATAATCTATCAAACACTTTGCTTAAATCAAGATAAATTATATCTACCAATTTCCCTCTATTTCTCTCACATTAATAAAAGGTAATTTAATGTTGTCTACAATTTGAAGTGGCATAATGAAGTGTAAGTATTGGAATAAGAAATGAAAAAGACAGAACAACCAAATGATTACATTGGTTTAGGGCAGGGGTGTCCAAACTTGGGAACTTTAAGACTTGTGGACTTCAACTCCCAGAATTCCCCAGACAGCCATGTTTGGACACCCCTGGTTTAGGGTCCCAAACAGTTTGGGTCCAAGTTTGGACACCCCTGGTTAGGGTCACAAACAGCAGCCTTTCCTAATCCTTCCAGATCATCCATAGCAATTTTACATCAAGAATCAAATCTGGCATATTTGATATTAAAACAACTTTAGTACTTCTTTCCTTTAAAAAATCATCTAAATGATCATAAATACAGAAAATGTTTCAGTTACAGTTCTGAAATAACAAACAGGGCAACAAAAGACATCAAAATAGATCACTAGGACAGGAACACTGAGGATAAAAGTTCCTGTCCTCCATAGGGATTCCATTTCTATTACTAAGAGGCTAGTCACTCTGATACCTGACCTGGAAATAGATCAGGACTAAATTGTTGTTATGGCAACCATGGAACTATCTTAGTAACTCTCTAATGACCAGATGACTGCAGCGAATCTTTCCATCCTCCACCATTCAGTCACAGCTGAAGAAGCTTCTTGGATGAGAAGCAAAACGTCTTCAAAGAAAAAAACGAAGTCCAGTTGCATTTTGAAAAAGCATTTTTGGGATAGAACGAGGCAGACCCAGATGAAGATTGAGAGACAGTATGAAAGACATGCTACTACAACAATAAAAAGCGAGTCCAGAGGTATTTCACGAGGAGAGTCCTCGATTCCTCTGCTCACAATAGAATACCTTATGCCACCAGGCTTGAAATTTTGGCCTTGGACAACCTAGAACTACGCCGATTAAGGCCTGACCTAAGCGTAGTACACAAAATTATCTGCTACAACGTCCTATTTGTCAATGATGCTTCAGCTTCAACCACAAGAATACACAGGCAAACAATAGATACAAACTCAAGGTAAACTGCTCCAAGCATGATTGCAGAAAATATGATTTCAGCAACAGAGTGGTCAAGGCCTGGAATGTTTTACCCAGCTCTGTTGTTACATCCTCAAAACCCCATCACTTCAACCTTAAACTGTCTACCGTGGACCTCACCCCATTCCGAAGAGGTCTGTAAGGGGGCATGCATAAGCACACCAGCATCCCTGTTTATTCGTACCCATTTCCTATGTTCATGTCCATGTTTATTCGTACCCATTTATTCGTACCCATTTCCTATGTTCATGTCCATGTTTATTCGTACCCATTTATTCGTACCCATTTCCTATGTTCATGTCCATGTTTATACTTATACCTGTTATCCCACACATGTTTGACAAACTAAATAAATAAACAACTTCAATTAACAATGGCAGAGGCCACCAGAAAAACAAGAATCAGAACTTTATATCTCCCTTTACAACTGAAGTGGATATAGAAAAAAAAGAGGAGGAGGAGGACCCATTTCTACTATCCCTTTCTACACTGCTAATTCCTTGGAAAGTGACAAAATCTGAAAATTGACAGCACATACCGTATGTAAGCTTGCCGCCAGGATACCCCTGTTACTTCTTTCAGTTTTGTGTCGGAAGTCCATTTTATAGGCATTTTATTAGACCCATATTGTCTTGGTGCTCTAGGCAGTACATCAGAATAAAATGTGCAATTTTTTTGCCCCTATTTCTTCAAAACAGAGAGAGACTAGGAATCCTATTTTCAAAAGGCTAAGCACCTTTCTCTGCACAATAATTGTGTCCTTCAAGCACTTGCTTCCTTTTTAAAGTTTATATCAGTGGTTGGAAAGACGGCCCGGGGTGCTTTATTTTCTGTTACAACTCTTCCTTGTGTAAAGCTCCTAAATACTTTTAATAGATGACCTTTTCTTAGTTTAAGTTCATGCCCTCTTTTTTTTTCCTCCTTTCCTTTGGCAGAATTGTTTATAGCTTTGCAAGGGATGCTGCTTGGAAGCTACCCACGCTTTGGAATTGATTGATTTTTAAAATTATTCTATGCCATCAAGTTGGTGTTAACCCTTAGCAACCACATAGATAGATTTTTCCATGCCAATCTGTCCCTAGCCTGATCGTTCAGGTCTTCCAATGCTGCACTCATCAACATTATAATTGAATCCATCCATGTTGCTGCTGGTTGTCCTCTGTTTCTCTTTCCTTCCACCTTCCCCAGCATTAGAGCCAGAGAGCTGAGTCTCCTAGTAGTATATCTGAAGTAGGATAATTTAATCCCTGGGCATTTGTGCCTCAAGTGAGAACTCTATTATCCATTTGTTTGTTTTCTTGACTCTCCAGAGAGATTCAGGAATGTTCTCCAATGAATAAAATTGAAATAGCATCCAGACTCTTTCTATCTTGTTTCTTCAAAGTCCAACTTTCACACCCATAGTGTTCTGACCAAGGCTTCCCAAAAAACATGAAGCAACTTCCTTGTCCCGACAAAAAACCTCTTTTATTAATTTACTGTGAATTCTGCTCATTCACAGCTGGCAAAGTCTTTCAAAGGAGGATTTACAGTCACAGACCTTATCTGGCTTGGAGAACTGACAGGCCGATATCTGCAGAACTTGGCAAGGAGTCTTGGAGAGTCATGAACCAATTAGCAAACTAATTGCCTCCTGCAGACTCCACTCCCCTTTTGCTCCTCTTCTATTTCCTCTGGGAGGGGCCATTCATTGTCTGGCCTTACTCCCAAGGCGACCCCTGCTCTTTAGTTGTTCCCTTCATCTGGCAACTCGGCAAATGCGCACACTGGGAACAGGCTCAAGCTGTTCATCTGCCTCCATGATGTCTGACTCTGAAGGCAGCTGATAGCTGGCATATAGCTCTGGCCCCCTCTCTGCCTCTGACACAGAGCCCTCATCAGAGCCTTCCTCAGACTCCAGGACTGGACCATGTTCTTCCCCCACCTCCTCACTGTCCGAATCTGCTGCCAGCTCCTCTGGCTGCTGGTGGGCCACAACACTAAGCACTACAGGGTATGTTACTGTATGCACTTTTCTGAATTGCTTCTAACATTACATGGGACACTTTTTGGAAGCCTCATGTACTTTGGTCTAGAACACAATGTCCCGCTGTCTGCAAGTAATATAAATCCTTCCATTCCCCACCATCTAGTCAGAGCTAAAGAAGCTTCTTGGTTGAGAAGCGACACATCTTCAAAGAAAAAACAGAAAATCTTGTTGCCTTTTGAAAAAAGCATCTTTGGTACAACCATGTCCTAGATGACTTAGAATCTTCATAGACATGGACTAGGAGCCAGTTTTATTTGCAGCTTTATTTAATTGATACTATTTTTAAATGGACCAGACTTTTTGAGTCCCATGATATATTCAAGGTTCCAAATTCCATCTGTGCTTTTGCTTGTTCAATCTTTCTTCTTTCTTGGTGCACTGTGTTTCAACTGAGTAGGGTATACTATTGTTAAACCAAAGACAAACATCATATGCACAATAAAGGGGTAGCCAACTTTGGTTTCAGTACATTGCTTTGTAGTGTGGAGAGCATACGATAGTTTATTTCCCTCTTCACAACAAAAGCTGCTATGATGAACAGACCAAACTATGGTTTTCCAGAAAGGCATCCCATCGAGCTTCCCAAGAATTCTAGCAGGTTTTTGCTTTCTTGCTACCTTTCATACTTTAAAATAAAGCAATAAGCTGCAGCGAACCACATATTTTATTTTTTACATAGTTATGTTGGGGACTGTTTCAAACCAAAAACCTTTATTTCTGTAAATAAAGCAGATGCAGAAAATTGGCTTTGGAGTATGCCAACTTCCTAGGGATATGCTTATTTTAATTAATAGTAATGGGGGGGGGGGGTAAATCCAAGTAGAACAGGATAATTAACAGATAAGATACATGTCCCAGATGTCCAATATATTCTGATGGTTTTGAGAAATAATTGAGGATTTCCCCAAGAGTTTGGTAGGCAGTTCTTTTTCATGTTGGGTTGATCTGTGTATATAAGAGTTCTTCCTAGATCTTGGTTCCAAGCAGCTTCTTGGTTCACTGAATAGACAAAGGAACTAAAGCAATAACTAGACAAATGGTGGTAAAAACAAAAAACAAAACTCAGAAGTAGCTGCAACTTGTAATGCTTATGTTCAAGCCTAAACTGTGGTGATAAAAATGGAAAAGACAAGAACTTTCCAGCACTTGGTGCTCAAGTGTGAGGTACCACAAGACCAGGGGTGGGTTCCTGCCAATTCTAACCTCTTCTATAGAAGAGGTTCCAAAAATCTACAGTGCCGTTTAGAACCGGTTCCAGCTCCTTCCCCCCGCCCATCCGCACATCATCAAGATGAAGAGCAAGAGGAGGAATTCTGGGAGTTGAAGTCCACAAGTCTTAAAGCTGTCAAGTTTGAACTCCCTGGGGTTTTTTTCCCTAAAGGGTCAGGGGTGCAAGGGTCTTGTAACTTGACAGCTTTAAGACTTGCACACTTCAATGCCAGAGTTCCTGAGCCAACATGACTGGAGGAGAAATTCTGGGAGTTGAAGTCCACAAGTCTTAAAGCTGTCAAGTTTGAACACCCCTGGGTTGTTTTTTCTAAAGGCTTAGGGGTGTCTTGTAACTTGACAGCTTTAAGGCTTGTGTGCTTCAAATGCCAAAGTTTCTGAGCCAACATTTTGGTTGCTAAGCAAGAGCGTTGTTAAGTGAATTTTACCACATTTTACCAGTTGGCCATGCCCACCCAGTCACATGGCTGGCAAGCCCCTCCCACCCAGTCACATGGCCAGCAAGCCACTCCCACAAAGCAGGCCACACCTACAGAAGAGGTTCCAAAAATTTTTGAAACCCACCACTGCACAAGACCCAGGACTCTCACTCATGTTATTTAACATTTATATAAATTGTGGAAGAGGCCATCCATCAGTTTGAAATGCAGTGTCACCAGCGTACTGATGACACACAATTTTATATATAGTATCATCACCCCAGTTTAAACTAGACCAAAGCTGTGAGACTTGAATCTGTACCTTGATTTGGATCAAAACAACATTAGAGTAAATCTGTGTAAAATGGAGTTGTTGTTAATCAGTAAATGAATGGCCAGAAATTTAAATAGCTTTGGCCCTGGTAGTTATTTCGAATAGGCCTATGCTTTCCAAGAAGAAGATAATCTATGATTGGCTTTCCTTCTGGACTTCTGGCTCAAGAAAGGATTGGACAACCTTTTATCCAGGATGACTCGTCTCCTGCCTTGGCCAGGTGGGTGGACTAGAAGGCCTCCAAGGTCCCTTCTAGCCCTATCATTCTATGGTTCCTAGTGAAGCTGCAGTTGAAAGCCTCAATTAGAGGAGGAATTATTGTGTTTTGCTGGAACACCATTAATTGTATGTTCCTTTCTAGACTGGGATTGGACCTGGCTTTTGGCCATGAGAGTGACTAACAACTTTAAATTAACTCCGCCAAGACGGAGTGGCTGTGGCTTCCGGCCTCCCGTTTCAACCAGATGCTTCCATCTCTGGCCATTGGGGGCGAGCAACTGACCCCCGTGGAACGGGTGCGCAATTTGGGCGTCCTCCTGGATGCCCGGCTGTCCATGGATGACCATATAACAGCCGTGGCAAGGGGGGCGTTCCATCAGGTTCGCCTGATGCGCCAATTGCGCCCCTTATTGGACCGGGATGCCCTACGCACAGTCACCCACGCGCTGGTGACGTCTCGCCTGGACTACTGCAATGCTCTCTACAGAGCATTGAGATGCACTCGGAGACTGCAGTTGGTCCAGAATGCGGCCGCGCGGGTGATTATGGGGAGGACTAGATACTCCCCTGTAACACCTCTCCTGAGCAAGCTGCACTGGCTTCCTGTAGTCTACCGAGTGTGTTTCAAGGTTTTGATTACGATCTTTAAAGCGCTTCATGGCACAGGACCTAGTTACATGCAGGATCGCATCCTGCCCCATACATCCCCACGACCAATCCGCTCACACAGAGAGGGACTTCTTCGGGTGCCGTCCACTAAACAGTGTCGGGGGGCGACACCCAGGAGCAGAGCCTTCTCTGTGATGGGCCCAGCCCTGTGGAATGACCTCCCCCGTGACATCAGGATTACTTCCGATCTCCGCTCCTTCCGTGTACAGCTGAAGACCCACCTCTTTCAATTATCTGGCCTGGCTCAACCTTAATTTTTTTCTTATTCCTCCTGACAGTCCTTTTAAATTTTTAAATTGTGTTATTATTAACGGGGTTTTTTAATGGTGATTTTTAATTGTCCAAATGTGATGTAATTTGTTACCTCCTCCTTGCATGTATGTCTTTGTATATGTGTGTATTTGGATGTTTATGTGTTTGCACATATGTTTTATGTTTTTATATGTCTTATTGTACGCCGCCCCGAGTCCTGTGTGGAAAGGGAGCGGCTAATAAATTCAAATTTATTATTTATTATTATTATTATTTGTAGCTCCATACATTATCTTCTCCATCTCTTCTGTACCATGGCATTATTTCTTATTTTAACCTTTTCTCCCCTTTCTTGATATTTCATGTTAAAGTTTCGAGTGATTCCTTTTCATGCTTGGCTGCAGCCCTTTATGTTATTACCAAAATACTAATTGCTGCCTTACCATCAGTGGGCTTCAAATGCTTTTGAATGACTGAGATTCAAATGTTAATGAATGGTTTGTATGACAGCATCCTGGGAAAAAAGGTTTGTTACAACTAGATGGACATTGAAAGCTTGTGGGAGTTTTGACATCAGTTGTAGGGGTACAAATCACTGGCTACATTCAGATATAATGAACTGTGGGTTTTTGTGATGGAACCAAGACCAGGTTACACATAAGATCCCCCAAAAATAGAGTTGCTATTTACTAGACAAATTGCTAACCTGATGTTGTACCTGAGTTACTTGTAGAAGAATTAGGGGTCCTAAATACTTGGACAATCTGTTGCCAGTATTCAATTTGGAAGGTCAGGATTTTATTTTCTCCCAAGTTTGGAATTTTAGCCTGAATCCGAGGTTATAGAAATACCATATTTTTCGGAGTATAAGATGCACCTTTTTCCCTCAAAAAAAAGAGGCTGAAAATCTGGATGCGTCTTATACACTGACTACAGCATTTTTTGCCTCCAGAAACCCCCCCCCCTCACCAAAATGGTCGTGCATAGCCTTTAGGAGGCTTCCAGAGTGCTCCTGGGGTCTGGGGAAGGCAGAAATGAGCAGAAAATGGGTTATTTTTGCTCAATTTTGCCCCCCGGCCATTTTTTAAAAAAGGGCCATTTTTTGCTCATTTTGTGGGGGGGGGGTCCCATCCCCAGGAGCACTCTCTACAAGCCTTCTAAAGGCTATTCAGTCCCCCTTTTTTAAAAAAATGGGCCTGTTATCATGAAAAATGGGCCGTTTTGGGGAGGTCTGCAGAGTGCAAAAACTTTTGTTTTTAATTTGCTTCTTCAAAATCATAGTGCATCTTATACTCCAAAAAATACAATAGACCCAGGGATGAAAACAGCCCCTAAAGCCCGCCATCTCTAATTTTTTACTGTGACACACACACACCCCACCTCCCAAAAAATGATAGGAAGAATAGCCATGTCAATTCTTCTTCTATAGTTATTTGAACTTCATCACATTTTACATTTTAATAAAATTAAATCAGAATTTGTTTGTTCAAGTTTTGGGAATGTAGCTCCTAGCCAACAGTGACCCATCATTGAAAAAAGAGCAGTGGAGCTTATTGCGAGTCCCTTTTTGGGAGAGGGGGCGGTCTAAAAATCTAAGAAATAATTGCTAAGAAAATAGCTGAGTTCTTCCATGCTGCTGTGCTAAAGAAGAAATTGTGAACAGCCATCTGTGGAACGTGTCTTAACTTGGATTCCCACTCAGAAAAGTTGAGTAGGAAACTTGACAGCCCAAATACTCAAGAACAGGGGTGTCAAACTTGTGTCATCATGGCAGCATCACATGACGTATTGGGACTTTTTTCCCCTCTTCGCTAAACCAGGCATGGGCATAGGCCAGGGCATGACGCATCCAGCCCACAGCCCACAGGTTTGACAGCTGTGCTCAAGAAGATAGGCTCAACTTACAGAAGGGTCTTGACAGGCTTAACTCTGGGCCCTATCTAACTAAATGAAATTCAGTATACAGAAAAATAACCCAATTTACATTATTACATTTAGGCAAGAAAAACTAAACACACCGGTATAGAATAGGTGGTACCTTGCTCAATAGTGGTGACTGTGAGAGGGATCTTAGAGTCCTAGTGGACAATCACTTAAATATGACCCAGCAGTGTGCTTCAGCTGCCAAAAAAGCCAATACAGTTCTAGAAGGATAGAATGAAGATCACACAAAGTGTTAATATCACTTTATAATATGGGGTCAACCTATTCTCCAAATAGGTTGGACAAGAAGCAATGGATGGAAACCAATGAAGGAGAGAACCAACTTGGAACTAAGCAAAATTTCCTGACAGTTAGAACAATTAATCAGTGGAACAACTTGCCTCCAGAAGTTGTGGTTGCTCCAAGACTGAAGATTTTGAAGAAGAGACTTGACAGCCATTTGTCTGAAATAGTATACGCTCTCCTGCTTGAGCACAAGGATGGACTAGAAGACCTCCAAGGTCCTTTCCAACTCTGTTATTCTGTTAAAAACGATTCCTACAATTCCACAGTAGCATTTGGAAAGAAAGGCAGTGTATTTTATTTAAAGGATAAAATTATCAAACTTGGATTGGAATTGTAAGATTTAAAAGAAATTAGTATTTTAAATCAAGCTACCTAAAGGTATTTGTTATTGGCAGGATCGCTGTAACTACAGTTTGGCAATTTAGAAATACTGGGAAGTTCTGATTAATGAAATGAAAAAGTATTTAAACAGGACTCTGATAAGGAAAGTAAGAAATGGTGGCGAGAACATAGAATATTCCAAATTCCAGTTGGAGTAGGAAGTATGCTCTGTCTCTCTCTCTCTCTCTGTGTTCATTCTAAATTGCTATATTGGATTTGCAATCAAGATTTTAGGATACAAAGGGAGTTACTTGCTAAGGGACTCTTAAGATGCTGTATTGATTACTGTGAAATGTCGAAAGAAAATGTTTAGTTTAAGTATAAGCATTCATAGAATAAAGACTCCTATTAAAAATAGATTGTGGTTAATCTATTTCTTTATATGCTTATATTTTTCTTATCACATGGCGTTACTCTCTGGTCTCTTATTACATCTGGGCATCTTTTCTTTTTGGAAACCCCTGATTTAAGAGTTAAAAAAGTATTAGCCCAGCAATATTATGACTGCAGCTTTCAAAAGAGGAAGGAAGCAATTCTTAAAAATTATATTATGTATACTTAATGCCCACCTGACCTTTTCTCCTGTTACTTTAATCTTTTTTAAAAAAAAAATCATTTAATTTAAAAGCTGGTGTATTAGGCCATTTATATGTAAATAGCCTTTAATTCATGCATTGATTTAACAGACTAATCCAAAAGATTCTCTACCACTGCTGACCTTTTTGACTCTGTATTTCTGTGGAAAGTATAAAGTGGTTCTGTGTGACCTCACAGCCCTGTGTAGCATAATATGCCTCATTCGTTCTATATAAATCAGTTATAACAGAAGGATTTTCTGCCAAAAGTGAATTATTAAAAGTGAATTGATATGGAATAGAGAAGCTTCTATTTAAAAATGCTCTTTCTTTCCTTCTTTCCTTCCTTCCTTTCTTCCGCTGTAAAATTGATGATGTTTTAAAGCAAAATATGCAATATCCGTATTCTTTGGAGTATAAGATGCAATTCTGCTTACCAGGTATTCATCTGGCTAGAGTCCTTAGTCTGGTCAGCTTCAGCAAATAAGTTTGCTGGTTTTGATTGTGTCCGTGCGTGTGCTTATTCTCCCCTGGTTAAGGATAAGAAACAGCTTCTAAAGCACAACTGATCATCGGAGGGAGCAGCAATGAGAAAAGCAAGCAAAGCACAGAAGATCGCTTCACTCGTTAGCACCTCATTAGGGCTGGAAAAAAGCTTTCAAAAAGCTACATTCGGAGTATAAGACGCACCAAAATTTTCAGCCTCTTTTAAGGGTGTGTGTGTCTTATACTCCAAAAAATATGGACGGCATAAATAGATTTGTTAAGGGTTTGCACTTAGAAAAAAAAATTAAAAAATCAAACAAGCTTGCTTGTATGTATAAAAAGCTCATTGCAATTTCTGCAAGCAAAAACCCGTAGCTCACTTTCAATGATGTTGACTTGACCTCCAGGTATTTTTTGTTTGCAAAGTGGTATGGTATGCTAGCCAACTATGGTAGAAGGGATCTTTTTCTCAAAAGGTTCAGTGGAACATTCAAGAGTCCATAAAGTCTGAATATAACCATCCAAATAGTCCTGTTCATATAAAACACTTTCAAAGATTTAAATTTAAGTTCAACGCAAGGTTCTAAGACCGTGAACACTAAGATCACGATCACATCAGCAAGGGAAACAAAACGTTTTCTTTTGGGGCTTTCCAATGAAAGATAATATGCATTTATTGCCAATTGTGTACATTCTATAAACACACACACAAACACATTAAGGGAAATAAAAATAAAGTTAAACCAGGGGTTTAATGCTACCGGTTTGGACTGGTTTGCCTGAACTGGTAATGACAAATGCTACTGGTTTGAGCGAACCAGTATTTTCGATGATCAGCTGTGATGTGTGATTTATATTAGCTAGAATTGTCGGATTTCTAACTAATCTAAATTGCGTGGTACAGTGGATTTCCCCCCCACACACACACTCGCTAATTACCTTTGCAGTGGATTCCCCCCCCCCCCTTCTACTTACCTTTGCAGACTTGGAAGGCTTCAAAATGTTCTTTTTTTAATGCTGCACAAGAGTGCCTCAGGCGCGCATGTGTGCACGCTCGGTAGCAAACTCACCGAACCGGTAGCAGACTTCAGAGGATTACATCGCTGAATTAAACTATAACTCCTTACACCTTTGTCATCGTTATAGATTCAATACTTTAAAAATTGCTCTACCATAAATCCCAGCTGTAGGGATGCATTAATTTATCTAAATTTAATCACACTGAATTTGAAAATCATCTTGATAAGTTTAAGATTTCAAACCTTGGTTTGAAAATTAAAATAGAGAAATGACACTATATTTTTATACTTATCAACTTTTGCTGTTCACATTTTCAAAATTTCCAAAGCAGTGACGCTTGTTTCTTTTCGTGTCAGAGTAGCTCAAAGAACGCAAACTCTTTTAGTCATAAAAGCATTTTTTTTTTACTGGCAATGCAAACTTTACATCACAACACATGCTAATTAACTTGGCAGACCACTAATCCCTTAGCCACAACTTCTTATCTGAAATATGAGGATAATAGTCTGTTAAAAGGATTCTTATAAAGATGTCTGTGGTGAAGTATATGAGATTCATTGAATTCATAAACTGTGCTATAACAACACATGTTCTTATTAGTTTTATACTGCTATGTTCTTTAAGTTTGCAATGAATACATGGAGGAAAGCAACTAACTCCACCCCCTTATTCATTCTTGTCTTTTTGTGCAGGCAAACATTTGCAGCTTTCTTTTTGGTAAACGTTTGATGCTCTTTGCATAGTATATAGAAGCCTAATTTCCAAGACTCTACCCCTTGCAGGGAGTCTCAAAAGATAAACGAGATCTCCCCATGGCAGAAGTTCAAGCAATTGGATAATAAGCTTCCAGCATTTTGGAAAAGTACCTCAATTGTCCATTGAAATTGCTAATAAGAATGAGAGATCTAATTCAAGTTTTACCTAGAACATAGTCCATTACATCAATCATCTTATTCCCTACAGTATCTTCATACAGGGCTGCAATCTGAGATTTGTGTCTTTACAAATAAATCTTGGTGCTTGTAACTGTCATAATCTGTTCACTAGTGAGAACATCTGGAGAAGATTGAACCCAAGTTGAGAGAACTTTACTGAGGGTGTTGCTAAAATCTTTAGTGTAACCATCTCTATCTGGGTGATTTCTAGATGTGTGGGCTTCAGATCCAGAATTATCAGCAAGATCCATGTTGCCTGGGGAATTTGAGGAGTTGAAGCTCACAGGTTATAACAACACTCAAATGGAGAAGACTTCCCTTTGATCATACATGCTAAAGTTTCCTTTTTCTTTCTTTGCCAATCTGAATGTGAGGGTTCCATAGAAAATAGAATTCCGAGGCAGATAGGTTCTTCAAAGAACAGGATTTTGGTTTCTTTTGATATATCATATTGGCACAGGCTGGTGAAAACTGACTCTAAATGTTCCTGTGGTTTTCACCTAATTAAAGGTGAAAGGTTTTTCCCCTTCCCCCAAACAATCAGTCACCTGATCCAAACAGGGCACAACCCAGTTGCTTGGGAAACATCACTCCTCCTTTCTTCAGCCACCTGTGGGAATGTCCTTGGTTCACAAGGGAAACTATTTTGTTTTGGCTACCAAACCCCAGCTATCACTATTCCCCCCTCCCTAAATCTCATCTCCATTGTGGCCACCCTGGCGCCTCAAAATCGCCTCAGTCAGGCCAGCTCCAGAGTTGACACTGAAACTAAGATCCAAGGTGGTGAAGTTCCAGGTTGTTCTTCCTGACCATCCACAAAGGAACCAGCCATCATTTTTCTTTTTGCAGCTTAGCAGTTTTCATCTTTTTAAGGAAATACAGAGGTGAAATGATGCTTTTCACTTATCATTTTATAAACCTAAATCATACACCTTTCCTTTAACCTTGGTTCTTTTTAAAGTCAGTTTAAATAAGGCATGAGTTGAGAGTCCACAATAAGCCAAATCAGTGCTATTCACTTCTTCAAGAAGAGTGAATTTTATTAGCCAAGGTGAACTAGGATAAGGATTTGCCCTCAAAAACTTGTTTCAAGAAGAGGAAATTTTATTAGCCAGGTGAACTGGGATATGGATTTGCCTTCAAAAACTTGTTTCAACTAATAGTTCAGCTGGCAGAATCTCATGAGGGACCTTAGCGAGCTTAGGTTGCTGAGCAAATATTTGGAAATTTTTCACATGGAAGAGGAAGAGAGTTAGATAAGACTGTTCAGTTTCACCTATTAATATCTATATGATTATTGTTATTTAATTGTAAATTAGGGATAATCAGATATTTTAAAGAATAGATGTAGCAACTGTCAAAAATTATTGGCAGGGTAATGCCGCCTATAATAAAATCAGTTCAAATTGTCAAGAATGGTCAATCCAAAAAATTTTGTGGATCTGAAAGTAATTGAGAGGGAGCTTTACCAGAGTACAAGCAATCTTTGGCAACCTATTAAATATATCAAGGAAGAAAATCTGTGTTAAAAATGAAACAATATTGGGAGATAGTGATGAGGAGGTAGGTGAATATAAAATTAATTTGTTTATCAGATCAGTTTGGCTTTTATAAGTATATTTTTTGAAAGGATACTGGATACAACTTTTTCCTCTTTCTAAAATTGCAAATACTACGCTATAAATTCATATCAAGTAAATATTTGGAACTCTTTTTGCTCTACTTTGAAGCCTATTTCATGTTCTTCTGTTCTCTCCATTGTTTAATAGTGACATGCAGAGATGACCCTGTACAATTTATGGTCTGAATTAGTTTGCATGATATAGAGAAGGTAATTGATTACGTAAGTTAGTTTAATTCCAAACATAAATCTTCTAAATCTGGATGTGCTGCTTTCTTGCTCCCTGTGTTGGAACACATACTTATACTATACATATGTTCATATACACATGAAAATGTAGACATATGGCTGCCTCTTTTTGTTAGTAACTATGACCATGGTATCTGAATTTATAGGAATTATAGACCAACAAATTGCTGGTAAGTATCATGTTTCTCTTTTATAGGTATCTTAAATCCTAACATTTCATTGTGAGTCTAGCCTGTTATAGCCTGTGATATTATGATACAGTTAATGCTGTATTAATATTACAGTAGAATAGTAATGATAGATTCCAATACTTGATATTGTCTTAGCATGTTGTATGAACCCAGCCATTTTGATATGTAAATCATCACCATCTTATTTAAATGCACGCAACTGAGCTTTATTCAATACAATAATAATACAATAGTAGAGTTGGAAGGGACCTTGGAGGTCTTCTAGTCCAACCCCCTGCCTAGGCAGGAAACCCTATACCGTTTCAGACAAATGGCTATCCAACATCTTCTTAAAGACTTCCAGTGTTGGGGCATTCACAACTTCTGGAGGCAAGCTGTTCCACTGATTAATTGTTCTAACTGTCAGGAAATTTCTCCTCAGTTCTAAGTAGCTTCTCTCCATGATTAGTTTCCACCCATTGCTTCTTGTTCTACCCTCAGGTGCCTTGGAGAATAGTTTGACTCCCTCTTCTTTGTGGCAACCCCTGAGATATTGGAACACTGCTGTCATGTCTCCCCTAGTCCTTCTTTCTCAGTAAAACTAACACCAAGTACAATTTGTGAATTGGCTATTTGGGTTCCAATAAGGGAAGCTCAGGAGTGTTGTATTTCAAGAAACCTAATAAGAGTTATATCTCATCTGAAGAAATTATTTCTTGTTCTTCTCTACATGATCAGCTGAAGAACAAATACAGAGGCAGGAGAGACACCTAGCCCTAGGTCTAATTCACTGTTTTCTGTTCCATTCACATAATTGTTTTTCTCAAGTATCACTAAAACAAGTAGTTTTTTGCCACCATAGTTGGGTATCAAACTGCAAAATTGGTTCTCTTTGCCAAAGACTGCAATGATTAAGAGATGAAAGACCATTTAGCATTTATGAGGATTTTCTGTTTCACTTGTTAATGTAGTTTTAGGCTAAAGCATGACATGTATGATCTCAGGTTGCGCAGGTACAATTTCCTTATTCCTGCTTTCTTCAAAATGATTCATTATTTTCATTATTCTCCAGATGCAAGAAAATAAATATTTTGTCAGTCTTTGAAACCTTACAATTAATTAGCCTGGGGTTCTTTTTCCTGTTTAGAGAGAAGGTTCCTTTTTAAGAAGAGAAGAGAAGATGCCTTTGTTGGAAATAAACTGCAGTGTTCTTTGTAGAGAAGGTGGGTCATGGGAGCTGTATAGATTGTTCTTCCAAAGACCAACTCAGAAATTATGGTTAATGCAGTAAAAAGACTTTTCTTTTTTTAAAAAAAATCATTGAATAAATCATATATATATTCAAATGAGCAGAAAATGCTGGTAACATTTTCAGAGGTGAAATACAGAGCTACCTTTCCCTCCTTATTTCAGTTTGAATGTGGTGCAGTGCTCTTGTTGTCAAATAGGGTACAGAAGGTGTGCCATCTCTGTCACAGCACCTGTCTTATGAAACCTCACCTGCGGTTCAGATAGCCCCAACCCTATTGGTGTTCTAGAAAACTTTAACACTTTGTTTCCCCCATCAGGCTTAAGTGAATGGTTCTCAAACTGTGGTCCATATACCCCTGGGGCAGTGGTGGGTTCCAGGCAGTACGTCCCGGTATGGGCATACCAGTGGCTGCTGGGAGCAGCAGCCACCGTACCGGAACGGTGATTTGGAGGGCCCACTCGCCTGAATTCCTTACCTGTATTTAAGCCAACTGGGCCATTTGTGTATGCAGGCGTGGCGTATGGTGCCTGTGTGATGCTCTGCCGAGCAGCTGGAGCATCGCAAGGCGTTAGGTGTGCATGCATGCGCAGTGCACGTGGTGGACGCCCAGCCCCATCACAGCGTACCAGTTGCGATGGGATCCGGAACCCAGCACTGCCCTGGGAGACTGCAATGTCATCACAGGGGGTTCATGAAGGGTTGAAGAAATGTTATGATTTAAATCTTGAGTTGTTTTGTTTGGCCATGGCCCTTGGCCACAATAGGCCTTTAAAGGGGTTCGCAGTGAAGAAAAGGTTGAGAACCATTAGGCTGTTAGTTAAGCAAAGCTCCAAGGTTGTCCGATGAAGATTTCTTTGAGGTTCTCAGCTGCATGGCTTTAATTTTATGATTGTAGCTTTGATTTGGATTGCTGTAAATAGAAGCAATCACACCGTATATACTCTCTTGGATAGGTCGAGAATTTTAGGTTCCAAAATACTCCCCCAAAATGGGGTTCAGCTTATCTGTGGACCAGAACTCAAGATATTTTGAAAGCCTAAAGGTAAAGGTAAAGGTCAGGGGTGGGTTCCGGCTTCTTCTGCTGCCGGTTCGCTCAGGGACACACTTCGGGCATTGACACGTGTTTTATGCGCACTATGCGTGCATATGCAGTAGTAAAAAAAATTGCTTCTTTGCATGCACAGAAGCAAATAACAAATAGCAAATAGCAAATAACAAGTTGTTGTTGCCTACGGTGCTACCGATAGAACCAGTTTGGGGACATGGCCAGCCGAGTTACTACCTACTCGGCCAAACTGGTCCTAACCAGTAGGAGCCCACCTCTGGTCAAAGTTCCCCTCACACATATGTGCTAGTTGTTCATGGCTCTAGGGGGGGTGCTCATCTCCATTTCAAAGCCGAAGAGCCAGCGCTGTTCGAAGACGTCTCCGTGGTCATGTGGCCAGCATGACTAAACAGTGAAGGTGCGCAGAACGCTGTTACCTTCCCACCAAAGGTGGTTTCTATTTTTTCTACTTGCATTTTTACATGCTTTCGAACTTCTAGGTTCGTAGAAGCTGGGACAAGTAACAGGAGCTCACTCCATTATGCGGCGCTAGGGATTCGAACCACTGAACTGCCAACCTTTTTGATCAAGAAGCTCAGCATCTTAGCCACTGAACCACCTTGTCCCTTTTAAAGCCTATCCCAGTCCTAAAAATCAGACATTTTTTTATAAATGATGGTGTGACAGTTTTCAGTTTTCCACCTGTTGCAGCAGCTAAATTTGAGTGTTGGCTTATCTGCAGGTGACACATTTTTCATGGTATTGTGGTTGAAATGTTGAAGGTTGGCTTATCCATGGATGGGTTTATCCTCGATTATATATGGTAAATCTACTATAAATATGTAACAGATTTGGTCATCCACTGACATAGAAAAGCAGTGACTTTAATTCAGTCGCTGAATGACAACAGTTTACTTGGATGTTGAAGTGACTACAAATATATACTGATGCACAAACTTGTAGCAACAGATTCCATCACAAAATTGATTTAGATCATGCTTCTTCTTTTTTACTGTCTAAGAGGGAATGTGTTGGAGTGACTCGGTGTGTTGGCACTAACAGACAGGTGTTAGAGATGATAGAAGATTTGGCTGGAGGAATTCAATAAATTTTAATGCCATTCTCATTTTTAAAAAAGTGTGAAAATCAAAATCAAAATAAAATCATAATTTTGCCTAGATGCAGTGATCCTTCTTCAACTTCCCAGTGTTTCTTCTACATATCATTATAGATGTAAGGTCAATGCTCACTTCTTACAAAGCTAACATATTTTTCTTGAGGTATAGTAGCTAATCTGCTTTTAGGTACTTAAATGTTGCAGTGTAGGAGTAGATTATTTGGGGGGGGGGGGTCTGTTTACTTCATTAGTATTAGACCAGGATTAAAAGAGCCACGGTGGTGTAGTGGTTAGAATGCAGTACTGCAGGCTATTTCTGCTGATTGCCGGCTCCCTTCAATTTGACAGTTCAAATCTCATCAGGCTCAAAGTTGACTCAGCCTTCCATCTTTCCGAGGTGGGTAAAATAAGGACCCAAATGGTTGGGGGCAATAGGCTGACACTATAAACCGCTTAGAGAAGGCTGTAAAACATTGTTTTTAACTTGATTTCAAATTTTATCATTTAAGCTGTGTCTCTTTTTATATAATTGTATGTTTTTAATCTCGTTTCGTTTTATTGGATTTATTGGATTTCTGTAAACCATCAGATTAATCTGTAAACCATCAGATTAAAAACATACAACCATCACCTACATAGTGAGATGGACAGTGTATACATTTCTATCTGTCAATCAATTAATCATATGCATATCTATACCAGAGGTAGGTTGCTGCCGGATTGGCCCAGATTGGCCGACCTGGTAGTAGCGATGGTGGGAGGCTCTGCCCACCTGCCCAGATACTTCTGCGCATGCGGGCATATACACACACGTGAGCGCACCCAAATTGGTAGTAAAAAAATTGGCAACCCACCTCTGATCTACACACAATACACTCAAATAGGTGCTCTTTTTAACTTGGGGTGAAACTCAGAAGACTTTATTTTTCCTGTTTTGATTTTAGTGACAGGCACAAACAACCAGGTCCACACATAAATAGCCTAAGTCATCAATTTAACTGACCTCTATCTATATTACAAGTATCTCTCCAGGCTGCCTGCCTTCCCCAAATAAAACAAACAAAATGTTAAAAAGTTGTAATATTCATTTAATTATTATTCTGTATATACAGAATGCGGAATAACAGAGTTGGAAGGGACCTTGGAGGTCTTCTAGTCCAATCCCCTGCCTAGGAAACCTGACACTACTTTAGACAAATGGCTATCCAACCTCTTCTTAAAAACTTCCAGGGTTAGCGCATTCACAATTTCTGGAGGCAAGTTGTTCCACTGATTAATTGTTCTAACTCTCAGGAAATTTTATCTAACCAAAATATCTTTACAAACTCCACTTTTGAGCACCTTTAATGTCTCCAAATTGAAAGCTGAAAAATTTGACACATGGGAACAGGCTTATGTCTCTTGTGGCTGCATGAGAACTCAAGGCTAAGTCTCCACTTGACCACTCCTTCCAGCCTGGCTGGAGGTTTCCCAACAGGTACCAAGCAATTGTTTGGCAGGTTGGAAGAAACATTATTAGCCTGTCAGTGGATCACTAGTTTGAGTGCATGAAAGTGAAGTCTCAGTCTCTTCCCCCATTATTCTGATCAGGATTTATTGTAGCCAATAGTGATGGAAAACAATGATCTCAACTACACCAGAATTATTGGGGTTGGGTAATTAAAACCTCTCTTCCAAAGAGCTTGGGGTTGTTGGTTTTTTAATGTACTATCCAGGAACAACCTCGGAAGAAAATAACCCATTTCCTCAGCTTTGCAGACCATCTATAAAAGAGTTGTGAAACTCGCGGCCCGCAGTCCAAATGTGTCATGTGCAGGCTCCGCCCCGCCCCCCAGTTTAGTGAAGGGGGGAAAAGTCCCAATATGTCATGTGACACTGCTGTGACGCCACGGGTTTGACTGCCCTGATCTATAACATTCTGGAAAACAGATATATACAACTAGCAAGCAGACCTCTTATCAAGGAGACTTGTGAATTTTGGTCCAATTCTTGCGGTGCTGAATTAAATGACTGTGGATCAATATTGGTGTGATAATAATCCACTGTTTGGTATGTTTTGTTATTGCTTTTTACATCTTTTATTGACGCTGCAATGGATACCGTGTTGTATAATAATGTTACTGACATGCTCTCTGGTAACCTGTAAAGATGCAAAGGGATGAACTGAAAACCGGAGCATCTGCCAGTTCTAAAAATTAAATTTGGTGTTTTTTTTTTAAGTTTAAACCCAACTCAGGCACAGTGGCATGCAGGGCGAAAAGGAGGGATTGGAGAATTTCCACTCATTTCTAATGTAGAAGTTATGTATTTACCCATCTTGTATATTACCTTTTTGAGAAAGCAACATTCTATGGAGAGTTTAAAAAGAATGAAATAATGAAAGTTAAGAAATTAAGGCACGTTTTAGCTAACAATTCATTTTATGTTTCCTCTGAGATATCAACATGTCATTTCCATATTACAAAGTGAGCAGAACATACTTTTATACACAACTAATGTTACTACTCCCCCCCCCTCTCTCTCACACACACACAGATGTTAACTTATTCTCAGAATCCTTATGGTGATATCAACCATATTTGACTTAGTAAATATTGAATTGATATCTAAACATAATAATTATACCAAGAATTAATTCATTGAGGACTCTGTGATTTATACTGATCATGATTAACGCATGGTCTATTGCTTCTATTGGGTCTGCTGCTCTAAATCTGGATGCATTCCAATAATTTAGAAGAAAAGAATATAAGAACAACTGTGCCAGATCATGCCTTACTATACCATGTAACATCTTCCTTTGCCGCTGGTTTGCTTCCCAGTGGTACTCAATCTGCTGGTTATTACCCATAAAGACCTATATGCTAGTACTAGTTTTTTGAGTGGCGGGCGAGGCAAGCGTGGTGCAGATGGGCGGGGGGAGGGGGGATGGGTGGGTCCCTTCAATGAAACAGTGCCATCTTTTGGATTCAAAAACCATGCCTTTTCTGTTGCATTGCTTGCCCTCTGGAATGAAGTTTCTTCTGAAATCTAGATAGTTTCTACCAGGGGTGGGTTCTGGCAATCACTATTGCCGGTTTGCTCGTGTGCACCGTGCACGCATGTGCAATGTGATTAAAATTGTTCTGTGCATGCACAAACCAAAAAACAATATGGCGGTGCCTACAGCGCAGCCTGGAGAACCGTTTGGGGGCGTGGCAGGCCTGGGTTTGAACTGGTAGGAACTCACCATTTGTTTCTATCTTGACAGCATTGTGGACTAGGATCTTTAAGGCCCTCTACAATGAATTTGGATATTTGAAGCCCCTGTATTTCTTCTATGCATTGACTAGATTCATCACATATTTAATGTTTCATTTAGATTGTTATTTTTTATATTGTCTTTCATTGTGAAGCACTGAGACTCAGTCTGGAGTTGGGTAGTACCCAAATTTAACAAGTAAATAAATCTTAGATTAGCATTTTATATGTCTCAATAGCCAATCAGATATCTCCGTTGTTTTTTTTCTCAGAATACAAATTACAAAAATTGACAAAATATCTAATTACACTAGGGGAAAAAAACATTTAAATAAACCAATCAGTAAAATTTTTGAAATCCAACTCTTTTACAAACAGTATTGAGATCCTAAGGAGAACCTAAGGATATTAAGGGATATTTTTCTCAATTACTCTCATAAATACCATGTTTCCCCCAAAATAAGACAGGGTCTTATTTTCTTTTGACCCACGAAATAAGCACTTGGCCTTACTTTTGGGGAGGTCTTATTATTTTTGAGGTGCAGGAGGCAGAGAGTGTGGTCACCTCATGGCTGCTGCTGTGTTGCAATATTTTCATGGAGGACTTATTTTCAGGAGAAGGCTTATTTTAGCGCATGTGCTCAAAAGCCCAATTGGGCTTATTATTCCGGGAGGTCTAATTTTCAGGGAAACAGGGTAGAACACTTTCCAAAATACTGTAGCATCTTATAAAATTTGTATTTCATGCAAGAAACAGAGGTATATTTTCCTTATACCACTTTTCCTTGCAGAGGAAGGAATCTAGAGGAAATGTTTGACTCCCAAGATTAATAGCCCTTGATGGATCTCCATAAATCCAATTAATACATCCAGTTATTTAATGCTAAGTTAGTCTCCCGAAATGCTTTTAGGTGCCGTAAATTTGAGTTGATATTCCTTGGATAGCATCCCTTTAAAAGTTCGCTTTTTTCTTAGTTAAAAGTAATCAAATTTTCTGGGTATTTAGAGCCCATGTAAGAAGATCAAATCATGTGGTCCCGTCTCTAAGTATTTCTTTCTCTTCTTGCAAGGAGGCCAACTCTAAATGAGTGGGTCGTTTCAGAGAAAAAGCTTGAAAGACTGTCATATCCATGTTATCATATATTCATTTCATTTTGCTCTCTCAGACTCACAATGGAACTCCTGCATAGTGTAATTTCCAAGTAGCTCCTTCTGCTTTTTTGCAATTCTAATTCCAGCCTGCTCATTGTATTACAAAATCCTTGAAGAACTAGGATATTGCATGAAGGACTTTTTAAATTCAAATGTCAGGGATCATTAATCATTTTTGTTGTTATATCTGAAACATACAGTGTCTACAGAGGAAGGAAAATGCAGGACAGAAATCAACCTAGAGATTAATTTTTCATTTCCGTTATTCTGCCATAAAACAAAGACACCTCACCAATTAAAAGAGAGACAAAATTAGTCACTCTTTTATACATTTTTACTGCTGCTATCATAGTATCTTTCTCAAAGTGTCATTGAAATTAACACTTATTAAAATTTGCTCTCCTTCGCCACTTAAAACTGATGTTTCAACAAACGCATTTCTTTTCAAGAAAGACATCTTTGTGTTTTTATTAGCACTAAAATCACCAAGGAAATCGCTCAAAAGCCTTTGAAAATAATAAAAAAAAACCATGCAAAAGCTTGCTTAGCTAAATTTGTAAAGAATTTTTCAAAAGAACGCTTATCTTGCTTAGCATTAGATACCTAAGTTTCTCCCCTCTTTTTCCAAAATAAAAACAGATTTGATTTTGAGCTGTTATATGTTAAGTAATTTATACATGAAAGAATAGTGTTGAAGTATTATTTCAGGCTTTTTTTATTAGTGATAATAATGCAGACCATGGAATGACTTCTTCAGTGATAGATACAGGTTGTATTTCAAAAAGCAATTGCTGGAGGAAATGTCCTTCTGGGTTCCAAGTGGAGAGAAAGACACTGGAAACAATGGTGGCTGTTTGGAAAGATGGTTTTAATGGTGGACAGGATTACATGGCTTGAGGTCCCGGGGGGGGCGGGGAGGGGGAGGATCACATTCCTTGAAGATCTTGAAGAAAAAGGTAAGAGATGCTGAGAGTGCCGTGGTTTTATGCGCTTTCTGGGCACCACCCCAGAGCTTCCCTTTCTGTGCAAGAAATGCACTCTGATTGGTGGTCAGACTCCCAGGAGGTGGGGGTCTTAGCTAATTTTGTAGGCTGTCTGTCTTTTGAGTCCCAAGCTTTGTTGAGCTGCTGCTGGATGATGATGATGTAATGAAAGGGCTTTGGGATTCCTATTATGGCTGTCTGAAGTAGGTAGATCTTTGTTATGTAGAATAGATTGGCTCAGGCCTTAATGGCCCATTAACAAAGGTGGGAGGGGGGGCAGGAAGCTGCAGGGAGCTGCTTTGTCTTTAAAACATGTTTCTCCTTTTCTCATCCCGGGAAATACAATACAATACAATACAATACAATACAATACAATACAATACAATACAATACAATACAGTACAATAGTAGAGTTGGAAGGGACCTTGGAGGTCTTCTAGTCCAACCCCCTGCCTAGGCAGGAAACCCTATACCATTTCAGGCAAATGGCTATCCAACATCTTCTTAAAGACTTCCAGTGTTGGGGCATTCACTGCCTTGGACAATAGCTTGACTGCCTCTTCTTTGTGGCAACCCCTGAGATATTGGAACACTGCTATCATGTCTCCCCTAGTCCTTCTTTCTATTAAGCTAGACATACCTAATTCCTGCAACCAATATTTTGCCTCTTTAATATTTCCTAAAATATTTCATTTTTCTAAGAGAGAGGTAGGTGCTAACTTCCCACACATTGCTTTGGAAGTATTATGCCAAAACCTTCTCTTTTTCATTTTTCCCCTCTTTGGGGGAGAAAATCCCTTGTCGTGTTATGTTTGTTGATTGTTTTTAACATCATTTGTGAAAATAGTTACTGTAACCAGGATACATGGCTTTTTGTGGTGTAGGAACTCAGCAATTTTGCCTTAATAAACAATAAAATAAAACATGGCTTGGGGTAAAGATGCTAATTCTGTCACTTCTTGCAAGTACTAGCTACTTTAATATTATATTTCTCCCCTCTGAACTGTTAGAAGACCTATAGATTGTGAAGCTTGATTAGTATTTTTCAGCTATTGTAGAAGAGATCCATCAAATTCAACAGTTACTCAGAACATCTGAAGAAACTTACAATACCGTATCAGTGAATACAAGTAGTCCTCAACTTACAACCACAGCGAGGGAGTTGTTAAGTGAGTTTTGCCCCATTTTATGATCTCTCTTGCCACAGTTGTTAAGTGAATCACTGCAGTTGTTAAGTTAGTCACTTGTTGCTAAGTGAAACTGGCTTCCCCATTGACTTTGCTTGTCAGAAGATAGACAAAACATGATCACATGACCCCAGGGCACTGCAACTGTCATAAGTATGAGTCAGTTGCCGTGCAGGTACACATGACCATGGAGATGCTGCCATTGTTCCTAAGTGTGAAAAACGGTCATAAATCACTTCTTTTAGTGTCTTTGTAACTTCAAATGGTCACTGAACAAACTGTAATATAGAAAGTTAGCACACACGCCTCTCCTAGAAGAATGAAGCATTTTGAGAAATATTTAAAAAGCAGGATAAAATATTTCCCATAAAAGAGAAATAAAAAAAATCCTAAGGGAGACAAACTCAGAGCTCTAACTCCCTGCCCCCAGCAGATACTTGGTGCCCATTAAGAAAGACTGGCCCAGCCTATCTACAAGACAAAAGACCTCCAGCTCCAGGGTGATGGGATTAAGACATGACCCTTCAGGATATAATAGGATTAACCCATCTAGCAGCAGAGCTCACCATATGGCACCATCTCCTAAGGACATTGCATCAGCCAAGCTTCAACCAAACCTGGAAGCTCAGACAACCTAAGGTATGACCAAGGGTGGGGCTTCAAAAATTTCAGCAATGGGTTCTCTGCCCGGTTGCTGGGTGGGCGTGGCCATGGTGGGCATGGCCTAGTTGGCCTCCTGCAACACAGCAGGGGGACATTTCTGCCTTCTCCAGGTGCCAGAGGCTTCCCCAGGCTCCGGAGGCCCTTCGGGATCCAGAAACAGACCCGTTTCTGGCCTTCCAGAACTTCTGGGAAGCCTGTTTTTCCCCCTCCCTGAGCCTCCACGTGGGCCCTGCACTTACCTCACATCCAAAACTGGCTGTGTGGTGACTCCTGGGAAGGGAGGGGTGGGCGGGGCCAGCCAGGGATGGGATTTGGAGGTTCTCAGAACTGGCCATAATGTTAGCTACGGGTTCTCCTGAACCTGGGCGAACCCGTAGCAGCCCACCTGGGTATGATCCCTACATAGCCTCTTGGGAGTCTGACAGCAGCCAATAGAATACATGTTCTTGCACAGGAACAGGAAGCTCAAGTTCAAAGCTTGAGAAGGTATAAAAAGCCCCTCACCTTCAACTCTATGTGGTCAGCTGCACCAAGACCATGTGCTTGGTGGTTCTGTCCACCATTAAACCCTCTTTCCAATCAGCCTCCATGTTTCCAGTGTCCTTCTCCTAGCTGGAAACTGAACCAGATGGATATTTCTTCCAACAGTAGTAAATTGAAGACTACCTGTATTCAAATCTTAAATTTGAATGTTTGTCAAAATTCTCAGAGGCATGCGAATACATTTGCCCACCTGCTACCTGCTTTAAGTCTGATTTGAAACTGGTATGGATTCTATAAGGAAGTAACATTTCTTACCCTATTACCAAACCAATATGTTGGATTTCAAATGGGGAAATTGTCATTCAGTCATGCAGAAATCATAGTAGCAGTCAACAGTTCAGAGATCCTAAAATTTCCAGAATGTTCTATTTAACTGTTTGGAGCTGCATGCAAGATACAAATGATGCATTTATGTCAAGCAAAGCTGAATATGCAGGTCAGTCTTGCTAATGTTAACGATGGTAAGAAGAACTTCAAAAAGATTATAAAGTCATTTAATAGGATTAGGTCCGTGCCCCCCCCCCCCCAGGGAGAATATAATTCAGGAAAGGGCATTAAAAACAGTATGAAGAAGTTTCATCATTTTATTATTTTATTTTATGTTATTATCTTTACTTTATACAATACAATACAATACAATACAATAGTAGAGTTGGAAGGGACCTTGGAGGTCTTCTAGTTCAACCCCCTGCCTAGGCAGGAAACCCTATACCATTCCAGACAAATGGCTATCCAACATCTTCTTAAAGACTTCCAGTGTTGGGGCATTCACAACTTCTGGAGGCAAGCTGTTCCACTGATTAATTGTTCTAACTGTCAGGAAATTTCTCCTCAGTTCTAAGTTGCTTATCTCCTTGATTAGTTTCCACCCATTGCTTCTTGTTCTACCCTCAGGTGCCTTGGAGAATAGCTTGACTCCCTCTTCTTTGTGGCAACCCCTGAGATATTGGAACAATGCTATCATGTCTCCCCTAGTCCTTCTTTCTCTTAAGCTAGACTTTATTCTTACTTTACTTTATTTTTATTTTTCCACACTGATTAATATAGTCCCTATTGTTCCTACCATTCACTTTAAAACATTTTTTTAAAAAATTGTTATGCAGATCACTCACAGCGACCTGGTTCTTTTCATGAACACTCTAACAGCAAAAGAATCACATTGTATGGCTTTAATTGCCATGCTCTAAGCAATGTAAAAAACCAACTAAAATGAAGATTTTGATTTTTTTTTTTTTAAAAAAAAAAAGCTGTATGAAAGGGAGAGAGAAACTGCACATTATTCCCATCTTTATAGATGGAAATGATTTGAATAGCTCTTATGCAAATGGTGCTGGCAGAATAACAATATGCGAAGCCTTCCACACAACTTAGCCCGACTTGCATATTCTTGCTTCGATTGTTCTTCAGAACACATAATTTAGTGGGATACACTACTGCACTGGTTACAAAGGAAATGTCCGCGGATAACCTAATGGATTTTAAAATTGTTTCTCCAACAATGATAAGATCTCACCTGTTGCACGGGGAATTTGGGAGACTTTAGAAAACTGATTTTTTTATACAGTAGTCTTTTCTACATATCATGCCTATGTGACTAGTCATTTATATTTCTTCAACAAAAGCAGTGAGTGATTGTAACTCATCTTGGAGTGTCAGAAAAGAGATAGTCAGAAAATCATGTTCAGAACTGAAGGCATCAAGAGCTACACTGGGCTGTATGTAGCAATTAAAATGATTGAATGCCACCAGAGAGACTGAACCACAAAACCACTGCAGCAGTGGGAACTTACTGGATATGTCCACAGTACAGTCAAGTCTTCTCAGCCCAATGCACTGGGAGTGCTGCTATTTTGGAGCCATAGTTAAGGACTCTTTCTCCTTCTCTCTCCTTCTCTCTCTCTTTCCCTAATTAGATCTATTTAGATCTAGGATCTATTATCTATCTAATTTGATTGGAAGCATAGCACTAGCAATAGCACTTGGACTTATATACCGCTTTGTAGTGCTTTACAGCCCTCTCTAAGCTGTTTACAGAGTCAGCATATTGCCCCCAACAATCTGGGTCCTCATTTTACCAATCTCAGAAGGATGAAAGGCTGAGTCAACCTTGAGTATGGTGGGATTTGAACTGCCAAATTGCAGGCAGCTGGGAGTCAGCAGAAGTAGCCTGCAGTACTGCACTCGAACCACTGTGCCACCAAGGCTCTATATAAATATTTTAAATAAATCAATAATATCTACCTGTCTATCTAGCTGCAGCCTCTCTCTCTCTCTCTCTCTCTCTCTCTCTCTCTCTCCCTCCCTCCCTCCCTCCCTCTCTCATTCTCCATCCATGTCCATCCATCCATCCATCCATCCATCCATCTAAGATAATCATCTATCTATCCATCCACCATCCATCCATTCATCCCTCCCTCCCACAGAGTGTGACTACAAATAATAAAATTCAACTATGAAAGTATTCTACAATTAAAAACTGCAATTTAATGTTTGTCATTACTAGTGACAAAATAGAAGAGAAAAAAATCCACTAATTCCCCTCTTCCTTGACAAAACCAGTTGCCTGTGCCTATTGACTCAATGTGTCAGGCAACCTGTTTTGAAGACTCTCCAAGAGCGATGTCAAGGATGGGACCAGTCTCGTAGAGGCCCTATAGGCATTCTTAGAAAACAAAATGGTGGATTGTCTCCCCTTAGTGATTTCTTTGTAAGTGTATTTACTTGCTCATAAAAACATAAAGGTATGCAAGGATTGTGATGAGTATCTTGATGTCTGCCTTTCAAGGTAAACTGGATTAAAGTCACTACTAGTTATAGTAGTCAGTTATAGTAAAAGAATATTGCCACTCTGAATGTGTTTGCCCCCTCCCTCCCTTTATTTCATGACAACTAGGGAAGGTTTTGTCTGAGATGCTTTCTCAGTTTTACAGTTTTATCCTCAACTCAGATTTCTTTTATCTGATCGTTGCCTTCATAGCAGCTCTTCCTTCTCTTCCTCAGTTACTTATTCCTCCCATTATATGAACTATGGTGGCGCAGTGGTTAGAATACAGTACTGCAGGCTACTTCTGCTGACTGCCAACTGCCAGCAGTTTGGCAGTTTGATTGTCACCAGCTCAAGGTTGACTCAGCCTTCCATCCTTCTGAGGTTGGTAAAATAATGACCCAGATTGTTGGGGGCAATATGCTGACTCTGTAAATCACTTAGAAAAGGCTGTAGAGCACTGTGAAGTGGTATATAAGTCTAAGTGCTATTGCTATATCATCTCCCCATCAATCTCAGCTCCCCCTCTCTTGCTGTCGTGGAAATCCAAATCTAAGAACAAAGAGCAGTTATGTTGCTCTCTCTTCTGCCAGCAACTTCCCAAACTCACACATGTCCCACAGTGCGGCTATATCCTGAGGTGACTTCTTTCTGTTCTTCAAAGTTATTCCTTCTTCTCACTACACCTGGAGGCAAAAGGAGGCATGGGAGATGGGGGAAAACCTCACTAGTTTTATTTTCTAATAAATGAGTGTGGCAGGTCATCAGTTAGGAGCAATTTTGAGTATGCCTATGATGTGTTCTCAAAACAGCAAAGGATTGTGTTATTGTTTTGTTTTAAGACTTCCAGGCTTCTGTGCAGGCTTTCTCAGTAGCAGTTCTCATTTTATGTAATACCTTTCCCTCAGAAAATGAACTCTGAACAAGGCACTGTGAAATGGTGTCAGCCATGCCCTCCTCCCTAAGCATGCCAAAGCGGTGATTAGATTAGATTAGATTAGATTAGATTAGATTAGATTAGATTAGATTAGATTTCAACATGCCTGGGTTGTTTATTACCACCTTTTAAGAATATTATTTAAATTGATCAGTATGAGTTTTTTTTACTTTTTCATCATTGATGCTGGAGTTCGTTTAATCTTTTGGGGACTGTGGTAGGTTATCAATATTCTAGTTTAGCAATAAGTCTAAGACAAGGATATAGAGAAATTGGGCTTTTTAAAAGGTAAGTATTTGAATTTCTACGTAGGCTAGACATTTCTCCAGATCCCTTTTATGCAGGGTAGGAACTATGGTTGGGTTAATGTCAGGCTCAAAAAATCAAGAGCAGCACATGGAGATACTTCTGAGAAGTTCCTTTATTGTTGCTCACCTAGTAACAGAAGCTTACCAGACTAAAGCAATTATCTGCAATAACTATAGATATACTCTTAATACCACTTTATAATGCCTTGGTAAAACCACACTTGTAATACTGCATCCAGTTTTGGCCCCGATGATGTAAAAAAGAAGTTGAGACTCTAGAAAGAGTGCAGAGAAGAGCAACAAAGATGATTGTGGGACGGGAGGCTAAAACATATGAAGAACGGTTGCAGGAACTGGGTAAGTCTAGTTTAATGAAAAGACGAGTTAGGGGTGACATGATAGCAGCGTTCCAATATCTCAGGGGTTGCCACAAAGAAAAGTCAACCTATTCTCTAAAGCACCTGTGGACAGGACAAGAAGCAATGAAAACTAATCAAGGAGAGAAGCAACCTAGAACTAAGGGGAAATTTCTTGATAATTAGAACAATTAATCAGTGAGACAGCTTATAGAAGTTCTGTAATGTGGGTGTTCCATTACTGCAAGTTTTTAAGAAGAGACTGGACAATCATTTGTCTGAAATGCTATATGGTTTTCTGCCTGAGTGGGGAGTTGGACTAGAAGACCTCCAAGGTCCCTTCCAACTCTGTTATTTTGTTGTTCTGTTACTCTGTGGGTTGCTAGGGAGGGCCCTCCTCCTGGCTAACAGACATTTCAAGCTCCGATGTCTTTTTGCCCTCTGGGAAAGAGTGCCTACCTCCTGCAACTCCTTACTACATTCCACCAGAGCTAACTTAAGACTTGAATTTGTGGAAGTGCATTGTTTCCTTATTAACACATTTAATGCCACATGAATTAATTGGTCATTTAATAATCTGCTTAATCACATTCTTTGAGACCTCAGATACTTAATTCTAAGTGGGCCTCTTCTGACTTGTGGGATCAGGCCAGGAAATAGGTGGAGCTCTTGCTACCAATAATGAGACCTATGGCATATGGCTCAGTTCAATATTATGCAGAAATATGAAAACATAACTTTAATGCCGGGGAGGGGGGAACAGCAATTAATTTCCTTCCAAAGAAGATAAGTATTAGATTACAGATATTAATATTACTTTGTGTAGCAGAATTCCAGAGTTAATTTAGTTATAAAGCACAGGCCTTTATTTCTAATATTCTTCAGACGTGACATGCAGGGTGATTAAATTACAGATGCCGATGTGAATTGGCTTTGGCAGATATAGGTTATCAGTCTAAAGTCAAAATACACGGAAGATCTCTGGCATGAAGTAGCATCTGCCTTCATATGACTTATATGAAGCTCTAATTCTTCCATTGTGATTATTGTTTGTCACCTCAGGATCACAAAAACGTTAGAGGTGTAATGAGCCCACTAGAACCAGAATGGGCTTTCCACATGGTTCCTCTTGACTTCAGAAAGGATCCAAGCCCCAGTTCACTGTTCCCTCCAGGTCCTATCCCCTGGGTTATCAGCAGCCAATTCATTTTTAAAATGAATTAGAGTATTTTTGCACCTCTTCCCACATTGTCTTCCTGACCTGAACAAGGCACTCTAAGACGGCGTCAGGCAATTACTGTGGCTACCATGTTGTGCCTTCATATGAGCACTGATGATTTCCTGGTGGCAAAATATCGGGAATGAAAAGCAGGAAGACTATAGTCTTCTATGATGCTATTTCAACTGGTAGGCATCCCACCTCAAGCTGAATCTTCTTGAAGCATCTGTGATCCACAGATGTGATCCACTTTGTCCTATCAGGTGTTCCCCAAAGATGTTTGCACACTAAATAAGCCCATCTGCTTGAATTATTATCAGTTTTGGATTACCTAAGGACAAGAATGGGCCTGTAGCAGCCTACTCAATATGTTCATTCCACATATGTGAATGTTTTTATGTTCAAGGATGGATCCATATAATAGTAGCTGTCAAGGGCAGGAAATAAGAAGTCCAGGCAGTTCAAATGAATATAGGTTTAATGTATGCTAATGCTCTCTATAAGAATCTGAACTACTAACAGTCAAAGTACTTGGAGTAGAAGACCTCCAAGGTCCCTTCCAACTCTGTTATTCTATTCTATTCTATTCTATTCTACTCTACTCTACTCTACTCTATTCTATTCTATTCTATTGGCAGTAGATAAGAATCAATGGAATTCAAGGTGGGCTGGACTTGGACCTCTGCCTTTGGTGGACATGAAGGAGACTGATGATGTATTTGTCCATTCCCCCAGGCTCAGCCTGGTCATTTCCTGTATCAGCATTATTTGTGTCATACTTAATCCACTTGCTAAACAGAATATCATGGAATACTGTCAAGCCCTTTGATGGTTAGCACTAATTAAAATATAACACCAAACTTTAAAAATAGAAAATAAATTAACTGAAAAACAACAATAATAGCACCAAGAATTAAAGATAAGAAACCTTCACTTATAGTAACTCCTCTGTATCTGGTACTTCAGATGCATGTTTACTTTTATCCTGGAAAGTAAGCCTTTTCTTCTATAAATAAATCAAAACTTTCTGACTTGGGAAACTGGGTTTCAAAAGCAGACCATCATTTGATCAACAGCAGCTTGCTGTGTGGTCTACCTTGCTTTTTTCTCTGACTTGGACCTTTTCTTAGTTAGTTGGTTTGATCAGTTAGACTTCACTACCTCTCAGGTTTCTGTTCAATAGGATCTGCAGACTTCAGTAAGGCTGAAATCACAGAATTAGGGAGCATTTAGGCTCTTGACTTTATTCCCCTCCATCTACCCACACCCTTGTTCAGTATAGGAATCTAAATAAAACTTTCCTAACCAATAATTGTCCAGACTCTGCTTGACTGCATCCAGCAAACTTCTTCCACAGTAATTGATTCTGCTATCCAGGGAGTCTGTTAGAATTTTTTTTTTCTAATATTGAACTTGATTTGTCTTCCTGTAGTTTAAGTTCATTATTCCATGCAGCTGCTGAGATCTCTTCTCTGTGGGGGCCCATTGACAGCCTCTGGAAGATACTGTTTTGAATCCCGATTACTGTCATAGTAAGGGAGGAGAAACAAAGTCCTCCATATACTACTGTATTTTCCCTGTGGTCAGTTGTATCATACTGGAGCAAGAGGGATATAACAATTCAGCCAGGAACAACGACACAAGAAGACTTATCTCGAGACTCACTAAGGACATTGTGCCTATAAGGTTCCCAAAATCTGGAATTCATGCTGATCCTTGGATCTGAATGCCTCTTTATTCCTCTAATAAGCAGTGTCCACTGAATGCAATTATATGTACTTCTGAGCTAACAGATGTGGACTGTATTGATGATAATTTTGATGCCATTCTGGGGTGTTTTTTTTAAAAAAAAAGATGCTTCATAACCGGATCTGAGTCATCCTCCAAAATTTCCATTTGCTAAGATGTCTACATTCCAAGTTGCAATGCATGGCTGTGAAAGTTGGACTATAAGAAAGGCTGAGTGCCAAAGAATTGAGACCTTTGAACTATGGTGCTGGGGAAGATTCCTGCGAGTCCCTTGGACTGCAAGGCAATCAAACCGGTCAGTCCTAGAGGAGATCAGCCCTGACTGCCCTTTAGAAGGCCAGATCCTGAAGATGAAACTCAAGTACTTTGGCCACCTAATGAGAAGAAAGGAGTCACTGGAGAAGAACCTAATGCTGGGAAAGATTGAGGGCAAAAGAAGAAGGGGATGACAGAGAATGAGGTATCTGGACGGAGTCACTGAAGCAGTCGGCATGAGCATAAATGGACTGTGGGATGGTAGAGGACAGGAAGGTCTGGAGGAAGGTTATCAATGGGGTCACGATGGATCTGACACAACTTCATAACTAACAATAAAGACGTCTAAATTGCACCAAGAGCACTATAGATCTCTATAGGAGATCTGATATTAATGTTGCTTATTGTGTGCTAGCTAAAGCTTTAAATCCACAGTTTAGTAATTAAGGACATTTGCTAGGCAGCAGGTGAGAATAAATGTGGAATCTACAAGATCAGGGAAACAAAGCCAAATAACCTTCCAACAAGCTACTCTGGAAGACAGAGAACATGAGTGATGGAGCTTGGACAGAAACCAGAACACAAGGGACCTAATCAAGGATTAAAAGATGGAGAGCAGAGAGAACACAGGCAAACCAGACTGTCAGACTTCAGGCAAGGCTGAAGCAGACCACATGGGAACAGCAAGACAAAGCACTGAGCAGGGAAACATGGCTGGAAAAATAATGATTCCAGAGTTGATACGTTAAGAATCCCTAATTTCTAAAGTTGTGCCAGGGTTCCTCTTCCTATACCTGATGCATGTTTTGCCTAAGAACTTTTTAAAAATTGGTTTTAAAAAACCATGTTTTGTACAAGCACAAATATGCTATAATCAAAGGATTCCAACTTAGTGTGTAGCATCATAACTACCCCACCTTTGTAGAAGCTTTACAGAAAAGGGAGAGAGAAGAATGTATTGTTGTGAAAACACCTACACAGAGTTCTCATTGGCTCCCAACTAGACCATGAAGAACTTACTTTTACATTTCAATTTGCCTTTTCCTTCTTCCTTCCTTTTTATTTTCACGTGCGCTTTCTTTTTTGTTTTTTAAACATTTGCCTGTTTAATAATTTGTTTTATTGAATTGCCTTGTGTTCTACCCAGTTAATTCTAGATTGTAGGCAGTTTGCAATCAGAAGCATGATAAAGGTACGCAATGGCTCAGTGGCTAAGACGCTGAGCTTGTCGATCAGAAAGGTTGGCAATTCGGCGATTCGAATTCCTAGCGCTGCGTAACCGAGTGAGCTCCCGTTACTTGTCCCAACTTCTGCCAACCTAGCAGTTCGAAAGCATGCAAAAATGCAAGTAGAAAAATAGGAACCACCTTTGGTGGGTAGGTAACAGCATTCCATGCGCCTTTGGCATTGAGTCATATCAGCCATATGACCACGGAGAGATCTTTAGACAGCGCTGGCTCTTCTGCTTTGAAACGGAGATGAGCACCGCCCCCTAGAGTCAGGAATGACTAGCACATATGTGCGAGGGGAACCTTTACCTTACACTGAAAGCTCTTTAACCTTCCAAAATGAGGCACCATTCTGATCTCAAGGAGAAGACTATTCCAGGGCTATGACTGACAGGTAATTCATAAGTCATAACCAGCATTGTGAAGTGGATCTGGAAGTCTACTGGCAACCAGCACAGCTCATGCAAAGTGGTGGTAATCTGTTCAACTACAGGTAGTCCTTGAGGTATAATCATAATGGAGTCTGCCCATCACAGTTGTAAGTAGTGATGCTTTATAAATTAGGCTACCCATGAGACCAACTCGATTTTATGACCTTTTGACAGTGGTTGTTAAGGGAATGCCAGGTTGTTAAGCAAACCGGTGGTTGATTGTGGGTGCAGTTTTGCTGAAAACTGGAAGTAAATGCAACATTGTAAAACATGATCATATGTTTTTTTGACACTGGAGATGGCTGTACATGCATCCTGGTTGCCAAATGCCCAACGTGACCCTGGTGGAATGACTGTTAAACATCAAATCTGGGTTTTTAACTACCCTCAGGGAAGTCCATCATAACTTTGAACAGTCACTAAGTGAACAGTAGTAAGTTGGGGACTATCTGTAGTTCATTCCAGTCAGTGTGCTGGCTGCTGAGTTGGAGCTAAGAGCTCTTGTTGCATGAGGTGTTCATTGGTGGAGCCACAGCACAGAAACAGAGCATCTTCTTTATGACAAAATAAGTCCCTAGGTTCAATCTCAGGCATCTTTAATTTAAGACAGATCATATTATTGATGACACCTCTAGAGATTCTCAGTCATTCAGATCATGGTTGTCCCAAAGGTGTTTTTTCAAGAGGCAGCAGGACTTTCTTGTTTTTCTTTGAAGATGTTTCACTTCCCATTCCAGAAGATCCTTCAGCTCCTGAGAGCTCCAGAACTGTAGAAGCTTCTTGGATGAAAAGTGAAACATCTTCAAAGAAAAACAAGAAAGTCCAGTTGCCTCTTGAAAAAGCACCTTTAGAATTATTGATGATAGGAAAGCCATTTATTTGCAACACCAAAGTCATTGCAGGTGGCCTTAGACAGAAGGCAGCTTGTTATGTTTTATGACTCACTCTGTATTGGCAGCTGTCAATAGGAAGTAGGAAGGCAGATTACAGATTAAATAATTGGAAAGGGCCTTGTAGGTTATCTAGTCCAACCCCCAGCCCAAACAGGAGACTCTACACCATTTCTGACAAGTGGCAGTCCTGTCTCTTATTGAAAGTCTCCAGTGATGAAGCTCTCAACTTCTGAAGGCAAGCTGTTCCAATGGTTGATTGATCTCACTGTCAGAAAATTTATTCTTATTTCCAGATTGAAAATAATTTCTCTCCTTGTTCAGTTTCCATCCATAATTCCTTGTCTGGCCTTCAGATGTTTTGGGAAATAGGTTGACCCCCCTCCTCTCTGTGACAGTCCCTCAAATATTGGAAGGAGGGGTTGACATGTTTTATGAGTGAGGGGTTGACATACTTGATGCCTCCACTTTCTGCTCTTCAATGAAGGCCACTCTTCCCTTGTTCTCTTTCTTGGCCTTCACCAGGAATTGCTAATACTTCAGCTGGGTTCCCAGTAATAACCTATTTATCAAGGGCTCTTTACTTGGAATAGTAGCTGTTGGGAAGCCCTGTGAATAATTGATATCTCTTTATTACTCACTCTTGGCACTCCTTGCATAAAGAAAAGCATTTATCTTTTATCGTTTGCTCTCATGTGTGCTGAGATGAATCTGGCTGAAGGCATGTAAAAATTAATGGCCTCAGGGACTTCCATTTCCAGATTGGTGTGGGCCAAATAGGCTAGCAGGGATTGCATTTTTCATTAGCCAGACATAACAATAATTGTCACCACCACTTACTTATTGGGCCAAAAGTGACATGCAAGGATTAGCCATTTTATTTTTATTTAGAACCCAAACCCTGATCTCTCCCACCCCCTTGCACCCCTATCCACATAGATGCTATCTTTTATGCATTGGGAAAGTCTAGTGATGTATTCTCATTTTTCTTGCTTCAAAGAATGTACAGTATTGTGAGTTTCCTCCATAGAGTCTGATACATATTCAAGACTTACCTGCTACACAAGATTTGTTCAAGACTGCATGTAAAATAGGTCATTGTCAGCCTTCCATTTGTCAAGTAATTTAAATAACAAGGGCAAACTGCACTTGCAATTGGTACCAATTTAGCTGGCAATGCATTAAGCAGATGTAGTCATACAGCAGCCAAGGGGACAAGCATTGGGCTCATGCGTGGCTCCACAGCTCAATTCTGCACACATTTATTTGGGGACAAGAATGCTTCAGAAGCTGAAGTAGCCCAGCTTTGATTTGTGTTTGATACACAATCTGGGTGGGTTAGAGCTGCAAAGACAGTGGAAAGCTAAGTATGACTTCAAGAGGAGGAATGGTGAAATGTAAAATATGGGAATAAAGTTATTGACCTACAAGGTCCCTTCCAACTCTATTAATCTGTTAATCTCAGATCTATTACCCTGTATAGGGTATGATTATTCTACATCACGGGTGTGTTCATCCAACTTAGACAACTTTAAGATCTGGGGATTTAAATTCCCAGAATTGCTGGCTGGAGAATTATGGGAGTTGAAGTCCACAAATCTTAAAATTGACAAGTTTGGACATTTCTGTTCTAAATCTAATTTGGTAGATCACTATGTCTATGAATGGACACAAGTTGTTTTACTCACCTGCTTGGCCATGGCTTGTTTTTCTAATCTTAAATGGCAAAACCATAATTTTGTTTTTGTTTGTTTGTTTGTTGTTTTACCACATTTTAGAAGTAAAATTGTACTTATAATGATAATATCCAGAGATTTTCAATATCTAGTTAGAGTTCAGTCATTTGACTATATTCCCTTTCTTTTCCTTACATTTTCTTCACATTGTGTGATAGTTTGTGCAGTTTGTGAATTCCCCTTCCCGCTTTGGTATTGAAATATAGGTTGATTTCTTAAAGTCTGTTGGCCACTGTGACATTCTCCAGATTTGCTAGCATGGTTTGATTAGAATTTTTACTAAATTTTCTTCTGTAGCTATTCCATCCATTTCTGCAGCCTTGGTAATGACTGGCGTGCTGATCTAACTTACTCTTGTGGTTTTAGAGGTTGTATACAGGGAACACACAAGCACACAATAGATACAAATTTAAGGGAAACCCCTCCAAACTCGATTGCAGAAAATACGACTTCAGTAACAGTTTTCAATGCCCAGAATGCACAACCTGACTCTGTTGTTACATCCTCAAACCCCCATAACTTTAACCTTAAACTCTCTATTATTGACCTCACCCCATTCCTAAGAGGTCTGTAAGGGGCGTGCATAAGCACACCAATGTGCCTACCGTCCCTGTCCTACTGCCCCTACTTATTTATATCCATTTCCTGTATTCATAATCATGTTTATACGTATCCATTATCTTATTCATGCTTGGCAAAATTAATTAAATTAAAAAATAAATACCTTCCTAGCTAAATTATCTGATATGCTGAGGTTTCTGCCATCCAGAGCTTCAGTATGCTTCTTCCACTTTTTTTTTTAATCTTTGAATGTGTTACTTTTTGTCCATTAGTATATGAAAATGAAGTTGGAATCTGCGGCTGAATTTGAACAGCTTTTGGAATCTTCTCTTGTTTTTTGTGTCTTTTTTCCAATCTTCGAATGGAACAGATGCTGTTGTAACAGCATTATCTCTTCTAACATCTCTTTGAAATAAAGAATTTCCTTTCTGAGATCTTTCCCTTTATTGACTTTGGCTTCTCTTTCTTTCATGGCAATTTTCATCATTTGTTCTGAATTCTAGTTTGCTTTGTTCTTTTTTTTTCTAGATCTTTTGTCAGTCTCTTTTTACTTTGATCCTTAGCAATTTTGATTTCACTGAGAATTCTTTTCTGGTTCCTCATTAATTATGTTCTGGACTTCAAAACAATTCTTGATGTTCTCCTTGAAAGTTTCCCTGTGTGATTCTGAAGGCATAGACATTACATACATCTGAATTTCTTTTTCCAGCCCTCATTGCTACTGTACCATGTGTCATATTCCTTGATTGTTGGGTTGTTGTTTTTTTTACTGTTGACAATCAATCCTAAAATGCGGAGACTTCAGTGTCTTCAATGTCAATTGTCAACCTTGTTGCTATACCTATCATTTTCTTTATATTTAATCAAACTCATTTTATTGTAACTTTCATTACTTGAAGATCATTGAATCAGGCCCCAGCACATCTTTGCTGTTATAATTTACCTCTTCCATCTCCTTCTATCAATAATAAAATCAATTTGATTTCTGTGTATTATGTCTGGTCATGTCCATGCATGTAGACATTTCATTAGTTATTTGAAAACTATGTTAGGAATGAGGAGATCACTGGATTGGCAGAATATCACTCTCCCATTTCATTTATGTTTCTTAGGTCATACACTTCAAGTACATTTTATACTTAAGAAACATTAGCATTCCAGTCTTTAACACACTCACAGTGTATCTTGCTTGCATGTTTTGTTAATTTTAAGTTGAAGTTGACCATAAAATTTGTGGACTTTTTCTGCATCAGTAGTTAGAACATAAACCTGGATAACCACCATATGAAATGGTTATTTGTGAAGTCTATTTGACATTAGACTTGGTTCAGTGTTTAGAATGCAGTACTACAGGCTACTTCTGCTGATCACCAGCTGCCTGCAATTTGGCAGTTCAAATCTTATCAGGCTCAAGATTGATTGCCTTCCATCTTTCCGAGGTCGGTAAAATGAGGACCCAGATTGTTGGAGGGGGGATATGCTTACTCTTTAAACCGCTTAGATAGGACTGTAAAGCACTGTGAAGCAGTATATAAGTCTAAGTGCTATTGCTATTATTCTAATTGCTATTAACTGTCAAACATCTGGGTTGTTGAAATGGATATATAGGTTTATTATAAGCTTAAGCTCTCTACAAGAATCTGAACTACTAACAGTCAAAGCAAATTGGTAGTAGGTAAGAATCAATGGAATTCAAAGTGGGCTTTGAATTTAGATCTCTTGTGGATGCAAAGAGACTTGAGACTGATGATGCATTTGACCTCTTCCTCAGGCTCATTCTTGTCATCTCCTCTACATCTCATCCTTGAGTGCATTATACCTAAAGTACTATCTTTGCGATGTCCTACATGTTTAAGAAATCAACTTCTTAAACAGGTAGGACATCTTTCCATTACTTCTTTGTTTTGTATTCTTCTCTCTCAGTGTCCAGACCATTTTTAATTTGCTTATGCCTAAGATGCCAACATGTGGTTGGTTAATTTCATCTTTCACTCCATTGAGCTATTCCATGTTTGTTCTTTTGATGTCCCATGTTCCCACTACAATTCTTTCTTGGCAGCTTTGGATTTTATTTTATTTTTAGATCCTTCTGCATAGGACCTTCAGGACCTGGACAGTTTTAATTAGTCATATCATAAACACTTTAGTACTCCCCCCCCACAAAAAAAAAACTTCACAACGTGTAAAGTACTATCTAAACTGAGAGGGTCGTCACCCAGGGGTGAAATGCTACCCAAAGTAAAAAAAATGCTACCAGTTTGCCCGAACTAGTATTAAAAAAAATATGCTTTGCCGCACAATCAGCTGTGCCGCAAGATTTCTACTTACCTTTGCAGACTCAGAAAAGGCTTCTTAATCCTCCTCTTTCAGCACTGTGCAGTAGCGCCTGTGATGCACATGCGCGCAACACAAACCGGTAGCAAAAGGAACCGGTAGCAGACTTCAGAGCATTTCACCCCTGTCATCACCCAGACCAGGGGTCTCCAACCTTGGCAACTTGAAGATTTGTAGACTTCAACTCCCAGAGTTCCTGGCTGAGGAATTCTGGGAATGGAAGTCCACAAGTCATAAAGTTGCCAAGGTTGGAGACCCCTGATCCAGACCGTATCAGCAACATTGCCTTGAATATTCATGTGTTTTTCTTGGCAAAATAAAAGACTGGCAAGAGGAGGAAGGGAAAGGAAATTGGTTGTGCAGCTTCCGGTTACATGTAAAACAGATTGCAAGTACCCTACCTATTAATTATTGCATAATATGTTGAAAACCCCTAGAGCCGTGATGGCGAACCTATGGCAGATGTGCCACAGGTGGCACACAGAGGCCGCTCTGCTGGCACGTGAGCCCCAGCTGAGCTCCACCAAGCACGCGCCGCCAGCCAACTGATTTTTGGGTCTCTGCAAAACACTATACAAGCCATCGATAGACATCCAACAGGAACAAGAAATGCCTCACAGGAGCAGAAAGAGGTAAATCCTAGAGAGGCAGGAAATGCATCACTGAACAATGGAGATGAATGCTAGAGAGGAATAAAGCTGCATACAAGGCCGACATAATTCCTGTATCAGCGTAGGCATGCATGGGGGGGGGCGGAGAGCGCGAGGTAGTGAGCCACCCCTCCGCACTCTATATTTGGTCCCAAGAGGCTTCAGGGGGGCCTTCTAGGCCCAAAATGGGGAGTGGGGGCACACATGCGCAGGTGTGCGCATGCACACATTGTATTATGAGTGTGGGCACACGCACACACGCTTCCATGCATGTACGCATGCTTTCGGCACATGAGGACAAAAAGGTTAGCCATCACTGCCCTAGAGTTTGTTGAAATCCGAGACTGCCTGAAGATGTTTGAGTTCCACAATACATTGCTCAATGGTGCTGTTGAAGTGCTTCTAAAGCCATTTTGAGTCCTGCTATGGATGTCTTAAGAGCTTGAAATGCTCAGATATTACCAATGCTCTGATAATACTTGGTCCTTTTTTTTTTTTTATAAAGTCCTGATGTCAGACTTGGTTTTTCTTGTGGATGAATTATGGCAGTTTGTGGGTGGGGTGAGTGTGAGACTATTAGATTTTATTGCTGACTGACACTTTCCTGCGGGCTCTTTCAGTGGCCTTTTCATGTTATAAACAATAGTATCCTTCTGGACTAGATACAAGGGCTGGGAACTGAGGCTATCATTTGTAAATAGTTTGGATCCTTCCTAAGGACGCAGTGGTGTTTATGGGGGAGAAGCAGTCAGACAGTTTTTCAAAGGATATTTGAGATCCAAGGTAAGCATAGACAGAGTTCCTGAACAAGTGATGAACTGTTCTTTCATGTCATAGAGCACTTGATTGTTACTGTAGCAGTTTATTCGGTTTATTTTTGATGGATTGATTTTTTTTAAATAACTGTGGCTATACATTTGTTTAGTCTTGCTGGTAAGCTAATTAGAGATGTCTGAAATAATGCAAAGCACTGATAATAAATAAAGAAGCAAAGAGGAAGAGAACTAACTATTCTAAAACAAAAAGGCTCACCAAGAGCCTGAATATACAGTAATTTCAAAATCAATAGATTTTGTATTGAGCAAATCAAGACGTTTAAATATTCATGCATAGCACAACATTCATTCCCGACAAGAGATTGCATTTGCCTTTTAACCAGTATTTGCAGGCTTTAAAATTTTGTGCTTCTCTGTCCTTAGTAAGCAACCAACTAAGATACACAAATTCATCTATTTTTCTCTATAAACACAACTACCTTTTTTCCAGTAAACTAATTTTGTTCTTCTTATTCTATCAGGCATTCTAACATTCACCGCAAATCATTTGGGCTGTCAGCCCAAAAAATTTGCATCATCTGCATAGGAATATGTATGTATGTATGTATGCGTGCGTGCGTGCATGCGTGCGTGCATGCATGCATGCATGCATGCATGCATATATATATATATGCGCTCATGTTCTTAATACATGTCAGCTCCCATCGTAAGTATGATTTATGATATATTCATAAGTTTAGTAGACAATTAAGAGGGCATTGTATATTCTTGACTTATCTCCTGCTCAATCTGAATAATTTGCTATACAGTTTATTGGAGGTCATACATGTTTTCATCTATAATTTACTGCTATTATTGTGTTCAGTAACCAACTTTCAAATTTATATTTGTACCAAACATAGAATAGAATAGAATAGAATAGAATAGAATAGAATAGAATAGAATAGAATAGAATAGAATATTCTTTATTGTACACACAAGGAATTTGTCTCCGGCTCATACACTCTCAGTATACATACAAGCAATAAAGTGATCAACAAAATGATAAATCATAAATCAGAAGACATAATCATAAATCAGAAGATACACCCACAAGTGATATTCATAAGATACCAATAGGACTAAGACGAGAAAGATAATAGTAATGCACTTACTACATGATTAGATATCATTAGGAATATTAGAGTATGTTTATTATTAGAGAATATTTATTATATTAGAGAACGTTTATTCTAAACATTAAACATTAATTCAACATTGAACATTAAGCATATTAAACATTAAGCATATTAGAGAATGTTTATTTTAAACTAGAATAAACATTTTACTTTGTCATGTGTTTCTTCTAAATCAGTGGACATAAAACAACCTTTTTTCATATTCTTGTTTTTTTAATGACTTGAAAATGAAGAAAAACCTGCCCAGCAAAAACACTTCACTTCTTAAGTTTTGTTCACTGACACTTCTTGTATTGTTTGAATCAGAATTCTGCTGAGCACCTTTAAAGAGGGGACGCTAACCTGGCAGACATTGCCAAAACCCCAGAAGACAAGCTCAGGATCCAGAAAGATCTTGACAGTCTTGAACAATGGGCCCTATCCAACAACATGAAATTTAACATGGAGAAAAGCAAGGTGTTATACCTACGCAGGAAAAATCAAAGGTACAAGTACAGATTAGACCCAACCTTTAAGGCCTGGAGTCAGAAACATATGAAGAACGGTTGCAGGATTTGGATTTTGGCTAGTCTAGAGAAAAGAAGGAGTAGGGGTGAGATGATAGGAGTAGTATTTGAGAGGCTGCCACAAAGAAGAGGGAGGGAAATTATTCTCCAAAGTACCAAAAAGCAAGACAAGAAACAATGCATGGAAACTAATCAAGGAGAGAAGCAACTTGGAAACTTCCTAACAGTGAGGACAATTAACCAGTGGAACGGCTTGCCTTCAGAAGTTTTACACGTTTCATCACTGGAAGATTTTAAGAAGAGACTGGACAACCACCTGTCTGAAATGGTATTGGGTCCCCTGCTTGAGCAAGGGGTTGGACTACAAGACCTCCAAGGTCCCTTACAGCTCTATTGTAATTGATTTCTTTGCATGTTTTGCATTTGCTGATGCAAGCCTTTCTTTCTATAAGGAAATAATAACAAATTTCTTCCAGTCCTAGATCCAGTTTTTAGTATTTTCACACTATTCAAGTAACATCATCACCTGCAGCCTTTCCATTTTTCAGCATTCTCAAAGCATTCATGATTACTTTTTCATCATGTTTTCTTTGATATTCATAGTTACAGCATTCATTTCAGTTCCACTCTTTGACATATCACTCTCACACTCATACAGTTCGCTAAACTACTTTGTCCAGGATTCCCTTCTTTTCATTTCATTCTAAATAATTTCATCACTTTTATTTATAATTCCATTTACTCTGCTGGAGACACTCTGTTTAGGCTTCTTCATCTACTTCCAAAACAATTCTTTTCTTTCCATCAAAATCACTCTGCGTTTTAGCTCCTCCTTTCAATCTGAACTATTTATGACTACAGTTTTTTGCAATTATATATTTTTTGTCTTTATGTGCAAGCAATTGACTGCTGATATGCTATAACAGGAGTCCCTAACCTGTGGGACAGGGCCCACTAGTGGGCCATGAGGGGATTGCACAATGGCTGGCGGGCACATCCTCACCTGCGTGAGCAGCGGGCAAGTGTGTGCACGCTCCATTTGCATGAGCAATAGGTGTGCGTGCATGCCATTCGTGCAAATGAAACTGCATGTGTATACTTATCAGTCTCACACATGGAAATATCCCCTGTCATTCCTCCTTCCACCCCTGTGGTCTGCAAAGCTGGAATCGTGGAGGAGCTCTATGCTATAATATTAATTCTGGTTTGTGTATGAATGAACTTGTTTGAATGAACTACATGTTGTAACTTATCCATATTTTACACTGTTAGGTTTTACATTATCTTCTGTTTCTGTATTCTTAATTCATTGCACTACCGACTCAGCATCTTCTTTTAGTTTTTAACCTTAGTCTTAAATAGAGTTCAAGGCTGCATTCTTTTCTTTATAAGATTTCTATCATTAGCACACAGCTGTAGGCAGGTAATGTTAATAATAAAAAGACAAACAATAAAAACAATACAGGAACAACAACAAAATCAAGAAAAATCAGGTACTCAATTATCAGTTCCATCCATCCATCCAATCTGATGTTACTATCCCAGTTCTTCATGATTCTTCTCTATGGCTGGATCTTCTTGTACCATATCATGTCTCAAGCAAATCAGAGACTGAAATGCAGTTTATCCATATCTTTCTATCTTTATGTTTACCTACAGTACATTATGAGGAGGTTCTATAACTCCTTTGCTTATAGCCAATCCTTTTCATTCTGTTTGGAAATTAACCTATTTTATAATATGTTTCCAAACAGGACACAACGTTTCTGCCCTTTTGATGGTTCTACTTGACAACTATCAAAAGATTGAGCATAATTTGCAATTTTTCCCATCTATGGATTTTTTCTTTTATACACATGTCTAAAATATGGTTGGCACCAGTTCGTATTTTCTGACATACACTCGAACGTTTTCATTCATATTCAGACTTGCACCTACAGTTCTTTGCATGTGTTCATGAGGTCCACTCTGCAAGATTGACCATTGTCTTACCTGAACGGTCGTTCTCATGGCGCTGCGGAGAGTCCAAGGATGGGTTAACACAGCCTGTTTGCCCATGGACTGAGTAGATTTTCCCCCCTCTGGCCACGCCTCCTTTGCCTCTTGCGGCTCAGTTTTAAAAACGAGGTCTTGTCCGACGAAGACGTCCTCAGCTCACACCTGTGTAAAAATACAATCTCGGAGCTAAACAATTACCCTGGGTGGGTCTTGGACTCTCCGCAATGCCATGAGAACGACCGTTCAGGTAAGACAACGGTCATTCTCCATAGCGCTGCTTGGAGAGTCCAAGGATGGGACATGCCCAAGCTATGGTGTCCCAGGGCGGGAAGAAGTGACATTGTCCGGAGCCTCAATAACCTTCTGTAACACTCTACGCCCAAAAGAAGCTTCGGCAGAGGCAAAGGAATCGATCTTGTAGTTTCTAATGAAAGCCGTGGGGGACGCCCACGTGGCCGCTCTGCAAATGTCCAGAATAGATGCTTGAGTCGCCCAGGCCGCGGTCGTGGCCGCACTTCTGGTGGAGTGTGCTGTTACACGTGGTGGGACCGGCTTGCCCTGAAGGTCATAAGTCATCTTAATGCAAGCCCGCAGCCATCGACCTATGGTTGAAGACGATACCTTGCGACCCAGCGAGCCTGGTTGAAAAGACACAAAGAAGGCCTCAGAGTGCCTGATGTCCTTAGTGTCAGGCCTGTAATTCTGTTCCTTTTAGGATCTTTGGCCTGCCACATAATTAAAACATATATATTATGCTGTTTCATTGGTATAGTAGTTGGGAGGGGGGAATAGAAAGGAGTAGGATTGTGGAATGTATTGTTATGGATTTCTTAGAAGCTCAAGGTCGTCTTTTGTCTCCGCACCTCGACACCTGGCCGGAAGAAGAGGGGTGTACATGCCAGCGTGGAAGATGAAGATTGGACCATGTGATGAATTATGGGGTGTGGGGATAGATGATGAACTTTTAACTTGGGGAATTCACCGGATGTACCTTAGAGTTGAAATTTCAACAGCATAATGCCAACATGCCTGTCTTATTAAATTGGAGTTTTAAGGACTACTTTGCCTTGGACAATGATTTAATTCTGCATGATATTTGGAACGCTGACACTTAGTTCGTTTCAGGTAAATGCGGACTGCCCTTCGCACGTCCAATTTGTGCCACCTGCGCTCCCTGGAGTGTTGAGGGCTGGGACAGAAATTCGGGAGGATCACCTCCTGAGACCTATGAAAATGAGAATTCACCTTCGGCATGAAGGCGGGGTCTAACCGTAGGATGACCCTGTCTGGGTGTATGATGCACAACTCTTCCTTGGCTGAGAAGGCCGCAATCTCAGATACTCTTCTGGCTGAAGTAATGGCTATGAGAAAGGCGGTCTTAAGGGTCAGATGTCGAAGAGAGACCTTCCTCAAAGGTTCAAAGGGAGCCACTGTCAATGTCTGCAGGACAAAGGGTAGGTTCCAGGTTGGGTACCTGTGCACCACCTGGGGTCGAATGTTGTAAGCCCCCTTCAAAAAACTCTTGACCTGAGGATGGTGACTCAGGGATTGAAGTTGGTGTCTGGCTAAGATGGTGGATAATGCAGCAACCTGGCGCCTGAGTGTGGCTGGCGCCAGACCTTTGTCCAGGCCCTCTTGTAGGAAGTCCAACAACTGAGGGATGGACGCTTCCACACTGTCAATGTCCCGTTGGCTGCACCAGGTAGAAAAGGCAGCCCAAGTCGAGTCATAAATACGAGTAGTGGCCGGACGTCTGGAAGCTTGGATAGTCTTAATGACGCTGTCTGAGAGGCTCTGGTCCTTCAGAAGCTGCCCCTCAAGCGCCAGATGGCTAACTGCAACCACTGGGGCTCTGGATGGTTGATGCCCCCCTGACGCAAGGATACCTGGTCTGGAGGAATTTTCCACGGTTGTTCCACAGACAGATTGACCAAGTCCGCGAACCAGGATCACCTGGGCCAATGTGGAGCCACCAGAATGAGCTCCGCCCCCTCCTTTAGCAGCTTGTAGATCACCTGCGGAATCAGAGGGAGGGGTGGAAACGCGTGAAGCAGACCTGGAGGCCAGTTGGACCTCAGAGCATCCGTCCCCTCCGCTTGTGCTGACTTGTAGCGGGAGAAGAACCGCTGGAGCTGTGTGTTTGCCGCCGTTGCAAACAGGTCGACCTGTGGGAGACCAAACCTCCTTACCACCTGTGCGAACAGGTCCAGATGAAGTTGCCACTCCGAGTTGTCGATGGTCTGACGACTCAACCAATCCACACTCACATTGCTGGTTCCGGAGATGTGATCCGCCCTCAGCGACGCTAAGTGGATCTCTGCCCATCGTCCTATGGCCTCCGCCTCTGACATGAGTCTTTTGGAGTGGGTCCCTCCTTGCCAGTTCGCATGAGCCTTTGTGGCCACATTGTCGGTCAGTAGCAGAACGTGGTGCCCTTTCAGCTGTTCTGCAAATCTCCTCAGCGCAAGCCGGGCTGCCCTGAGTTCTAGCCAATTGATGCTCCGGGCTGCCTCCGCCCTGGACCACCTGCCTTGCGCCAACTGACCCTGGCAATGCGCCCCCCAACCGTAGAGACTGGCGTCGGTCGTTACCACGATCCTGTCGGGTTCTCTGAATAGGCAGCCCTTCTCCACTGCTCGAGACTGCCACCAACTCAGAGACAGAGTCACTCTTGGCGGGATGCGAACTTTCCTGGTGGAGTTGCTGATCCTTGCTCTTTGCATTGGAAGCAAGAACCATTGCAGCTCCCTTGCATGAAGACGTGCCCAGGGAACTATGTTAAGACAAGAAATCATGATCCCTAACAGTTGGGATAGTTGCACTACCTGCCAGGATCTGTTCTTGCGACACAACCGGATTCTGCTCCTGAGGTTGCGGATTCTTTCCGGAGACAGGGACACCTGGCAAGATACCGAGTCTATTATGGCGCCCAGGTGTTGTATGCGCGTGGCAGAAGACAAGTTGCTTTTTTCCATGTTTACGGAAAACCCGTGGTCCTGTAAGGTGTGAACTGTGATGTTTACATCTCTCACCGCTTGCTGATGAGTCCTTGAGTGGATGATGATGTCATCCAGATAGCACTCCAGGCGGACTGGAAGCTTGCGCAGGTGGGCCGCCACAGCTGCAAGAAGCTTCGTGAACGTTCTGGGTGCAGAAGAAAGTCCGAACGGAAGCGCCCTGTATTGGAAGTGCTTTTCGTTGTAACACAGGCGCAGGAACTTCCTGTGTGCGGGATGGATGGGCACATGCAGATACGCCTCCTTGAGATCGATGGAGGTGAGCAGGTCCCCTTGTCGCACGCAGCTTAGGATCGACTGGAGAGACTGCATTTTGAAGCGCTTGTAGGCCAGATGTCTGTTCAGGCGCTTCAGATCTAAAATGGCCCTCCACCCCCCTGAACTCTTGGGGACCAGGAAGAGAATGGAATAGAACCCCCTCCCTTCCTGTTCTGGAGGAACTGACTCTATTGCGTTGATCTGCAGAAGATGATCTATTTCTGCCTGCATGAGGGCCCTCTTTACAGGGTTCCTGGATAGTGGGCAGCGAACAAAGGTCCGCGGAGGGGGGGATAGAAACTCCAAGGTTAGACCCCTCCTGATGGTATTTAAGACCCACTTGTCCGAGGTTGTTTCTTCCCATCGGTCTGCATAGAATTGCAGGCGGCCCCCAATGGGAGGAGACCCCAGACGGTCACTTCCCACGTCTAAACTGACGGTTGTGGGAGCCCCCACAAAAGGGCTTCCGAAAGGACCCTTGATTGGATTGTCTGCCCCTGGAAGAAAAGCTGTTTCGTTCCTGGGACCTGTCAGAGGACTGGTTAAACTGTCTCTGGGAGGAATAGGAAGAGGTGGAGGCCTGGGCACCTTCCTGTGCCTGAAAGGCCTGTTTCCTGAATGAGCCCTGACCTTTTTTGTCATGCTTCCTGAAGGTGGAAGGAAGGACCTTCCTCTTATCCTTTGTCTCGATTAGGAATTTCTCTAGGGAATCCCCAAAGAGATTGTCCCCTTTGAATGGAGCTGAAGCCAGCTTCCACTTCGCCTTCATGTCCGCCTGCCAGTGCCGGAGCCAAAGCAGGCAGCGAGAAGTGATGTTAGACCCTAGTGCCCTGGAAGCGAACTTCGCTGCATGCAGGGAGGCATCAGCGGCATATTCCACAGCCATAATGATCTTGTTAAGATCATGTCGCCAACGAGATGCTTCAGATGGGGGCTGAGATCTGAGTTGGCGCAGCCATAGTAGGGATGCTCTCGTGAAGAACGAGGCAGAAGTGGAGGTTTTGATCGCCCAGGCAGCCGCCTGGTGCGTTTTGAGACAAGCCTTTTCTGCCCTCTTATCCTCTGCCTTTAACCCTTCTAAGAGCTCGGCCGGGAGATTAGAATTAGAGGTCAGAGAGACCACGGGGGCATCCACCTCTGGAGGTTTCAAAACATCCTCCAGCCTAGGCTCTAAGGGGTACAGTGTTTTGTCTGCGCCACTGGGGTTGGCCAGGGTACCTGGCTGCGCCCATTGGCGCTGGATAACTTCCATGAACATATCAGGGACTGGTATCAGTTCAGGGTCAGGGGTTGTTTCGCTGAACAGCCCTGCCATGAGGTCCTGGGATGTAGAGGGGACTGCCTTGTCCTTAGGTTTGGCACCAAGCTCAGTAGAGGCTCTGGCCTTGTGTAAAATGGCCTTGAACAAGGATGGCTTAAAGAGACCAGTGAAGGAGGGCTTGTCTGGAAGCATATCCTCATCCTCCGAGAGAGCAAATTCCTCAGCAGTCTCCTCCTCCCACGTAGACACCTCTGTGGTGACAGAAGTGCCCGGGGAATCGAGGACTCTGGTCCGCTTTTCCCCCAGGGGGCGAACAGGCCTAGAGGCCTTGCCACCCCTGCCTTCCTGTAGTCTCATGGCCTCTACCACACCCTGGGAAATAGCCTGCGTGATGAGATCCCTCATTTCTGCTGACATAGCTGGGCCCTTGTCCTCTACAGGCCTGGATTCATAGGCCTGTCCCTTGGCACCCCTAGGAGGATCTCTCTGATCCTCTGCATGAAAACAACATTGAAAGGAGGGGATATCCTCCCTGACTGAAGAGCTAGGAGAATCTGGATAGCCCAGAGAGGCTGCAGGGGATCCTGACATGGGATCCCTATCACAGAAGGATGGAGATCTATCCCCCATTTCCTCCCCCTGCTCTATCTCCCTCTGAATGGGTGTGGAAGGAACTGGCCCAGCCTCACTTGGTAAGGGTGCAGAGGGAACCTGGGGCCTAGCAGACTTGTCCTTTAGGGAATCCTGCCCCTTGTCCCCTTGAGTCTTGGGGGCCTTGCTCCCAGCTGAGGAGTGGGAAGCTTTCCCCCCAGCGCCCTTGTTTCCCTTTCTCCCTTGGCCTGAGGGATCTGGCCTACTGCGCTTAGCAGATGGCCCTGCCAGCTCCTCCCTTCGCTCCAAAACTTCATCAGCCATCCTTGGTTGAGCTTGATCCGAAGAGGTCGCTGCTGAGGGAAGGGCAGTGGACGCTGGCCCGACGGCTCCAGAAGCGTCTGCAGACTCAGATGGGAGGCTGGATCAGGCACCAGGACACTCCTTGCCGCTTCCCCTTGGGTGGCTGGGGAACTTCAGGCTTGCTGGAGACCCAGGCAAGCCCTCGCAATCCTCCGCGGCTGTCTGTTTGAGGCGGAGAGGCTCTGCTGCTTGCTGCTGCTGTCCGGTGGGTAAAATGCTTCAAAAAAATGGCCGCCGGCTCTTCTGCGCGCAAAAGCCTCACTTAAGGTCCAGGCGCTCCCTATTGGCTACAGCCGAAAAGCGCACCAAAGCAGCGCTTTTCAAAATGGCCGCCGCTCTCCCGATCGGCAAAAGACGCCGCTTGGAAAAGCAAGGGCTTTTTTAAAAACCTCTTCTCCAAAGCGACCAGGGAAACACGGGGATTGCCGTCTTTCCCTGCGCTCGCCAGCAGACGCCGGACGAGCGGCCTCGCTTGTTCCCCCAGCTGCGACTAAGCAGCTGTGGAACCGATCGCTGCCTCAGCCTTACTTTTGCAAATTCTTCTTCTTGGTAAAAAAAAAAATGAAAAAGGAAAATAAAAAGCCAAAATAATAAAACCTGGGGAAAAATCCTAATAACAACTTAATAATAACACATAAAATACTCTAAAATCACTATTGGAGAACCCAGTCTATTTACTCAAAAACTGAGAGTTCCCCAAAACTAGTCCTATCGGGCCGACTGAGTTTTTAAAACTGAGCCGCAAGAGGCAAAGGAGGCGTGGCCAGAGGGGAAAAATCTACTCAGTCCTTGGGCAAACAGGCTGTGTTAACCCATCCTTGGACTCTCCAAGCAGCGCTATGGAGAACAGGGTATTTTCTATAATCTATAATATAATCTATTACATCCTTTGAATTTCTTTTAGTTTCGCAGGCACAAGATACATCTATTTTTCTTTCAGGCATTGAATCATCCTCAGATCATTACCATTTATTCTTCTTACATTCCAAATCAGTGTTCTATATGCCATAGTCATCAGCAGTTGATCCCACAGATATTACCACTATTTTGCATCAATGTTTTGTAAAGCTGAAGCTTTGGCATCATGCTTTTTTTAGCAAGATGGAGAAGATGTAGACTAGACTCTTAGCTGATCTCTGCTGCATGCAGCAAGATTTCCCTGTCTAGTTGCGTCCAACTGTAGGGAAATCTCTATCTGCTCATCTCCGTTTCTTGGCCGAAGATGACAATGTTGTCTGAAGACATTTTCTATGGTCATGTGGCCAGCATGGCTGTATGCCAAAGGTGCACAGAATGCTATTATATTTCCACCAAAGTGGTACATATTCATCTATTCGCATTTGCAGGCTTTCGAACTGGCTTGGGTTAAAGATGCTGAGCTTGTCAGATGAAGAGCTGACTGCCTGGGTTTAAGACCTGAGCTCTGCCCAATGGGGTGAGCTCCCATTACTTGACCTAGCTCCGGCACACCTAGCTGCATACAGCATTTTGTTTACTAACAATAATGCCGAGACCGGTCAGTTTTGGTTGCCACAAATGCAACTCAAGGTCATTTTCAACCCCAAGCATGCTCTACAGTAGAGACTACCTTGTGAGTCAACCCATGGCTCCATGCATCCCATCAATTAGGAGCTTCATGCAATGTACTAATTCATACTCAGAATGCAGACAACAATCTCCTATGTGTAATGATTTCACTGTCTAATGTGGCTAATGTGCAGTCTGGTGTTTATTGATCCTAAAAGCATTTTGCTTATTGTACACAACAAATATATATATATACTTTCTGTGAAAGAACAAAACCACTGCTCCCCAACTCCCCACCCCCATGTGCAGTGCTACACTGTTCTCCTTCTTCATCTGATGGATTCATAAGTAGTTGGTAATGGCTTCAGCAGCAGGGAAGTCTGTCTAATCAGGGAGAGGAAATGAAAGGAGGTAAACATTATTGTGAAACTGGAAGGTGGGAAGACCGGGGTATATAATTGCAATGTACATTTCTCTTTCTACCATCAAATTTATGTATGCAGAAAGGTAAGAAGAGCTTTCTCTGAGTCATAGTTTAGGAGGAACCATGTATTGTAAAAAGCAGGAATGGGGAAAAAATGGTGCTGGATATTTGCTGAGACTCTTATTCTAGCACAGTTGACCAGTCACAAGTGGATTGAACTGGATTCAACCAGGGGGGGAAATTGGGGAAGAAAAACCACAGCAGTGAACTTTGCTACTTGCTCATACTATAAAATACAGGGGTGAAATGCTACCGGTTTGGACAGGTTCACCCGAACCGGTAGTAAAAAAAATTGCTACCGGTTCGTGTGAACAGTTTTTTTCTTACAATCAGCCTTGATGAGCGATTTATATTAGCTAGAAAGCAGGATTTCCTCATTACATTCATTTTTGACTCTCTGCGCAAGTGCGGAAGTCCTGCACATACGCTCACATTGCTATCGAACCGGTAGCAAAGGTAAGTTGATACAATGTATGGTGAAGCTCTAATCATTTATCCCAAGCAAATAATTATAGTTACTGTCAGGAAAATTTGTTTGGGACAAAGTATTAACAGGAGAGCTTTGTTACATTAATTTGCTAATGAGGCTTTCAGCAAGCTTCAGGGTAGTGTCATTCAGATATCTTTGCACTATCCCTTCACACATTGTACTATAGGTGTCCTTGGCCAAACACATCTAGAAAGCATCAGGTTGAGAATGGTTTTTCTAGACCATCTTTTTCAGCGTCTTGCATTGGGTTGATCAATTTTGTATTGTAGGAAGATATCAATGGGACAGAAATTTCTTTGTCCCATAAACTGAGCCTGTTATGAGAAGTTGAACTGTATAATAGAATTGGTGCATCCTATGACTAAGTGCTTAGGCGTCAAAGTGGCTCTTTTGATGTGTGAAATTATGTTCTGTGAAAATGGGATTTAGGAAACATGTGCCTAGTTGTGTTGTTATGTTATATACAAAGTTTGCATAAGTTGAAGTGACCATTGAGAACATGTATAACAGTAGGTAACAAGCTAGATAAGGCCATGGATAATGGGCTATCTCTATTTCAGAGGAGAAGCAGTTGGTGTTTCATCCTATGCACATCTCTGCAAAGATGTGATGGACTGTGTACCTACAGAAGCAGTGGAGGAGACCTTTGGCAACACAGAGTTTTCTCAGAAAGAGGCCCAGAATAAGAGACTGTGCAGTTCTGAGCCGGATAGGGGAGGAGGGAAGAGGTTCAGGATAGACCCACCCTAGACTATCTCAGGATACATTTAGTAAATTAGTATGTTATAACTATAGTTTGGCAAGATTCTGTCCATTAGGCGCAAGCAAATAAAGGATTGAATTCAATTGGATCTTGCTGTCTTATCTCTGGGCTTGGGCCTGGCAAAAATTGAGAAAGATGTAATAAGTTCTGTACTGTAATGTACCAGTTGGCTTCTAGGTATAGATCAAAGTGTTGGTTATTACTCTTGAAGCCATTTGGGGCCTAGGGCCTGTTTGGTATTGGGATCACTTGACTCTGAATATTTCTGTCTCTCTGATAAGGACTGGCAATGTTTGTACACTGTGGATCCTGTCAATTAAACAATGTCCTCTTGTAGGGTTCAGGAATAATATCTTCTGGCTTACTTCTCCCCACCCCCCTTTTAAAAAAAAACTATATGCTGCCCAGAGTTATTGAGGAATTTGGGAAAGCCTCAAAACTGAGTAGGGACATGGTGGCTTAGTGGCTAAGACGCTGAGCTTGTTGATCAGAAAGGTTGGCAGTTCAAATTCCTAGTGCCGTGTAATGGAGTGAGCTCCCATTACTTGTCCCAGCTTCTGCCAAAAGCACGTAAAAATGCAAGTAGAAAAATAGGGACCACTTTGGTGGGACGGTAACAGTGTCCCGTGTGCCTTTGGCATTTAGTCATGCCGGCCACATGACCACGGAGACGTCTTCAGACAGTGCTGGCTCTTTAGTTTTGAAACGGAGATGAGCACCACCCCCTTGAGTCGGGAACGACTAGCACATATGTGTGAGGGGAATCTTTACCTTTACAAAATTGAGTAAGTAAATATAACACCCCACTCCCAAACCCCAGGTAATGAATTTCTTATTTTCTTATTTGTAGACAGGAGTAGGAACTTATCACTACTTTCAGAACGACAGTTCCTTGCAGCACTTGTAATTCAGGAATCATTTGAGATCCACCCTCATCTCTGATTGTAGCTTAATATCAGAATTAGGTTGTTGTTTGGGATACTCTTTATCAGGAAGGATAACACTTGGCTGAGCCCTGCCTTCACAAACTGGGAAGGGTCAGGTAAAGTAAAATGAGTAAATGAGTAAAATGAGTAAATGATTAAAACAAGCTTGACTTTTTCCTCTGTAGCAAATTTGTAATCCATGGGCTGGAAGTCAGGAAAGGAGTCAGCCTTCCTAGTCACAAAAGAAGTAGGAGAAATAGCCAGAGTTTGTATTCAGCAGGTTCTGACCAGTTCTGGAGAACCAGTAGTGGAAATTTTGAGTAGTTTGGAGAACTGGTAAATACCACCTCTGACTGGCCCCGCCCCCATCTATTCCCTGCCTCCCGAGTCCCAGCTGATTGGTAGGAAATGGGGATTTTGCAGTAACTGTACCCTGGATTGGGGAGGGAATGGAAATTTTATGGTATCCTTCCCCTGCCATGCCCACCAAGCCATGCCCACCAAGCCATGCCATGCCAATAGAACCAGTAGTACAAAAATTTGAATCCCACCACTGCAAATAGCCCATCATTGCTGGAAAGACTATCCAAATTTCTGCTTTGTCATTTTTTTGCTACATTCCAAAAACCTTGATTCCCCCCCTCCCCTCTGAGAGTGTTACTTGGGTTTCTGCAGTGCAATTATAATTTGCATTTGAGCCAGATGATCAAAGGAACCAGGTGCGTGGGATTCCAGCCACCTCCACAGCTGTCCATTCCACCTTGTGTTCATCTATCTCTCTCTCTCTCTCTCTCTCTCTCTCTCTCTCTCTCTCTCTCTCTCTCTCTCTCTCTCTCTCTCTCTCTCTCTCCCTCTATCTAAATGTGAGGATGGAGTGTGTTGGAACATCTCCATGCCTAGTTGTGCATTCCAACCAAATACTCCGCGGTACATTTTATCAGAGCAGTCCTATGTCATTTCTGGAAAGGAGATGAATTTTTACTCTGTTATCGGCATTAGTAATTGGCATCCAGGATTCTCCTTTCCCTCTCCATCACAAAAGAAAAGTTAAATAAAATATAGGTGCCATTGATGCTGTGGATTTAATAGAGAGGGTAATATTTGCTTGGACAAACACCTGTCGTGCAGCTATATCATTTTGGAGCTGGAATTTAATGATCTTATGATGTCCCCTTTAGATACATATTTGAATAACTTGCTGCGGCATCTCCAATTCATCTTTTTTCTTCTCCTCATTACTATTCCTCAGCTTTTACTACTGTCTCACTACCACTGGCGCATTAGAACAGGATGTCTTGCTGGCCCTCTGAGAATATGTGCTCGCAAATCATGGCTGTAAGATGAAAGCAATGGTTGGTTCAGGGGTGGAGATATTCAGTGCATTTATCTTGCACTAAACAATGTCTTCTTAAATAAAAAATATTTACAATTGTAACTACGTGCAGTTTGTGCAGGTCCACTTAGCACCACTTTTTTTAAAGGAAAAATGGAAAAGTTGTAGAGCCATAGCATCAATTCCACTGGGCTTTAGGCTCTCATTGAACCAAGATTCAGAAGGTCGTTGTCAATGGCTTCCCCCTGGGTGGCTACCTGTAGCTACCTTACCTCTAGTGAGGAAATACGAAGAGGCACACTCAGAACAATTAACTTTACTGTAAGACTAAATTAGCAACAGCAACAGCAATAGCACATACACCTATATACGGCTTCATTCTGCTTACAGCCCTCCCTAAGCAATTTTCCAGAGTCAGCCTATTCTCCCCAACAATCTAGGCCCTCAGTTTACCGACCCTGGAAGGATGGAGGGATGGGGTCTGAGATACAAAGAGAAACAGAAAAAGAAAGAAAAAGGGCATTGACTTCCAACTCTTCTTAGCACAGTACAAGATAAAGGCAACCTAAACTTGTTGCTTTTCCCTGCTCCCCTTCCTTCCCTTAATTTCCTATTTTTTCTTCTCTTTGTCTTTTATATAATAAAATAAAACCTTATGAATACAGGAAGGATGGAAGGCTGAGTCAATTTTGAGCTGGTGAGAATCAAACTGCTGTATGTAGATTCTTCCCTTCTGGGATGCCATGCACATATCCCTGTTGAAGGCTGAGCTACCTCTTATCCTACCATTACTCTTACCTGTGGCAGTTCCCTCATGCCCCAAGGTCATTCTCACATACCATTACACTAACTGTAACTTCCTTGGTTAGTGGAATTTTGAATTTTTGCTGCCAGAACCTGTCCTAAGTATTCTGGTCACAAAACCAAAGAATTGCTGTATGTAGATTTACAGATAAATCATTGGTTGGTTTTTGCTGATTGCTAAGCCATAATAAAAGAATTGAGGCTTTGAACTACGATGCTGAAGAAGACTCCTGCGAGTCCCTTGAACTGCAAGGAGATCAAACCGGTCAGTCCTAGAGGAGATCAACCCCGACTGCTCTTTAGAAGGCCAGATCCTGAAGATGAAACTCAAATACTTTGGCCACCTAATAAGAAGGAAGGACTCACTGGAGAAGAGCCTAATGATGGGAAAGATTGAGGGCAAAAGAAGAAGGGGACGACAGAGAATGAGGTGGCTGAATGGAGTCACAGAAGCAGTGGGTGTGAGCTTAAATGGACTCGAGGATGTTAGAGGACAGGAAGGCCTGGAGGAATGCTGTCCAGGGGGTTGCGATGGGTTAGACACGACTTTGCAACTAACAACAAAGCCATAATGGGTCTGAATCGGTGGTGGGTTTCAAATTTTTTAGAACCTATTCTGTAGGTGTGGCCTGTTTTGTGGGAGTGGCTCAGCGATCATGTGATTTGATTTGATTTGATTTATTCAATTTATAAACCACTCCCTCTCCCCGAAGGGACTCGGGGCAGTGTACAGTCAAAGTTAAAACACCATATACATATACATAGAGGAGGCATCAAAAACCCGTAACAAAATTACATAAAACTGTACAATAATAATAAAATTAAAAACAACGTTAAAATCTACCCCAGAAATTTAAAATGACTGCCAGGAGGATAAAGAATAGAACTATAATTAGGCCAGGCTGGCTAGTTGGAACAGGTGGGTCTTGAGTTTCTTGCGGAAGGAGCGGAGATCAATGGTGGTTCTAATATCGGGGGGGAGGTCATTCCAGAGAGTTGGGCCCATCACAGAGAAGGCCCTACTCCTGGGCGCCGCCCGCTGGCATTGCTTCGTGGACGGCACCCGGAGGAGTCCCTCCCTGTGAGAGCGAATTGGTCGCAGGGATGTATGGGGTAGGATGCGATCCCGCAGGTAACTAGGTTCTGTGCCATGGAGCACTTTGAAGATGGTAATCAACACCTTGAAACGCACCCGAAAGACCACAGGTAGCCAGTGCAGCTCGCGCAGGAGAGGTGTTACATGGGAGTACCTAGTACTCCCCGTGATTGCCCGTGCGGCCGCATTTTGGACCAGCTGCAGTCTTCGGGTGCATCTCAAGGGGAGCCCCATGTAGAGAGCGTTGCAGTAGTCCAGACGGGACGTCACTAGCGCATGACTGACTGTGCGAAGGGCATCCCGGTCCAATAGGCAATTGGCGCACCAGGCGAACCTGGTGGAACGCCCCCCTTGCCACGGCTGCCACATGGTCATCCATCGACAGCCGGGCATCTAGGAGGACGCCCAAATTCCGCGCCCGCTCCACAGGGGCCAGTTGCTCACCCCCAATGGCCAGTGATGGAACCCACTGGTTGAACCGGGGCGCCGGTAGCCACAGCCACTCTGTCTTGGAGGGGTTGAGTTTGAGTCTGTTGCTTCCCATCCAGACCCGTACGGCTTCCAAGCACCGGGACATCACTTCGACGGCCTCGTTGGGGTGGTTCGGGGTGGAAATGTACAGCTGAGTATCATCAGCATACAGATGGTATTCGACCCCAAAACCATGAATGATCTCACCCAGCGGCTTCATATATGTGTTGAACAGGAGAGGCGAGAGGACCGATCCCTGCGGCACCCCACAAGTGAGCGGCTTCAGGGTCGACCTCTGCTCCCCTGCCAACACGCATTGCGTCCGGTCAGAGAGGTAGGAGCAGAACCACCACAAAATGGTGCCCCCCATCCCCAACCCCTCCAGACGGCGCAATAGGATACCATGGTCGATGGTATCAAAAGCCGCTGAGAGGTCTAATAGGACCAGGATGGAGGAACAACCCCCATCCCTGGCCCTCCAGAGATCATCCACCAACGCTACCAAGGCCGTCTCCGTGCTGTGACCGGGCCGGAAACCGGACTTGCGCGGGTCTAGATAGTCAATTTCCTCCAGGTGACGTGGGAACTGTTGTGCCACCACACTCTCTACAACCTTCGCTAAAAAGGGAAGGTTGGAGACAGGACGGTAATTAGCTAACTCGGCTGGGTCCAGCGAAGGCTTCTTGAGTAAGGGCCTCACCACCGCCTCTTTCAAGGTGGCCGGCAAGGACCCCTCACTCAATGAAGCGTTCACTAGTCCCAGGAGCCAGCCTCGTGTAACCTCCCAGGATGCCAGTATAAGCCAGGAGGGACACGGGTCCAGTAAACATGTAGTGGCTCGCAGTCGTCTGGGTGACTGGGTGGGCATGGCCAACTTGGAAAATGTGGTGAAACTCATTTAACAATGCTCTTGCTTAGCAACCAAAATGTTGGGCTCAATTGTGGTCATAGGTTCTCTTTCTTTTTCTTTCTTTCTTCCTTTCTTCCTTCCTCCTTCCTTCCTTCCTTCCTTCCTTCCTTTCATCTCTCTCTCTCACACTTTCTTTCTTTCTCTCTCTCTCTCTTTCTCTTTCTGTCTCCCTCCGTCTGTGTGTGTCTGTGTGTCTGTGTGTCTGTGTGGCTCTTTGTCTCACCCTCCCTCCCTGTCTCTCTCTGTCATTCTCTCTGTGTGTCTTTCTGTTTCTCTCTCTCTCTCTCTCTCTCTCTCTGTATCTCTCTGTCTCTCTCTCTTCCCTCCCACATCTCTGTCACTCTGTGTCTGTCTGTCTGTGTGTGTGTGTGTGTGTGTTTGTGTCTCACTCACTCTCTCTGTGTGTGTCTCTCTGTGTCTGTCTGTCTCTGTTTTTCTCGCCCTCACTCTCTCTGTCTCTCTGCCTGTCTCCCTTCCTCTCTCTCTGTCACTCTCTGTGTGTATGTTTGTGTGTATATGTGTGTGTGTGTATGTCTGTCTGTCTCTCACTCACTCACTTAATCACTCACTCTGTGTGCGTCTCTCTCTCTCTCTGTCTCTCTGTCTGTCTGTCTCTCCATCCCTTCCTCCCTCCCTCTCACTCTGTGTGTCTCTCTCTGTCTCTCTGATTCCCTCTGTCTCTCTCTCTCTCTCTGTGCCTCTGTCTGTCTGTCTATCTGTCTCTGTCTGTGTGTCTGTCTCTCTCTCTCACTCTCACACACAGTCACAGACACACACACACTGTGATCACCTTGTTGAATGTTCCAATCACATTTGAAACACTCAACAACTGGCCTGCATTTTTTGCAGTCATAGTATCAAAATATATGGTTAAAAGTACCTGGAGTGGCATTTTTCCCCGGGGGGCTCTGCATTGGGGATGGCTTTTTAACCAGGTGGCTGTCAGAGAGAAGAGGGCAGCGGGCGCCCGTGGGCTTGTGCAACTGCTGAATCCTCACCTCCTATTCCTTTTTCGGCTGCTGCACAAGCCCACGTGGCATGTGCTGCCCTCTTCTCTCTGACAGCTGCCTCATTTCCAATGGAGGGGGTGGAGAGTGCATGTGTTTTCCTACCTCTGCATGGATTTTCCACCCCCTATTGGTAATGAGGCGGCTGTTGGCGGGACAAGCCTTGCGCGGACAGGCCGGGCAAGCGAGCAGTGACTGGGCGGGTGGGGAAAGCAAGCAAGGGGGCAGGCAATGGGAGGGAGTGCTCCAGTATGCAGCCTCCAGAAGAACGGGTACTAGAAGACACACTAAATTTGACAAATTATGCACGTACAGGGGCATACCCCCTGAAGGCCACCCCTGGGTTGAATTGTATAAAACCGGACATATCTCTAGAAGCCACAATTGCAAGACTAAGTCTGATTCGCTTTGGCTATGTCATGCGTGCAAATTCATTGGAGGAGTCAAGGATGCTAGGAATGGTTGATGGAACAAGAAGGAGGGGCAAGCAAAGAACATGCTCGTTTGATAACATCAAACTGATACTAAGATGAACATCCAACAAATGAAAGAAGTGGTGCATGACAGGGTACCATGGAGAGCACTTTCCTATAAAGTCACCAAGAGTTGGACATGACTGAATAGTCAAAGCAAGAACAAAAAGCCACAATGGTGTGCCCCCTCCAGTAACCCATATAAGCAATCATCTTTCCAACTCCTAGGCCAAATGCCCAAGTTTCCACTTCCCATACCTTAAGTTGGGAAGTGTTTAGGAGTGATTCACATTGAGTTGGAATCAAGCAGAAGCCTCCGTAGATCAAGATCAATTTTTATTTAACAGAATAACAGAGTTGGAAGGGACTCTGGAGGTCTTCTAGTCCAACACCTTGCTCAAGCAGGAGACCCTAAACTATTTCAGATTAATATGTTCTTAAAAACCCTCAGTGATAGAGCTGTTGTTTAATATCTACTCTGAATTAATTTTCAACAAAGCACTAGAAAACATTGATGCTGGCCTCAAAGTAAACAGTTTGCATCAACAATTTTAGATATACTGATGACACAGTTCTGCTTGCTAGTAAGCATGAAGACCTTTAGTTCCTTATCAACAGAGTCACAGAAATATCCGAAAAATATGCCTTGTAGCTTAACACCTCAAAAACCAAGATCATGGTTGTCAGCAAACAACCCATTAATTTACCACCAATAACTTTGGAAGGAATACCATTAGAAAATGTTGAAAGGATCACGTAACTCAGTTCTACTTTACATGAAAGCTGGAACATGACCACTGAAGTAAAGCTCGAACAGCACTCTTCAAAATGGAAAAGGTCTTCTACAATCACGACATAAGCCTAAGATTGAAAATCAGACTTGTCAATGCTACATCTTTTCTATCCTGCTCTACGGAGTGGAGAGTTGGTCTCTGACAGAAAGCCAATTGAAGAGACTAGAATCATTTGAAAGGTGGATTTACAGGCGGTTGTTACGTATAAGTTGGGCTGACAAAATAAAAATGAGGCGGGTATAAGCCACCTGGGAACGCCAAGGAAAATCATCAGAACTGTAAAAAAAGCAAAAGTTAGAATATTTTGGACATGTGATGTGACACCCAGAAAAATACAGAGGATTCACTTAATCCTCCAAGGAAAGATTGAAGGTCTGGACAGAAGAAGAACACCATGGCTTCAAAATCTAAGGGACTGGTTTGTACAAAACTCAGCAGCACTTTTTCGTGCGGCTGTTGACAAAAATAGGATTGCCAACATGATCGCCAACATCCGATGATGGATATGGCACAAGAAGAAGTAGTGATAGAGCCCCCACGACATCTGAAGGCAAGCCATTCCACTGATTGATTGTTCTCACTGTCAAGAAATTTCTCCTTAGTTCTTAGTTGGTTCTCTCCTTGATTAATTTCCATCCATTGCTTCTTGTCATGTCCTCAGGAGCTTTAGAAAATAAGTTGACTTCCCTCTTCTTTGTGACAATTCCTCAAAGTTTGGAACACTGCTATCATGTCACCCAGTCATTTTTTTCCATCCGACTAGACATATCCAATTCCTTCAATTGCAATCAAGGTTGCTCACTTTCTCTGTTCAAAATGGGAGTGAGAGATATGTATCTGACCTTCATTTTCTCTTCTGTACCTCTATAGAATATTTACAGTATTGAGATCTGAGGTCAGTACAAAGCTAAAATTAACCTTGGTTCTGGGTGTTGATAGAGATCTACAAATGCTTCCCTCGCTTTAGAAAAAAAACACCAATGATTTCCAGAATAAACTGCCAATAAAGTAATTACTCTGTTTTTGCAATAGCTTGAATTTATGGAAGGTTTTGGTGAAATCCAACTGACTCAGTAAATTAAAATCAGCTGGATATTTATTAAAGGAATCACAGAAAAGGATCACATTGGCTGGCCAGTTGATACTATTTCCTGAAGAATGGAGTGTGCCTGCCTTGTAGAAATGAGTAGACCATTTGGCAGGAATTAAGAAGCACAGAAGGAGAGGAAAGGAGAGAATGAAAGGTGGACAGTCACATGTCCCTGCCACTCTGTTATCTTTTGCACCATTTCCCTCTGCAAAACCAGCAAGGAAGGCAGAAAAGAGAAGAGCAGCAGAGAAAAAGGCAGGCACCATTCTTTTTTGGGATAGGCAATTCCCCGGCTCACATTGCAAATCTATTTTTGAATGTCTCCGCAAGGATGAATAAATCAATAAAAATTTTTGATGTTGCTGTGATTGGCTACCCCTCTCCTTTCAATGGCAGGCATAAAAAAAGTTTTGCTTTTTTTTAGTGCCAGGAGTGATATTCTAAAGCAGGGAAAGCCCAATGCCCTCCAGTGTAGGCTGAAAGAAGCTATATCTAGCAAGGAGTGGATTATGATAACTGCACTGTAGGATCCTGGGAGAATGGATATGGCAGGTCAGTCTTTGAGTCTCTTGCAAGAGCCTGCATTGTTAAACAGGGGTATTAAATCCCTTCTGTAGAAGGATTGAGAGAGCAGCTCGCAACACCGTACCCTTGTTTTTAATCTGAAGGTTATAAGGTGATCAAATTCCTTGTTATGAACACATATACAGTTAATCCTCAACTTATAAGTGTTTATTTACTGACTGTTTGAAGTTACAACAGCACTGAAAAAAGTGACTTATGACCATTTTTTTACACGTATAACCAGTCGTGGGATTCAGCTGGTTTACACCGGTTCATGCAAACCCGTTGTTAAATTACACGTGTCCCCTGTCCCCACCCACCCCTTGCTATTAAAATGGATCCAATGCACTGCACTGCAATGGAGAAATAGGCAACGGAGTGGCCAATGCAAGGGAAGGAGAAGGCTGCTTTCCCTCTTTCTTCTCCCTGTTCCTCCCCCTTCCCTCGAGCCGGCTGTTCCGTTTCTCCATTTTAGCACAGTGCTGAACTGCTAATGGCAACAATTCAGCCTGGCACCATCTGAACAGATTATACTTGAAAATGTTTTTAAAGTTTTCTAGGTATTACACGGTTCCTTAATGTATTTTACATTCCATGCTTTTACATTCCATGTTTTCATTGTTTTTAACAAGCAACTTGGAATACAATTCAATTAAGAATAATTTAAAACAGAAGTGTTTGGTTTTACCAAAACAGTTAAAAATACATAATTCAGTGCAACTTCTAAAAACAGATCTAAAACTGTAGAAACCTTAGTAAAAAAAAAAAAATCAGCAGTGACGTTCTGCATATTTTTGCTATCTTGCTTATTTTTTTAAAAAAAATATTGGATTTATACCCATTGCAATAGAAAAGGCTGTCATTAGTTTACAATAAATCCATTAAATGGTACAATAAAAATTTCACAGTATAATAAATCAAAGTTAAAAAAAAAGATAAAACAGAATTACCACTATCACCACCGCCTCAGTCAATAAACCGATGGCATCAATTCATATCTGAAAAAGTTTCTCCAAAATAGTTCATTTTTCAAGGGCTTATATAAAGTCAACAAAGGGTTGGCTGATCTAATTTCCAGGGGGAAATATTATACAGTACAGACAGCCGAACAAAGAAAAGACACAGTTGATTTTGTTCACCCTAAAACTAAACAAAAAGTTTATGGTCATCATAAAAGGGGGGGGGGGGAACCAACATATAGGGAAAGGAAAAGAATGGAAGGGAATAACAACATTAAGAGCTGTGGTGGTGCAGTGGTTAGAGTGCAGTACTGCAGGCTATTTCTGCTGACTGCCGATTGCCAGCAGTTGGCAGTTCGATTCTCACCAACTCAAGGTTGACTCAGCCTTCCATTCTTCTGAGGTGGGTAAAATGGGGTTCCAGACTGTTGGGGGCAATATGCTGACTTTGTAAACCACTTAGAGAGGGCTGCAAAGCATTGCGAAGCAGTACACAGTATAACCTCTGGCCACGAACGCATCTGTCCACAACCAAATTGGGTTCAGACCAAAAAATTCACATTTTTTTTCATGGCCGATTTCCCTTTCCGTGCCATTTTTTTTGTAAGCACCAAATTTCCAAAATTAGCTTCAGGTCACGACCAAATCGGTTTGGAACCAAAGTTATGGAACGAATTATGGTCGTGACCAGACTCTAAGTGCTATTGCTATTACTTAAACTTAAATTGAAGCCTTGAGATCAGGGACCTTCCTAGAGAGCCCTATTCTGGATCAAATGAATGCAAATAGAGTTTCTTTGCAGACCAAACCCATTAAATGCAGGGATATATAGGACTCAAGGGCAGTTTGGTAGTCCTCAACTTACAACCATATGTTTAGTGACCATTCAAAGTTACAGTGGCACTGAAAAACGTGACTTATGACTAATGACCACTGCAGCATCTCCATGGCTAATGCTCAAAATTTGGGTACATGGCAACCAGCATTTATGAGAATTGCAACATCTTGGGACATCTGATCACCATTTCTGACCTTCCCAACCAACTTCCAACAAGCAAAAATCAATGGGGGAAGCCAGAATCACTCAACAATTATGTAATTCCCTTACTGGCTGCAGTGATTCACTTAAAAACGGTGACAAAAAGGATCATAAAATGGGGCACAACTCACTTAACAAGTATCTTGCTCAACAACAGAAGCTCTGGTCTCAATTAGATCCTAAGTTGAGGACTACCCGTAGGGATATGGAGTCTAGCATCAGCATACCTGCCCTTATATCTATCTAGCTTAGCCAGTCTGCATTCCCCATCAATCATAAAAGACTTGAGAGGTTATATTGTAGAAAGGCCCCTAAGAAATTCATTATTGTAGCAAGCTTTTCGGAAACAACGGGCAATAATGTATGGAAATTGCGAAAGAGAACTGTGATAATGATAAGGGAGAAAGATGAGAGGAAGTGGAGAGTTGCCTGGAGTTGGCCAGCTAATAAATTTGAATAAATACATAAACAAAAAATTTAAAAGCAGTATTGTACTATATGCATCCAAACCAATTTTAAAAATCTGTTCAGATCACAGCTAAGGTGCTTTAGAAACCTTCTCTCAAATTATGTATCTACTAGCAAACCATAAAATAATGGCATCCAGTGTCTGTGAACTGTTGCAGCACCATGAAGTTGGTACTTAAGACTCTTGGGTTATCTTCTGTTGTGAAAGATTGGAAATCAACAACCTGAATATGCACTATGAAACGACAAGCATCATCTATACTTTGTCTGAAATGCATCATGAAGTAATGGCAACGTTATTAATAATATTTTATTTTATTTATTTATTTATTTTATTATTGCATTGCATTACAATATTTTGTTTTAAACACATTTATATAGCTACCTAACTTACATATAGCTGACTCTGAGCCACTTAACAACATTTTTTTTAAAAATCACATAATACAAACCTATTTTAAAAAAACACCCCTCCCCTCCATGACAGTAATTGCACAATCCAAGCAGTCACGTGATTGACTCTCTCTTTATTTGTGGCCCCCTGGGCCTGGTGGGCCTTTCAGAAAAGTAACAGGGTAGGTGACAACTGTATCTCAGGAGAAATGTTTCCTAGAGAAGGGGCTACCATTGAGAAGGCCCTTTTTCGTGGTTCCACCATATACATATTCCTAATCGGTAGAACCCATAACATGCCATGTCTTTGTGCCTGGTGGGCCAGGTGGACCAGAGGTGGTATTCAGCAGGTTCTGATGAGTTCTGGAAAACCGGTAGCGGAAATTTTGAGTAGTTCAGAGAACCGGTAAATATCACCTCTGACTGGCCCCACCCTCATTTATTCTTTGCCTCCCAAGTCCCAGCTGATCGGGAGGGAATGGGGATTTTGCAGTAACCTTCCCCTGCCACACCCACCAAGCCACGCCCACGGAACTGGTAATTAAAATTTTTTGAATCCCATCACTGAGGTGGGCGTATTAGGGGAGAGCAATTGCAAGCTAAAACATATCCTTTCCAAGATTCAGAACTTGATTTGAAACCAAATCAAGATTTGCTCTTTTAAGGAAGTTCAGTACCAAAAAGGACTCCTTGTTGTCAGTGTTTTCATGGATGCTGGTATTGTGTGTGTGTGTGTGTGTGTGTGTGTGTGTGTGTGTTTGGAGATTTGAAAGCATTAGACTTTCTTGTCTTGGCAGAGTTTAGGAATTAATCCAAATATCTGTTTTGTTCAAAGGGATGGGATCCCTGCTGATTTTCTGTCCATTAAACACAAGCGGCATGTGACACAATGGCTTAGCATAATTCTGCTAAATCACAATATTCCCATAATCACGCCGGGAGCATCTTTTGTGTCCCAGATGTTAATGGCTTACTCTTGTTGGCATTCAGATAAAAGCCATTAGCAGCGCAGTTTCCCGTGGTCCTCCTTTCAGACTGTCATTGCATCCCTTATCCTGTATTTAGATATTGGAAATGGAATCAACAACCCTTTTTTTCATTATTTGCCATCATAACTGAGAGGGGAGCAAATGGTCAGGTTCCCAGCTCTTGTTTACCAGTTAAGGCTTTTATTACAAAATGTCGGCGACTATGCAAAGTAGAATACTAGGGCTGCTAAGCCTTTTTTCCTAGAATACCCTTGTGTTCATTTTTTAAGGGTGCTATATTGCTACTGGCAGCCTGGAATACTGCTTGTTAACAGCAATAATCTCCTTGTTTGAATGTAATATTAATGAATTTAGGGAGCAAAATTCTAGTAACAATACTTGGCATGACAATATAATTTGATGTACTTAATTAGAGAGGATGTAATTTTTTTTTGAAGCAGCAAAAATACCTCGGAGGCCTCTTCAGAATTCTTGTGGGTAAATTTTACAGGAAGGACCACTCTCTAGTTCTTGCCATTTCCTGGTTACGAACTAGCTGTAACCTTCTTTTTCCTTCTCCAAAGTCAATTTGATGTCCATGTAGGAGAAAGGTTGATGGGTTGATTTTTGTTTTATTCTTTGTATTTGCTTTGTTTGATGCTCTCCATCTCAAGAACTTCCAATACTAAGAATACTGAAACCAAGCTTTCTGAGAACCCATTGTAGGAAGCTAGCACCCTCCCCTCTTCTAGAAGAATGAAATATTTTGAGGAATATTAAAAAGGAAGAATATTTTATTTCCCTCTATGAGAAATGGAGTTTTTTGGAGGGAGCAGGCAGTCACCACCTTTCTTAATAGCCCTCAGCAGATGTCAGCACTTAAGAGATAAAGAGATAGATAGCTCTATTCATAAGCAAATAGCCTTACCCAAGATCCAACACAGGAAAAAGCCATTAAGCCATAATAGGAATTGCCCAACATCCTTTCAGATTACAAGCCTCTTCATTGCATCATCTCAAGCAGTCCAAACGTCAACTAAACCTGGGAGTTCAGACAGTCTATAGAGCCAGATATGACCCTTACATAACCCCTACAACAGCCAATAGAATACATGTTCTTGCACAGGAACAGGAAGTTCAAGTGCAAAGTCCCCCCCTCTCAACTCCATGTGGTCAGCTGCACCAGAACCATGTGCTTGGTGGTTCTGCTTCATGATTAAACCATCTTTCCAATCAGCCTCCATTTTGTCTCCAGTGCCTTTCTCCCAGCTTGGAACTGAACCAGATGGATATTTCTTCCAACACTATCAAAAATAATTCTTTACACTTCTTCAGAAGAATATTTCTATCCTGACAATTCAGTATTTTGATTACATTGTTCTCCTTCCTTCCCTTCCTTTTTTTAAAAGAGAGGAGAGAGGGAGGGGGAGAGAGGGGGAGAGAGAGGTTTTCAAGCAAGTAAATCAACTGACAGAGATGGTTTATCTGACTTGGGATGTGAATAGAGTAGAGTACAATAGAGTAGAATAGCAAAGCATAGCATAACATAGAGTAGAGTAGCGTAGAATAGCAAAGCATAGCATAGCGTAGCGTAGCGTAGAGTAGCATAGCATAGCAAGGAAATCTTTATTGGCCAAATGGGATTGGACACACAAAGAATTTGTCTTTGGTGCATATGCTCTCAGCGTATAAAAAGACAAGATACATTCGTCAAGTATCATGAAGTATAACACTTAATGATAGTCATAGGGTACAAATAAGCAATCAAATCATACTAGGAAACAATAAATAAAAATCGTAAGGATACAAGCAAGGGGAAAAAGGAGCTGACGTCACAATGATATGTCAATACTTTTGCCACTGGACGGTCCATTTGGACCTAAACCGTCCCGAAGAGATGGTGACAGGGAAGAGTATGTCTTGCTGATCTCAGGGACATTGCAAAATCCCTGATTGATCCAAGAGAATCTCTTCTAGCCGGCGACAAAAAGCACAGCCTCAAGCTGCTGAAGTCGGGACGGCTCTGCAATGGAAGGAAAAGCGGAAACAGAAAGTGTGTCCATCTGGTGAGGAAAATTTATTTTTATAAGTGACTGCCCAAAAAAGAATGAAGTTAAATTAAATTGGTAAAGAAAAGGAAATAAGTGGTGGAATTAAGCATTATTGGACAGTGTGTTATCTTTTTTAATTTTTTCTATCAATGGAAGTTTTGTGAATATTTTTTTACTTTTTAAAGTGAAAGTTTCGGATTTTCTTCTTCTATTACTTTTTTTATCTATGGATTAATTTTTTTCCTTTACTTCTACAATATTGGTTGGGATGGATTTTTACTTTTTATTTGGTTTCATTTAAGAACTGAACAAAGAGGCAAGATAACCATGGATACTGACAGTGAAATGAGTGTGGTTGGAGATGGAAAGAGTGGAACAAGAAAAGGGAAGATAGATGGAAAAGTGCTTTACTACAGATTTCATGGTATAGAAGAAGGAAAAAGAGAAGAATGGATGGACTTAAGGAGAGAAACGTTGACCAAAACACTACTGATAACCAAAGATAAACTGATTAAGGAAGCTGATGGAGGCTTTTGAGATTTTACAAGATATGTAATAAGCAACAAGTTGTGAAGAGAAGTCCAAACAAATTTGATTAAGGAAATAACCAGAAGTTCAATTCCACAAATGGCAAAAGAAATAGGAATACACTATTACTGGAAAGACACAGGTTGAGATATGAAAACTAATAATAAAATACTAGTTACATTTAGTTAAAATTAGAGCATTACGTTAAAAATGTAGTGATGATGATAAAGTTAGGTAAATAATTGATAATGATAACAATGTATACATATGTATTGGTTTGATAAGAGGAAATTTGATGTAAATTTTTAAATGGTGAAAAAAGGGGAAAAAGTAAGTTAAACATAGTCAAACTAAATGATTGATAATGATAATAATGTAATAATTTGTATTGATAGGATAAAAGGGAAATTGGATATAAATTGTAAACAATGATTAAGAAAAGAGGTTTAAAATTTTTGTTATTAAATATAATTAATTTTTTATTTTTTTGAATGTGTTATAAAGGTATAATGTGGTTGGATGATATTGAAAATAGATAAGGGAATGCCACTATGTGGTTTTGTTTTAAATTTTGGAATGTTTGTTATAAAGGGATGTTAAAACAACTATAGTCATATGAAGGATGAGGTATGATGATAGCAATATATATAAATATATGTGGTGTAAAATAGATAATTTGATGTGAATCAGAGGTGATGACGGTGGAAGGGATGCACAAAAACTCTTTGTAACCAATTGACACATTTTCTACAATTTTGTAATGGAGGGTGATTTTGTTTTATATTTAAAAAATAAAAAAAATTGGGGGAAAAAGGATACAAGCAATAAAGTTACAGTCACACAGTCATAAGTGGGAGGAGATGGGCAATGAGAAGATTAATAGTAATAGTAATGCAGACTTAGTAAATAGTTTGACAGTGTTGAGGGAATGATGAATTATGAAAGGAAAGCTGCTTTCAATATGACCATGTTGCTTGGACCTCAACACTTTTTCTCCACTGATAGTCCTTGACTTATGACTGGTTTACAGACCTTTGCAGTGTCACATATTATGTGACATGTTTTATGTCGGTTTTGCCAAAAACCAGCACTTACTTCCAGTCTTTGGCAAAACTGCTCTCCATAGTGAACAATGGGTTCTCACTTAAAATCTCTAGAATTAAATGAAGTTGTAAAATCACAGCCTGAAAGTCGTGGCTTGGATACAGTGTGTTGTTTTACTGAACCCTACCCAAGCTGATGGTGCTATTTTACATGCTGTATGATCATTGTTGCAAATAAGTATTCATACCCTACTGAAACTAATTTGCAGACACACTGTTCAGGAAAATTGTTTTAGAAAATTGTACACAAGGAAAAGTGAGTACGAAAACACTAGTATTAGAAAGAATTTAGATAACCAGAGAAATGTTATACGTGCATTGCATACATTACATAGTGCATTTAAACCTTACAGTGAATGACTTTCCCTTTACAAGAATATAAGCTGCTTAAATAGAGACAAGTAGAGTGTGGAATATATATATATATATATTTCAATAAAGAAAAAGTGATTGAAAATTTATTTGACATGTCGTCGTATTCTCCCTTGCCTTCATATTCTACTGCAGTCCACTTGGTTCTTACTTGTAAATAAGTAAATGAAAGTTTATATTTCCTAATGCCTTAATTAACATGCACACTGTGTTACTAAACTCTATCACTGTTTATTTGGAAGTTCATAAGTAGAAAAAACAGGAAGGAAGGAAGGAAGGGAGGGGGGGAGGAAGGAAGGAAGGAAAACTATCTGATTAATGTAGAGAAATCCAGAAATACATAAGCTCAACTTTTTTCAGTTAATAAAACATTCAGAAATACTTCAGGATTTTCAGCACTGGGTGGAAACTAATCAAGGAGAAAAGCAACTTAGAACTAAGGAGAAATTTCCTGACAGAACAATTAATCAGTGGAACAACTTGCCTCCAGAAGTTGTAAACACTCCAACACTGGTAGTTTTTAAGAAGAGATTGGATAACCATTTGTCTGAAATGGTGTAGGGTTTCCTGCCTAAGCAGTGGGTTGGATTAGGAGACCTCCAAGGTCCCTTTCAACTCTGTTATTCTAAAGCATATTTTATATCATCGTACTGTCATGTTGAAAAAATATAGGGTCCTAAAAGTTTTCTCCTCTAGTGGAAGGCAACAAGATAAATAATGGCTAGAAAGTATGACAGAGAAAATTCAAATTAGAAATACAATTATTTTTCTGGGTGAGTGCAGTTTTGACTGTGTATTGTACATTACTTGCATCTCTTCGATTGATTCCTTCCTACATTCTAGGCCTTGAAGAAAGATGCATTTAATGTACAGCTTTAATGAACAGAAACAATTCATTTCTTTTTAAACCTTATCTGAAGCCTCTAAAGTTTATTTACTGATATGTGGTATACAGCCCCAACACTATGTCATGTGACTGGGTCCCAGCATCAATGCTCAACATATGATATTAAGCATTGGGATAGGAGTGGGGGAATGTGATTGGGACTACAGCAGTTTAAATGCCACTTGCCTATGAACATCAGAGTTGAAAGATTGATTGAGCATCTAAGACCCTTCTAAGTACAAGATCTAAAGGCAGGCTATTTCAATAATACTTTCACTACTTAATTGTCTAGCCAACATTTAATACCTCCAGGGAGGGAAATTCAGCTGGCTCCTGAAACAGTCATTTCTATTGCTAAACAGTTTTCTCCCCTAAAGATTTGTTTCTAATTTTTAGTCCATAACTCGCAGTAGTCTTACGTGGCATGAGAGTTGCTGGGAATTCTAACGCAGAAACATCTGGAAGGCCACAAATGTCCAATTCTCCAGTGGAGACCAGCCACTCTCTTAAAGAGGTTTGAAAGACAGCCACCCAAGGGGAAACTTTTCAACCCTGAAATTGACACTGAGAGTTTTTGCATCCTCCTGTTTTTATGGAGGAGGATTTATGGCAAATCATTAAAGAGAAGAGTTGACTCCATGTGCCAAAATGAAAGAAACTATGGAAAGAAACAAAGTACTGAAGCTGAATTTATTGTAAAGCAAACTAGACCCAAAAGAAGTCCAATGTTAGAGTAACTTTAAAGCTTTGTTGCTATCACTGCTTTAATGAAAGGCATTAAGAGACAAAACAATAATACTGGTTAGAAACTTGGACGGATTTTAAAAAAATAAAGGAACGGACTTCTTCAGACTGAAGAATAACTAGATAGCAGTCTTATTCTCTTTGAAATCCTATTCCCACCAAACAAATGAAATTGTCAGAGATGATGATGGTATGATGACAGCTCAGGCCACACAACGTCTGGCAAACATGGAAGCAATTTCAGCCTCCTCTTGTCTTGAATTCATAGAGCATGTTGGTCTTTTTTTCCCTTGTTCTGCGAAAGTTCAGGCCATTTATAGGTGGGAGGCTAAACTAGCTTCAAACTCTGTAAGCTAATTTGAACATCCTCTGGATTGGTACTCTGGACCCAGACCTAGTCCATATGTCAAAGGATAAAGTCTGCAAATACAAATAGAGTTAATTAAATTAAGTCTCCCAGTGGAATTGCATGTTCAGAAGAATACACACATGCACACGTTCCTGAAGTGTCACCCTAGAACCAGCAACTTCCACACCCAGACAAATTAATCCTAATAAAATTTGCCTCTGTGTCCCATTTCTCTGGCGGCTGCCCCCAAAGGCAAACGGTTGCTTTTAGGAATAAATATTGCTTCTTTCCCCATAGCTGTCTGGATCTCATCCTTATTTATTCTTGCATAACCCTGGCTCGAGTTGGAATCCCAAACTATTCTTCGGATAGCATTCAAGATTATTTCCTAGCCTGGTGTGATGGAATGTGTCTATGAAACATGATATGATATGATTGATGGACTAAAGCAGTGGTTCCCAACCTTCCCAATGCCTTTAATACAGTTCCTCATGTTGTGGTGACCTCTAACCATAAAATTGGTGTCTCGGTTCCTAAGACCATCGATAATACGTGTTTTCTGATGGACTTAGGCAACCCCTGTGAAAGGGTCATTCGACCCCCCAAAGGGTTCCCGACCCACAGGCTGAGAACCACTGAACTAGAGTAACAGCAGCTTCCCAGGAAGGAGGGAGGACGAGGGGGTGGTTGAGACAAGAGACAGCGCTGTCTGGAGCTGAATTGTGGAAAGAAGAAGAGATTAAAGATAGCCACGCCTTAGAATCTTCCAGGGTATATCCATTAGGGTGAGAGTAGGAAAGGTTTAGTCTGGCAAGAGTATGTCTATATAGTGTAAACAAAGAATTGGACTTGGTTTGGATTATTTAATGTCTTTCTTAGGCTAGGCCTGATATCTACATTTAATTGCTTCTCTTTTTCTTAGAGTAGGGGATCTTCTTTAAAAGAAAGCCCAGAAGCCTCTTCCTAAATAGTGGGGATAAATTCGGAAAATATGAAACTAGTAGAAATAGTAAAGTTCTTTTAGCAAGCAAACGTATTTTGTGACTGCTTTAATGAATGCACTATTACTCAAACAAGGAAACAAATCAAAAACAATGAGATCAGAGGTATTCAGCCAGTTCTCCCGGTTCAGATGAACCAGTAGCGGGGGCTGCAGGAGGCTCCGCCCACCCGACCTGAAGCATGTGCAGAAGGCAATGCGCATGTGCAGAGGCTGCACATGCGATCAAAGTGAGAGAGAACGCACACTCACATTTGTAAACCGAAGGTAAGTGAATCCTACTGCTGGATGAGGTCTTATATGGAGGAATATTTTAAGAGTATAGTCCCAAACCCTGTAATAACAATGGGAATCAAGGTTCTCTTAGATTTTTGCTACAGGTAGATCTTTTGACACTTTTGATGTTGGCTTTTGACATAATCACTAGTTAGCAGAACAACAACAACAACACACACACACAACCTAGTGTTTCCCTGTGGACAGAATCATTATTCTTCATTTTTTTTATCACTCAAGTATTTATCTCATTCAGTTATCCATATGTACACAAATCATTTCAGATTCCCGATCTAAACAATACTTCCTCTTCAGTTCCTCATCCCTTGCTAAATTGTAAATAGGTTTTCTGTTATGAAAAAAAAAAATAGGAAGGCTGGATATGCAACAAAAATGACCCTTTTTAAAATCGGATATGCCAGAGAAAAAAAAATTAGAGCAACATATAGCATTTTCTCTTCTTTTGAGTCCTGGTGAGAATAATATAATAAGAAAAAAGAGACCAAAGCTGAAGCTAGAGGATGGCAGAAAACACCTAATAGGATAAGTACTATTATTACACATTATTTGCAGTAATCTTATTTTACCAAATATCTAATGGTTTTTTTAAAAAAAAAATACAGTTCATAGTTTACTGCATTGGTAAATATATGCTTAGATTCACAAGCTATAAACCTGATAAAGCTTTACATTAAGATTAATGCATTTGAAAGGGTTTGTGTGGTGCAGGAAATAATCATCTCATCATCATGTTAAAAATGTGGCATTTCTTTTACTGCAAAGTACACTGACTGGGTGCATAAAATTGCAATCTTATATCCAATTGCCTAGGAACAAGGTATAAACTCAATGAAATTTCTTTCTAAAGAAGCACACTGAGACCACATAATATGTCCAGAATTGCTGGGAGATTTTCAAATGGATTTGCAACTGAACTGCTGCTATGGCAAAAGAATGGCAAATAAATAAATAGAAACAGAAACAGTTCCAAAATGAAGCGGGAAGCGGGGAAGACTCCCATTTTTTTTGCTCAAAACGCAAACATTTTCTCCAACTTTACTCAGAAATTCTTCCAACAAGCTGGAGTATCTTCTATCCCTGTACTTCTCCATGCAAATGAGGACTTTGGAGTCAAGGTTGTCAATCACTGAACATTAAGAAGAGGAATCTCTGCATAAATATGAATGGGTGGTGGGTTTCCATTTTTTTACTATGCTCGTGTGCGCTTGATTCCAGGCGGGTGGGTGAAGCCTCCTGCCACCGCCACTACAGATTCGCCCGATCCGGGCCGAACCTGCAGAAACCCACCTCTGAATGGCCCCCACTTTGATACTCTTTTGAAAGGTCCTGAAAACCTGGTTTTCTCAGTGGACCTGGGGACCCCAGAGTGATACAGAGCCTAATAGGTGGTTTGTTTGATGGTTCTCACCAGGGGTGTCGGGATTCATCAGGTTTTGTATTTGGAGTTTTACTTCTCTAACTTGCCTGGATTCACTAAACGTGCACGCCATATACACATTCTTCTTAAATGATACAATAAATAAAGAGGACATTGGCTGAGCATGGCTAGAAACCCAAGAAAGTGTACCAGTGAATAAGAGCCACCGCGGGCCATAATAAGAGCTGTCTAGAGTCTTGAGATTATGGTAGAATACAATGTTGAGCAATTGATAAATATTACAAGAAAGCATGCTTTCTGTTATAGCCGTAGCCTCTGTTAAATGCTTTTTAAAACTATTTCCCCCGCTAGCACAAGTAAGTATCTGTGCATACTTATAGTATTTAGAAGCTGACTACATAGTAAGAAGGCATAGAGTGATGATGCTAGCTGAGGCCAGATTTCTGTCAGTAGTTCTTTGCAACTGAACATTTTATGTGTGAGTGACTTATGTGTGTATATGGATGTGATGGGGGAAAGAATTAATAGTACGAAGGGGTGTCTTATGTTGCTGATTTAAGACTTAATATTAATTTGAAATGGGACACCATTTCAAATTAATATTAAGTCTTAAATCAGCAACATAAGCTCAGTGGCTAAGATGCTGAGCTTGTCGATCAGAAAGGTTGGCAGTTCGAATCCCTAGTGCCACATAATGGAGAGAACTCCCGTTACTTGTCCCAGCTTCTGCCAACCTAGCAGTTCGAAAGCATGTAAAAATGCAAGTAGAAAAATAGGAACCACCTTTGGTGGGAAGGTAACAGCGTTCCGTGCGCCTTCGCCGTTTAGTCATGCCTGCCACATGACCACGGAGACGTCTTCGGATAGTGTTGGCTCTTCGGCTTTGAAACGGAGATAAGCATCGCCCCCTAGAGTTGAGAACAACTAGCACATATGTGCGAGGGGAACTTTTATCTTTATGAATTTGAACTTGTTGCCCTAGAAATATTGCCTTATTATTATTATTATTATTCACCTCTGACCAATAGCCAAGCCCACAAACATAGGCACCCACAAAACCACATCCAAGTGAGCCTCTCACACACAGATTTGTTGAGAGAAACAAAACCTGCAAGATTGTTTTCAGTGAGACCTGCCGACTGTCACTGAGAAGACATGCAATGTCTACAAGGCTTTGGTTGGTGTTTTATAACCTTTTATTCTATGTAGTCTTGCTGCTTGCCTCAAATTCACGGACCTCATATTTTCAGGTAAGTACTTAGGTAAAATCATGTTCTTAATTTCCTGACATTTTAAACATTTTCCCTATCTTGAGATTTATGGAATTTGAATGACTTTTGCAGGGGGCAGGAGTATAATTTATTATCCATGTGGGGTGATCATTAGCACCCCATTTATTTTGCATTTCTTCTGATTTGACAGCTTGGATTTCAGTTTTTATTCCTTGGTTGAGTTTGTTGGGTGCTCCTCGATTTACAACCATTTGTTTAGTGATCATTCAAAGTTGCAAGGGTACTGAAAAAAAGTGACTTATGACTAGTTTTCCCACTTGTATGAATAATAATAATAATAATAATATATTTATTTCTTAGCCGCACCCTCTCCCGAAGGACTCGGGGCGGCGTACAACGAAACATTCGAAATAAATATGTAAACAAAACAAACATATAACAAAGGTACACTAAAACATACAGACATACAAAAGGAGGAGATCGATTGATAAAAACAATTAAAATACTGTATTTAAAACCCCTAGAAATTAAATGAATTAAAATACCCAGTTAAAAACCCGTCAAGAGCGATATGGTTAAATCAAAGTTGAGCCAGGCCAGCTGCTTGGAATAGGTGTTTGCAGTGATCAAAATTCAAGCAGTTGGCAACTGGTGTGTACGATGGTTGTGCTGGGGTCATGGGATCGCTATTAGTAATCTTTCCACCTGACTTCCAACAAGCAAAGTCAATTTGGGGGAAGCCAGGTTCGCTTAGCAACCGCGTGATTCATTTGACAACAGTGATCTGCTTAACGGTGGCAAAAAGGTCGTAAAATGGGGGCACAACTCACTTAACAACTGTTTTGCTGGGCAATGGAAATTTGGGGCTCAATTATGGTCGTAAGTCAAATACTAACTATATATCCCCTGTCAGGGGAAATTTCACCCTGAGCTAATGAGGTCTTAGACCGACGGCTTTTCCAAACAGCATATCTTCAAGAAGCGAAAGTAAGATCCAGTAACAAGTTCTAATTAAAACAAACTTTTAATATGAAAATAAGAAATAAGAAAATAAACAAATCTATCTAATTGTTACATTTTGGCAAGAGCAGTTTGTCGCCCACCTTCTTGGCAGACAAACAGAAGATCAAAAAGAAGAAGTCTCTGGAATGTGCAATGTATTAGAAACGTGTTAAGCATGCGCAGTAAATCATTGCTGATAAGGACCTATGACCTGCGCAGTAATATCTCAGCACAGCTAGCAAACAATTAACGCAGTGACATCCCCCACCTATATCCTTCTAGAATTCAAGGCAATTTAAATGATGATCACCTTTTATTTTACCTCCATAACAGCCATCGTTGGGCTGAAAAAGTGTCCAGTTCAAAGTTATTGTCATAGCCAACGTTTTAACCTCTATGTCACATTGCAAAGTAACAATTACCTGATTGCACAGACCACTGCTTCAAAACCCTTTATTTATTGATATGCATTCCTCTAGGTTTTTATTTGTTGTTTTCCCAAGGGGAAACCAAGTACTCAGGAGACTTTTAAATATTCTGAGGCTTCCTAAAGCCTGTGCCAGGATATAAATTGAATAAATAAAGTTCAGGGTTGCAGAGCCAGAAAAAAAGTTATAATCATTGGGTTGAAGTTTTAAGCGCTCTTCCCTGGGAATAAAGCTTGATGGAACACAGTGGGGACTTACTTTACCATGAATATGCATAGTGCTGTTCTATGGGTATATCTTTAATTTGACACTTATGCCAACAATAACAACGAAAAGGAAATAAAGCAGCGCAAGCAATCACAGCCTTACCAATCGACTTTAATAGCTTTTCAAATAGCATCCTGCAATGTAATGCTACTAATGAGCACTGATGAGTTCAACCAGACCTCACTTATTTGTCTTCTCTTTTTTTAAAAAATACTTTGCAACAAGGACCTCAGGCATCAACAGCAAAAAAAGGGGGAAAAATGATTGCAAATGGGCTCCACCATGTCTGCCTGCCGTCCTCCTAATGAATGGCATTATCTGTGCTTAAGTCTGGTTTATGAGAGGAAAGTGATGGCAAGCGATGTTCGGAGACTGGGAATGGCAGTCAAAACAATCAGAGCCCCCCTGTGACGAAAGCGTAAATAGTTGTCTACTTAATTGACTGTCTCGCTTGACTGAGGCATTCTGAGGACTTTGCTTAACTGAAATGACCCCAAGTGAGCTTTGTGCTAGCTGAATTAAACGCTATGTTAAAATTGAACCGGGACAGACTTATGTTTGGTGACCGACAACAGCATGTTGGAAGAAATATCCAGGTCCAGGTCCAAGCCAGGAGAAAGGCACTGGACACAAAATGGAGCCTCAAGGTTTGATTGGAAAGAGGGTCCATTTATTGATGAACAAGCACTTTTGTTTGTGGTTCTGATGCAGCTGACCACATGGAGTTGAGAGTGAGTAGCTTTTATACCTATTCTTGGGCTTTGAACTTGAGCTTCCTGTTCCTGTGCAAGAACATATATTCTATTGGCTGTTGCCAGACTCCCATGGGGCCATCTACAAATCCTAGGATTTTGTCTGAGCTAGGTTTGGTTGATGTTTGGGCTGGTGAAATGAAGGGGCTTGTTGGGCAATTCCTATTGTGGGTGAGGGTTAGCCCTAACTTTGTTCAGACCTTGCTGCAGGGAATTTGCTTATGAATAGAGCCATCGATCACTTTATCTCCTAAGTGATGACATCTGCTGAAGGCTATTAAGAAAGGTGGAGGCTGCTTTCCAAGAACACGTTTCTACATTTCTCATCCAGGAAAATATATTCTGCCTTTTAAATATTTCTCAAAATATTTCATTCTTCTAGGAGAGGGGTGGGTGCTAACTTTTTACAAGCAACTAATATTTTTCAGGATATTATGGGCTACAGTGACAGAGTAATGAAGCCATGCAGGTATGCTTACATTGTCCACATGCAACTGGTCAGGGCCAGGAATCTCGTGAGTTTCTCATTGCATTTTATTTATATTTCAACTACAGCTCCATAAATACATTCAGATAACCCAAGTGTTGACTACATCAGCATGTCAGGTAATCTATCCTCTGTTATTATTTCCCATGATATAAAGGCAATCCTCAATTTATAAACATTTGTTTAATGATGACTTCAAACCTACTGAAAAAAAATGACTTATGGCTGTGGTAGTATTCCCACAGTCACGTGATCAGACTTTGTATGCTTGGCAATCGGCATGTGTTTATGATGGTTGCAGAATCCTGGGGTACTGAGATTAACAGATTAATAGAGCTGGAAAAGACCGTGGACGTAATCTAGTCCAACCCCCCGCTCAAGCAGGAGAACCTGCACCATTTCTGACGGATGGCAGTGCTGTCTCTTCTTGAAAGCCTCCAGAGATGAAGCTCCCACAAGGCAAGCTGTTCCACTGAAGGCAAGCTGTTCCATTGGTTGATTGCTCTGTTCTGTCAGAAAATTTCTCCTTATTTCCAAGTTGAATCTCTCCTCATTCAGTTTCCATCCATTATTCCTTGTTTGGCCTTCAGGTGCTTTGGAAAATAGCTTCTGTGGCAGCCCCTCAAATATTGGAATGCTGCTATCATGTCTCCTCTGGTCCTTCACTTCACTAGACTAGCCATGCCCAGTTCCTGTAACCGTTCTTCATGTTTCAGCCTCCAGTCCCCTAATCATCTTGATTGATCTTCTCTGCACTTTTTCTAGAGTCTCAACATCTTTTTATAGTGTGGTAACCAAAGTCGGATGCAATATTCTAGGGCTTTATAGATTGTCATCTGCAACCTTCCTAGGGAGCTTCTGACAAGCAAAGCCAACAGGGAAAGCCAGATGTATTTAACCACCATGTGTTTCAATTAACTGTAGTAATTTGCTTAACAACCATTGCCAAAAAGTTCATAAAATGGAGCATAACTCCCTTAATAACTGCTTTGCTTAGCAATGGAAATTTTGGCCTCCATTTGTGGTAGTATGTCAAGGACTACCTAAACCAGTTCCATTCCACAGAAGTATTAGAAGTATAGGTAAAGGTTCCCCTCACACATATGTGCTAGTTGTTCATGGCTCTAGGGGGCAGTGCTCATCTCCATTTCAAAGCCAAAGAGCCAGCGCTGTTCGAAGACGTCTCCGTGGTCATGTGGCCGGCATGACTAAACAGTGAAGGTGCGCAGGACGCTGTTACCTTCCTACGAAAGGTGGTTTATATTTTTTCTACTTGCATTTTTATGTGCTTTTGAACTGCTAGGTTGGCAGAAGCTGGGACAAGTAACGGGAGCTCACTCTGTTATACCGCACTAGGAATTCAAACCACTGAACTGCTGACCTTTCTGATCGACAAGCTCAGCGACTTAGCCACTCAGCCACGGCGTCCCCTTTAGAAGTATTACTTCAGAAGTATTACCCCTTTAGAAGTATACTATTATAATAATTAAACTTCCAAGAAGCCCTAAATTTTTTAGACCTGGTTGCTAACGTGATGAGCCTTTCTGCTCTCTGAAGGCTCAGAGAGGTGAATTGTTAATCCTTTTGTAACGTTCAGCTTCAAATTTCACGTGTTCGTTATTTTAAAATGATGGGAAACCACACTGTTGGGGTTTTCTGGCCATTGTGGTTGGAAGGAGCTTTGTGGGCTGCAAAAGAAAAAAGGAAGCAAATGCAGCCACAGGCCACGGGTTGCCTCCAACATCAGGCTAGTTATGGGGATTCTTTCATTCTCCCATGCCATGACCCAATTATAATGTTTCCAATTAACTTTGTAGAGCTATTGTGAGAATACAGGGAAGATGGAGTGTTACTTTGACCTGGTGGTAAGATAGGCTAGAGACAGAACCATTCTTATCTAAACAAATGTCTCCTTTGAAATGGTGAAATTCTGAAAAGATGCTTACAAATTCTATAACCAATTTGAAGAGCCGCATGGAATTATGAACACAGGTGGGTGGTTTCTTCTTCTGTAGATGATCAGAAGAACCAATTGATGGTTGGGGGACGGACAAAAAGTGGCAATTGTAAAAAAACAAATAAAAAGCCAAAATTTTGAATTCGAGACATTATTCCAAAGTTGACATTTTCTCAACTTGGTGCCCTCTAAACGGGTAGATTTGTTACTTTGGAAAAATGTCCATTGGTCTCATGGTTTTTCCTGCCAAGGAAGGTCCACTTGCTCTTCTGGCGGTGGTGAAAAAAGGTCAAGAGAGTGATTATGACCGCACCATTGAAGTCCCATCCCCCCCTTTTAATGTTTAATGGGATGATCTGTCTTGACTTTTTTGAGTTCCCTCTGTTGCCACCCATGCAGTTTGGGCAAGAGCGCCTCAGAGTAAGTTTTTCTCAGAGTACAAATGAATAAATTTGTTCTTTTCTGAGTTATTCAATCATTTTCTTTATTATATTCTCCTTTCAGCCTCTATTCGAAATTGCAAGTGTAACCAGCACAAAATTTATGGAGGGATTTACTGGTACTTTGATCACTAGAGTAAAGTGGCTCTCATTTGGTCTATCATATGATAGCGTATTTGTAGACGGAATATATTCATACTGTCAGAAAGTATGATATGATTCTGACATGTGAAAATAGGGTGCTGAATTTTGAAAGGAACTTGATGTTCAGGCTTATTTTGAAGGTCTGTGGTGGGACAATTCTGTGAGCGTTCTTTGCAGAAGTTCAAGGACTGTATGGAAGATATTTGTGTCAGGGTTCCAAATAGCATCCAAAAGTAAATCAGAGTCCAAGGCAAAGTATTGCTCAAAGTTCCAATTTATTAAGAGAGCCATGTTGGCACATCTGGGAAAACCTGAATCTGAAAGCTTCCCGGTTTTCCCCACCCAGTGGCAATTCAAGATCTTGCCCCCACACCCACAAGTCCATCACATGGTCCAATCTTCCACTGCCATGCTGGCAGTTCCACCCATCCAGTTCCGGTCAGGTGCAGAGGTGCAGAGACAAAGGATGACCTTGGCTTTCTAGAAAGAATTTTGTTATGGCTACATTGCATCACACTCCTACGTTCCCCCCTCCCATTATCCCAGAAAAGAAAATGCATAGTAGAATAATAGAAAGTGTGGCAGGCCAAAGATCCAAAAGAAAACATGGCTGCAGGTCTGACAATTTGTTAATTTTACAAACTCAGCAACTTCACCCTTGATTTCCATCCCCGACTCAATGGAATGGCTGAGAGAAAATGGATTCATGATCTGACTATCCATCTGCCCTTGCAACAGCCACAGAAAATACAGATCGGATTAAAGCTCATTATTTCATATTGTTTTAGATAAGGGAGGGAAAACCCTCTGCACAATTGTTTCGCTTCTGTCATTGCTGTTGTGTGATGGTGATTAGATTCAGTGCATCTTAACAAAAGTCACTTGAGGTTCTTCACATCACCAGCCTGGCCCTTCAGTACAAAGCCTTAGTTAGCTGGTCTTATGTAGCCTTTGTCTAATTATAATATTTTCTGATTTCTAAGGAAGCTAAATGAGCTCAATTGTCTGGCAAGGACAAGAGCTATAAGGCAGCTACACATTTTTCAACAAAAAGATTTACTTTCCTTTGTTCTCGCTCTCTAACGCCAGAGCTTTCTCTCTCTGCATGTGGTACTTTGTTCATGATCGTGCTCATCTCTCACTGTGGTTTCCTATATCGGATTCATGGTAACAGCTGTAGTAAATTAGAAGTAAATTGTTCTGTTTCAGCTATCCCTTGTTCTCCTTTTACCTCAAAAGAATTAAAGAATGTCTGGTTTCACACATTGCACCAAGCCAAAGTAGGTTTGGTTTACTTTGGGGGTAACAAAATATGTGAATCATAACAATGTAAGAGCTCCGAGACTAGAATGGGCCTTGTTCTGCATTCTGTGCCATACGGTGGCCAACTAGATGCATTTGAGAAACTCACAGGCCTACATGAATGTCACTTCACTGTCATTTCTGTAGGAAGTTAGTACCCTCTCCTAGAAAAATGAAATATTTTAGGAAATATTAAAAGGACAGAATATTTCCCCCAAAAGGGAAGCAGAAACCCAGCCCCCCACCTTTGTTAATAGGCCATTAAGGCTTGGGCCAGTCTATTCTACATAACAAAGATCTACCTCCTTCAGGCAGAGCCATAATAGGAATTGCCAAAAGTCCTTTCATTACATCATCACCCAGCAAGAGTCAACCAAGCTTGGGACTCAGGACAGACTACAGAGTTGCCCCTGCATGGCCCCATGGGAGTCTGACAACCAATCAGAATACAAGCTCAAATTCAAAGCCCAACAGAGGGCATAAATCTCTCACACACAACCATGTGCCTTTTTTTGCCCAGGACCTCAAACCATGTGATTCTGTCCACCATTAAAACCATCCTTCCAAACAGCCACCATTGTTTCCAGTGTCTTTCTTCCCCACTTGGAACTGAACCCAGATGGACATTTCTCCCAACATTTCCATGAAACAGGATTTAAGCACGCTGCCTATGATTCAGGAGCTAGCTATCAAGCTGGTAGTTTCTGATAGCTCGCCCAGTCCTTTTTTAAAAGGTTACAGTTGTACGCAGTGCACATTTGTAATCACTTTTCTGTGGCTAAATGTGATAATTTCTAGCCAGCAAAGTCATCACTACAACATCACTAGAGTACCAGATTGGAAAATAAGTTTAAAAAGCACAGAAGAATATCTATCTATCTATCTATCATCTATCTATCATCTATCTATCTATCTATCTATCTATCTATCTATCTATCTATCTATCATCTATCTATCTATCTATCTATCTATCTATCTATCATCTATCTATTTATCATCTATCATCTATCTATCTATCATCTATCTATCTATCTATCTATCTATCTATCTATCTATCTATCTATCTATCTATCTATCTATCATCTATCTATCTTTCTATCTGCGTGTGTGAGAAAGAAAATAAGAGAAAATTTTATCTTCCTTTGGTTTAAGGAAGAATGTTTCATAAGAAAAAAAGTCTCTTGTTCCACTAAATTAAGGATTGTCTTTCTTTGTACTTCTATGATTTATGGCTATCATTTTGATATCTGTCTCCTATTTCTAGATATACACTATATTGCCAAAAGTATTCGCTCACCCATCCAAATAATCAGAATCAGGTGTTCCAATCACTTCCATGGCCACAGGTGTATAAAATCAAGTACCTAGGCATACAGACTGTTTTTACCAACATTGGTGAAAGAATGGGTCGCTCTCAGGAGCTCAGTGAATTCTGTGATAGGATGCCACCTGTGCAACAAATCCAGTCGTGAAATTTCCTCGCTCCTAAATATTCCACAGTCAACTGTCAGCTGTATTATAAGAACGTGGAAGTGTTTGGGAACGACAGCAACTCAGCCACGAAGTGGTAGGCCACGTAAACTCGTCCAACATCAGTGTGTGACCTCACAAATGCGCTTCTGGAAGAATGGTCAAAAATTCCCATAAACACACCCCTGAACCTTGTGGACAGCCTTCCCAGAAGAATTGAAGCTGTTATAGCTGCAAAGGGTGGACGACGTCATATTGAACCCTATGGATTAGGAATGAGATGTCACTTACAGTAAGTTCATATGGTGGTAAAGGCAGGTGAGCGAATACTTTTGGCAATATAGTGTGCGTGTGTGTGTGTGTGTATGTATATGTATGTATGTATACCGTATGTATGTATATGTGTGTGTGTGTGTGTGTGTGCACGCGCACTGATAAATAAATAAAGGGAGACTAGTATAGATCTATTTCAAGCTATTTAGCTCTCATCAGCTAGCCATACCCTTACTGGGATTCGAACCAGGGCTGTATTACATATTAGGCAGTTGTATTAGCCACTAAGCCACAGGCTCTCCTCCTTATCAGCTGAGCCAGGGAAATAGGTATGTATTTGTATTACAACCCCTGGTATACCCAAATATGGGAGGGAGCTCACTACTCCCCCTTTCTGTCATTCGGCTCATTACAGAAGACATCCAGGCAGAAAACCATATTTTTATTTTTAATGTTGCCTTTTTATATTTGTGTTGTATTTGTGCTGATAAATAAATAAAGGGAGAGTAGTATAGATCTATTTCAAGCTATTTAGCTCTCATCAGCTAGCCATACCCTTACTGGGATTCGAACCAGGGCTGTATTACATATTAGGCAGTTGGGTATACCAGGGGTTGTAACACAACTTGTTTTTTTTTTAAATGTCTGAAGTTATGTATTTCTGTGCTTTATTTCTCTACTTTATTCTGATATCTCCCGTGTTTTACTTGAGCATTGTTTCTATATATTTCTAGGCTTCCTTTCTATAAATCTTCCAGGTTTTATGGGGATTCTTTTAGTTTGACAGTTTTTTAATTATCACCACCTCAGTTAATTATGAGGGCTTTAGCCACCCTTTGATAGCTTGACCCTCTGGGAAGATATCAAGGGCTGGTTTTGATGGCTATTTACTAGTTTCCTGAATCATAGGCACTGACTGGTTCCAGAATCTTCCTGAACTTTTAATCTCCATCCAGATATACTGATCTCAGTTGCCTTATGACTCCTTGTAGCATCTGTTCTTCTTCAAAATAGCAGTGGAAAAGATGGAGTCTTCAGTCTCCAGTTGGTCAATCAGGGGTATCCACCAGAATGGTTGGCTGGGGAATTCTGGGAGTTGGTCCACAGGTCTTAAAGTTGCCAAGGCTGGACCTCCTTGGACTGAAAATTTGGAGAGGAATTGGTGGAAAAGAAGGACTTGTGGTAAACCTTGACAGGTTTTTTTCTTCCACATCTGATACCAAATGTACAAATGGATTCGAAGCATTTCTTTTACCAACAATTGTGTTTCCACAAAAGTGATAATCTTAAGAGTATTTTTATAAACAACAGGATGGCAAAATAGATTTCTGGAAAAAATATACATTTATAAATAGATATGTAAATTAATTGCACTCATCCTTTGGTTAAACCCCACCTTAGTTTAGTATATTGTCATTGCACCTTGTACAACGAAATGAAAAACCTCAAATGTGACTTTTTCATTTGCTTAATACTTGTTATGAAGTTGTGTGCATCTTCAAGTGAGTTTTTGACTCTTGCAATTTTCCCGGCAAATTTTTCAGAAGTGGTTTGCTTTGGACTTCATCATAGGGCTGAGAGGGTGACTAGCACAAGGTCACCCTGCTGATTTTTTGCCCAAAATGGGACTGCAATTCATGGTCTCCCAGTTTCTAGACAAACGTCTTAACCATTATATTAAATTGGCTCTCTGTTCTGAAGTTACTATTGTTTAATGTTTGGACCACTGTTTCTGCACTCATTTTATAAATGTGTTCACATGCTTTTCTAAAAAATAAATAAATCCTGGTGCTTTTCAAAAATTCAGGACTTGAAACTGGACATTTTTTTTTAAGAAACTCATTCATGCTGGATATTTTTACTAGGATTATTTGAAAGTATAGGCAGTCCTCAATTTACAACCATTCATTTAGTGACTGTTCAAAGTTACAAGAAGCTTTGAAAAAAAGTGACTTGTGACCTTTTTCACGCTTATGTTATCGAAACTCAGATGCTTGGCAACTGGTTCATATTTATGACGGTTGCAATGTCCCAGGGTCTTGTGATCCCCTTTTGGCAAGCAAAGCCAATGGGGAAGCCAGATTCACTTAACAACTGCTTTACTAACTTAACAACTGCACTGAGTCACTTAACAACTGGCAGGAAAAGTTGTAAAAAGGGACAAAACTTACTTAACAACAATCTCACTTAGCAACATAAATTTTGGTCTCAATTGTGGTTATAAGTCGAGGACTATCTGTAAATGGTCAAGAGACTTTTGCCCACATGCAGTGAGAATCTCCCATCTTGCAGTCCAGAATGCACCAATGTTCATTGCAGTGGTGGGTTGCGGCACGGGCGTACTGGTGCCTGCCGGGAGCACCAGGTACCGTTCCAGTACCGTGCTCTGGAGGGCCCACCCTCCTGCCCGAGCTCCTTACCTGTATTTGAGCTCTTCGGCACTTCCGCGCATGGAGCATATGGTGCCTGTGCGACACTCCGCCGAGCAGCTGGAGCATTGCGGAGGCGTCACGGAGGTAAAGACCCATATGCGTGCATGCACACATGCTTCACGCATGCATGTGGGGGACGCCTGGTCCTGTTGCACCGTACCAGTTACACCGGGATCCAGAACCCACCACTGGTTCACTGAACAATCAGTAACTACCAAAATTATCTGAGTATCTTTTAACATTCTTCATGGCCTTGATAGCTTTTCTTTTTAGTTCTTCTCTTTCTATATTCCAAAAACACCACCCTCAGCCGAGAGAGAGAGCTTCATTTCACACCCTACAGAAGTGCTACCAGGAGAGCCATTAACATTACTGCACTAAATGGATTAATGGACTGATGGCTAATGCCTCAGGCAAAAGATTTGCAGAAAGCTGCATCTGTGGCAGCTTTCATATTCTCTGGTTTTACTTCAGTTTTTTTTTACTTTGGATCTTGAGATAGTAATAACAAAAAGCTGAAGGGTTGGTATATTATTGTTTGATTTGGGGTGGGGTGGGGAATTCACAATAACAGGTAGACGTGCAAATTGATACAATTCCCCCCCCCCCTTTCATAATCTACACCAGTAGAGAAACATTCAAATTTATGATTTTATTTAGGAAAAAAAAAACTGTGAAAAATCTGCATGTTTTCATTCACAACTTTCCCTAACATATGGAGCTTTTGAACACAACTTCCCCCTTAGTACATAACTGTTAATGTAAATTCCTCAAGCAATTTCCATAATGCCATTCTTGATTGCGCAAATGTTCTCACTTTAGACTTTTTTTAAAATCTGAAATTCCCTGATGTAACCCTTTTATTATTTTAACAAAACTGTGTCTTTTGGTATCAAACTTTCAAAGCATTCATTAACTTTTAGATACACCATTTAAAAAAGGAAATGGCTTTTTAATGTGGATTTTTTTTTAAAACAAGGAATATATTCTGATGGAGAGAGAGAGAATCAGATCAGTTACATGAAATACCTAAATATGCTTAGAGTCCTCCTTCTTTCCTACCACAAAGCATATCTTGAAGTTTCTGTTATTAGCAACTTCCTGAACATGGATATGATTTTCTGAAAGATTTATGAGTTACATTCAACTGAACTCGGAGGGCTGGCACAAGGTCCTAAAAGCATATGAGTTTCATACGCTATCCAGATTTCAATTAGCAATAATCGCATCTCAGATAAACCTCATTGGCTTTAACATTGGCATCTGCAGTTTAAAGATTTCAGCCACTGGGTTTTATTAAGAGATCAACATATATTCTTGCAGAGAAGATTGTGTTTAGTGGACTGTGTCCTAACTCAGGGGGGGGGTTGTCCTTCCAAATAGACTTACTGTGGTCATAAATGCTCTTTGCTTGTCCTCTTAGGGTATTTGAAAAATAAAAAAAACACAGCTATCTCCCTAAAACCAAGAGACCTTGTGTGCAAAACCAACTTTCAGAAATAAGACCCGAAAGGTATTTTACATTCGATCTGACCGGAGGACTGAAAGAGAGAGTGAGCTGTAACAAAAAATATATATGGATAGTTTGTTTTCTCATTGTCAAACTCAGAAAACCACCAATGCACATGGGATGATCTTACATGGTCCCCAGTGCTTTTATGCATAAACACTTAAGGCCCATATTTATAGAATTCATTATAAAGGGATTTCAAGCGACACTCCTTAGCATCTCATCTTTTTTTGGGGTGGGGGTGGGGAATGCCTTGAATCATGATTTGAAGCCCAGAAAAGCCGAATAAACCCGGTCATCGTTCAGAAACCCTCTGAATGTAGTGGGGTTGAGTCCCATAGAAAGCGTGAAGCTACTGCGTCGCTGCGTTCTCCGGGGCACCGGTCTTTGGCAGCACTGCAAAACGCCTTTGACTCTTTGATCCGTCCCGCAGCTGCAGCGGGAACTCAGAGCAAACTTTCCCTTGGTTACGTCAAATGCTTGCTAGTTATAACAGGGACTTCCGGTTACTCTCGGCCCAAAGCCTCTCGGCGCTCTTTACTTGGCCATCAGCCCAGGAGCTAAAAGCACAGCAAAAGGTAGGCTCGATCAATGCACTCAGACGTTTCTCCCGGAACAACCGGCTCTCGCTTTCTCACCCGTTTATTCAGCCAGTTTAGCAAATAGTTTCCCGTTCAGTCGCTTCAGAAACACGTGCCGTGTCAGGAAAGCAGTGCAAGAAACGTGTTTTGGAGGGGAGGGGGGGGGAGGAACAAGAGCAAGTCACTTTTGCAAAAAGCTCCGGAAATTCTTCAAAGGGCGGCGGGCGGGGCCAGAGCGCGAGGTGGGCAGAGCCAAAACCTAAGTGGGTGGGGCGATCAGTGTCTTTGCTCCCTTTAAAAAAACAAGTTATTCTAATTTAGGGATTTCTACTTCTGCAGAGGTAAAGCATAGGGTGCAATTCTTTTTCTTTCCCCTGTATCACGCACGGGCATTTGCATTGTCAAAAAAAAAAAAAAGCAAGGAAGTCCGGAATTTTGTGTGTTTGATATATATGATCTTCTTGCCATGGAGAGGGGGTTAAACTAGAAGTCCTGCAAGGTCCCTTCCAACCCTATTGTTCTACTCCCAATCCTGCAAGCAAAGACCCCCCCCCCTCTTTTTTACCCGCCTCGCCTGTCTGACGGGACTTTGGTTGCATGGAAGATGCTGCTATTTTGATTTTCTGAAATGCCTTCCCTCCGCCCTTCTGCCCTCGGATCTTTCTGGTGATCTATTTCTCACCAGTAAGATCATGCCAAAAGTTTTTATGCTTTGGGTCTAACTGATCCCTAGGGAGAAGGACCACTGTATCTGTTCTTGAAGAAACCCCTTTTTTGATGTCTACCTGACTGTCCACCTTGAGGTGCACTTCCAGTTTGCTAATTAAACTTGGAGAGACTTAAAAAAACCTAGAAGTTACATGAAAAAATCTGGATGTTAAGCAAAATGAAGAAATAAAAACCCCTCAAACATGCCATTTAAATCTTTTTTTTAAAAAAATCATGCAATCAACCTACTACTAGACAACAATAATATTTCAGATAGAAGAAAATGATTCTGGTTCTGTGCTAACGGCTATGCCAAATTGTCACTCAATGCCATAGGATGGTGGTTTCTATATGGTTGTTAGCTGCGAAGTCGTGTCCGACCCATTGCGACCCCATGGACAATGTTCCTCCAGGCCTTTCTGTCCTCTACCATTCCCGGGAGTCCATTTACGTTCACGCCTACTGTTTCAGTGACTCCATCCAGCCACCTCATTCTCTGTCGTCCTGTTCTTCTTTTGTCTTCAATCTTTCCTAGCATTGGGCTCTTCTCCAGTGAGTCTTTCCTTCTCATTAGGTGGCTAAAGTAATTGAGTTTCATCCTCAGGATCTGGCCTTCTAAAGAGCAGTCAGAGTTGATCTCCTCTAGGACTGACCATATATGAGCAGAAAGCAAACTATTTAGTTCCTAAGATAGATAGAGGTTCAGAGCAGTTTCAACATATACATTCTGAGTGTCCCGACATATTTTACACCCTCCTATTCTCATCTCACTGAATGACTGATGTAAATATTTTTCTGACATATTGTTACATTTGTCTTGTGAGAGCCCTTTAGAAAGAATGGGCCAATTGAGTTTTTCATATGTTTTCAGATGACAAAGACAGCATTGGATCCTGGCAAGGAACTCTTGAATCAAAAGATGTGTATGTGTCACTCTATTGCTTTCCTCATTTCTATTCTTTCTTTGGCATACTCATTCTAAAAGCATCTGTTGAAGTTTTTTGTTAGTTTGGAGGGGCAAACTCTGTATATATGTTTGTAATTGTGGAATATGAAGAAAACACAAAAATCAAATTCAGCAAAATGCAAATTAAAATCCACAAATGGTACTTAGCATGATAACAAAGAAATTAAGGGGCTTGGCTGGTTTTTTCCCCTTTGTGTATTTTTTTTTAGAAGTGATGACACATAGAATATAATTCTTTATTGGCCAAGTGTGATTGGGCACACAAGGAATTTGTCTTTGGTGCATATGCTCTCAGTGTACAGAAGGAGAATAAAACACATTCATTGAATAAAAAGATACAACGCTTAGTGATAGTCAAGGTTACTAATAAGCTATCAAATCGCACTAGGAAGCAAATAAAAACAATATAAATTGAAAGATACAAACAGCATAGTTATAGTGATAAGTGGGGAGAGATAGATACGTGGAAGGAAGAGAAGAATAATAGTAATGCAGCCTGAGTAAATCATTGGCAGTGTTGTGGGAATTAGTTTTTTGTCACAAGGAATCAGCACAGAGATATTGCTCTTGAAAGCCTTTATATACTGGAAACCTAGAAAGAACTACGTACCCCTGATGAAGTTGAACTCTATAATATCTCATGTTATGTTGCCCCCATTAAAAAAGTTATGGGATATAATCAGTGTTTCTCAAACTTGGCGACTTTAAGTCCTGTGGACTTCAACTCCCAGAATCCCCCAGCCAGCATAGCTGGCTGGGGAATTCTGGGAGTTGAAGTCCACAGGACTTAAAGTCGCCAAGTTTGAGAAACACTGGGATATATAATGTAACTGTTGTTTTTTGGGTCTCACACTTAAAAGTGTGTTTGTAAATGATTCCTTTGAAATAGGTGCATCCTGCCTTGATAAAGAGCGAAAATAGAGAGCCTGCCATTACTGAAAACAGTGTAGAGCAGTGCTTCATAAACTTTTTCCTTTGTTACCCAAAACTATGTATCAATAAGGTAGTCCTTGACTTATAACCATGACCCCAAAATTTATGTTGCTAAGTGAGTCATTTTTCCCCATTTTCCTCATTTTACAACCCTTATTGCCACAGTTGTGGCAAGTGAATCTTTTTAGTTGTTAAGTTACTAACACAGTTGTTGAGTGAATTTGGCTTCCCCATTGACTTGGCTCGTCAGAAGGTCAGAAAAGCTGATCGCATGACCCCAGGACACTGCAGTCCTCATAAATATGCCAAGCATTTGAATCTTGATTATGTGATCCTGGGGATGCTGCAATGGTGATAAGTGTAAAAAAGGATCATAAGTCTCTTTTTTCAGACTTTGAACAGCCAATAAATGAATGGTTGTAAGTAGAGGACTACCTGTAAATTCTTTTTACCCAATATTGGTAAAACACTTTTAGTCAATTTAAATGTCCTTGTTGTAGTTGAGTAATGAGTTTGTGTATTGCTATCCAAAACTAAAACCGTTTCTATCTAATTTTGAGTAATGTATCCAGTTTTTGGAGGGCACTTAGAAATCCAAACTGGTCCAATCTAGACTAGATTCTCTGTTACTTAGTTGAGGATGAAAAAGAAAACGAGGCTATCTTGCTACCTTATGTTGGATATGTTGGCTGTTGTACGCTCAAAAAATGATTTGGAAGAAGTGCTGCAAATCAAGCATGAACCTGAAGAAAAGATGAAGATGCTTTAATAAGCTGGCTTTTAAAGCAGCATCTTTTTTCTCAGGATCACAAGGGCTGCTTTAATGAATTCAAGTGTGGCGATCTTGCTAGTTTTGAAACCGTTCTTCCAAATCATTTTTGATTTGACTTTGATTCGACTTTGAATGAATGTATCACTATACTACCTACATATATTTAAAACTCTGGTTTGCTTAAACCTACTGTTTTTTAAATTTAAACATCAATCCTTATTTAAATACTATACTTGAATGTTTTGTTTCATGAAACAATATTATGTGTAATTGTCTTTCTTGGAACTATTTTATGCATATGTATAACTATTTATGAATGGGCCCTGGTGGCACAGTGGTTAGAATGCAGTATTCCAGGCAAACTCTACCCATATCCTGGAGTTTGATCCTGACCAAGTCAAGGTTGTCTCAGCCTTCCATCCTTCTGAGGTCGGTAAAATGAGGACCTAGATTATTGGGGGCAATATGCTGACACTATAAACAACCCAGAGTCCTTTGAAGCACTATCGGGCTGTATGTAAGTCTAAGTTGCTATTGTTTTTTTTATTTCTTTCTGCCAAATGTTGGTTTCAATTTTAAGCATTCTTTAATCTTGAAAACTTTAGAAAGAATAAAGTAGGCAAGAAGGGGCCAATCTATTCCCATTCAGAAGCAAGTATCACAATCAAAATGCCATATAAAACCTTGCTTCATTTTATCAGATTATCCTAGTACCTGGGGAAGTACCAACAATTTCAGTATAGGAATTAAAAGTTTGGTAGATTCACTTAAAAAGTTAGCAGTCTTCTAGATGTCATAGTTTGACAACATAGTTTGGGACTTTATAAGCACAACATTTCCTTCAAGCTTATTTACTGGGGTTTAATTTGGTGGAGATGTGGCAGCTCTTAAATCCATCTCTGCAAGAATTATTTTTTTCTCATCTCTTTCAAGCAAATTTGAATGTACTTTTAAGTTTTTTTTAGAATCTTAATCTTAAATTGATTGGATAGATAGCCCTGGTATAGGTCCTGTTATCCTATCAAATAATGTACTGGCAGCATTATGAATTATTCAAAGAAACACTTTCTTATCTTTTGCAAGATGCTATCAATATGTAACATTATTAAAATATTTGCATTTTATAATTCGGAGTGTTATATAGGCAAATTAAATTGGCAGTTGATGTACTGTCACCCCAGAAGTGCTGGAAGAATGCAGTTTGGCCTTTGCATTTTCCATGTGCTCTGAGTATCTTGAAAGAGCCAGTTTGGTCTAGTGGTTAAGGCATCAGACTAGAAAGTAGGAGACTTGTTGTGGCCCAGCAGGAGCCGTTGGAGCTGCCATCTGACTCCGGCAGCGAGGGTCCCTATGAGTTGGCTCTGGAGGATGTGGAGGACCCTGGACAGAGTTCCGACTCCTAGCAGGGATCAGAGAGGCTGGTTGGCCACCAGGAGGCGCCTGAGGCATGGAGCAGTGGTAAAAGCCAAAGGAAGTGTGCTCCTGATGTCATGCCTTGGAGCAGTGGGGAGGAGACAAGGGAGGGTGAGTCAGGCGTCAGTAGTGAGTTGTTGTTGGATGCTCGTCACCGAAGAGCTAATAGGCATCAGGAACAGTTGCGCAGTTACAGGAGGTAATTGCACTCGGCTGATGGTAATTAGACTTCTCTCCAGACTAAAAAAGGACTGCTTGTGCACACGCCCTTTTGCAGAAGTCAACGCATGAACTAATGTGGGAGTACAGTGTTGTGAGCGTGGCAGGTTGGATTGCTGCTAATGCTTATCAGTGCCAGGTTATTATTAAGGCTTATCTGTGTTGGTGTACGGCCAAGGACCTGTCTGTCTGTCAATAAATCTTGTAAAGTATCTTTGGCTTGGAGTGTTTTGGTGTGGACGAAGGGGGGGGGGGTCAGAACAGAGACAGTAAGTTCTAGTCCCTCTTTAGGCATGAAAGCCAGTTGGGGGACATTGGGCCAATCACTCTCTAGACCCAAATCACCTCACAAGGTGGTTGTAAGGAAAATAGGTGGAGGAAAGTGTGTTGTATAAGTTTACCCCCTTCAACATGTTTTTTTATAAACACAATAAAAAAAAAACCTACAAGCCAGAATTTTGTCATGATATATTTGTGCCATGATCCCAGGTTGTTGCAGAAGTTCATTGGGCTCTCATGAGGAAAAGGCGGTTTATGGGTTACAAGTTCTTTAACTTGTTGGAGAATTTAAAGCCATATATAGTTTTATACATACTTTGAAAGGTTTAATTGAATTATTTCCTTGTACTTATATATAAATCGCTTTAAAATTTCATTCTAATCTTAATTGAATTGTATGCTTGCCCTGGGATTGTTAAAAAAATATAAATGTGAGATATCAATTGAATACATGAATAAATTTAATTTTCAGAACAACTTGAACCTAGTCTTCAATTCGTAGCAATTATCATAAAGATTAAGGGGAAAAATTCTCTTTCTCCCCTTCTTCTCTTCATTATTCTTTCCCAGATACTGAGGTATGCCAAAACTGAATGTTGGCATTCCGCAAGAATTTATGCATGATTCTTGAAATAGATTACAATTTATCCATATACAAAATGAAAAATAGTTGCCCCAAAGGTTGATAAAAATGTGGACTTTTGTGCAGACTCAATGTGCATATATCCTATATGAAGAAATTGTGAGTCACCAGATAGCTTTATCCCAACTCCCAGCAGCATCGGCCAGTCTGGGCAATGATAGAGCATGTTTGGAGCTATCAGAAGTTTGGAGGTGTACTCTGGGGCATATCCAATATGTGCCTATAGATAGGAAGCAACATTATGACTGCTCTTCCTTCAGAGGTGGGCATCACAAGAGATAGGTTCCTACTGGTTCAGACCAGTTTGGCCGAGTAGGTAGTAATTTGGCCTGCCACATGCCTGAAACAGTTCTATCGGCGGCGCCATAGGTGCCACCATTTTGTTTTTTGCTTTGCGCATTTTTCTAGTTCTGCGCCTGCATGTGTAGCACACATCCAATGTGCCAGCACATCGCATCCCTGTGCGAACCGGCAGTGGCAGCAGCCGGAACCCACCCCTGGGCATCACATGCTGTAACAACTGGTTCGCCCAGCACCGGAAACACATGCGTGCGGCATCAAAACACACAGCAATTTGCTCATGTGTGTCTTCCACACATGCATGAACACAGCGATATAGGACAGGATATAGGACACAGCGATATAGGACAGGATTGCGGCTGGGCGGCTGGGCGGCTGGGCGGTCACCTGCAGGTCACAACTACCAGTTTGCCTGAAGTGGTCTGAACAGACAGCAGCCCACCATTGTTTTCCTTGCTCCATATTTTCTGCCCCAGAAGTTCACACACATGGGCCATTAGAACATTAGAAATTATGTTTGGTCTGGATATTTCCCCCCTATAAATAAATACCTGGGCAACGCCGGGTTATCAACTAGTCAAAAATAAAAAGAAAGCAAGACTTGCTGCATTCCTTCTCTCCTGAAGAAGCACTGATATATATCTCCTCTGGTCTGCAATATTGCTAAACTCCCTTCCACCATTTTCCTCTTTGTCTTCTCTGCTGCATCCTCCAGTGATGAATCCCTGGGTGGAATGGTGAAGTAGATTAAGGCTGCGGGGAAGGGGAATGGACAGAGAGACAGACTGATTAGTGGCTAGCCTTTTAGGAGGCTAAGTCTTGAACCCGGCAAGATTTGAATAACGAAGCTACGTCACACCGATCAGTCAGGTGCCAGTTTTCTTCCCCTGAATCATAATGCGGCTGGACAAGCAAGCTGAAGAAGCCTGCAACTGTAGGCCGTATTTGGGGGAAAGAATGTTGTTCTGCATTTAAATCACAATCCCCGGTGCTTTAAATGATAGTCGCTGTGCCATAATCTAAAACAAATTGCTTTTCACAAGGAGCCAGGTAAGCTTTCACATCGCGATGCCAGAGAGACTGCTGGGTTTTATCTTACTGGAAATTCGAGCCACCTCGGAAGCCTTGCCTCTGAACTCATCTCGTTGTTGCAAAGAGAATTAGCCTCTTCGCTGGGGCTTTTGGCCCTGTGTTTATACTTAGTGCTTAAATCTGAGGAAACAATATTCTCTCAGGCGTTGGATGCCTCTCCCTATACGTACAAGTGTGACGGTTTCCCCCTCACTTTCTCCTTGATCTTCCTGACTCTTAAAAAAATATTTTACTGCAGGATTCTCTGTGTGCCCTTAGCAAAAAGAAAAATAGTGGGGGAGAGGAATTTTTAATCTGTATACTCAAACATATGCACCAGGGAAAAAGCAACGGAATTCTGCAGCTTAATTTGAAATATCACGAGGGAAATGAATAAAAAATCCCAAACAACCAATACTCCAGCAATTCAAAACTGCACTCCCCCCACTCTATCCCCCAGGCTTTGCCACTTGAGGGATGTAAGAGGCTAGCTGTACATCGAAAATTTCTCCCTGTGTGAATGAAATTCTAAATAAATATACATGAAATATCTTTGGCATGTTAGACCGAATGCAGTCAGGAATCCATGGCAAGTCTTATCAAGGGAGAAAATAAGCAAAGCTAAAATGTTACTGCTGTTTCCCGGGAAAAGAAACCACAATATAAAAGAGGAATAGGGAAAGTATTGGGGGTGGTGGTGGTGGGATGAGAGGGAATCTCGGAAAAAAACAGGTGGTTAAGAAATGTGGAATATAAATTAATAAAAAAGAGGAAGATTTGGAATGAGGTTGCCTGAGTTCACAGTTTGCTCACTTTAGATTTAAAATGTCAGATACTGGGTGTTTAAGCTAAGGTGACCAGATTTTAACATTGGTAAAGCGGGACACCATTGACTGGGGGGGGGGGGTGTTCTTGATTAAGAATTTCATCTATATCCTTGTAACCCTAAGCCTTTAGGGAAAAAAACTCCAGGGGTCTTCAAACCTGACAGCTTTAAGACTTGTGGACTTCATCTCCCAGAATTCCTCCTCCAGTCATGTTGCGGCAACATCATCTGCGTGGATCTGCTCCATCTTTGGTTTTTTTCACCGGGGGCAGGGCTGCCGCTGAAGATGCCGACGAGCCCTGCCGCCACCAGAATAACTGCTGCCTCCTCCTCCAACAGCACCACCACAGTTGCTGCCCGACGCTGCGGCTGAGGTGAAGCTGCCAAAACTCCCGCTGGCGCCTCTGCCCATAGCAGCAGCGGCGCCGCCACCCCCTCCGCTCGGAGCACCTGAGCTGGGCCCCGCGTTACCCCTGCTGCCTCCTCCTCCTCCGCTGTGCTTTTGAGAAGCCATGATGCCTTTTTTTCCTGCTGCCACCCCCTCCGCCGCCTTCCTACTGGCTCCCGGTGCCTCATGGCTTAGAGGGAACATTGATCCTGGCTAAATAAATAGCCGAAAACCATATATTCCCTTCCCGTTCTCCCGCCATTCCCTAGCTTGTCATGCATTCTTTCCAAAACTCGGGACTTTTTTAAAAGGCTACGAGACGCAGGACAAATTGTTAAAAATCGGGACTGTCCCGCCAAAAGTGGGACGTCTGATCACCTTAGCTTAAGCCAATCCTTGGATATCTTTCCTTCCAATCCTAGTCTAAATGAAATGGCTTATTTTCTTTGTCAACAAGGTTGTAGCTTTTTGGCAAGTGAAACTGAATGTCTTGATTTAAGATAAGATAATCTTTATTATCACTTTTTCTGTGTACACACCAGGGGTGGGTTCCTGCCAGTTCTAACCTCCTCTATAGAAGAGGTTACACAAATCTACAGTGCCGTTTAGAACCGGTTCCAGCTCCCTCCCTCTGCCCGTTTGCACATCAGATGAAGAGCGAGAGGAGGAATTCTGGGAGTTGAAGTCCACAAGTCTTAAAGCTGTCAAGTTTGAACATCCCTGGGGTTTTTTTCTAAAGGGTTAGGGGTGCGAGGGTCTTGTAACTTGACAGCTTTAAGACTTGCGTGCTTCAAATGCCAGAGTTTCTGAGCCAACATTTTGGTTGCTAAGCAAGAGCGTTATTAAGTGAGTTTCACCACATTTTACAAGTTGGCCACACCCACCCAGTCACATGGCTGGCAAGCCACTCCTACCCAGTCACATGGCCAGCAAGCCACTCCCACCCAGTCTCATGGCCAGCAAGCCACTCCCAGAAAGCAGGCCACACCTACAGAAGAGATTCTAAAATTTTTTGAAACCCACCACTGGTACACATTAAAAATGAAATTCTGATGCTTGTTCTCAAAAGAAAATGTGTGTGTATGTATGTATGTATGTGTATGTATGTGTATGTATGTGTATATATGTACCTACAGCAGGGGTGTCAAACTCAAGACCCAGGGGCCAGATCCAGCCCAATGGTGCTTAGGTCCGGCCCGCAGGGCTCCCCTGGAAACAGCAAAGAATCAGCCTGCAGTGCCTCTGCCAGTGAAAATGGCAGAGGGCTTGTGAGGGTTTGCAGGAGGCTGTCACAGCCGAAAGCAGAGCTTGGGAGTCCGTTTTCTCTGGCAGAGCAATCGGGCCACCACAGGCGCTCCAGACACGAGTGACGATGAGCTGGCCATGCCCACCCCGGCCCTCTGAGGTCAACCACAATCCTGATACGGCCCTCAATGAAATTGAGTTTGATACCCCTGACCTACAGCATATACTTACATACACACACATATGCATGTGCTGTGTACACACACACACACACACACACACTCAGGGAATAAATAGGTGATCCTGATATAATGCAAAATTCTTTATGGTTTTATAAAAAGGGGAGACCAGGCCCTGAGTCAAAGGCCCTTTTGAATTTGTTCTGATGAATTTAACACCCCAGAGTTTCCAAGAACCTGTTGACCCATTTCACAAACAAGATAACTTAAAAGACAGTTCATTTCGCTGTGGTTAATATAAAGAATGGTATATGACTAAGCAAAACCAGGCAATTCCGGTTTATTCAATAAACTGGTTAAGCAAACCATGGTTTAGCAGGATATACAAGTACAATCCATGCTTGTATACGTTTCAGAGATTAAAAAACAGAGTGAAAAATTATTGCTCAAACATCCAGCGAAGGACAAGTATCAAATCTTAACTAAGTCAATACACAATCAGAATTTCAATGGATTTGCACGTCTTTATTCTCTCAGCTGCTAGTTAACTTTTTGCAGTCTTCTTCAGTGATCAGTTTCCTTATATTTCCAGCTGCTCTAATATTTCACAGAGAAAAAGGATTGTACAGTATATTGGAAATCAATATTAACATCAGAACAAGTAGGGTAAAATAATTCCATGCCAGATGCTTGAGTTAGCTTGTCATTCATCTTTTGTTCTTTCTTTGAAGGTGGAGTCAGACATTTCCTTGAGATCATTAAAGCAGACCTCGGTCAATTCTTCTGCCGCCCATTAAGTTACCTATATTATATCCCTATTCACTCAGGAAAGGCAGTCACTTGAAGTTTGAGTATTTATCAGTCCTCTCCAGTATCAATTTAGACTAGCTTGCAATCAAAAAAAAATATAGCCGCAATCATCAAATAAAATCAATGTGCAATTAAAATTAACTAAAGGCAGTATCACAGCAGGTAATACACTCAAAACTAAAAAGTACCAAATGTAATACAGACAAGGAAAAAAATGGATTAATTCTAATTTTTCTTTAATGGAGTAAACATAGCTTGTAATAAATGGGGATGACTACAGTAGGTATACATTCTATTCATTTCTCAGCAATGTGAATACTTTACAAAAGGGGAAAGCAAGCAAGAAAAAACGGATATTAAAATAAGTCATGCCCTTGCCTTAATCATCATTTGACCCAAAACTCGCCAAACAACATCCTGACTGGCAAAATATCAGAGCTTCACATATTATATGAAGGAGATTGTCCTTATCTGTTTAACAGGTCAAGATTATGGCCAGGAGAGATTTTGCCCCATTTCTTTTGATCTGATAGATGGAATTGGATTTGGAGCAGAGACCTTGGCAACAGTAACTCACCTCCTTATTATCTCCAGATTAATTACTGCAACATCTTTAGAGTCAACCTGGAACTCCATGCATGCTGAATTCTGGGATTCAGCAGGCACCACTGCTTGCAGAAGAAGCCTGCAGTACTGCACTCGAACCATGGCGCCATTGAGCTGCAGTGGTGCCGTGGTTAGAGTGCAGTACTGCAGGTTTCTTCTGCTGATCACCGACTGCCAGCAGTTTGGCAAATCAAATCAAAATTTCTCACTAGTAGTAACTGTGAAAGGAATCTTGGAGTCCTAGTGGACAACCATTTAAATATGAGCCAGCAGTGTGCAGCAGCTGCCAAAAAGCCAACACAGTCCTAGGCTGCATCAACAGAGGGATAGAATCAAGATCACGTGAAGTGTTCATACCACTTTATAATGCCTTGGTAAGGCCACACTTGGAATACTGCATTCAGTTTTGGTCACCACGATGTAAAAAAGATGTGGAGACTCTAGAAAGAGTGCAGAGAAGAGCAACAAAGATGATTAGGGGACTGGAGACTAAAACATATGAAGAACGGTTGCAGGAACTGGGTATGTTTAGCTTAAGAGAAAGAAGGACTAGGGGAGACATGATAGCAGTGTTCCAATATCTCAGGGGTTGCCACAAAGAAGAGGGAGTCAAACTATTCTCCAGGGCACCTGAGTGTAGAACAAGAAGCAATGGGTGGAAACTAATCGAGGAGAGAAGCAACTTAGAACTGAGGAGAAATTTTCTGACAGTGAGAACAATTAATCAGTGGAACAGCTTGCCTCCAGAAGTTGTGAATGCCCCAACAGTGGAAGTCTTTAAGAAGATGTTGGATAGCCATCTGTCTGAAAGTATAGGGTTTCCTGCCTAGGCAGGGGGTTGGACTAGAAGACCTCCAAGATCCCTTCCAACTCTGTTATTCTGTTATTCATTTGTTAACTGCTGAATTAAGGAACTTGGCTACTGATGGGACAGAGCCATTTACACAAGATTACATCAGGCCTGGAAAAGTTGCATTGGCTTCCTCTTTGTTTCTAGGTCTGAATCTAGTCATCGCCTGCATGCAGCTTGAATCCAGTTTACATGCAGGATTATCTGCGTCAAGTAGAATCTTCTACTATCTTGTGTGTGTCTCATCAGGAGGAATTACTGTCTTCCTGCCTCTAGGAAATTTGATGGGAAGGAGAAAGTAAGTGGTTTTCATTGCTGCCCCAGGCTTATGAATTAGACCAGGTCATGTAGGCAAACTCAATTTCATTGAAGGCCGCATCAGGGTTGTATTTGACCTCCGTGTGTGTGTGTGTGTGTGTGTGTGTGTGTGTGTGTGTGTGTGTGTGTTTGTGTTTGTTTGTCCGGGCTGGGCATGGCCAGCTCAACATCACTGGTGTTGGGGGCTTCTGTGGTGGCAAGTGCTAAGGTAGGACTTCCCTCAGACCTTCCCTCACTTTCATTATGACCTTCCTTCCTTCCTTCCTTCCTTCCTTCCTTCCTTCCTTCCTTCCTTCCTTCCTTCCTTCCTTCCTTTTCATCTTCCTTCCTTGCTCTCTTCCCATCTTCCCTTCTTTTTCTTTGTCTCTCCTCTTTCCCTTTCTCCTTTTCTGTCCCTTCTTGGATACTCAAATGCAAAAGGGGAAACATTTCTCCTTTTGTTTTGTTTCTAGTTTGTTTTGCTAGCCCTCTACCAGTGAAACGGAGCTCCGTTTTTGCTGGTAGAGGGACCATGGGCTGGTCCTCTGCTGTTTCCAGGGTGGCCTCACAGGCTAGATCTATGCACCCCATGAGCAGGGCCTTGAGTTTGACACCCCTGAATTAGACTTTCATTTGAGGTTTGGAATCCTCCCACTTTTCACTGCGTTAATTGGTTTGCTAGCTGTGCTGAGATTTACTGCGCAGGTCACAGTTCTTATCTGCAAGTGATTTAGTGCGCCTGCTCCTTCACATTCCTTCTTAACTTTCTCTTCTGATCTTCTGTTCGCCTGCCGAAGGAGACAGGCACATAGCTTTGCCAAGATGTAATTAATTAAGTTAGCAAGTTTTGTATTTTTTATTTTCTTTTATATTAAAATGTTTTTTATTAGATTTTGCTTCGGGTTTATTTTCGCTTATTTCAAAAGTATGCTACAAGGGATGCCAAGATTCACACCTCCTTAATTCAGGGCGGAATTCACACCCCAACACCCCTGACTCCACTCCAGGACAACAAAAGCTACGTCTTTTCATGGTGTTTATGGGACTGAACGTGCTATTTTCCTGTACACCGCTTGGAGAGTCCAAGCAATGGGTTAATTCAGTCTGCTTGCCCTTAGGACTGAGGAACTATTTTTCCTTTAGCCACACCTCCTCCTGGTGTGATCAATCCCTCAGAATTCTTCCTCAGTCAGCCCGTTTGGACGTAATTAGCTAGAGCTCTGAGCTGAATTAATCCTTTTTTGGCTTGGACTCTCTATTTGCGTTTTATTTCTATTTCCTAACATTTCCCCAATTTCGTGAGACGTTTCTATCCTCATCGCTGCGCTTTTCCCCAGCAGTATTTACATTTGAAGGCCAGGAGGTAAGCTGGAAGGTGGTGGGGGGTGCCCCTCAGCCGATCCTTATGGGACGGCTTCGGAGGCCTGCCGCTTGTCGTTTAAAACGGCGCGGCTGCAGCGGCGAGGTTCCTGCGTCCCCAGGCCCCCCGTTTGTTGTTTTAGACGAAGTTTTTTTCGTTCCCCGGCCTGCTAGAGGACCTCTGCCGTAGGGAGGAGTGGGCGATCGTCGCCATTCGAGGCGCGTTCGCTCCTCGCTCTCCCTTAGCCCCACGCTGTTGCGGCAGCCATTTTAGGCGCGAAAAAAAGCGCGCCCAGCCATGGCCGCCATTTTGCATCAGCCTCATTATCAGGAGACCGCTGGAGGTGGCAGGGCCTAGCAAGGGTTTCTCAGGCTGGGATCGCCACCTTCGTCTTTTGCCTATTTTTGCGAGCGGTGCTGGTTCCTGGGCCATACCAACGGTCATTATACCGGCTCAGGGAGGAGGCCTAAGTAAGCACAGGCCAAGCCTTTTTCTAGTTATTCTCCTCCCTGCTTCTCCTGCGGAGCCTTGCGCCTCGGTGCAGGCCCCAATCCTACCCCTGGGCCTCTGACTGGTATTAAGCATGGGATGTTTCCATACGTATTGACTCAATTACTGTGCATATGGCAATTTTGACAAATCTTTTTGTTTTGTTCCCCTTGCAGCAACCAGTCTCTCTCTCTGACTTCTGCCTTGTCATAGCCTTGCTCCATCTTGTGTGGTCATTGACTATGGACCTGCCCAGTCCCCCTGATTCCCAGGATACTAGGCCGAGCCTCTTTTAGGCCCCTAGCAAGGGTTCCTCCTCATCGGGGAGTGGGGGTGCGGGCAAGAGTGGTGGGGGTAGCTCTGGGAAACAGCGTTCCAGAACCCCTTCTGTGGCTGAGGCCAAGGATGCTGAAAGGCGCCAGCGGGCCCTTGACAAGCAGTTTGAGAAGGCCAGACGCCAGGCAGACAGGGAGCAGTCCCTCTCAGGAATCCCTCCCTCCCGAGAAGAGCTCCAGATGGTCCTCGCCAAGGAGGTGGAGTCCCAGGGCCTATCCCCAAATAGGTCATTTGCAGAGCCGGCTTCCCCGGCACCCTCTTGGGCCTGTGAGCAGGCCCCTCCCCCTGGGGATGCTAGCATAGATGACATGCAGGGTGAGGCTTCACCCCCCCTAGAGGAGGGCTTGGATACTGATTCTGACTCTGAGGAGTTATCTCCCCGCATGCAGGAACTAATGGCCCGTGCCATTGCCAAGGGCATCACGGAGGCCATGAAATTTAAGAGTCCCACTGCAGTGGCCCCTAAGGGTTCCAAACCCGATCAGGCAGCTCCCCCTCCAAGCAAGCGTGCTCGCCATCCTTCCCTGGAATCCTCGGTGGTCAGCGAGGCCTCTGCCATTGAGGACCCTGACCCGGAGGTGCTAGGTCTCTCGGACGACGAGGACCTTCCCCCTGAAGCGCCCGCCTTTGCGGGTCTGTTCAAGCCCAGCCTTTTCAAATCTGTCCTTCACAAGGTCAAGGCTGCCACCAGGGTGGGGATCAAACCCAAACCGGCCGCGCCGGCGGCGGATGCCACTCCGGCTAATCCCAATGCGGTCATGTTTGATGTCCCAGCACCCCAACAAGAGCTGGTTCCGGTCCCGGGGCTGTTCCTCGACCTAATCCAGCGCCAGTGGGCTCAACCAGCCACGCAGTCCTCTCCCAGTGGGGTAGATAGGAAGCTTTATACTATGGAGCCAGTGCTGGAGGACCTTCTGGCCCTTCCCACTGTCGACCCGCCCATCGCTGCTCTCACTTCTAACTCCTCCCTACCGGCCGACCTTCTGGAAGGCGTTAAGGCGGAGGACAAGAAGGTGGAAAAGGCGTGCCACAAGACCCACCTGGCGGCTGCCTGGGCCATTAGGGCCTCTTCATCCGCCTCCTTTTTCAATAGGACTTCTGTGATCTGGCTGCACGAGCTCCTAACCAAGCTCCCGGCGGGAGACGTCCGCCTCCACCAGGACATGTCTAAAATAATCGTGGCCTCCCAATATGCCGCTGACGCATCCCTTAATGCCACTAAATTCGCCTCCAGGGCACTCGGCTCTAATATCACTTCTCGCCGGCTAATCTGGCTCCGACATTGGCAAGCGGACCAGAAAAACAAGTGGAAACTGGCTTCCGCCCCCTTTAAGGCGTCCAAATTATTTGGCGAGTCCCCGGATCCTCTCCTCATCGAGTCCAAGGACAAGAGGAAGATCCTCCCTTGTCTAAACAAGAAGCAGGAACATAAGACCGCTCCCTATTCTAGGAGGCAGTCCTTTCGTGCCTCCGAGCCTGCCACCTCTGCCTCTTCCTTCTCTCCCTCCAATAGGTCCTTCGGTCAGCCGGGCGACAGGTCCCAGGACAGGGCGCCCTTTCGGGACAGAGGCAGGCAGCAGTTCGGCTTCCGCAAGTACAACCGCGGTGGGGCCTCCAACAGGCCGTTCCGTAAGTCAAAGTGACTGCCCGGGCTCGGTGCCCATCGGGGGTCGCCTCCAGCTGTTTGCCTCCCATTGGGCCCAGACAACCGAGGACGCTTGGGTTCTGCAGATAGTCAGGGAAGGCCTCTCCCTGGAGTTCCTGTCCCTCCCCCCCGGACCTTCATCCGGTGCCCAGTCCCATTCTGCCCCCAAAAGAGGGAGCGTATGGACCAGGAAGTCAGACATCTCCTAGACATCAAGGCCGTGGAACCAGTTCCCCAGGGCGAAGAGGGGAGGGGGTTTTACTCCATCCTCTTCCTGGTGCCAAAGAACTCAGGGGGGTGGAGAGCCATCTTGGACCTCAAAAACCTCAACAGGCACATCGCCTACCAGAGGTTCAAGATGCAGTCACTGCAGACCATTCTGGCGGGGATTCGACAGGGAGATCTACTCACATCTATAGATCTCAAAGAGGCATACCTCCACATTCCCATCCGTCCTCAGCACAGAAAGTTCCTGCGCTTCTATTATGCAGGTCGCCACTTCCAGTACAAAGCTCTCCCATTCGGCCTCTCGTCCGCTCCTCGGACGTTTACCAAAGTGCTGGCGGTAGTGGCGGCCCAGCTAAGACGCAGGCCCATAAGGCTCCAGTGCTACCTGGACGACATCCTTATCCAGTCGTCGTCCAGGCAGCAGGCATTGCGGGATCTCCAAATCACTATGAGATCCCTCAAAAATCACGGCTTCACTCTAAACCTAGAGAAGAGCCATCTCACTCCAACAAACAGACTTGTACACCTGGGGGCGGTGATAGATACCAACTTGTGCAGCGTTTTCCTCTCCCGAGACAGGTTGACCGGTCTAAGGTCCATGACCCACAAGGTGATGAGCTTGAGGCAGGCTCCAGTGGTCCTTCTGTCGCAGCTGCTGGGAAAAATGATCTCCTGCATTTCCATCGTGCCGTGGGCCCGCCTGCATTCCAGGGCGCTTCAGTGGCTACTGCTGCCACACCAGAGGGCATCCAGGAGCAACTCTCCCAGGCCGATTCGAGTTACGCCAGAAGTGAAGAGGTCTCTCCGCTGGTGGGTGTCTCCGGCCATCCTCGAGGGCCACCTATTCAAGGAGCCCGAGAGGTTAATCATCACCACAGACGCCAGCCTCTCCGGCTGGGGAGCCCACATGGGTTCCCTGGTTGTCCAGGGCAAGTGGTCCCAAGTGGAAACCAGCTACAGCATCAACCTGCTGGAACTGAGAGCTGCTCGCCTGGCCCTGCGCCATTTCAGCCGGTCCATTCATCGTCAAAATTTACTTCTGATGACGGACAATGTGGCCACCAAGGCCCACATCAACCGCCAGGGCGGCACCAGATCCAGAGCACTGATGAGAGAGGCGGAGTCCCTGGGCCGCTGGGCGGAGCACCATCTGGAATCTCTCCGCTCCGACCACATTTCCGGAGTGGACAACACACAGGCAGACTGGTTGAGCAGGACAACCATAGATCCTGCGGAGTGGAAACTGGACCCTCGCCTGTTCCACCAGATGTCCGACAGATTCGGAAATCCGACCGTAGACCTGTTTGCGTCCAGGGACAACAAGCAGCTCGACCGCTTCTACTCCTGGTTCTTCACCCCGGGGGCGGAGGGGACAGATGCACTGCGTTGCAAGTGGCCCCGCGAGCTACTGTATGCCTTCCCTCCCCTGCCTCTCCTTCCTCAATTCCTTTCCAAAGTCATCGCAGAGGGAGCGGAAGTCCTCCTCGTGGCCCCGCACTGGCCCCGCAGGTCGTGGTTCGCCGACCTTGTCCACCTGTCGGTGTCTCCTCCATGGCGCATCCCTCCGGACCAGATCTCCCTCAGCCAGGGGGCCGTGGTTCATCCAGAGCCCCAGTGGCTCCAGTAGGCCGTCTGGCACTTGAGGGGGACCAACTGAAAGGCCAAGGCCTGTCAGAGGAGGTAGTGAACACCATTCAGGCGGCGAGACGCCCTTCAACCACCAGGATTTATGATGCGTCCTGGGCCGCCTTCGCAAAGTGGTGTGAGGAGCTGCTCATCGAGCCGACGACCGCGCCTGTTTCCAGAGTCCTACTTTCTTCAAGCGGGACTTAACAAGGGCCTGGCCCCGAACACCCTTCGACGCCAAGTGGCGGCCTTGTCCACCGTCTGGTCGGGCGACCATCTTTTGCCTCTCAGCAAAATCCCGAAGGTGCGCCTCTTCCTCAAGGGCGCCTCTAACCTTCGCCCTCCCACCGTTCATCGCTACCCCACTTGGCAGCTGTCCGTGGTCCTGCGGGCCCTCTCCGGCCCTCCATTCGAACCTCTACGCACTACTTCTCTTCGATTCCTGACGCTGAAGATGGCCTTCTTGATTGCCATCATGTCAGCTCGCCGGATTTCGGAACTGGCGGCTCTTTCTGTTCGCCAGGACTTGTGCGTCATCCACCCTGACAGGGTCATTTTGAGACTGGACCCGACCTTTACCCCCAAAGTAAACTCATGGTTCCATAGAGCGCAAGACATTGTGTTGCCAAATTTTTGTCCTCATCCGTCGCATCCCAGAGAGCGCTCCTGGCACAATCTTGATGTCAGGAGGGCCCTGAAGGTTTACATTGCTCGTACTGCGGAGTTCAGGAAGTCAGAGGCTCTTTTCCTCTCCTTCCAGCCTGGTTCCCTAGGGAAGAAGGTCTCTTCCTCCACGATTGGCAGGTGGCTTCGTGCCTGCATTGCGACAGCCTATGAAAGCCAATCCAAAGCCGTTCCGCGCGGCATCACCGCACACTCCACACGAAGTGCTGCTACCTCCGCGGCCTGGGCCACCCAGGCCTCGATCCTGGACATCTGCAGGGCCGCTACGTGGTCCTCTCCTTCTCCCTTTGTGCGACACTATAAATTGGACATTTTCGCCTCGGCTGAGGCGTCCTTCGGCAGGCGTGTGCTCCAGGCGGTTGTGTCAGAGACCGAATCCCGGGAGCCTTCTTCTGCCCACCCAGATGGACAATAACTTGGGTATGTCCCATTGCTTGGACTCTCCAAGCGGTGTACAGGAAAATGACCATTGGCTTACCTGAAGGGTCCTTTTCTGTACACCGCGGGAGAGTCCAACCCACCCTGGCTCTCAAGGCCGGGATTCGGGTTCTTCGTGTCAACAGTACATCATCTTGGACGCTTCGCTCCATCCGCACGAACTGACTCTTTCTAAGAATTCTGGGGGATTGATCACACCAGGAGGAGGTGTGGCTAAAGGAAAAATAGTTCCTCAGTCCTAAGGGCAAGCAGACTGAATTAACCCATTGCTTGGACTCTCCCGCGGTGTACAGAAAAGGACCCTTCAGGTAAGCCAATGGTCATTTTCTCTAGTTTTTAGTTTTGTGGTGATGCTTTTAATCATTCCCTACCCTATTGAATAAATGTAATCCACCTAAGGTCCATACATGTTCAAATAGCCAAGGTTGAGAAACATTGGTTTAGCATGTTAATTGGCAAGATATAAATTGATAGAAGGAATGAATGATGAATGAATAAACAAATGCAATCAATACCTCAGTTCCTGCCCTAATATATTCTCAATTTACTCATGTTTGCTGAAACTTTAATCTTTGACTCTTGGACTCTGTTTTTTTTTTTAACACCGCTCATCTGCCTCTAGTGTACAGTATATATGAATTTTGATGCTGGGATTTTTAGATTTACTGTGTGTTATTGGCTTTCTTCATTATTGGTTTGATGTTCACGCCTTAGATAGGGCACCTAGATTCCTCTTATCGCTTCCTTAGTAAACATAAGTAGAATAATAACCAAACAGTTTAGTCAGATCATGGCAATGGGCCAGATCTTTCTTCCAAGCTTATATCAATCTAAATTAAAACAAAACAGAAATCATTAGGATACTTGTAAGAGATTTGTTTTAATTGTTGGTGGAGAAAAAAGATGCTTGGGTTCCTGGCTCCATAGTTTTTTGTTAAATAGTGCTGTAAATGTCAGAGGCTTAACACACAAACATCAGTGACTAGCTTTTCTTTCTGTCTATGGAGATTTCCAGTCATGCAAGTCACGGTTGCCCCAAAGGTGCTTTTTCAAAAGACAGTAGGACTTCATTTTTCTTTAAAGACATTTCATTTCACATCCAAAAAAGCTTTTTTTCCTTCCTTTTATTTTCCTCTTGGAAAAAAACCCCATACTACTGTAAATTGGTGGTTTGCCATTAAATTCAAAGAAGCATGAGTTTGGAAGGATCTGCAATCTTCCAGAAAGAGTTGCAGGAATGCATTTGCCCACTCATTGCCTGGTTTAGGGTGACAAAGGTGAGAATGGCAGGCCTGTGTTACCAGAAGAGAGCTATGTCATTGGACATATGCAAGTATAAATGTCTACTAGAAGCAGAGTAGGAAGAGCAAATCAGGTCTATTAATAGCCCTTTAGAGCAGTGGTTCCCAACCTTCTTTTGCCATGCCCCACCTAAACATCTCTAAAATCCTGATGACCCTCCTGTGACATATAATTCTTACTTTACTCAAAAAGTGAACTCTACTTACACAGAGGAAGCCTAAAAGGCCATTAACTTGGTTTAAACAAAGTTCAAATTGCCCTCATTAAAAATCAAAGTGCCCCCCTTTGGGAACTACTGCTTTAGAGAGAAGACAATTGTTAGTTGTAGGTACCTTGGTTGAGGTGGGTGGCTATAAAAATGGAATTGTCAAGTGCAGAAAATCAGGAGTGTAGACAATTCAAATGACTATACAGGTTTATTGTATGCTAAATCTCTCTACAAGAATCTGAACTACTAATGATCAAAATGAAGGTTAAAGTCAGTGGCTTTCAAGGTGGGCTGGATGTAGATCTCTTGTGGGCACTAAGGGACTCAAAACTGCTGATGTATTTGACCCCTCTCTCGGGTTCAGCCTGGACATCTCCTACAGATGAAATAAGAATAAGGAGGTGCTACGAAACAAAGATCTGAAGATACTATCAGGAAAGGAGAAAAGCGATAAGCTAAGCTTAGTAACATCAATGGGACCAATGACGGGATGGTAGTTTTTTGAGCCTGGCTGTATCCAGGAGAGGATTAATGCTGTTCTCCGATGTTGCTCTACCCATGATTGACCCTAGCTTAGATTTGTTCTCTTCACGCTAGTATATTTAGTGGTAGGAAACTTTTTCTTAATTCTGCAGAAGTAACCTTCTCAACATCTAGGTTGCTGCGCTTAACAAATCAAAACGGATGCATCCTGTCCTGCTGTCTTAATGTTGGGTTTTGTCCAATAATCTCTCCACTGAAAAATAAAAGTAAGAAGCCGGCTCCAACCTGTCGCAGGACAGAAGCCTTAATAACATTTGCTCCCATTATTTACCAGACAGCCAAACCAGAAGTCAAGTTAAGAAAACTGCCCCTTCTTGTTGGGGGAAAAAAAGAGAGAAGATGATGGATTTAATGGGCTCATTATGGAGGCTAAATTAAAATAAGGAAAGAAATTTAAGAAGCTGCAATAGAACTTACCCGTGTTCTCCATCTTTTTGTTAATTTTGTTAGACCGTTTTTTAATAGGTAAGTGGCTGGAATTGGTATGGATATTGCCTTGTAATATCTTTGTTACTTCTTTTTAAAAAATCAGATTAGATAAAATAAAATTATTTGTGCAGAAAATGATTACAGAATGAGCTATAAACTTGGAAAGTTTACAGCAGGTAATGTAGCTCTTACAATAAAGAAATGACTTCAGCAATCAAGTCCTCATATTTAGTTTAAAAACTCCAAGATATAGAATAAATTACTACTTTATTTAAACAGAAATCATTAAAAAAGGGTGATCGAAACAATGCAGTTAATTAAGAATGTTTGAAGTGAAACAGCTAAAAACTTTAGCTTAGAGATATCACTTGTAATCCAGTTTTTTATTTATTTATTTGATTTCAAGGCTGCCTGACTCCACAAAGATTAGACAATTTGCAGTGTTTAAAAACAATATAAATGAGAAGAATAAGGAGAAGGCTGCCCAGGCAAAGCTATATGAATAACATTCAAAAAAGATTCACTAGGAATTTATGGAGATTGACTGGAGCTAAAACATATAAAGAACTGTTGCTGGAATTGGGTATATCTAGTTTATTGAAAAGAAAGACTAGGGAGTGACATGATAACAGTGTTCCGATATCTCAGGGGTTGCCACAAAAAGAGGGAGTCACGGCAGGGGTGAAATTCAGCAGGTTCTGGAGAACCAGTAGTGGAAATTTTGAGTAGTTGAGTAGAAGAACCGGCAAATACCACCTCTGGCTGGACGCAAAGTGGGGTGGGAATGGAGATTTTGCAATATCCTTCCTCCAGGAGTGGGGTGGGAATGGAGATTTTGCAGTATCCTTCCCCTGCCACACCCACCAAGCCTGACCACTGAACCAGTAGTAAAAAAAATTGAATTTCACCACTGAGTCAAGCTATTCTCCAAATGACCTGAGGGCAGGACCAGAAGCAATGGATGGAAGGAGAGAAGTAACCTAGAACTAAGGAGAAACTTCCTGACAGTTAGAGTTAGGAACCATGTGCACATCTTGGGTGAAATTGTGGCAGGTAGTGCAATGAAGAAAGAGCATTTCCTTGATATGATTTATTGTCTCAACATGATTAAAATTTAACTGAAGGGGCTTAGAGCACAGACACTGTGCCTAATCGTGCTGGATAGGTAGAAGCAAATGGACATAGATGCTTCTTCAAGGACCCAGGTCCTGGACTACAAAGACTTTTACAGTAATGATCAGCAACATTGATTGATTGATTGATTGATTGATTCATTCAATGATTCATTCATTTTTTATAGCCACACATTTCAAAACAAGTGAAACAAATCATTCTGCTCATGTTCAGGTTGCCTTGAATTGTACAGGAAACCAACTGGTAACCAATGCAGCTTGCAAAACAGTGAAGACAGGGAGACATTGTGAAAAGTGTCCATGCTGTTATATTTTGAACTTGTCATCTCTTCCAGATTGTCTTCAAGGGCAGCTACAAGTTGGCCATGGTGTAGTAATCCAATCAATAGGTCATTAGGGAGCATGTGGTTGTCTGAAGGGTTTCCTGGTTGAGGAAAGGGTGAAACTAGTGCATAAGGTAGCTGTGTGCAAAGGCAAGCTTGACCAACTGCTGCCTGTTCTTTGTGTCCAGCTGTGAGGCCAGGAAGGAGGAGGAGCTATAAGGCTTCATTCTTGCCTGCAGTAATGATCCTAATCCAGCCCAGTTGTGTCTGGGACTATTCTACAAAGTTCAGCAAATTGTTGATTAGGGAATTAAGGATTGGAGAGCTGAGATTCACTGTCATGTTTTGATATAAACACTAAGCACAATAATGATTTTATTTTTAAACTATATTTTCTTCCAAACTAAATACCAGAGATAATATTTCAGCTTTTCCTATTTGCGTATGGTCATCTTTGCTGACCAAATTTCTCTTTTCTTTATCTTTTTGAAGTTAAATATTTAAGCATTCTCATTTATCATCCAACTGACCTCCCTCCCTCCCTCTCTCCACTATAACAATGCTCTGAAATTGTAGTAATAAATAAGATAATTCCACCAATTCTGGAGAGAGGGGTGAATGTACGCAGTATTTCTCACTCTTGGATCATGCTTCGTATCACAGTTGAAATGTTAGAAACCATAATGAGAGAATCGATCTGTAGAAATATGTTGTAGAGAGGCTTATTGAGTTACAGTCAACATGGATTTACAAAATACAGATCACATCAAAGAAACCTGAAAGCCTTTCCCAATTTAGTCACTGAGTAGGTGGAGTAGATAGACTTTGCGCACATAATATATCTGAGTCGTGGGAAGGTCTTTGACACTCAACCTCAAAGGAACCTAACTGTAATTTCAACAAAAAGCAGACTAGCTGATGGATGGGAACTAGTAAGGCATTATTGATGCTTAAATCAGATAGATAAAGGGTACATCAACCTGGTCGGTAAGATGGTTGTTTCTTCTTCTGATGAGGGGAGGAAATGTGGATTCAATGTTAACCACTTTATTATGCCTCTTTATACTTATATTCTGCATATGAACCAATTGCTTAGAAAGATTCTTGAAAGTCGCATCACGGTTTCTCCCTACCTCCTACACTGTGTTCCTGTCTTTGTGAATGTAAGAAATGTTTGATGGCACTTTATACTTTTCTGTCCATCTTAGGCTCCGTTCATAATCAAGGTGGTGCTGGGTTTTTAGAATTTTATGAAGAATTCAAATCCTCCAAGCATCAAACTAGTCAAGACTTCCTGTGTCTACCACTGGTTATCCAGAAATAGCTATTTGCATTTGGTATCTCACTAGTAAATGAATGCAACAGCCATTTCTGCTGTCGTTGCCCAGCTATGAGTGAGTCAGAGACATACAGGCTACCTTTCATTCAGAAGTAACACAGTGCATAGTCATCGTGCCAAATGGTGCCAATAGCCTTACTCCTCTTTTACTATAGTCTTATCAGAACGTAGCACAGTCTGTAAGAAGGGTCTTCTCTGACAAGTGGCTGATCAATGTAGAATATCATTCATACTTTTCTGATCTAGGCTTCCCCAGCAGAACAAAGCTGAGGCCTCATCCCAATAAACCCCTTTTATTTAATTTACAGTGAATTCCTCTCCAGCAAAGTCTTTCCTCTCCCACAGTCTTTCAAGACAGTTCACAATTACCAACCTTTATCAGGTTTGGAGAGTGGTCAGGCCGATATCATTCAGATGCTGCAATACTTGGCAAGAATGCAGGAATGAACTAATTGTCTACTGCACACACCACTCCCCTTTTGCTCCTCTTTTATTCCCTATGGGAGGGTCCATTCACCGTCTACCTGTGGCCTTACTCTCAAGTCGACCCTTGTTCCTTAGCTGTTCCGTTCGTCTGGCAACTCTGCGCATGCACACACTGGGAACAGGCTCCAGCTGTCCGTCTGCCTCACTGATGTCCAACTCCGAAGGCAGCTAATAACAGGCATATGGCCCTGGCTCCATCTCTGCCTCTGACACAAAGCCCACATCAGAGCCTTCCCTAGACTCCAGGACTGGCCCATGTCCCTCCCCAACCTCCTCACTGTCCAAATCTGCCAGTTCTGCTGGCCGTTGGCGGACCACAACACATACCTTAAAAAAGGAAGATGGATATTATTTTGGCAGCAATCTTCTGTTTGTGTAGTGAATTTGAAACTAGGCGTCACCCCGCGCTGGAACCAAAATGGCCTCTCTTCTAGGCTCTTTGAAAGACTCCATGGGAAATACGTCAAGGAAAACATTTTTAATTGAAAGTGATACTTAGCCAGTTTTAAATAGTCCTTGAGCGGCAGTGTTTTATTTATTTACTATTGAAGTGTTCTCCTTGAACTTCTCCCTTTCTACTTCTATTTGTGTGCGTGCGCAACGGTAAATAAGAAAAACTTAAAGACGTCTTCCAAATTGCTGCTGAGAACTTCAGAAAGAAAGCAACAAAGCATTTAAAGTTAATTAGAATGGGAAGCAAATCTCTGGGCCTGATACAGAAAAGTGATCTTTTTGAATTCTCCCCTCCCTCTCCGGTTCTTTCTCGCCGTTTATCAAAGAGATTTTTCATCATATTGCACATCTGCAGCTTTCAGAAGCAAATTCTGGCATGAATGCTTAGCTTCACCGTGTGTGTGTGTGTGTGTGTGTGTGTGTGTGTCTGTCTGTCTGTCTGTCTGTCTGTCTGTCTGTCTGTCTGTCTGTCTGCAAAAGGCTTAGATGTTTCTCCAGGATGGAGGGGGGGGGGAGGAAGCTGAGCCACCCATCCCTCAATTCCCATCTCTGAACCAGAATTGTGGCTATAACACGCAGTAATGAAATTTTTTTATAAGGGAGAAGGATTATCGGCATCATCCAGCTATTGTCCTGTGCTGTGTCCCAGAAATATCACAGTCGAAGTTACTAAAGAATAGATGGTAAAAAGCCAAAAAAAGGCACTGTTTCTCTCTGTGTGCTGTTTTTGCCCTTTAGCTGGTTTTTGTCATGGTGACTTCTTTCCTGAATGCTTGTTTACCTTCTTCTTTTTGCTTTGTAAAGCCACCTCCGCCTCTGTTAATGAAAGAGATTCTTGATGACACATTATTAAACACTCAGCGCGCTATGCAAATGATAAAAAGATTATCTGGAGCTCATCAGAAAACTACTCCAGGATGTTAAATGGTGGGCCACAGTAAGAATTAGATGATTAACTCTTTTTTTAAAGCTTTTTTTTTCCCCTCCAAAGAAGAGGGTTAGGGTGTAGAGAGAGAGAGATGCTCTGGTGTGTTTCTTGGATTCAGAAGAAAATAATAATAAAAAAGCTATTTATTGCAAAGCCTTGTATCTGTAACTTGCTGCTGGATAAGGCATTAGCAGGATTCAATTAGGGCAGTGATGGTGAACCTTTTTTCCCTCGGGTGTCAAAAGCACACATGTGTGTGCTATTGTGCGCGTGCATGTGCACACACCCATAAGTTAATGCCCCCCCACCCCGTACCCCCTGCACGTACATGCGTGACCCTTGCCAACTGCACCGTGCATGCGTGCACTGCTTTTTTGGAGTCTGGGGAGGGCAAAAACCGCCTCACTAGTCCCCCGAGGCCCTCCAGAGGCTGGAAACAGTCCACTTCCTGACTTCCAGTGTGTCTGGTAGGCCCGTTTTTCGCCCTCTCCATGGTCCAGATGCTTCCCAGGAGCCTGGGGAGGGCAAAAATGGCCTCCCCGAGAGGCACTGCAGAGGCTAAAAACGCCCTCCCAGAGCCTCCGTGTGAGCCCTGTACTTACCTGGCATTGCATGGAGACTCCTGGGAAGGGAAGGGCAGCATGGGTGGGCCAGCTGAAAATCAGCTGGCCAGCACGTGCATGCGCGCTGGAGCCAAGCTAGGGCGAGAGTTTGTGTGCCCGCTGATATGGCTTCACGTGCCACTTGTGGCACGCGTGCCATAGGTTCGCCATCACATAATTAATGAGGGACTTAGTAAGGGTGGAGAGATGTCCCGACAAGATTGAGGCTCTTGAGACTTACCTACCCAACCCTTGAGAGGGGCTCTGTCTCCATGTCAACATTCAGAGAGGCACAGAAGCATCTGTCATGAACAGAGCTGCTAGAAGAAGGAAATTATGATCAAAGACCAGTTCTGTTCTTTACAATTAATTTGTTGGAGTATTTGATTCCCCAAAACTCTCAGTTGGTCCATCAGTTTTCTCTGTAACTCTGTATATTAATGCTATGCACCTGTAGCATTAGTGGTGTGGCTGCAATGTAATATAAACCTAATGCTAATTATAAAGAGTGTGTAGGTTTGTTATTCTGGGCTGTAAAGATTCCTTCCTCCTTTGCCTGGGGGCACCACTGGGTGCCTAAACAGACGTGTATTACTTGGTCCGTGGCTTTTGCCAAAGCACAGGTGCTAATATACTCCAAATGAGAGGTGGTATTCAGCAGGTTCTGACCAGTTCTGGAGAACTGGTCTGCAGAAATTTTGAGTAGTTCGGAGAACTGGTAAATATCACCTCCAACTGGCCCCACTTCCATCTATTCTCTGCCTCCCGAGTCCCAGCTGATGGGGAGGAAATGGGCATTTTGCAGTAACCTTTCCCTGGAGTGGGGAAGGAATGGAGATTTTACAGTATTGTCTCCCTGCCATGCCCACCAAGCTACACCTACCAAACCCATGCCACACCCACCAAGTCACGCCACAGAACTGATAGTAATTTTTTTTAATCCCACCACTGCTCAGTGGTTAGAATGCAGTACTGCAGGCTACTTCTGCCAGTTGGCAGTTCAAATCTCACCAGGCTCAAGGTTGACTCAGCCTTCCATCTGAGGTTGGTAAAATGAGGACTCAGATTGTTGGGGGCAATAGACTGACTTGTTGGGGGCAATAGACTGACTTTGTAAACCGCTTAGAGAGGGCTGTAAAGCACTGTGAAGTGGTATGTAAGTCTAAATGCTCTTGCTCTTGCTAAATCTATATAATCTGAAGTGGATATTGTATTACAGAAACATGCTTTATTAGTTTGATTTAGGTGCTTCATTGATTCTTACAATATAAACAGTAAAATAAATAAATAACAAGCTACATAATAGTTAACAGATGATGAATCCAGTCAACACAGAAAACAAACATGCACCGTTGTCTGTTGCAATGAGCTCTACATGGGGCTGCCCTTGAGGACCAGCTGGAAACTTCAACTGGTCCAGAATGCATAGGCAGTGATGTGCATGCCCATGTAATGTCTCTGCTTTGTGAGCGCCAATGACTGCCAAATTTGTTTCCAGATATGATTAAAGGTCCTGGTTGTTATTTATAAAGTCCTGCATGGCGTAGATTGGACTGCCCATCTCCTTAGTACCTGCCTAGCCAATTTGATCTCAAAAGATTGGCAAACTCCAGGTTTCTTGATGGTAAATAATACCATCTGTTGGGATCCCAGAAACACAACTTCTTTGTCACAGTGTGTGTCCTTAGAATAAGGTTTTTCCCCCCTTCAAGATCCAGGTGGCTCCTACTTTTCTGTAATTAACTTGAACTTTCAGTCCATATATTTAGATAGAGGCTTCGATATATGGTAACAAAAGACTTCATGCTGATTGTTTAGATAGATTCGATAAAGCTATTGGAGAGGGAAGGCAAAGTGCTTATTAGTCCTTCTTTTGAACGAATAATTAGTATTTTTCTTTGGGGAAGAGCCATCATACTTAAAAATAATTTGGATACCTGTTAGGAAACAAATAGGCGGCCAAATAACACAGACTCATTGCCATCTGTCTTGCTTCTTTTCATTTGGAAAACCTTTCTGTACTGGAGTTTATTATTATTATTATTATTATTATGTGCCATCAAGTTGGTGTTGGCTCCTAGCAACCATATAGTGGATTTTGTCCATTATGATCCCTACTCTGGTCTTTCAGATCTCCCAGCGGTGCACTCATTATTGCTGGAACTGGGTCCATTCAATTTGCTGCTGGTTATCCTCCTTTTCTCTTTTCTACTACTTTTCCCAGCATTAGAGCCTTTTTCTGTAGCTGGGTCCTGTTGGAAGAAATGTTCATCTGTGTTCAATTCCAAGTGGGGAGAAAGACACTGGAAACAATGGTGTCTGTTTGGAAAGATGGTTTTAATGGTGGACAGGACCACATGGTTTGAGGTCCCGGGCAAAAAGGCACCTAGACTGGAGAAAGAGAGATATTTATGCCCTCTGTTGGGCTTTGAATTTAAGGTTGTATTCTGATTGGTTGTCAGATAGCCCATGGAGCCATGCAGGAGCAACTCTGTAGGCTGTCCTGAGTCCCAAGCTTAGTTGACTCTTGCTAGGTGATGATGTAATGAAAGGACTTTGGCAACTCCTATTATGGCTCTGCCTGAAGGAGGTAGATCTTTGTTATATAGAATAGACTGGTTCAGGCCTTAATGGTCCATTGACAAAGGTGGGGGGACTGAGTTTCTGCCTCCCTTTTAGAGGAAATATTCTGTCCTTTTTAATATTTCCTAAAATATTTCATTTTTCTAGGAGAGGGGTGGGTGTAACTTCCCATAGTCCAAATCAGGATAATTTGATCCTGGTCATTTATGTCTCAAGTGAGAACTTTGGGTTGACTTATTCAGTCATCCAGAGGTTTGTTTTCTTAGCTGTCCATAATATTTTCAGAATGTTCCCTCCTGAGAAAGTTCAAAAGTGTCAATAGTCGTCTTATCTTGACTCTTCAAAGTCCAAGTTTTGTTTCCATAGAATGTCACAGGGAATCCTGTGGCTTGCATGATTCTTATCTTTCAAGGCTATAGACAAATCACAGCACCCAAATATTTTTTTGAAGGATGTATAAGAATGGATTATTTTGCGGTTCTCTGGCATGGAAACAGAATGCTAGAAGCCAGAAAAGGGAAAGAGAAAAGGTAACCAACAAAACAGGCAAGCTAAAACAGAAATAAAAGTCTACCTTATATATGAACTTTAGATAGGTACCTGTTCACTAAAAAATGCAACATAATAATATTGTAGTATAATCAGATGCAGTATAAAATATTATTATAAAATATCCCAAAATCTCTGCCAAGGAAAAACATATTGCTTCATCTTTTGATTAGTAGAAAACATTGTTTTTTTCCCAGAATGGATAACTGTTAACACTCATATATACTAAAAAAAAAGTGTTGTGTTTTGTTTGTAGCTTACTTCGCAATATTGCGTGGATTCCACTGTTACAGCTTCTTTAACAAACCATGCATAAATACAAAACATGGATTAAAGCAATGTGTGATTTGGGGGGGAGGGGAATGGGAGTTTAAGGATTATTGAGATGAGATGTATGGAAATCTTTATATATTTCAAAATGTTATTTGCATATATTATGGCAGCTGAAATGCAGCATATCTGAAGGGTATCAGATCAAAGGAGGAGGAGGATGGGCATTTCTTTTTACAATATCTGTATTTAAAATATTAAAGGTAAAGGTTCTCCCACACATGCATGCTAGTCATTCCTGACTCTAGGGGGCAGTGTTCATCTTCATTTCTAAGGAGCCAGCGCTGTCGGAAGATGTCTCCGTGGTCATGTGACCAGCATGACTAAATGCCAAAGGAGCACGGAATGCTGTTTCCTTCCCACCAAAGGTAGTTTCTATTTTTCTACTTGCATTTTTACATGCTTTCGAACTGCTAGGTTGGCAGAAGCTGGGACAAGTAACGGGAGCTCACTCCATTCTGCAGCACTGGGGATGCAAACTGCTGAACTGCCGACCTTTCTGATTGACAAGCTCAACATCTTAGCCACTGAGTCACCGCATCCCTAATATTTAAAATATTAGTATTGATTAAATATAGGGCATTCTATATGTTATGGCTACCATTTGAGAAGACCCCACGTTTTGACACAATATCCTGAATTATGGTGGCTTACGAATTCTTTACATAGTAATATAGAAGTTATAGAGTTGAATAATGACCAGAGTGGTTACATTTTAGTTCTATGCTCAGCTATGAATCATGCTTTATGATTTTTGAATCAGTCATTTTCTCTTATCTTTGGAGATTCTCAGTCATCCAGGTCATGATTGTCCCAAAGGTGCTTTTTCAAGATGAAACATCTTGAAACGTTTTGAAGACAAAACATCTTCAAAGAAAAACAAGAAAGTCCCATTGCCTCTTGAAAAAACACCTTTGGGTTATTTTCTCTTGGGGATCTTATAGAGAAATCCTCGGGGAGCAAATGCATTCAGAGTTCTTGGAGGAAACAGGAGGTACACATCTAAGTAATAAATATTTCTAGTATCTCTGTCACACTCACAGATACATACAGGCACAGACACACACACCATGACCTACAAGCAATTTAGGTGGAACACATCGTTTATTTGTAATGTTTTGCATTAGTAGAGGCGAATGAGTCGTCCTCCCTTACCAACATGTTGTAATGTTCCCAGCATCTTCATGGGAACATTAATGCTGTTACAAAATTAGGCTGGCTGCAGGAAAGAAGGTGTCTGTTTATTTGATTTTCCAGAAACGTCAGTAACAACAGCATGTTTCTGGAGTGGCTGTCAAAATGGGGTTGAGATTTATACATTCTTTGGGGCTTCGTGATTGAGATGCCTATTCCTGTGCAAGAACATGTCATTTAATATTCTAATGACTGTTGTCAGATTCCTGTGGGGTCATATAGGGGTCATAGTTGGCTCTACAGGCAAAAGGGGAAATGCAAATACCTAGGTGTTTGTCTGACCTAATCTTGTCAACTTTTGTCTTGCCTAATTGTCTTGCTTATTTGGAGTCTCTGAATGGAGTGGCCCAATCTTTCTCAATGGATAAAAAAAAATCTCCTAATGACTTGTCCCTTCATGCTTCTGCTTGAGGCTGTTTTCCTATAGCTTGAAGACTGGGGCTGCTTTCTGCCTTTGTTAAGATTTCCCCCTGTTTCTCCTTTAGGGGGAATATTCTATTCTGGCTCTTTTTAGTAGTAAGAAAAAAGAATATTTTAATGGGGGGAGGGGCTTCCTACAGCAATTTTCATTTTATCTTCATATTTTTGAGTGGTAAAGAGGAGGTTTGCCATACAAATTGAAGCAGTGCTAGTTTACCATAGGTAAAGGTAAAGATTCCCCTCGCACATGAGTGCTAGTCGTTCCAGACTCTAGGGGCCAGTGCTTATCTCCGTTTCAAAGCCGAAGAGCCAGCACTGTCCGAAGACATCTCCTTGGTCATGTGACCGGCATGACTAAATGGCGAAGGCGCACGGAACGCTGTTACCTTCCCACCAAAGATGGTTCCTATTTTTCTACTTGCATTTTTACGTACTTTCGAAGTGCTAGGTTGGCAGAAGCTGGGACAAGTAATGGGAGCTCATTCCATTATGCGGCACTAGGGATTCGAACCACTGAACTGCCGACCTTTCTGCTCGACAAGGTCAGCATCTTAGCCACTGAGCCACTGCATCTCTTGCGATGTATATATGTTCAGTATGGTTTACCATACTATCATCAATATGGTGCATTTTAATTCCCATTGCAATTCTATTCCTTTTTATTTTTCTCTGGAGTTGTCCCCAGTAGCAACCTGTTTGGCATCTGTAGCGTCCCATTGCATAGTACATGTGGCTTTCTGGTACAGCTAGACTGCTGTCTCCTGGGTCTTCTGGGCCTGCGTGGACTGATTGGTTGGTAAAACTCCTTGTTCATGTCTAGTGCTGGCAGGAGAAAGATTTATCAGTCCCATTATATTTGTCAGTAGCACTTACTTTCAAACAGGTATTTCTCTCTCCTGTCTCTCTTCTCTCTCTTTTCTATTTCTCTGTTTTTAAAAAAATTCTTGTACTCTCATTGCACTGACCATAAAAATAGCAAATGAAATGGACCAGAAATATTGACAGCAAATGGAAAAGATGCTACAGCATCTGTTGTTCCAAAAACATTGATGTAGTGTATAAAACCTGTTCAACAGTGGAAGCATCCTGCGAACTGGTTTATCTCTAAGGACAAAATAAATTTCACATGGGTTAGGACATAAAGTTGCATCTGGGAAGATTTTTCTATTTATCCTAATGGGAATGTGTGTCCGTGTCCGTGTGTGTGTGTCTGTGTGTCCATGTATGTGTGTGTGTGCAGCACACACACACACTCACACACTGTTTCCCCGAAAATAAGACAGGGTCTTATTTTCTTTTGACCCCTGAAATAAACGCTTGGCCTTATTTTCGGGGAGGTCTTATTATTTTTGAGGTACAGGACGCAGTGAGCGTGGTCACCTCATGGCTGCTGCTGTGTTGCAATATTTTTGGGCAGGGCTTATTTTCGGGCAGGACTTATTTTAGCGCATGCGCTCAAAAGCCGGATTGGGCTTATTATCCAGGGAGGTCTTATTTTGGGGAAAACAGGTTACATACATTCATACTTACACGCATGCATACATACATGAATTACATTTTCATTTCTTGCCTGAAGTTGCATGTTAGTCAAAGGATATGAATATTTTAATCCTGGTATTTATGATTTCCTGAGAAGATAATATATTACAAGCAGGAGTAGTCCTTGGTACTTTCTGAGCTTGGATGTTGTCTGGTGGACATTTCATTACCCAAACTAGGTAACATCATCAGTGCTAGTCAATTACAAGTATTTTAAGATTCAAGGTCCCATTTCCTGGATTGGATGCCCCCATTCAAGGTAACCTATGCCTTAATCACGTTCTGGGTGGATTATTGTAAAGCAGTAATGTGCGGTGAGGTTTATGGCTGGTGAGGCTGGTGATGTCATCAGGAAGGCGGGGAATGGGACCACGTGTGCTGGAGGCTCAGGCTGCCTCAGCCTCCAGCACACGTGCTCCCATTCCCCGCCTTCCTGAGCGTGCTCCGCCGGCTCGCGCTCCGCAGTCCTCGAAAGCGACTGGGGAACGCCGAGAACCTTCCTGCCTCTGCTGGACTTTGCGCGCTCCTCGCGACTACAATATGCAGTCGCGAGGAGCGCGCGAAATCCAGCAGAGGCAGGAAGGTTCTCATCGTTCCCCAGTCGCTTTTGTGCCTTTGTCATCCGGCAGCGCCGACAACATTTCTGCCTCCACCCTCCGCAGCTCCCGGGGCGCGGCCGGATGGATGTAGCCACAGCGACGCTGAGGCGGTCCGGGCAGACGAAAGAGCGAGCGAGGCAGCCTGATCCTTGGTCGCTCACCTGCCGGACTGCCTCAGCGCCATTCTGGCTACCTCCGTCCGGGCGTGCCCGGGAGCTGCGGAGGGCGGAGGCAGAAATGTTGTTGGTGCTGCCGGATGACGAAGGCATGAAAACGACTGTCGCTTTCGTGCCTTCATCATCCGGCAGCAGCGACAACATTTCTGCCTCTGCAGCTCCCGGGCGTGGCCAGACGGATGTATATAATATTATATATATATATATATATATATATATATATATATATATATATATATATATATATATATATATATATATATATATATAGTATATAATATTATATACTATTATTTCATGAAGAGAGGTGAGGCTCTGCCTCCCCTGCCTCCCCTGACCGCACATTCCTGTTGTAAAGATCTGCAGAGGAGGCTGTCCTTGAAGAACATCCAGAAGCTGAGTGGGCCATGAAGGTGGTAACATGGACAGTATACTCATATAACATCATTGCTCCATGAACTGCTGTTGCTTCCAGGGACCCCCAGGAAGCCACGGCATCTGCAGGAAGCCATTCAAGGTGATGGTTATCACCTATAACAGTGATGGTGAACCTATTTCTTATGGCAATGCAAAATGGTGTGCGTGCATGCTATTGCACAAGCACACGTGGCCACACCAATTCAATCCTCCCCTCCCACCTGTGCATGCATGCACAACCCCTTGCGCATGTGCACATGACCCCCCAGGCTCCGGAGGCTTTCCTGAAGCCTGAGGAGGATAAAAACGGCCTCCCCCGCCCCCCAAAGGCCCTCCGGAAGCCAGAAACGGATCATTCACGAACTTCCTGTTGGCTTGTTGGGGCCATTTTTTACCCTCCCTAGCCTCCAGAGGCTTTCCTGAAGCTTGTGGGGGGGGGGGGGTGGCAAAAATGGCCCCAACAAGGCTCTGGAACTTTGAGAACAAACTTCGGGTTGGCCCGTTGGGCCTGTTTTTCATCCTCCCCAGCCTCTAGAGGCTTTCCTGAATCCCGGGGAGGGCAAAAACGGCCTCCCCCAGCCCTCTAGAAAGCTGAAAATCAGCTGGTCGGCACGCACATGTGTGCCAGAGCTGACAACTGGTATGCCAGCAAATATGGCTCTGTGGGCCACCTATGGCACGCATGCCATAGGTTCACCATCACAGACCTATAAGGTACTACATGGCCCAGAGTCTCAATATTTGCAGGACCCCCCGTCTCTGATGGTTTCTGCTTGTTCCAAAAGAGTGAATAACATTGTCACGCTGTGGGTACCTTCTCTGTCATGGTGTCTGACCTGGATACAGCTTCCCCAAATCAGAATAATGATCTCAACCCTTTTGACCTTCCATAAAGTATGAAGGATCAGATTTACCCTTTAGCCATTTGGGTTGATTGTCTGTTCTTTTCTACTGATTTGAAAAAGGGAGGAATCTGGAACATGATATATCAGTGTGACTCTTTTTTGTAATTATTTGGTTACTGCATTTGTTTTTTAAAAATTAATTCACTGCTGGTGAATTAAGTCCAGAGTTGTTGGGCAGCCATAAAATTGTTTAAATAAGTAAATAAGCTAGCTAGCTTGCTTGGGAAAATGGCCTATAGAGTTTCTTAGAAATGCCCTTTGGGGAGAGGAGATAAAATTAAAACCCTTTTTAACTTTTTAACAAAATGCATTTGGGGATGCTTGGAAGGTAGCCTTCAATTCCTCCTAGGCATGAAAGAACTTGTCGCAACTGGATAAAGTTTGAAGAAAACCTGATAGCCCGTCTCCCTTATTTTTAGCAGATTAAAACAAAATCTGTTTCCCTCTCTCGCTCTCCCCAAACCCCCTTCCTAGAAGACTCACTGAAACCATCCTATTCTGGTATCAAGCTGCCAAGGATATTCCAGGCAGAGGTTCCCTAGGGAAAGAGGGCCTTTCAAATTGGCAGGACGGTAGCTGGAGGATTATGAAGCAAATCTTGTCTCTTTTGGAGATACATCTATATTGCATGGGCATGTAAAATGGATAGAGCGTGTCATCTTGCTGATATCGACTCCTCCCTGTGGAAGCCCATGATTCTAGGGAGTGTAAGCTACTCTAGTGGACTGGGAAAAGGCAAAGAAAGGTGTGGATTTTTTTTTTCAAATGAAAAGCTGGTGTATTCGTAATCCTTTGCGCCTCATCTAGCAATTAGCAATCACTTTCCTCTGAGAATTTATTCTTTAAACGAAGAACAGTTTGCTATCTGAAACAGTTTGTCCCCTTTTACTGAGAGCTTCAGGAAGGTTGCACACAGAGGGCTGAGAGAGGAAGAGGGCGCCCATTCAGGACCGTCTTAACAGCATTATGGGGCCCGGGCAAAGCAATGTACTGGGGCCCCTACGGCAACTACTGTACTCACAGGAATAAAAATGTAAATGGTTGATAAAATTAAACATATATTTCCATGTTAGTATTAATAAAAATGCAATAAAATGTCATAAATATGTTGCTGTATGCTATATGATACAAGGTGCATTGTAGGGTTAACATATGCAGATTAGTATGGGGCCCCTATGCTCGTGGGGCCCCCGGGCAGGTGCCCATCAGGCCCATGCGTTAAGACAGCCCTGCGACCAGTGGTGGGATTTAGCCAGTTCACACTACTTCAGGAGAATCGGTTGTTAACTTTCTGAGCAGTTTGGTGAACTGTTGTTTGAAGAAATTATTAGGGCAGAGAACCGGTAGTTAAATTATTTGAATCCCACCACTGCCTGCGACCCACTCAGCCTGCCAAATCAATCCTGGGGACCATTGTCACGTCCACATTTTTCTTTCTTTCTTTTCCCCACTTAGGTTGATATGTTTTTTTCACTTCTCGTCTAGACAGGTTCAAAAACTGAGATTGCCTTGACTTACCGTATTGTAAGTCTTGACGTACTGTATTGGAACGAAAAGAGGGAGAGCCATTTCAAATCTCACTTTAAGCATGACTTACCTTGGGTAAGAAATATTGAGTAGAAATATTGAGTGCTACAGGGTTATAGATTGTTAGATAGTTGAGTTCATTTATTTGCACTGGGCCATACACCCGCAACATTTACATAACTTCAGATTAATAGAATCTGTTTTGAAAAAGAGAAAAAAGGATACCTGAACAGGTAAAGGAGGACACAAACAATTTGAAAGGAAGTTAAATGGAGAGAAAGGAGGACACACCGTTTAACAAAATAAAACAAAACAAAAAACCTGTTAGGAAATTATCAGATTGACTGGAAGGTGGGGTCAAGTGTGGGCTTTGGGTTTCTGTGCAGCCATAAGAGGGATGCAGTAAGTTTGACTTCCTACAAGATCTGTGAGGCTTTATCTGGTCATTCCCAAGGGAAGTCTAGCAATCTGGGGAGATTCTTGTAATCTAGGTAGAGAACAGTAAAGTTGCTTGCTTTAGCTATTTATGAGCAGCTCTGGTTGCTTACATCCAGGGGTGGGTTCCTGCCAGTTCTAACCTCTTCTGTAGAAGAGGTTCCACAAATCTACAGTGCCGTTAAGAACCGGTTCCAGCTCCCTCCCCCTGCCCGTCCGCACATCATCAAGATGAAGAGCGAGAGGAGGAATTCTGGGAGTTGAAGTCCACAAGTCTTAAAGCTGTCAAGTTTGAACACCCCTGGGGGTTTTTTTCCTAAAGGTTTAAGGGTGCAAGGATCTTGTAACTAGACAGCTTTAAGACTTGCGTGCTTCAAATGCCAGAGTTTCTGAGCCAAAATTTTGGCCAGAGTTTCTGAGCCAAAATTTTGGTTGCTAAGCAAGAGTGTTGTTAGGTGAGCTTCATCACATTTTACAAGTTGGCCACTCCCACCCGGTCACATGGCCGGCAAACCACTCCCACAAAGCAGGCCACACCTACAGAAGAGGTTCTTAAAAATTTTTGAAAGCCACCACTGCTTACACCTGACAAAAAGTGAAACAAATGTACTTAGGTCTTTGTAGGAGAAGGCAAGGTAGAACCTGGGGATGGAATTCAAGAGGAGCTGGACTTGGACCTCTTGTGGGAAAGTGATGACTTCAAGTTGATTCCCCTCTTGACTCTGTCCCCAGGTTCTGTCTCTCCTGCTCCTACACCCTTCAAGTATATGAAATTACTTTTTTTTCCCCAGAATCAGGAACACTCTTTTTTCAATTGCAATATTTTTCCAACAAATTTATTTTCAAGAACATACACTTGTGATAATGTAGAATTGCCTGCCAGATGCAGAATTTTAGGGCAATAAGGAGGACATGTCTTCTTTTTGTGGGATGCCTGGTAACCGTAGCTGAGAATGAGCCTTCCAGGCCCTAAGGCAGGGGTGTCCAAACTTTTGGAACTTTAAGACTTGTGGACTTCAACTCCCAGAATTCCCCAGCCAGCATGGCTGGCTGGGGAATTCTGGGAGTTGAAGTCCACAAGTCTTAAAGTTCCCAAGTTTGGACACTGCTGCCCTAAGGGTTCCCTCCCAAACAGTTCACTCTTCCTTCAAGTATCCTGGAGATGCACCTAATAAAGAAACAACATTAATTAATCTGGGGTCACCATTACATAGGACAGTACAGTTTTTTGGCAGCTGAAGGAGAGGTGGGTTGCTCCCGGTTCAGCTGAACCACTAGTGGTGGTGGTGGTGGGAGGCTCCACCCTCCCACCCGGACACTTCTGTGCATGTGCAGAAGCGTTGCACACGCATGAGAAAACCAGTAGTAAAAAAAAAAGTAGAAACACACCACTGAGCTGAAGGCCACATCTATGGGTTCAGTGGACCACAACAAGTGAAACCTGAAGAGAAATTTCTGAGGGCCACAAAAGAGGCCTCTGAGATTGCACCAAAGATTACACTTAGTAGTTGAACAGAACAGCCTTCTCGTCCTCATAAATATTGCATCCCAAACAGACAGAATGAGATAAAAGCTTCTCTCCAGCATGCCATAGACCAAATTTGGGTAAATCCACAATTCTGTTAGATGTGGGGGTTTTTTAAAGCCTAATTACTATGGTGCACAAACAGCGCCATGTCTTCTGCAGAAGCGTACTTCGTTCTACAAGACAGAAAGTGAGGCGTGCTGTTCCCAGAAGAAGAGAACTGAGCTGTAGTGACCCGAGGCCATTTTTCTGAAGGAAGGCAGGCAGTTTTGCCTCAGGGCATTGCTTTTGTTAAGTCCCCTTGTGTTTTTGGAGGATGAAAGCAGACTGAAATGCTTCCCAGGGAGAACAACCTGTTGAATAGAAACTCGGGGCGGCTGAAGAAATGTGCTATTGCTAGACAGGAAAAAGAGGTGGTTCCATCATCCTGTAAATAAAGCATGTTCCACAGACTTATAGTGATGACTGAAGCCTTCTTTCCTCAGTTGTAGTCTTAACTTGAAAGGTCACACTGAAAATCCTGAAGCCAATCCTCTTGTAGATGCTCTGTAGCTTTGTGGAAAGAATGCCAGTTTCCTCATCTGTACTAAACAACCACAACTACTACCCAGATTTCATTAGCAAAACGATTGTTTCCTCCCCCCCCCCGACAACTGGATTCTCCCCACATTAAAATTATTTCTCCGTTTCTTGATTTAAAACACACTATGGGATTATGTGTATCAAAATATTATTTGGGATTGTTTATTCTGCCAGAGCTGAATCCAAATGGCCTATTCTTATCCCAGATGTACCCACTCTTTTCTGAGTCACAAATTGGAAGAAAGGAATTGTAGCCATTGCAGTATTTCTTCTTTGCCATGGTTGTGGAAGTCCTTGGCAGAGAGACTGCACTGGACCGAACAGTTAGGAAATACAGTAAATTTTGGCACTCGTTTTTCAACACAAGAGTGTAAAACCCAGTAATGTGCATTTTTGGGGGTCAGAAAAAAAGCTGCTTGCCTCAGCCTTATAGCTGCTCCACTGAATTTCATTGCATTTCAAGAAAATTTCAAGAAGATGCTTGGTTAAAGTTCTTTTCCTTCCTAGTCTTTGGAAGAGGGGAAAGAAGAGAGCAGAAAAGAAAGGTAAACTGGAAGTATCACAGAGTGGCTAGCTGAGATGGGCAGAAGGAATATTCTTGAGAAATAGGAGGAAGAGCTTTAACCAAGACAGGAGTCAGGTAAAATTTTGAGTCTGGAGCAGAAATGAAATTTGAGAAGGCATCTCCGCTAAGACCTACCTTAATTCTCATGCCGATCAAGGGAGAGTGGGGAAGCACATTCGAACTTGCAAGGTTCTATTACTCTAACCTTCTAATAAAAGTAGCATCGGCATGCATGGGTTTTCTAGTCTGGTCTGCTTTGAAGGGCTGGCACTAGTATCTCTGGGATTCAGCTCAAACTCTCTTAGTAGCTTGCTGAAAATTGCATCCATTGAGGGAATGCAACACTCAGCAGAAAAAGGGGCGCCAATTCCTGTTCTACCCATACATCTATATGCTTGTCTCTGTGTGTGTTTGTTTCTGAGTATCACCAGGTTCTGTTGGCCCAGTAATATAGACATTTAATTAGACTTTGGGGACTCAGTAAACAAGACTTTGGGGACTCAGTCTAAGGCAGTGATGGCAAACCTATGGCACGCATGCCACAGGTGGCACAGGGAGCCATTTGTCAGGGCACGTGAGGTGCTGCTCTGTCAACTGGCAGCGCGCATGCGCGCGGTGGCCAGCTGAGTTCACCCTTTTTTTGAAGCCATTTTTCACCCTCCCCAGGCTCCAGAGGCTTTATAGGAGCCTGGGGAGGGGGAAAAGAGCCTCCCCCCCGGAGGCCGTCTGGAGGCTTCATGAGTTTCCCTCACGCCTTCGGAGTGCTCAAAACGACCCTCCAAGCAAACCGGAAGTCACTTCCTGTTTGCTCGGTGGGTCGTTTTGAGCACTCCGAAGGCTTCAGGGACCGTCCGGAGGCTTCCCTGAAGACTTCGGAACGCTTAAAACGACCTTCCAAGCAAACCAGAAGTCACCTCATGTTTGCTTGGAGGGTCGTTTTGAGTGCTCCGAAGGCTTCAGGGACCGTCCGGAGGCTTCCCTGAAGACTTCGGAACGCTTAAAACGACCTTCCGAGCAAACCAGAAGTCACCTCATGTTTGCTCGGAGGGTCGTTTTGAGTGCTCCGAAGGCTTCAGGGACCGTCCGGAGGCTACCCTGATGCCTCCGGAGGGCGTCCGGGGGGGCGGGGGAGGCTGGTTCGCCCTCCCCAGGCTCCTATAAAGCCTCTGGAGCCTGGGGAGGGAAAAAAAGCAGGTAAAATGGAGTGGGTCGCGCCTGTAGTGCGCGCATGCGCACGGGTGAGTCGCGCATTGCATTATGGGTGCAGCACGCCCGCACACGACCCCCCTGCGCTCCCCCCACTTATGGCACACGAGCCAAAAAAGGTTCGCCATCACTGGTCTAAGGCATGCTGACAAGGTTTCCATTTGCTACAAGGTGCAGTAAGGAAGGGATAAAGAGACAAGCTTCCTTTGCTGCAGCTTTTATACTGATGAATCCAATAGTTGTTTTCTGGAATGTTGCCTGCAGTGTTGGGATTCAAATAATTTAACAACCGGTTCTCTGCCCTAATGTCCAGCTGGGTAGGCGGGGCTCAGTGGTCATATGACCGTCTGGGCGTGGCCAACAACGTCATTCATGACGATGGGCGCTTCGCTTTAGCTGTTTCAATGTAATTAAGGGTTAACCGAAGAGGTAGTTTCTGTAAGCAGGGCAATAAAGATTAGGCTAGAAACAACACCAGAATGTTTCTTTCCTGCCTTCCTTACAAGATTAACCCTGTAAAGTGGGAAAAAAACCAAAATGAGATTTCTTACAACAAGTGGTCCTCCGAACTGCTTAGGAAGTTAACAGCTGGTTCTTCCAAATAGGTGCGAACTGGCTGAATCCCACCACTGGTTGTATAAACATAGAGGTAGTGTGAAAATGGTGTTTTATTATGACATTTAAGACTTTGCATTAAAGTAGTGATTGATTAGGCAGGAAATAGTGCATCAGTTACCCTTGGAAGAAGATCTTCATATTCACTGGTAACATTCAGAAAACATATTAGATCTGTGTCTGTTCGTCCATCCATCCATCCATCCAATTTCTGTAGCCGCCCATCTCAGTCAATGATTCTGGGCAGCTTAAAATTAAACAAATATTACAGATAAAATACTTAAAACATTTTAAAACAATGAAAAAACAATGGAAGCATCCAAATTAAGTATAGATAGCAGCCAAGATACTTTGGCCATCCAATTTAGAAATGATGAAGCAGTTGGATGGAGAATGTATCTGGAATGTGTGCAGGCAACAGTTGTTATCGTTATGGTTTCTATGGATGCCAGACTGTACGGCATTATATGGATATTTAATTTGGTTGGCACATTATCTTACATAACTTTTGGAAGGTGGTCAGAATCTTTCAATTGAAGTGGCATAGAAGTATCTGTAAGGAGCCACACAAACCGAAGTATACCTCCTTTGTCCCAAAGGTGCTTTTCCAAAAGGCAACTGAACTTTCTTGATTTTTTTTCCTTGAAAAAAAGTTCAGACAGGTGAAGAAGTTTGTTGTATGAGAAGCTAAATATTTTCAAGGAAAAAACCTAAGGAAGTCCAGTTGCCTTTGGGAAAAAGCACCTTTAAGACAACTATGACCTGGATGATTGAGAATCTCCATAGACATAGAATCTCCTTTGTATTTACCTTCCCTATTTTGTGCTCTGATTCTTGAAATGTATTGTTCCTTCTGAGTACTCTGGAATTTTGTAATTAATTGTTATATCTTCCAATTCATGTAGGAGGCTTTTTCTGTCAACATGCTGTGAATTGTTAGCTATGGAAAAGTTTTCTCTAAAAGAATAAAAAATGAGGGGAAAATAGAACTTGTGTAACAATGGTCAGACCAGTGGGTTCAGTTAGTTTTCATCATAATATTTTGATTCTCTCGAATGAACAGATCAAAATGGCTTTTGCCGCGCAATAAGCCATTCCAGACCCAAGTTTGACATTTGTTGCTAACATGGCCAAGGTATTTCTTTCTGATTAAAAAAGTTTTGACACTATGAACAGTGTGTCCTGGAAAATCCCATCATATGTTGTACATAGAGAGCTAGAATAGAGGTGATGTTTTCACCATGGCACTTAACGTTTGGCACTAAGTAGGAGTTGATTAGCCAGGAAATAGACAATTAATTTGAGCAAATTACAATGGGATTAACAGTGGATGTAGTTAGTGTGATAAGTGGGACATGATGCTGCTGCCTATTCAGGAAGAGAAGTGACACAGGCTGTTTCAGTATTTTTATAAATGTTTTCCTATTCTCCTGAGAGTGTGAGAAAGTGAGCAAAATGGACCAATCTTTTAATAGAATAAATATTTTGTCACTTTAAATTTAACCTTCTATAGATTCTTGGAGAAATCAAAATTTATTGCGGAGAATAATCCTCACTGATAATCAAGAAGGAAAATGTATTGATATGAAAAATGCTTAAAGAGGAATAAAATTCAATGCAAAAGATAAAGAAACCTCTAGACTCTTCCCACCCTCCAAGGTGCCAAAGATGGGGTAGAAATCTAATTTAGTATTCTATTCATATGATATGATTCTCATGTCACGCCATATTCATCTGAGGAAATTTGTATAACAAATTATGCAGGTTCTCACACTTATAAATGTACATGTTGTTGTTAATTATGAAGTCGTATTCGACCCATCATGACCCCGTGGACAACATTCCTCCAGGCCTTCCTGCCCTCTACCACCCCCCGGAATCCATTTAAGCTTACGCTTACTGCTTCAGTGACTCCATCCAGCCACCTCATTCTCTGTCGTCCTCTTCTTCTTTTGCCCTCAATCTTTCCCAGCATCAGGCTCTTCTCCAGTGAGTCCTTCCTTTTCATTAGGTGGGCAAAGTATTTGAGTTTCATATTCAGGATCTGGCCTTCTAAAAAGCACTCAGGGTTGATCTCCTCTAGGACTGACCGGTTTGATCGTCTTGCAGTTCAAGGGTCTCACAGGAGCCTTCTCCAGTACCATAATTCAAAGGCCTCAATTATTTTAGAACATGTAATTTAATCTATCTGGATTCTGCTTCATTTTGATTTCAGATATAGAAGCTTCTAAGGACAATGTTTCCTCCATTGAAATACTGGTGCATTTCTAGTTTAAATGTTCAGTTGTATGTCTGCATTCACTTTTCCCGTTCATTGTTGAAATTTGGGCAAATGAAAATACAATTGGTTTCGAATGGATTTGAGGTATTCATATATATGCACTGAAAGAGCAAAAGTGAGGAGATGTATGTACTTAGTAGTTAATGATGCTGTTTTGAAAACATTTCCACTCCTGAAAGAAAAAATCCCAAAGTGCTGCTGTTCTGCAATGCTCTTTATTCTTCTCTTTATTAAACTGGTTTCCTGGGAAGGTATTTGGAGTTTTTAAGATCCTTAACCCCATGGGAGAATAATGTACAAGGATGTCTTTATTCTGTGCAAGACTTTGCTAAGATTATTCTCTAACAACACTTCAAAATAGGAGAAAATAGCCCAATTTTGAAGAGTCTGAAGAGTAATACAGAGGGGTAAAAGGCAAGGTTGAAGTAAGGCATCCATTTATTTCCGATCAGTCATCCAACCTGCCTTTCAAATGTAGGAAAGGGCTAGTATGTCTGGTCCCACTCACTAAACATGTACTTTGGGAGCCAAATGCAGTCTGTGAGTCTTGGGTTCCCACCTTTGAGCTAGGACAGGGCTGTCAAGGCTGGATGCATCACGCCCACACCCGGTTTAGCGAAGGGAAAAAAAAGTCCCGATATGTCATATGACGCCGCCGTGACGATGTGAGTTTGACATCCCTGATCTAGGGGATGTCCTACTTGGGAAGCCCTACTTGGGAAGCCTACAAGAGTGAAGGAACTGGACACTCCTAATTCATCCCGTTACTCCATAGGATCCAATCATCTGTAGGATCCTAGAAGCACAAAAAACAGCATACCTTGATCTCTTAGCACTAACTCTTTATTGAATCCTAGTTATGAAGAGTTTGAGTGTTTTAAAAACTGACCAGGGAAGGCATAAAGAAGCAAAGATCCAGTTTGGTCTAGTGGTAAGGGCACCAGGGTAGGAACTAGGAGGCTGTGAATTCTAATTCCTCCATAAGTATAAAAGCTAACTGGCCTATCTTGGGTTAGTCTCACATCCTCAACCCGGCCCACCTCACAGGGTGGTTGCTGTGGGGAAAATAGGAGGAGGAAGGAATGCTATCCACCACCTTGAGTTATTTATAAAAAATAATAAAGCTGGGAAATAAATAAGTAAATAAAGAAATAAATCAGGTGTCAGGATTCCAAGTAGCACCCCCAATGAAAGAAAACTCCGAGGCTTGAGCTTCCTGAAAGTTCCATTTTATTAGAGATGTCATATTGGCACATCTGGTAAAACCCGAATCTGAAACTTTCCAGGTTTTCCCCACCCAAAAGAGAGTCCAAGTCCATGGCCAGCACCCACACGTCCCTCCCATGGTCCAATCAGGCACTATCCAAAACTGGAGATGCTTCCAGTCACATCATTGCAGCTGCAGGGCAAGGTGGCCTTGACTCTCTGAGAAAAGAATGTTATTTTGACTATATACATCCACACTCTACACACTCTACATATACATCCACACTCTAATCCCCCTTTCCATTTTTCCACAGTAGAAAATGTGCTAGGCCGGAAGGCCCAAATGTAAAAGATGGCTTCCGGGTCTGATATCAGGCTCTGAAGCAACATATTTGAAAAGCTGTTCTGCTGACATAAATGTTCTGATGGCTTATATAGGATGTTTCTCTTGCTAGGATAGGGTTTTGAACCTGTTAAGAGGTGGAAGAAAATGGACAGTGGAAGAAAATGCAGAAGCTGAATTGCCTTGATAAAGCTGATGCTCCTTTTCAGAATTCTGCACTTTCTTCAATGAAAGCAGACAATGTTAAGCATTACTTTACATGGGGGAAAATGACACTATTTTCTGAAACTTCCAGCTTTAAAATGTATTTTTTTACCCTCGTATTTATAGCACGGCCCAACACAATTTCTGTGACTCTGGGAAAGTGTGATCTAAACATGGGTACGTGGTTCTTAAATTGCAAAATAACTAGTGAACATATATCTCCCTTTGCTAGTTCATCTGGGCACGATTTCATTTTCCCTGGAAAATATTGAAATCTTAATCTGAGCTAAAGAGCTGGAATGCAGCTTGGGAAGAAGCTGCACGTATTGGGATAAATAGTTGTATTAACTTGAGGACTTCTTGGTACTGATATCATCAGATTGATATGTAGAGACAGATACATAAACCCATTAGCACCTTACAAGTAGAGTAGCAATCTTTTATACCACTTTCTCCTTATATGCATGACCCATTAAGAGACGGGGGCTTAAATGATCCAAATTAAATGAAATCTATCTCCATGGGTTTGTACATCTGTTGCCATCCTCCCTCCATCCCCCCTCCTCTCTCCCTACTCTTTATGGGTGTCAAGCTCCAAAAACCAAGAAGGGCATGCAATGTCCCAGGGTCATGTAATCACTGTTTTGTAATCTTCTGACAAGCAGAGTCAATGGGGAGGAGAAATCCCAACCAGCCTATCTACATTTACAGTTGTAGTGATTCTGTCACTTAATTTCAAAAGTGGGTTCCTACCGGTTCGGCCTGGTTCGGCCGAACTGGTACTGGTTTGCCAGCCTGGGTCGCCAGAACCAGCAGCGACCCAGGCCTGCCACGCCTCTGAACGGGTTCCCCGGTCAGTGCGGCATCCCCCATTTTTTAATGTTCTGTCCATGCACAGACCTATTTATGGGCAACTGCGCATGCATGCCGAGCATGCGCCAGGTGCGTGCACAAGCAAAACGTGCAAAATTGCACCGAACACACCAAACTGGCAGTAATGCCGGCAGCAACCCACCCCTGCCTAGTTAGGGGATAATGAAAGAAAACAACCAAGCTCAGAAAGCACAAGGGCTCCTGATCTAAATGTCGCTGCCTCCTGGTCTCCTGGGAATTCAGACTGCATTCCACCACATTGGGGTTGTTGGCTATTCCTCTGAAAGTGTCAGTAGGGTTGGTCCTGACTTGTTTGGCGGATCTTCAGAAAAAAATACAAGGCTATGGCTAATACTTGGGGGGGGGGGAGATTCTGAAAGAAGGCAATAATGAGCCATATGAATATCTGTGGTAGTCAGCAAGAGTGGAACTGACTTTTAAATAAATTTTACATTTCTTTTTAAAAAAATAAACCAACCAACCAACACAGAAGAACAACTTTTGATTTCCCCATCACTTTTTTTTTTTAACTGTGATAATTAACAGCTTTCTCCCACTGAACTGATGCTGGTTTTGATTTTTAAAATCTCTGTAATTCAGTTCAAACACGCATTTAACAACAAGGCTTCTTTCCCCCATCTGGAACCTATACCTCCTCTGTTCTCCAAAGTGCCTATTAACATAGCCCCAAAAACTATAATTATTCCTTCAGTCCCAACTATAGATACACAAATAGGGTAAGTCTAGTCTGTTGTATTGTCTGCAGTAACAGGGCGTTTTTGCAGTGGTTGATCTCTACTTTTTTTTAAAAAAAAAATCACACCCATTTGCATTTGTGACATTCCGTAACACATGAAGATTTTGTACAGAACTTTCCTGGTAGGCATAATATTTACATTTTGCTACATTTCTGTATTTAAGTACGGATTTATCTGAATTTTTTTTTCAAATTACATATACCTTTTTTCTTTTTGCAACTGAATGACTCCATATTTCATGATACCTTTTAGGTGCGATGCTTTGAAACGCGTCCCTTTCAACCAAATAAGAGTGTTGTGGAGACTTTTGACCAGAGAAAGGTGGAGATAGTTGTTCAACCCCTATTGTTGCAGCTTTTAACTAATCCTTCATAAAAGATGTGGCAGATGTCTTTTACAAGCAATGTCGCTTCAAACAGCATCACCTTGAGGTTTTAAATTCCTCTCCACCCCTTTCTCTAAAAACCTGGGGACATTCTAGAACCAGGGGAAACTCAGATGATTTCTCCAGATTTCAACTGTACAGTTTTGCCTTTTTATTTTTTATTTTTTTAGTAATATCACAAATTCACTAAATGCTACCCTGGTAAAGCTGTCCAGTTGCCATGGTAACTTTGGCATTGTTTGTGGGCAAAGCAAAGAATTAAAGGTGTTGATCTTGAATTGCAAAGGCTCTGTTATTGTGCATCTGTTCAGCTATACACAAAATTAAGAAAGGGTTAGCCTCCAGTAGGTGTGTATATGTGTATGCATGTAGACAGGTAGATACATGAATGGCTATATAGATTTGTATTTGTATTTATTAGTTTGTCAAACCTGTACAAGATAGCAGGTATAAATATAAACGTGGATATGAATGAAAGAAATGAATACAAATAGATGGGGACAGTAGGACAGGGACATTAGGCACGCTGGTGCCCTTATGCAACGCCCCCTTTACGGACCTCTTAGGAATGGGGTGAGGTCCAAGGTAGACAATTTAAGGTTGAAGCTGTGCGGGTTGAGGATGTAACGAAGGAGTCAGGTGGAGCATTCCAGGAATTGGCCAATCTGTTGCTGAAGTCATATTTTCTGCAATCAAGTTTGGAGCGGTTTACCTTGAATTTGTATCGATTGTTTGACCATGTATTATTGAGGCTGAAGCTGAAGAAGTCATTGACAGGTAGGACATTGTAACAGACAATTTTGTGTACTGTGTTCAGATCATACCGCAGATGGCGCAGTTCCAGATTGTCCAAGCCCAAAATTTCAAGTCTGGTGAGTTCTATTGTGAGTAGAGGACTTGAGTACTCTTCTTGTGAAGTACCCCTGTAGGAAAGAATGCTTTAGACCAGGGGCCCCCATCGTTTGGGCACCAGAGACCTGTTCCATGGAGAGAGGTATTTCCACAGACCAGGGGGAGTGCATGGTTTGGCATTCTGCTTGCATCCCGTGGATGGGGCTTTGCTTGTTTGTGCAGACACCTTTCTGGCATGCAACGGCTTATTTCTGGGGTCAAAATAAGAAAGTAAGGCTCTGTTTTATTTTCGGGGAAACATGGTAGCCACGCGGTGACATGAATTTTTGTATCTCCTTGTCTACGAAGTTCCTTAGTAATCCAGCTCATGGTTTTTCTCCAAGTGGCCTCAATGACTCTCTAAAAGAATGCAAATCACCAGCTGTCTGCAAGGAATATAAATCCTTCCATTCTCCGCCATCCAATCAGAGCTGAAGAAGCTTCTTGGGTGAGAAGCAAAACATCTTCAAATAAAAATAAGAAAGCCCTCTTGAAAAATCACCTTTGGGACTTCAGGAAAGCTTCCATGGAAATGAAATTCTGCATGCTTTCAAGGCATTTCTTTTCTCCAATTTAATTCAGGAAAAGTTTAGCCCTGAAAAAACAGATCTTTCTGCTTTGAAATTGTGGCTAAAATATAAGAAACCAAATCCGCTGTCATTTTCTTTTCCATTCATTGGCAATTGTTCTTTTCTGCTGCCTGATCTTTTTAAGCAGGTTCTTTGTAGAGGGATCTCGCTGGATAACCGCAAGGTCTTTCTTCATCCTTGGGCAAAGTAAAGAGCAGTAAACCTCAAAATTATTTAAAGTGAAGAATCAATTGATAAGTCGAATATTGAGCAGTGTGAGCTAGGCAAAGCTAATTTGTGAATGTGGTTGTGAGGATGTTTTGACTGGTGTTCTCCACTATGGGCAGATTTTACCTTTTTCTGCTTCTAGATCATGGGTGTCAAACCTGCTGCATCACATTGCCATCATGTGACATATTACAATGTTTTTCCCCTTCATGGACTTAAGGTGGGCGTGGCCTGCCCATAACGCATCTGGCCCATGAGCCGCCAGTTTGACACACTTGTCCTAGATAGATTGCCGATAGCTATCAGAATGTAAATGAAAATACTAGTCTTAATTTATAAAGTCCTATATGATTTGGTTCCTAAGTATTTACAAGACCACATACAGATAGTCCTTGACTTATGACTTCTCACTTAGTGACCTTTCACAGTTGTGATGGACTTCCAAAAAGGTTCTTATAGCCCAGTTTTGAAGTTCCATTGGCTTCCCCCCTCCATGGTCATGAGGCCACATTTCAAGTGTTTGGCAAGTGTTTACAACCAACTGTCATATGGTGGTGATTTGCAGCATTTTTGTTGAAAACTGGTGCTTATCTCTGGTTTTTGGCAAAAACGCCCCATAATGAACAATGACTGCAGATTCATTTAGTAACCATGATGATTCACTTAGCAACCACCACAAAAAGATTGTAAAATGGGGGGGTGGGGGCGAAGTCGCGACGACGATGTGCGGTCTCAATGCTCTGAGATCGCAATCGACACTTTTGCCATGGGGGTGGTGGTGGGGTGGTCCAAACGGATCTAAACTGTCCCGTAGAGACAGTGAACAGGAAGAATACGTCTTGCTGAACTTGGGGATATCGCAAAATCCCCGAAAGAAGCAAGAGAAATTTCTTCAAGCGGGTGACAAAAAATCCAGCCAAGGCTGATGAAGTCGGGGCGCCCCCAAAATGGAAGGAATGGAAAGTGAAAGTGTTTCCAGCTGGTGAGGAATCTTTATTGTTTTAAAAGAGAGACTGCCTATAAAAACTTAAAAATTGATTTAAATTGAAGAATAGAAGAATCAAGCAGCGAAATTAATCTTGCAATGGTTCTGGACAGTGGCTATCCCAATTTTTTATATGCTATCTTCATGGATGAAACCTTTACAAGCTTTTTAAAATGGACGGATTAAGTCTTCTGTTTCTATCTTTTTTTTCTGTGACTCTCGGTGATTTATAGACCAAAGTTTTCCTCTTTCATAGCTGTGAGTATTATTATTTTTTAATTCATTTAAAGCTGGACCTCTTTTTCTAATTTGAAATATAAAACAGATATAAAAAAAAGAATTATTTTAAAAGTGCTACGTGCCGGGAGGTTTTGTTGATTGGAGCTTGTGTATTTAAGTGGAACTTTTGCGGTTTGTTTTGACAGCTCATTACAGAGCGATAGGGGTAAGCCAAATGTCCCTTTGAAGCGTGATTTCAACCAGAAAAGAGGGGAAAGAACGGCTTTTGTGAATCCATGTTTTAACTTAAAAAAACCTTCCAAGCGAGAGCACTTTGGTTAAGATGGTGGAGTGTCAGGAAAATGGAGAGATTGTAAACCTGCAAACAATATTTTCAGAATTACTAAAATTAACAAATACATATGAGAGGATTGAACAAAAACTGGAACTTTTGGAACAGTTAACAGAAAGACATAATCGAAAATTTGATGATGTTCACCAAATGCAAAATGAGGGGATTAAAATTCAAAGAATTGAAGTGGAAAATGACTATAAAGCAATTAAACTTGCTGACATTTATGGTAATTGGTTTGTTTTTGAAAATACAAAGAATGGAATACTGAAAGAGGAAATAAATGGAGAGGAAACCTATTTCAAAGGGCAAGACATAGAAGAAGAAGAAAAAAGTAAAGAATTTATGGACTATGAAACTTTATTAACGAAAATATGGATAACACTGCTGACAACTAAAGACAAGTGAATAAAGAAGCAGAAAGAGGGCATCGGGATTATATGAGAGATCTTACAAGCAAGGAGTTGCTAGGACTAGTCCATACAAAGCTGATTAAGAAGAAGCTTAGAAGATTGATACCACAAATGGCAGAGGACATAAAATTGTTTTGTTATTGGAAAGATACAGGTTGATAGATGGAAGAGTATAATTTAAAACTACTAGCTAAACCTAGTGAAACTCTAGTGATAATAGGTATATTTAAATAAAAAATTGATAATGATAATACTGTATACAATGTGTAGTGTTATGATAAGCAATAATTGGATATGAATATTGAATGATACCCGAGATTATATATAAAGGTCAATAATAATACTAATAACAATAAAAAAGAGAACTAAATTAGACACAGTTAAGTTTTAATTATTAGGGTGAAAATGTTGTGGACATAGAATATAGCCAAATAAAGAAAGGATAATAATAATAATCTATATATATGTATGGGTATAATATAAGGAAATTGAATGTAAATTGTAAAAATTTGGAAAGGAGGGTTAGAAAACTTTGTTATTAAATATTATGGATGTTTAGCTAGAATAGGACATAAGGATTTAATGTTAATGGAAGATTTTACAAATAAGTAAATGAAATGCCAGTATGTGGTTATGTATTAAATTTTGCTATATTTTATGATGGACGTTTAAACAATTATAGTCAAATAAAAGTGGAGGCATGATGATGGTAATATGTATAAACATTTAAGTTAAGATATTAGAGTTAATATGAATTATACTTGATGACGGTAGAAGAGATGCACAAAAACCGTTTGTAACCAACTGATACACTTTCTACAGGATGTAAAGAAGGAGGATTTTTATGTTTGTTTTGAAAATTAAAAATAAATAAAAAAGTTTTTGGCAAAAAAAAAGATTGTAAAAAAAGATTGTAAAATCATGACGATCTACTTTACAGCCTCACAATTTTCATTTGTACTGAGAAGGCTCCATTAGGGTCCTACATCAAGGAGTACCTGTACTCCACCTCAATTCAATCAAGGTTATCAGCCAAGGAGAAGATGGATGTCGTAGTTTATATTTTGTGGTTGGATGGTGGGTGAGACTAAGGTTAGAAAGTGCTGTTCTTTAGCACAGGGTCTATATCCATGATGGCGAACCTATGGCACATGTAGCATGCAGAGTCCTATCTGTGGGGACGCAAGCTGTCACCCCACCGTGCATGCATGCGCGCATCCCGCTGGTCAGCTGGTTTTTGGGTCTCTGCTGTGCATGCGCGAGGGGTGAGGTGCATGTGGGAGACGTGTGCGCATATGTGGGGGTGGGCTCCCCCACAAATGCACTGGGGTTGCACCCACATGCACAGGGGCAGGGTGCATCCATGGGGAGTTGTGCATGCATGCATGGGGGAAGGGCACATTGGGGCGTACATGCATGTAAGGGGGCACATGTATGCGTGAAGGTCAGGGTGCGCAGAGGGGTTGCACGTGCATTGCATAATGGGTGCGCGCATATCTGTATGCTTTTGGCACACAATGACAAAAAGGTTAAGCATCACTCACTGGCCTATATTTATAGTCTTCCTCTAGAAAAGAGGTGGGTAACTATGATAACTTGATGACCTGCAGACTTCAACTCCCAGGATTCCTGAGCTAACATATAGTGGCTTAGGAATTCTGGGAGTTGAAGTCAACAGGTCCTAAAGTCGCCATAACTTGCCCATCCCTGCTCTAGATATTAGCCAATCCTCCTCACCACCTTCCAGAAGCTTTTAAAGATCAAACATTTGTGAAAGCCTTTGGATAATAATTGCAATTGTTGCGATCTGGAGATTTATTTATTTATTTATTTTATTATGAAGTGATATACTTACACTATATTGGCATTATTGAGAACTACATTTATAGTGTTTTGTTATTCTATGGATATTTTTACTGTATTTTAGTGTATTGTAGGCCACTGTGAGTTGCGAAGTTTTGATAGATAAATAAAGGAAACCTTTCATACCAACATAAGCAAATAATGGAATATTTTTTTAAAGATAGAAACAAACAGGGAGTAAAGACTTTTCCAACCCTAGTGTATAGGATTATTAACCAAGATTTGTAGCTAAGCTCAAAATGCAGTTCCGTATCCTACCTGGTGAGTTGAGATTAAATAGCAGTTTTCTCTTTGGGATAACAGGAACTTTGAATGAAATAAACCTTAAACTGAAGGTAACGGTTAAAAGAGTGGAGTGATCATTTATTTATTTATTTCACTCCATGACTAATATTTTTAAAAAGATCAATAACCTATCTGGAATATACATAGATATACCGCCCAGAGCCCCTATTTGAGGGAGATGGTCAATTTCAAAATATGAAATGAAATAAATAAACATGAAATAACAATAAAATAAAACTTATATAGCAAAACCTGAATCAATTAATAATATAAGGGATGTACCAGATTATTTCTGCAGGGCATGGCTATTTATAAAAGTGTAACAACCTTATTGGTAAGAGCTGAAATTTGATTGCTGAGGAGAAAGATAATAACTTCCTGCTCTGAGGAGCAATTAAGATTTCTAACAATCAGTGTTATGAGTTCTGTCCTCCATTTATTGTCTGGAGGATCCTCTAACAGTGTACGTGAAATAGATTCAACTGGAGACAAGAAATGCTTCCTGGAGAATATTAATATTAATAATAATAATAATAATAATAATAATAATAATAATAATAATAATAATAATAATAATAATAATAATAATAATAATAATAATAATAATAATAATAATAATAAAAAAAAATATTTATTTCTTAGCCGCACCCTCTCCCGAAGGACTCGGGGCGGCGTACAACAAAACATAGGAAATAAATATATAGACAAACATACATATACCAAAAACATATACCAAGACATATACAAAACATATACTAGGAGGAGGCGAACTGGTAGATAAAAACAAGTAAAAACACAATGTTTAAAAACCCCTAAGTAAATTGGATGCAATTAAAATCCCAGATAAAAAACCCGTCAGGAGCGATATAATTGGATCAGAGTTGAGCTAGGCCAGCAACTTGAAATAGGTGGGTCTTGAGCTTTACACGAAAGGAGCGAAGGTCAGAGGTATTCCTAATATCCGGGGGGAGGTCATTCCACAGGGCTGGGCCCGCCACAGAGAAGGCTCTACTCCTAGGCGCCGCCCCCCGGCACTGCCTGGTGGACGGCACCTGGAGGAGACCCTCTCTGTGCGAGCGGATTGGTCGCAGGGATGTATGGGGCAGAATACGATCCCGCAGGTAACTAGGTCCTGAGCCATGGAGCGCTTTGAAGATCGTTATCAAAACCTTGAAACGCACCCGATAGACCACAGGAAGCCAGTGCAGCTCGCGCAGGAACGGTGTCACATGGGAGTACCTAGTACTCCCCATAATTACCCGCGCGGCTGCGTTCTGGACCAACTGTAGCCTCCGGGTGCATTTCAAGGGAAGCCCCATGTAGAGAGCGTTACAGTAGTCCAAGCGAGACGTCACCAGCGCATGAGTGACTGTGCGTAAGGCGTCCCGGTCCAGTAGGGGGCGCAATTGGCGCACCAGGCGAACCTGGTGGAACGCCCCCCTTGCCACGGCTGTCACATGGTCATCCATGGACAGCCGGGCATCCAGGAGGACGCCCAAATTGCGCGCCCGCTCCACGGGGGCGAGTTGAATGCCCCCGATGGCCAATGATGGAATTAATTGGCTGAACCGGGGAGCCGGTACCCACGGATCTTTGTTCTAGAGTAATGGATGGTTATGATGATGGTTATTGTAATAGGAAGTTCACATTTCAAGGCCTCTGTACAGACCCATCTGGATTATGGAAAGAAGAGCTGCAACATTGGCACAGAGTGTAGGTACCGCAAAGCTGGTGAATGGATGGTGTGGCCGGTCCAAGCCAGTAGTGGGATTCAATTTTTTTTACTACTGGTTCTTTTATTTTATTTATTTATTTATTATTCGTATTTATAGACCGCCCCCTCTCCCGAAAGGGACTCGGGGCGGTGTACAGTCACTAAAATGCGTTATAAAATACATACATAAAACAGTTAAATAATTAAATATGTAGGTGGAGGAGGTTGCAAGACTGTATATAGAATAATAAATATAGTACATTAAAAGCTCTAATAACCCAGGAGTTAAAATATTACCCAAAATTACCCATTAAAATATATCCACCGGGAGGTAAAAACTAAGAATGTGCCAGGCCAGCTAATCGAAACAGGTGAGTCTTTAATTTTTGACGGAAGGAACGGAAGTCAGTGGTAGTTCTAATGTCGGGGGGGAGGTCATTCCAGAGGGTTGGGCCCATCACAGAGAAGGTCCTACCCCTAGGCGTCGCCCGCTGGCACTGCCTAGTGGACGGCACCAGTAGTAGTCCCTCCCTGTGAGAGCGGGTTCTTGGGGTGTGGCTTGGTGGGCATGGTGAGGTATGGTAGGCGTGGCTTATTGGGCGTGGCAGGGGAAGGATACTGTAAAATCCCTATTTCCTCCCGATCAGCTGGGACTCGGGAGGCAGAGAATAGAGGAGAGGCGGCCACTCAGAGGTGGCATTTACCGGTTCTCTGAACTACGCAAAATTTCTACTACAGGTTCTCCAGAAGTGGTCAGAACCTGATGAATACCACCTCTGGTCCAAGCACAGGAAGGATGGTGGATGGTTGTAGATATAAGACTCTCTGTATCCAGGTTTCTTGAAGTAGCTGAATATCATGTTATTGTACACACACACACACACACACACACACACACACACACACACACAGTCCTCAACTTAAAACCATTCATTTAGTTGCGTCGGCACTGAAAAAAGTGACATGGCCAAACCTTGCACTTACGATTGTCGCAGCATCTCCATAGTCACATAAACAAAATTCAAATGCTTGGTAACTGATTCATATTTGTTGTGAACCTGCATAATCTGTTCATATTTGTGACAGCTGCAAAATCCCAGTGTCATGTGACCACCTTTTTTTAAAAAAACCAAATTTTTTTATTAGTTTTAAAAAAAAATAATCAAGGAAAGGAGTAATGGGTAAAATTACAAATTTTGACAGTTACATTATGCAGGAAATGGCCCTCCCCCCCCATTCTCATAACTTTCATTTATTAATACATTAGATTGTTGCTACTTAATAGTATTTTGTCAGCATAAACTTTTATCTTCAAACAATTTCAATCATTTTATATCAAACAGATTTTCTAGTTCATTTTTGTGATCTGAGTTTTCTCAATGTTGCCTCTTCTCCCCCCTCCAGCAGAGCTCCGGCACCTCCTGTGTCCTGTATGTCCCGTATAGTATCATCAGGTTTATCTAGGAGGACTTTATTTTTTTCCATGAAGGCCTCAGCCTCCATAGTTGTGTTGATTCTAACTCTCATGTCCTCCCAGAATATTAGCATACCTTCTGGCATAAGCCATCTAAACCACACCCCTTTCTGGTATAATTTCTTCGCTAAAAGCGAATAGTTTTTTCATTTATCTCTAACTTTCTTTGGGATTTGTTTCAGAATGGCTATTTCTCTATCCTTGTATTTTAGTGCTTGCCCCCTTTGTGCACTCAGAATCTCATCTCTTGTGGTCTTTCTGAGAAGTTTAATGTGTACCTCCCTTGGAACATTGTGTGTTCTGGCATATGCTGAGCTTACTCTATAGACCAGGTCCATGTCCCACCCCATCTGTTGTCTGTCTTTTTTAATATATTCAGCCAATAAATTTGTCATAATATCCCTCAGATCTTCATCATCAGCCTCAATTACATTTTGAAATCTAAGAAAAAAAGATATCCTTTCAAATTACACTTTTATCTGGTGGTTCTCAAGTTCTTGGTTTCCTTTCTGCACCCCCTTCACCTCCCTCCTCATCTCAGCCGTCCCCTCCTCCAAAAGTTCCAGTCTCCGTGAATTTTGGATTGCTCGGTCTTGGTTCTCTCTGAGCTGCTCGTTCATTTCTTTCAATTGGTTTTTTAAGTCCTCCTGCCCCTTTAAGAGTTGTTGAAACATCTGTTGAAAGTCCACCTCAGGGGGCTTAGGCTGGAACAAAGAAGTTGGTGTCTGTTGTCCACTGGGGCTGGACGTTGAAGATGCTGGGGCGGAGCCAGCAAAACCCGGTTTCCCCGGTGGTGGTCTTTTAGGTGGCATTGTAGTAAGCAAAGTTCAGAGATGACAATGTCAATACAGAGAGGAAACAATTGGGAAGGTGGATAGCCAAGAGATATCGCGAGGCAGGATGTCCAGACAGATAAGGACCTTTTCTCAATTCTAGTTCCAGGCAATAAAGCAATAAAATTCTTTGTTCCAAGTCCAGGGTAAAATGTAACAAGAGATTTCTCTGAGTGTCGCGGAGGCAAAGACAAATGCCAGCAGTTTCTGTGGGTGGAGTCAAATTTCAAAGTACATGAAGACGACGGAAGTGTGCCATCTTGCCCTGCCAGCTCCGGGATCAGAGAGCAACAAACCAGAAGTTTTCAAAGTTTTCAGTAGAAAACAGATCATCACCTCATTTTCACAATTACAGTAAAAAAAAATCTGCATTTGCTATGAACGTGATTTCATTCCAGGCTCCCCCCCTCCTCCTCCTCTGGGGGCAGAGAGCAGAACAGTTTAAAGCCGCTTGTCCAAGGGGGGGGGAAATCCCCCACCCTCCAATCACACTTCCCAGGAACAGGTTGAAAATTTTTTCAAAAGGCTGACAGTCTTTTTATTTTCCTTCACTTATGAAAGAGAACGGGGGGAATCTCCATCTCACCGCATTGCAACTGCGTCCTTCAAATCTTCAGTTTGTCCAGCTGCCTCAACGTGAAGACGCCACAGCGCCTCCCCTCTTGCCTCCCGATGCCTAGGGCGATGCGGGGAGTCCCCCCTGGCCGCCGCCGACACAGGGGGTCCCCTGCTGCGCCGCCCCCTCGGCAGGAGCCCCTCCAAGGCGTCCTGTGCCCCCCCGATCAAAGGGGAGCCCACCAGGAGTGTGCAGGGTGAGCAAAACTTGCCCGTCGCGAACCACAGCCGGACCCGGACATCTTTTGTGACTTTCTGACAAGGTCTTCTCCAGCAGTCACTGGGGAAGCAAGATTCCCTCAACAACCATGTTACTAATTTAACAACTGCAGTGACTCGCTTGACTACAATGACAAAAAATGTCGTAAAATGGGACAAAACTCATTTAACAACTGTCTGGCTTAGCAGCAGAAATTTTGGGCTTGTAAGTTGAGAACTACCTGCCGTCTATAAATACTGGGTCGTTGTGCCATCCTGTAGTATTCCAAGATAAAATTCAAAAAGTAAATAGAAGGAACAGCTATGGTAGGAATGGGAAGGTTGACAGGTCACAGATTCAAAGGATCTGGTGAGATCTGTGATTGGGAGATGAAAGGGAATCAATAGAGAATTCTATCTGATTAATACAATGAAGTGGACTAAGCTTCCAATTTGAGATAAATATATTCTGTTGTGGTGGACAAGAAGAAAGATGAGCAAATTAAATTAGAATCTGAACGTTGGATGAGAAGAGGAGAATCTACAGGGATCTTTCCTATGGGGGAAAAACAGATCTTAGAGAGTGAGTTGCTTGGGGAATGAACTAGATGAGTATATTTAGAGTGGACCAGTGTACATTTGCTGGAGAGGATTCCTGCGAGTCCCTTGGACTGCAAGGCGATCAAACTGGTCAGTCCTAGAGGAGATCAACCCTGACTGCTCTTTAGAAAGCCAGATCCTGAAGATGAAACTCAAGTACTTTGGCACCTAATGAGAAGGAAAGATTCACTGGAGAAGAGCCTAATGCTGTGAAAGATTGAGGGCAAAAGAAGAAGGAGATGACAGAGTGTGTGGTGGCTGGATGGAGTCACCGAAGCAGTAGGCATGAGCTTAATTGGACTCCGGGGAATGGTAGAGGACAGGAAGGCCTGGAGGAATGTTGTCCATGGGGTTGTGATGGGTTGGATACGACTTCGCAACTAACAACAATAACAGTGTACATTTATAACTGTGAGAACCTGCATAATTTGTTATAGAAATTTCCTCAGATGAATTTGGGGATAGCATGGCTTGTACAGTTTGTCCCTACCTTCCAATAAGGTATACTCTGAATGTTGAACATCAAGGCTATTCCAGGAAACTTTTTCAAATGATTCCCCTACACCAGGGGTGGGTTCCTGTCAGTTCTAACCTCTTCTATAGAAGAGGTTCCACAAATCTGCTGTGCCATTTAGAACAGTTCCAGCTCCCTCCCCCCGCCTGTCCACACCACGCTTGCCCTGCCCGCCGCTCACTGATTGGCTGGCTCACCAATCGCCCTGCCCACCTCTAAGAGTCCTATCTAAATCTTAAAGCTGTCAAGTTTGAACACCCCTGGGTTTTTTTTTCTAAAGGGTTAGGGGTGCAAGGGTCTTGTAACTTGACAGCTTTAAGACTTGCGTGCTTCAAATGCCAGAGTTTCTGAGCCAACATTTTGGTTGCTAAGCAAGAGCGTTGTTAAGTGAGTTTCACCATATTTTATAAGTTGGCCACGCCTACCCAGTCACATGGCTTCCAAGCCACTCCCACTCGGTCACATGGCTGGCAAGCCACTCCCACCCGGTCACATGGCCAGCAAGCCACTCCCACAAAGCAGACCACACCTACAGAGGAGATTCTAAAAAATATTGAAACCCACCACTGCCCTACATATAATTTGAGTATATTCCCTGGTTCTGTTTTAACTCATTTTATTCAAATACCAGTAGTCAAGAATGATTTAGTACACTCTACATATTCCATCCTACGTTTGTTGCTTTTGCTCATCAATTGTTACAGGCCAACTGACTTTTATGAATCTGAATTATGAGTAAAAATTAAAGATAGACACCAGAGAGACGTATCTATTACATCTAACTCAGAATCCATTAGAAAACCCACATAAATTTAAATTGAAAGAACGTAGTAATGCACTAGTAAAACTACCAAGCATGAGCAACTCAAGTATTCTTCCTAAAATTTGCAAAATTCATTGGCAAAGGATGGACTGATGTTTTGTCTTCAAAGCCATTTGCAAAGGGAGGTACTATAAAGTGAAGTGAGTAATGTCTCCCTTCAGAAGTTCTCATTTCTGGAACCTTCCAAATACACTTTAAGAAGCCACAAAACTGACTTATGTGAATTTAGAGGTGAGCAATTTGAACTCTTTGCTTAAAAATGGTTTATTAAATAAACCGTATGTTTGGTTTATTTTGCAAACTGTAAATTCAGCAGATATGCCAGGGTCTTTCTGAGGGACAGGGCCAAATCTGAAATTTGATCATATGAGGCAGATGTCTCAGGAAGCTGACTTGGCCGTTGCTCTCTCTCAGGACAAGGATGTACTTTTGGTGTTTCTGCCTCAGATGATCATGAATCAAATAGAAAAACAGTTATTTTTCCATCTCAGCAAAGTACCATCACACTGAATCCTAATGTGACTTGCTTCTTACAGCTTAGTGCAGTATGGAACCTAAGTCATTGGTCTCTTTTGCACCAAACTAAGCTATAAACCATGCTTTATAAATCATAACTGGGTTCTTACAACATAGTAAATTGTTTAGCCAAAGGTGGTTTACTCTATTGGTCAAGATTAACAAAATAGGTTTTTGCAGCTTAATGCAAGGGTGTCAAACTCAAGGCCCGGGGCCAGCTCCAGTCTGCGGGGTGGTTAGATCAGACCCATGGGGCTGCTCTGGAAACAGCAAAGGACTGGCCTGCAGTGCCTCTGCCAGTGAAAATGGAGCTTGGGTGGGCTGCCATTTTCGCTGGCAGAGGGTTGCAGGAGGCCGTCACAGCAGAAAACAGAGCTCAGGAGTCTGTTTTCACTGGCAGGGTGCTCGGGCTGCCACATGGGCCTCCGACACGAGTGATGTTAAGCTAGCCATGCCCACTCTAGCCATCCATCATTGTGGGTGGCCCCCAAGCTCAAACACAACCCTGATGTGGCCCTCAATGAAATCGAGTTTGATACCCTTGGCGTAGTGCAATACGGAGCCTAAGTTTTTATTGAACATCCTCTAGCTAAGACTTTTGGGTTGCATTATTTAGTATTTGGAAGACAACAGATGGGAGAAGGCTGAATTAGGGCCTGAACTGAGATTGAATAAATATTGAAGGCTACTTGGAAATGTCAGGGATTAAAACTGGAGGCTTTGCATTGAGTTATAAAGTACCATGCAGGAAAGGTATTAAATTGGTACAAACCTTAGAGGCACCTTTTCCAGATGTGTGACAAATTACACAGTTGCATGCAAAAGTTTAGTCATCTCTGGTGAATTAGTGCAGTTTTTTTGAATGTCTAAGTGAACAGAAGCTGGCAAAACCTTTAAACGGTACGAAATTAAAAGCAAAATTTCTACACATGTAAATGCTCACTTACTATTTAGGTGCAGTTATTTACAGATTCAAAGTAAGAACACAGTGAATATGGCAGGTGCAGAAGTTTGGGCACTCTTTCAGGCAGTACTTTATAACACCTCCTTTGGCAGAAGAAAAAGCTTCCTGCAGCCAACTAAAGTCTCTTTCTATTCTTGTTTTTGGAATTTTCCCCACTATTCTTTGGCAAACTCTTTTAGCTCAGAAACGCTTCGCCTTTTTTTCCCCCTCCAAAAGTATCTTGTGAGATTTAGGTGCAATTAAACTCAAACTATTTCCAAACTTTTAACTCTCACCTCTACTAGTCTCCCTTCAGCTCCCTTACAAAAAGAGGTTAGAAATATTCAGTGTCACTAACTCAGTGACAAATCTAGACAGCATACTACTAAAAAGCAGAGACATCATCCTGCCAACAAAAGTGCATGTAGTCAAGGCTATGGTTTTCCCAGTTGCAATGTATGGCTGTGAAAGTTGGACCATAAGGAAGGCTGAGTACCAAAGAATTGAGGTCTTTGAACTATGGTACTGGAGGAGACTCCTGCGAGTCCCTTGGACTGCAAGGCAATCAAACCAGTCAGTCCTAGAGGAGATCAATCCTGACTGCTCTTTAGAAGGCCAGATCCTGAAGATGAAACTCAAATACTTTGGCCACCTAACGAGAAGGAAGGACTCACTGGAGAAGAGTATAATGCTGTGAAAGATTGAGGGCAAAAGAAGAAGGGGACGACAGAGAATGAGGTGGCTGGATGGAGTCACTGAAGCAGTAGGCGTCAGCTTAAATTGACTCTGGGGGATGCTAGAGGACAGGAAGGCATGGAGGAATGTTGTCCATGGGGTCGTGATGGGTTGGACATGACTTCACAACTAATAACAATAACAACAGTGACATAACCACATTGTTCGGACACACTTCCAAGGGATCTTCAAGGGGAACAAATTCAGAGAAGAAAATGAAGTCTGCAGCTATTCTGTGGGGTGGTGCATTGTACAAACCTTCTGGGCATTGTAATTGATGGACAGCAATTGTCGTCAACCTTTTCTTCACCACCAACCTCCCCTGTAAATACCTTTTGTGACCACGGACCATGGCCACGAACCCCCAAGATTTAACTCAAGATTTAAATCATAACATTTTTTCAAGCCTTCACAGACCTGCTGTGGTGACATCATGGCCTCAGCCCAGGGGTCCACGGACCTCAGGTTGAGCACCACTGGATTAGAATATCACTGAAACCCAACCAATTTTTGATGAAACAATTTCAAAAATAGATAGTCCTTGACTCACAACAGTTTGTTAAGTGACCGTTCAAAATTGCAACAGCGGTGATAAAGTGACTTGTGACCGTTTTTCACACTTGACAACTATTGCAGCATGCCCATGGTCACGTGATCAAAATTCAGGCCCATGTCAGCTGACTTATATTTATGGTGGTTGCAGTGTCTTGGGAGTTTATGACAATTCACCACGGCCAACACATTGAAACCAACTCATCATGGCCAACTCACTGCAGGACAACTTGCCATGGCCACCTTGCCACAAGGTAACTCATTGCCAGACAAGAGTTACACTAATACCAAAGAAATGGTGGAAAACAATCATTAAAGAAAGTTGCAAAAGGAGGGACAGAATGAAGTGTGAACGGCAAAAATTAAAATAATTTGTATTTATTTTAAATAATTACATGGAATTGTTAAATTGTCCCGTAGCGATTTTTCCCATGGTGAGTTGTCCATGGTGAGTTGTCCTGTAGGAAGTTAACCATGATGAGTTGGCTTCAGTAAGTTGACCCTAGGGAGTTGGCCATGGTGAGTTGGCTGGGTCAAGTAGTCCCCTATATCCCGGAGTCATGTATTTATCTTTTGCGATCTTCTGACAAACAAAGCCAAAGGGGATGCCAGATTCACTTAACAACTGTGTTACTAACGTAACTGCACTGATTCACTTAATCACTGCAGCAAGGAAGGTCATACAATGGGGTATAACTCACATAACGTCTCGCTTAGCAACATAAATGTTGGGCTCAGTTGTGGTCGCAAGTCAAGGATTACTTGCATAGGACAATACACGAGCCAAGATATTATGAGCCAACAATAATAACATTGTTGTGCCTTTTGGGCTATTTTTTCACAAAGAAAGAGATAAAGGGAAATGAAGCTATAATGTAGGACCAAGGTTTACTTCTTCATCTATTTCTGAGATTTTTAGCTTTCTATGTAGAGAAGGAAGGGACACAGTGGCTCCGTGGCTAAGACGCTGAGCTTGTCGATCAGAAAGGTAGGCAGTTTGGTGGTTCGAATCCCTAGCACTGCATAATGGAATGAGCTCCCGTTACTTGTCCCAGCTTCTGCCAACCTAGCAGTTCGAAAGCATGTAAAAATGCAAGTAGAAAAATAGGAACCACCTTAGTGGGAAGGTAACAGCGTTCCGTGCGCCTTCAGCAGTTAGTCATGCCAGCCACATGACCACGACACATCTTCGGACAGCGCTGGCTCTTTGGCTTTGAAATGGAGATGAGCACTGCCCCCTAGAGTCTGCAACAACTGGCACATATGTGCGAGGGGAACCTTTACCTCTATGTAGAGAAGGACATCAACTTCAGAAAGGGACATGTAGCACATACATTCTCATTTACATGCCTCTGAAGTATCAGCTTACATTAAAGAGTTTTTTGGTCTACTCTAGTGTGGTTAACCCTAGTGTGAAGCTTGGTGATTGCCTTTGATATACCATGATCTTCTTTCCCCTGCTTTCTACTCCAGACTATGTTTTATTAAAGTCGTGTGGGAGTTATTGGCACTTTCTGTGGTTTTGTTGTCCAGCACCCCACAGAGATTAGAACAGTCCTCTGGCTTCTATGGAGAAGTTTGACAAGTTGTCTGAACATAGCAGCAAAGCTCACTTGATTGGTCAAAAGCAGGGTCTTTTTCCAAGGCTGGTGATTTAGTTGTTACTAACATGACACAGGAAAGTCAGCGGGAAGCACATTATAGAGAACTGATGTTCACAAGCTCTTAATGGGCTGAAATAGGTTGTTCCTGCACACCCACATCAAGTGAATATATGAAGAAAAACTGAGGGTAACCTGTCACATATACTCCTGGTTCCAACCCCATCGTTTGCATGTTGATACATATAAATTTGATTAATAAATACATATATGTATATACAAAAGGACCTATTTTTTCAGATGCCTATGGACAGCTAGCAGGACAGGCAATATTACAGTAAGGTTAGTCAATATATCACCACTCGATCAAGATATTTTTAAAGACATTTTTCTGCCAGAGGCAAAAAAAGGAAAAATAGCTCTCCACACCCCTTCCAAGTACAGAAGGCAAATTCCAATGCTGGGAGCTATCCTGTAACACATATAAGGATAGTGAAGTAGCTCAGAGCATTCTTGGTAATCTGCAAAGACTTCATAATTCTCCCTCTCATATTTCAGTGCTGCTCTACAAGGACAATTGCCTAATGCAATCGCTTCACATTCTTAATGAGAGGACTTACTAAGTTGGCAATCACAGCAGAAGGCACCTCCAGTGGCAGAGGCACTGCAGGCCGGTCCTTTGCTGTTTCCAGGTCAGCCCCACAGACCAGATCTAAGCACCCCGTGGGCTGGATCCGGCCCCTGGGTCTTGACTTTGACACCCTTGATCTAGGGCCATGGTTGGAATCTCAAAGCATCATTTGTAATCATATTGTCTGCGTTCCAAGTAACACACCCATTGAAAGCAGAACTCTGAGGCAGGTAGATTCCTCAAAGAACATATTTATTGGATACATCATATCGGCACAGTCTGTGAAAACCAACTCTAACATTTCCTGTGGTAAAATCTTCCACTCCCAGGTGTCATCGGTCACATTCACTGGTGGAATTCAAATAATTTAACAACCAGTTCTCTGCCCTAGTGACCAACTGAGTAGGCATGGCTCAGTGGTTATGTGACCGGGTGGGCATGGCCAACTCAACGCCACTCAGGTCAATGGAGCTTCACCTTAGCTGTGACAATGTCATAAGGGTTAACTGGAGAGGCAGTTTCTGTAAGCAGGGCAATAAAGATTAGGTTAGAAACAACACCAGAATGTTTCCTTCCTGCCTACCTTACAGGATTAGCCCTGTAAAGTGGTCAAAAACAAAAGATTTCTTCCAACAACCGGTTCTCTCAACTGCTTAGAAAGTTAACAACTGGTTCTCCCGAATAGGTGCGAACCGGCTGAATCCCACCACTGGTCACATTGTCCAATGAAGAAGGGATGGCAGGCTTGTCTCCTCCTTGAACAGCCACCTGTAACAATGGCCTTGGTTCCCACAGGAAAAGTTTTTGTTTCGACTGCTAGCCAGCCTATCTACTTCCCCTCTCTCTTTCCTATGAGGTACCACAAGATTGCTTCAGCCAGGTTTGCTTCAGAGTTGACACATATTTTATCTTCTTTCTCTTTGGAATATACAATTCCAACTACAATTGAGCTCAAAATTTCTGTTCCAAGCGAGACAGTTGTCAAGAGAACTTTGCCCCATTTTATGTCCTTTTTTGCCACAGTTGCTAAGTGAATCATTGTAGTTATTAAGTTAGTATATTAGTTGCAACTGGATTTCCCATTGACTTTACTCAGGAGTGGGTTCTGGCAGTCACTGCTTCCGGTTTGCTCGTGGGCATGCCGTGCGCATGCTTGATGCAAGTTGCACATGCATGCGCAGTGCAATAAAAATTGTTCTGCACATGAGCAGAAGCAAAAAATAAGAGTCACAGTTCGGGGGCGTGGCAGGCCTGGGTCGCTGCCAGTTCCAGTGACCCAGGCCACCAAACCACTGGTTCCGAACTGGTCGGAACCCAACACTGACTTTACTTGACGGAAAGTTGCAAAAGGTGATCGTAGGATCTTGGAACATAAATACGAATCACCTGTCAAGCGTCTGAATTTTGATCATGTGGTCATGGGGATGCTGCAATGGTCGTAGGTATGAAAAATAGTCTCAAGTCACTTTTTTCAGTGCCCTTGTAACTAAGCGAACAGTTGTAACTACCTGTACCACCTTCATGTCTCTCATTTCTTGGACTCTACACAATTTCTAAGAACTTTAGACTTTTTAAAAGATATCTTCAGATGCCCTTGCTATATTCTTCACGATAGTTTTTTTGATTACAGAAGCAGAAAGTGGCTGTATTCCTGGACATAACAGAATTAGGCATAAAAGCATGCTGGCAAGCCAGATTGAGAGGGCAAACTGTGGTGCAGTTTGAAGAACTTCATTTTGCAAGAAAGAAAATGAATTAGTAGCTGGAAGAAGAAGTGGGAAGAGGAAAAGAGAGAGGAGGAAATTTTCAGTGGGAGGATGAGTCATTTGAAGAATTTTTAACAGATTTAAAGCAATAATGATGGGCTCTCACGCAGTCCTGTCATCGGGAATAAAATTGTAATCAGCATTTAAATACCTATCTAACACTATTGAACAGTTAACTGGAAGACAAAGACCTTTATTATAATTAGAGTTTAGACACATATAGCCCTTTAAAATATTCCAGCAAAATTGAGGACAGATAACAATTGGGTGAACAATTTCTCAAAGGGACAACCCTGTCAGTAACAATAGAAAATTCCTTACGGGAGCAGTTTCTTCTGTATGTTTTCCTTTCAGATTGACCAAAAATGTGTGAACCTAGGGAGGCTGTTATCACTTGGAGAAATCATTGTACATGGATGATTGTATTCACACCCCACCTTTCCACTAATTAAGTGCCAGAAACTTATTATCCTCTTATGGTAATTTATCTGAAATGCTCTTATTGTTTCAAACAAAACATTCTCTATGAAAATCTCTTGAATGAAACCTGATAGGAAAAAAAAGGCATTTTTGTTTCTGATGATGCTAATTTAGATCTGATAGCTAGTTGCTAAAATAGTGTCATTAAATTACAGGCAGATTAACTACAGACAGATTAAGAAGGTCTGATTTATGGGCAACCTGTATGGGCTGCTTATTGCTAAAATGATGGGCAGTGTTGTCCTTCCATGAACTAACAAACTGCTGAAACCACAAAATGTTTTTATGAACCCCTGAAACCACATGATTTTAGTCTACAGCCTGATCTCTTTCTTTTATGAAAAGTTTACATACTATAGGCAGTCTATTTGTAAGTACCAACGTACATGCAAATTCAAGTTGAAGACACAGCGAACAGAACTAGTTCTTAATCTAGGGATTGCCTGAGGAAAAGCAGCAGTACCATTGGTGGATTTGTACTGGTTTTACTATTGGTTCGCTTGTGTGTGCACTCTCTCTCTCTCACGCGCGTGTGCGATGCTTCTGCGCATGCGCAGAAGCGTCTGGGCAGGAGGGTGGAGCCTCCCGCCGCAGCCACTATTGGTTTGGCTGAACCGGGCCGAACCAGGAGCAACCCACCTCTGAGCAGTATGGATGTTAGTGTTCAATGTTATGACCACAGTTGGGACTGGGATTGCCATTCTAAATTGGTATAATTGTAAAGTGAGATGTCATATAACTGCAAAGATGTACGACGGCAATCTTGGCACTCCCCATTGAGATTGTTAACTGAGAATTGTGGTTCATTAAGCAGTTACTCAGCTAAATCCTAGCTGCAAGCCTCAATAAGGTCAGGAACTGCCTCCCCCACAACTCTGCCTATTGCTGCCCTGAACCCTGCCTTAACTGCATCAGGGTTGAAGCTCGCCAGAGAGAAATCGGGACCCAAATTTATTTATTTATTTATTTATTTATTTATTTATTTATTTATTTATTTATTTATTTATTTATTTATTTATTTATTTATTTATTTATTTATTTATTTATTTTTCAAGATTTATAGACCGCCCCCTCTCCCCGAAGGGACTCGGGGCGGTGTACAGGCGTCTCATTAAAAACAGATACAAAAGATAAATACCCTATACCCTTAAAAACGAATTAAACCTAATACAGCTGTACAGAATGGTAAAAGTTAAAATCAACTAAAAAGCATACCCCTAAAAATTTAAAAATGCAGGCTTGAGGGACTAAAATTGGGAATTAGGCCAGGCCGGCTAAATTGAACAGGTGGGTTTTAAGCTTCTTACGGAAGGAGCAGGGTCGGTGATAGTTCTGATATCCGGGGGGAGGTCATTCCAGAGGGTCGGGCCCATCACAGAGAAGGCCCTACTCCTGGGCGTCGCCCGCTGGCATTGCCTAGTGGACGGCACCTGGAGGAGTCCCTCTCAGTGAGAGCGAATCGGCCGAAGGGATATGATCCTGCAAATAACTAGGTCCTGTGCCATGGAGCGCTTTAAAGATGATAACCAACACCTTGAAATGCACCCGGAAAGCCACAGGTAGCCAGTGCAGCCCGCACAGCAAAGGTGTTACGTGGGAGTATCTAGTGACTCCCACAATTTTCCGCGCGGCCGCATTCTGAACCAGCTGCAGCCTTCAGGTGCATCTCAAGGGGAGCCCCATGTAGAGAGCATTACAGTAGTCCAGTCGAGACGTCACAAGCGCATGAGTGACTGTGCAGAGGGCGTTCCGGTCCAATAGGGGACACAATTGGCGCACCAGGTGAACCTGGTGAAACGCCCCCCTTGCCACGGCTGTCACATGGTCATCCATTGACAGCCGGGCATCCAGGAGGACACCCAAATTGCGTGCCCGATCCACGGGGGCCAGCTGTTCGCCCCCAATGGCCAGTGATGGACGTAACTGGTTGAACTGGGGTCCCGGTAACCACAGCCACTCCGTCTTAGACGGGTTGAGCTTGAGTCTGTTACTTCCCATCCAGATCCGAACGGCTTCCAGACATCGGGACATCACTTCGACGGCATCGTTGGGGTGGTCCGGGGTAGAGATGTACAGCTGCGTGTCATCAGCATACAGATGGTAATCTACCCCGAACCCACGAATGATCTCGCCCAGTGGCTTCATGTATGTGTTGAACAGGAGAGGCGAGAGGATCGAGCCTTGCGGCACCCCACAAGTTAGCGGCCTCAGGCTCGACCTCTGCCCCCCCTGTCAACACACATTGCGTTCGACCAGAGAGGTAGGAGGAGAACCACCGCAGAACGGTGCCCCTCACCCCCAACCCCTCCAGGCGACGCAATAGGATACCATGGTCGATGGTATTGAAAGCCGCTGAGAGATCTAATAGGACCAAGATGGAGTCACAACCCCCATCTCTGGCCCTCCAGAGATCATCCACCAACGCGACCAAAGCCGTTTCCGTGCTGTGACCGGGTCGGAAGCTGGACTGGCGCGGATCCAGATAATCAATTTCCTCCAAGTGCCGTGGGAACTGTTGCGCCACCACACTCTCTACAACCTTCGCCAAAAAGGGAAGGTTGGAGACGGGACGGTAATTAACTAACTTAGCTGGGTCCAGGGAAGGCTTCTTGAGTAGGGGCCTCACCACCGCCTCTTTCAAGACGGCCGGCAAGGACCTCTCTCTCAGTGAAGCGTTCACTAGTTCCTGGAGCCAGCCTCGTGTGACCTCCCAGGATGCCAGTATAAGCCAGGAGGGACACGGGTCCAGTAAACATGTGGTGGCTCACAGTCGTCCACGTAACCTGTCCATATCATCGGAAGTAACAGAGTCAAACTCCTCCCAGGATGGCACCTCAAGACCCACCTCCGACGTCTCTTCTGGACCGCTAACGGAGACCCATTAGCTGCAAATCTGAGCGATAACTAGAATGCTGGACTAGCCCTCAAAGGTCTCTTCCAGCTCTATTCTGATTCTGATCTAAATTTGAGCTGGTTAGTTTTTTCCACCATGTTCCTAAGCAGAAGCACTTTTTCTTTTTTATTGAAAAATGATAATGGTTATAATATCAATCCTAAGCAAAACTAGGAGTGCTGTTTCTATTTTTTTGGTTCCTCCTTCATCTTGGCAGCTATCTGTATCTATGTCTCTCTCTCTCTCTCTCTCTCTCTCTCTCTCTCTCTCTCTCTCTCTCTCTCTCCCCCTCCCTCTACCTCTACCTCCCTCCATCCCTCCATCCCTCCATCCCTCCATCCCTCCATCCCTCCATCCCTCCATCCATCCATCCATCCATCCATCCCTCCCTCCATCCATCCATCCATCCATCCATCCATCCATCCATCCATCCATCCATCCATCTATCTATCTATCTATCTATCTATCTATCTATCTATCTATCTATCATGAATGGATCTTCATAAAAGACAGACAGATGCCTAGATGAAGGCGAAACTAAAAAAAAAATAAAGTCTGGTCATTCTTTGCTCTGCCAACTGGTCCTGGGAAGGAGATAAGAGGCTCACAGATAGAGGCGTATTTGACATAGAGTAACTTATGTTTTTTACAGTGTGTGTGTGTGTGTGTGTGTGTGTGTATGTATGTATGTATATGTGTGTATATATTTATTTATTCATGGTAATTCTTTTACATGCTTGTGTTTTCTTGGAAAACTGAAATAGGTTTGCTAAAGATAGACACAATTCTTTTAAGAATATACACTCATGTGCCAGAAAAAAAAAAAGACTTTGAAGGAGACCTTTTTCTGAAACATCCAATGAAAGAACAGTGAAACGTAGTCTGTTATAACAAATAGATTATCGAGAGATGCAGTACGAGATAGCATGAAAGTTTCTTCAGGCATTTGTAAACAATATTGGGAAGATTATTGTTGCTAAGTGCTGATACTGCATGAGGAGCTTTGTACCTTTATAACCTGCTGACAAGGCGGTATTAATATTCCATAAATTTGCTTTCACTCTTAATTAAACATTCAAAAAGTAGTTAAGCTTGTCCTTTAAAAAGGTGGTGTATTTGCATGTGTCTAGTCTTTTACAGAATGATGCATGTGCACAAATAGCTATGAAAATATAACCTCTATTGACAAAGTGCCACAAGGCATTGGCCTGATTCTAGATAATGTTACAAGGATCTATGTCACATCTGAGGAAAGAACTTCGCTTACACGCAACAATATTTTTACTGGATCTGCTGATTCACAATTCTCAATAATTTAGAGTTCCTAAAAGATACATTAAAATTAATTGGAAATGTCATATACAACAGTCTGCTAAAACCTCTGCAATCTTGATTTCAAGGAGCTTCTCCTTCATGCCTATCAATGTGTCAGATAAGAAATAGATCAGGAATGGAATCAATAGAAAAAAAGGGTTGTGCAATAGATATAACCGATCTTTTCCTGGCATTGTACACATCTCATGATTCTAGATGTGATCTGGATACCTGAACCATTAATTCTAATGAAAGACCGACTGAATCCATTATAGGTAAAGGTAAAGGTTCCCTTCACACATTTGTGCTGGTCGTTCCCAACTCCAGGGAGCGGTACTCATCTTTGTTTCAAAACCGAAGATCCAGCGCTGTCTGAAGATGTCTCCATGGTCATGTGGCAGGCATGACTAAATGCCGAAGGTGCATGGGCCGGTCTTACCTTCCCACCAAAGTGGTCCCTATTTTTCTACTTGCATTTTTAAGTGCTTTTAAACTGCTATGTTGGCAGAAGCTGGGAAAGTAACAAGTGCTCACTCCGTTACGTGGCGCTAGGGATTCGGACTGCCGACCTTTCTGATTGATAAGCTCAGTGTCTTAGCCACTGAGCCACCACGTCCACTATACTACAATTCTAAAACTTGGTATGCTGGAGACCTCTAAATCCAAGACTGTCAGTGGCAGCCCCAAATTTAAATGAAATCATGAATTAGTTTCACTTTAAGGAAACAACACAATCCATAGAGCCGTTGCATCAATTCAGGCGGTGTATCAAAATAGATCCATTTCTACTTTTCTTTTTATTTCTATCTTGATTGATTATGAACCATCAGGTTAGTGTCAACTCCTAAGGATTGCATAGATTTTGTCCAGGTGATCTGTCCCCTTCCATCACCTTTCTGCTGGTCATTTTTATGTCCCCCTTTCTCAGCATTATAGATTTCTCAAGAGTACATCTTTGTATAATATACTAGAAGAGGATAACTTACGGCTATTCATTTGTGCCTCATATGAGAACTCTGGGTTAAGTCCTTTCCGTTTTTTTTTTTTTTTTAGCAATTTATGTTGTTCTCTGGAATCTTGCAGCACCAAAGTTCAAAAGCATCATCCGTCTTTCTGTTTTCTTTAAAGCCTAACATCCTCTTCCATAGTATTATAGCTAAACATTGCTGGTGTAGTTCTGACCTTTCTAGGTATAGACATAGCATGACATCTGAATGCATTTTCTGAGGTCCTTATTATTAAAGGGTTTCACACTTTTCTGACCACTTTCCACGGGTTGATAGATACAATTAAAGGGTTTTGTCTTTTTTTTCCTATTTTTTTTAAATGCTAGTGTTAACCAAGTATATATTTATATTTAAAGTTTAATAGAGACATGTTTAGGTTAGAAAATGGATCTTAAGTGTATTCTAGAATTACAAGCTTTTAATAATGAATTGCAATAATATCTTAGCCTTATAATATGTTAGATTGCTTAGGTACAGTATCTACCTGTATATTATTGTTGTTGTTGTTGTTGTTGTTGTTGTTGTTGTTGTTATTATTATTATTATTATTATTATTATTATTATTATACGATTGTATCACAGCGGCCAGTTGATTCGCCGGATTTGGCATTGATTACTAGTCGGGCCCCACGCAGGGGCCTAGGACGTCGTAACGTATTTTCGTAATATACGTGCAGATCCAAGCAGTGCAGCTTTTTGCATTTGACTGATGGTGATTTTGTCAAGTTTTAACTGTTTTAAATGTAATTCCAGTGCTTTTGGAATAGCACCCAGTGTGCCGATTACCACTGGAATTACCACTGCTGGTTTGTGCCATAATCGTTGGATTTCAATTTTTAAGTCCTGGTATTTCGCGACTTTTTCATGTTCCTTCTCCTCAACTCTGCTATCACCTGGTATTGCGATGTCTATAATTGTAACCTTCTTTTTCTCAACCAGTGTGATGTCTGGTGTGTTATGCGCTAGTACTTTGTCTGTTTGTATACGAAAATCCCACAGGATCTTGACCATCTGATTTTCGGTGACTTTTTCAGGCTTATGTTCCCACCAGTTTGTTGTTGTTTTAATATTATAATTTTTGCACAAATTCCAGTGGATCATTTGTGCTACTGAATTGTGCCGCAATTTATAATCAGTCTGCGCGATTTTTTTACAGCAGCTGAGTATGTGGTCAACAGTTTCATCAACTTCTTTGCAGAGTCTGCATTTGGCATCATCAGAGGATTTTTCGATTTTGGCCTTAATGGCATTTGTTCGGATAGCTTGTTCTTGTGCAGCCAGGATTAGTGACTCTGTTTCTTTCTTTAATGTACCTGTTGTTAACCATAACCAAGTTTTTTCACTGTCCACTTTATCTTTTATTTTTTCCAGAAATTGACCATGTAAGGCTTTGTTCTGCCAACTCTCCATTCTTGATTTTATCACATCTTTTCTGTATTCTTGTTTCGTCTGTTGGGCCTTCAGTAGATTTTTGTTCTTTACTTCGATTAATAGATGTTCTTGACTTTCTTTTAAATAATCAGCTAGTGCATGTTTTTCTTCTTCAACTATTTGCTTCACTTGTAATAATCCTCTGCCACCTGATTTTCGGGGCAGGTATAGTCTATCAGTGTCACCACGTGGATGTAAACTGTAGTGCATTGTCATTAGTTTCCTTGTTTTTCGGTCCAAAATGTCCAAATCAGCTTGTGTCCAGTTAACTATACCAGCTGTGTATCTTATAACTGGTATTGCCCAGGTATTTATGGCCTTGATTGTATTTCCACCATTTAATTTAGATTTCAAAATTTTCCTAACTCTGTTGGTGTACTCTCTCCTGACAATATTTTTTACTTGTCCATGTTTGATGTTATCCAACTGCAAAATGCCTAAGTATTTGTAGGCTTCATTTTCGTTGCATTTAATTAGTTGGCCATTGGGCATTTCAATTCCCTCACATGTAGTGATTTTGCCCCTTTTTATGGATACAGTGGCACATTTTACCATGCCAAACTGCATTGAAATATCGGTGCTGAATACTCGGACAGTGTTTGTCAGTGATTGGATTTCTATTTCTGACTTTCCATAGAGTTTCAAATCATCCATATATAATAAATGTGAAATTTTTTCAGCTTCTTTGGCTGTTTGGTAGCCTAATTTCATTTTTTTTAAGATTACTGATAGTGGGATCATCGCAATGATGAAGAGAAGAGGTGAAAGTGAATCACCCTGGAAAATTCCTCGCTTGATATTAACCATTCCATAGTTCTCATTCCCTACTGCCAACTCAGTTCTCCATTGTTTCATCGCCTTTTCAGTGAAGGATGTAATATTTTTACTAATGCCAGTTGTTTCTAAGCATTTTATGATCCAACTATGTGGCAATGAGTCAAATGCTTTTTTATAATCAATCCAGACCATATTCAAGTTCGTTTTTCTTTTCTTACAATTTTCTAATATCATTTTATCAATTAGGAGCTGATCTTTTATGCCCCTACTCCTTCTTTTGTTGCCTTTTTGCTCTACTGGCAAGATGTTGTTTGTTTCCAAATAATCCATAATGTTATCTGCAATAATGCCTGTGAGTAATTTAAAGGTTGTTGGCAAGCATGTTATTGGTCTGTAGTTTTCAGGTATTGTTCCTTTAGTTGCATCTTTCTGAATCAAGTATGTTTTTCCAGTTGTCAACCATTCATCAATTTGACCATTTTGTAAAATTTCATTCAGTTGCCTTGCCAACATTGCATGTAAACTGGTCAGATATTTGAGCCAGAAACCATGTAATTGATCATTTCCAGGTGATGTCCAATTCTTTACTTTTTTTACTCGATTTTTGACCATCTCAGTTGTTATTTCTAGTACTTGCATTTGTTTGTTATCAATGCTTTCCTCAAAGTCATGTATCCACTTTGCTTCCTTATTGTAGTCCTTTGCATTTCCCCACAATTCTTTCCAGAATTCAGCTGTGGCCTGCTTTTCTGGTTTTTGACTTTTGGTGCCACCATTCACATTAAGACTTTGATAAAAACGCCGTTGGTCTGATCGAAATTGTTGATTTTGTTTATACTGGATGATTCGTGCCTCATATCTTTCAATTTTTCTAGCTGTTGCTGTTATCTGCTGTTTTACAATCTCTACAGCTTCATTGATGTTTCTTGTATCCAATCTATATCTTCTAATTAGCTGATCTATGATTTTTCTGTTTTTAAGCCGTTGCTCATGCATGTTCTTTAAGTTGCTAGCATCTGCCCTTAATTTTTTGACTTTTTGTTCTAATCGGATTTTCCACTTTGGCTTTGATGCTTTTTCAATTGTGTGATTAGGTACTTTGATTTTAATGCCTAGTTCATTAGTGACTATTACAGCTGCACTGTACATTAACTGATTTGTTTCCAAGATGGATCCCGATTCAATTGTTGAAAGCACTGCATTAACCATTTTCATGATAGGACCCAAAATTTTCTTAGGGACAGTTTTTAATGATGGTAAACGTTGCCTTTCCTCCCTAGCCAGAAAATGCTCCATGATCTTGTCCTTCAGTTCATTTTGTTTTTGAGTTGGTTCATCAGTTGGTTCAATGGTAAGTAGTTCTGGTGGTAGTGTTTTTATTTCCTCTCCGGCAGCTTCCTCTGAGAGTTCTCCTATGATTTCTTTAGTTGTGTCATGAGTATCACTTATTTCCTCTTGTGATGTTGTTGTTGTTTTTTTGCAATTTGCCTGAATTTCCTCAAGTTCAACTTCGCTAAACACTTTATTTCGTATAATAAATCGCCTTTGATCTGCTAGTCGTTGTCCACTAACATTTGAATCTGGATATTGTTGTTTCCATAAATCATACATTCGCTTTAAATAGCCTCTTTTTTTTGGCTCTGAGTTGTAATAACAGGCCATTATGGCACGATTTTCATCTGCACTATATTTCTGTCGTTTTGTTGGCTGGTCCACTTGTAGCCCACTTGTCGACGGATGCCCAGGGACCTCAACATCCGCCGCGGCCCTTGTTAACCCGCGCGACGACTGATGCGGTATAGAAATTTTATTCGTTTCTTTCACCATGTTGTATGGGTTGGCGAGTTTTTTTTATGGGGCCAGGTTGCCAACCTGACCCCAACCCTCCTCCTTTCTCATCCGGGCTTGGGACCGGCAATGGCGGAGTTGTTGTTGTTGTTGTTGTTATTATTATTATTATTATTATTATTATTATTATTATTATTATTATTATTATTAAGCTTTGCTTTTGTAGAAAGTTAGCACCCACCCCTCTTCTAGAAGAATGAAATATTTTTTTAAAAGCAGGGTAAAATATTCCCCATAAAAGAGAAATAAAAAAGTCTTAAGAGAGACAGAAATTCAGAGCTCCAGCTCCCTGCCCCCAACAGATATTTTGTGCCCATTCAGAAAGACTGGGCCATCCTATCTACAAAACAAAAGACCTTCAGCTTCAGGGCGATGGTATTAAGGCGTGACCCTCCAGGACATAATAGGATTAACCTCCTACCATCTAGCAGAAGATGCAGAGCTCACTACATTGCACTATATCCTAAGGACATTGCATCACCCTCAGAAACTTCAACCAAACTTAGCTCAGACAAACATCTAGGATTTGTACTTTGGTTATAGAGCCAACTATGACCCCTACATGGCCCCATGGGAGTCTGACAACAGTCAATAGACTACATGTTCTTGCACAGGAATAGGAAGTTCAAGTGCAAAGCCCAGAGAGGATATAAAAGTCACCCACTCTCAACTCCATGTGGTCAGCTGCATCAGAACCACAAAACCCATGTTCTGCTTCATCATTAAACCATCTTTCCAAGCTCAGCCTCTGTGTTTCCAGTGTATTTCTCCCAGCTTGGAACTGAACCAGATGGATATTTCTTCCCACAGTTTCTATCTGAATCACCTATTTTTATATTCTTCTACATTTATACTAGAGGTGGGTTCATACCGGTTCAGCCCGGTTCAGCCGAACCAGTAGTGACATGCCAGCTGGGTCGCAGAACCAACAGTGACCCAGGCTGGCCATGCCCCTGAAACAGTTCCCCTGTTGCTGCTGTCGCCAACTTTTTCTGAGTTCTGCGCATGTGCAGAACAATTTCAATTGAACTGAGCATGCGCACGCAGCATGCATCCAGCGCTTGTACGCACGAGCGAACCGGCGGTAATGCTGGTTGAAACCCACCCCTGCTTTATGCATGTATTGTTTTTCCTTTATTCTTTTAAAATTGATTATGGGTAGTTAGTTTGAAAAAAAAGCCTTTTAATATCAGTTAGAGACATATTGACTTCTTTTTTTGGTCATTAACAATAATGTTTCTAATTCCTCTGCTTTTTCTAAAGTCACCTTAACTCTGTGGCCTTTCCATAGGAGTCCTTAATCTGTATTGGGTGATCTTAAGCATTATTTTACTTCCATGTGAAATTAAGGTCCTATAATAGTTTGCACATTATAAAGGAGAATATTTGTAGCTCAGGATTGAAATTAGGGTTCCTTAGTGCTCGGGGAGCTGGGTTGTTTTCTTGTAGATGGATGAGATTACCTAGTTTGGGTAATGAAACATTTGCAAGAAAACAACCAAGCCCAGAGAGGATCAAGGACTCCTCCAGAGGTGGGCTGCTACCAGTTTGCACCATTTCGGGAGAACCAGTAGTGGAAATTGCGACTGGTTTGCTGAACTGGTAGGGATGGCAGGCTTGCCATGCCCCCGAACCATTTCCCCGGTTGCCGTGGCATGTTTTTGGGACATTTTTAATGTTCTGCACATGCGCAGACCTATTTACAGGCAACTGCGCATGCACGCAGAGCGTGTGTCAGGCGTGCATGCGAGCGAAGCAAGACCGTGCATGCAAATTGTGTGCGCATCGAACCGGCAGTAATGCCAGCAGAAACCCACCCCTGGATCCCTCAGTTTTCACACTCTATTGTGTCTCTTTTCTTTGGTACTGGGAATGTAAATTGATATTTTCCAATTCATTGTCCACTGTTATTGTCCAGGGTTTGCTGGCACAGCCTGTTTAGAGCCTTGAGTATGTTTCTTCTTCTGCTGTTTGTCATATTTCTTTAGCTGTTCCATCAATTACTGGACTTCTCTAACTTGATATTGACCTCAGTGCTGATCTAACTTCATATTCTATTCCTAGAGGCTATTGTAAGTAAGGAATGTCTTCTAAAGTATCTAGGATGCTGACATGTTTACCATTACAGAATTTCAGTACATTCCTTCCAACTTTATTTGAACTTTGTTTTGAATCGGGTTGCTACATATATTTTTATCCTAGGAATAAAAAGAAGGTGATTTAACTGTCAGCCCAACTTTCATTACCAGTCAGGTAACTCATGAGCTACCTCCACAGTTTTATCCTGCAGGATTAACAGAAAGCTGAGGTACCAAAGAGGTCCTTGCCATCGCTATTTATCAGCCTCTGGAAGATATTGCTCCCAGCTCTGTTATCTTTGTGAAGACTGCATCCTTGTGCTGCTGTCCAGCTCACCTAGTCAACAACTGATTCATCTCTTTGTCTCTTACATGCCAAGATACTGACCAGCAAGCAGAGACATTTCTAAGCAGAAAGTAGCACATGCTGTAGTCTGTTTCTGGCTGCTTATGGTGTTAATGATAGGGTGTTTTTCTTCTTCTTAACAGTGATTTGAGAATTTTCTAAATGTTTTCAAAGAACATTAGACATCCCCAGTAAACCTTCTTGATATTTAGCACCTTTAGAGGTAAGGGAAAATAATTCTTTTAGAAGTAATAGAACAACCTTAGTAGGTCAGAATAACAGAATAACTCTATCCCTAGATAGAGTTAGAGATAGGATCAAGAGAAAGGGGTATATTAGTGTATACTTGAATAATCAAATGATGATAGACTATAACTTAATATAAATGTGTATTATCTTGTCTTTTGCCGCCATACCGTTTCATCAGTTTCCCATTCCCCCTTTGCTATGGCAACTCGAGAGCAGGCCAGGGATGCTTTGCGAGTTGACAATGTGTTTATGATGGGTGGAGGTCTCTGGGTCATTTGATCACCATTTGCAACCTTCCCAGCTGGCTTCTGGCAAGCAAAGACAATAGGGGAAGCAGGATTCACTTAATGACCACATAGTTCAGTTAACAACCGCAATGATAGGCTCAGCAACCGTGGCAAGTAAGGTTGTAAAATTGGACATGTCTCACTTAACAGCTGCCTTGTTTTAAGCAACAGAAATTTTAATTTCAATTGTGACTGTTATGTCCAGGACAACCTGTACAAGTGATGATGTTTTCCCTGAACTCTGAAGTTAAAGATTAAAATTCATTGTGGTGATCGGTTTGCATTGTTGAATAAATTGCCGATGACATATTCAGGAAGTCAAGTCTTTCCCAAAAAGCTTGGGGTTTTTATTTTTAATTAATTGCAAATAATGACATTAATGATTTCATTTTTTTTTACCTGATTGCATGTGACATTGGAATGCTTTGAATTATTTTGTAAATCTGACATTTAATTTTGCCTTTCCTACTGAATAACATAGAACAGGCTTGGCCTTGAGGGGTAGTGAGCCACGGTGGTGCAGTGGTTTTTGCTGACTGCCAGCTGCTTGCAATTTGGCAGTTCAAATCTCACCAGGCTCAAGGTTGACTCAGCCTTCCATCCATCCCAGGTCGGTAAAATGAGGACCCAAATTGTTGGGGGCAATATGCTGACTCTGTAAACCGCTTAGAGAGGGCTGTAAAGCACTGGGAAGCGGTATATAAGTCTAAGTGCTAAGTGCTAGTGCTACTAGTTAATATTAAATGCTGTCTGGGTTGGAAAATATGAGTTAATTTTTAAAGAATGAGAAGAAAGTGATGGCTTAGCAATGCTAATGGACTTCCTTGTAGAAGGAATAGAGCCCTTCTCTGAGGGAAAAGGGCCATTTAGAAATGTATTTATTTATCTAAATATTTGTAAAATTCATTAGCCCCCCTCCCCCCCTTTTACCACATGGGAACTCTGGGTGGCTTACGGTATTAAAGATAAAACTGTATAAAACCTAATGATAGGAATAAAAATACTATAAAAACCACTAACCTCTAATGGGAGGTAAGGAGGGTTGGAGCTGGCCTCACTCTGGGAGGGCAGAGTAAAATGTTCCAAAGGGCAAGCGAAATAGGAAATATAAATAAATAAAAGAAATGTGTGTTCGGGCCTGCATGCTGCCATTAGTCTTCTTTTCTTGCATTTGGATTTTTATTTTTGCAGAGCATTTGAACTTAGCCTTGCCAACAGTATGACACCCACACTTTCCAGGAGAAAACGTGTTAATAGAAGCAGCTTTCAGAAAGGTTCGGATGCTGCAGCAATTGAAGCAAAAGTAATAATGGATGCATCAAGCTCAGACAAGTTTGATATTTGCCTTCATAATGGGTTCTTTCCCTTAGCTGCTTCATTATCAGTTTCCAAAATAATCAGGTAGCTGTTCACACTGTGAATGTAATTCCTTTGAAGAGTAAAGCCTTACAAAGGGATATACATCAGGATGGCAATTTTTCATCAGTGGTAAAGCAGTTGGTATATTGCTTCCCATGGTGGAGTTTGCTGCGGTGCCTACTGGGAGAAAACACATGAAAATATATTCCATGAAACTCAGAACATCTAGTTTGACCATTTTTATGCCGGGAGTTAGAGTATCTGGGTTCCCTGATAACTTTTGCCCTGTAATCCCATGGCAAATATAATAAGAATGATGTAGAAATATCGCTTAGACTTATATACCGCTTTATAGGGCTTTATAGCCCTCTCTAAATGGTTTACAGAGTCAGCATATTTTCTCCAACAATCTGGGCCCTCGTTTTATCAACCTCAGAAGAATAGAAGGCTGAGTCAACCTTGAGCCTGGTGAGATTTGAACTGCCATATTGCAGGCAGCTGGCAGGCAGCAAAAGTAGTCTGTGGTAGTGGACTCTCACCACTGCGCCACCACGGCTCATTTATTGATTTACAGTGTTCCATTGGACCCAAATGAAATATATAAAAAGATGCATAAAATAGCTTATGTCTGTCTTAATGTTAAAGTAGCAAGCTTTCTGCCCATTTTCCTTTACATGGGGTAGCTTGTTGAAGACAAACGAGTAAAAATACATTTCAAATGCAGCTGTTTTTTCAGCTCCAAATGTTTATGACCAGTGCTCTTCCAGGGAAAATTATTTTTGTTTACTAGTTCTCTATGCCTAGGAGAGAAAAAAACAAGACTATGGAAAATAATCATTATTTTCTTAGAAATGAAATACAGGTAGTCCTTCATTAGTGGCCATTTAAAGTTACAACAGATCTCATTTATAGCATTGAAAGCGGATGTACCCATTCTGTGATCATGTGATTGCATTTTGGGTGCCTGGCAACCGGTTCTTTTTTATCCCTGTTTTCAACATCCTGTAGTAGTGACTTAGTTTTTTCAATGGTTTCTGCCAGTTTCCAGGGTTTAAAAATGCCAATTGAAGAAAACAGGTTTTTTTAAAAAAATAACCACAACATTCACTTAACGGCTGTGATGTTTGCTTAACAGTCATGATGTTTGCTTAATAACTGTCACAACAAAGAGTGTCAAATCACATACGGTCAGTGGTGGTATTCAGCTGGTTCAAACCGGTTCGAGTGAACCGGTAGTGGTGACCAGAGGGTGGGTTCAGGGGTGAAATTCAGGAGGTTCTGACAGGTTCTGGAGAACCGGTAGCGGAAATTTTGAGTAGTTTGGAGAACTGGCAAATGCCGCCTCTGGCTGGCCCAAAAATGGGGTGGGAATGGAGAATTTGCAGTATCCTTCCCCTGCCATGCCCACCAAGTCATGCCCACAGAACTGGTAGTAAAAAAAATTGAATTTCACCACTGGGCCAGCCCCCCCCCCAGCGCTATGCCATCCTTTTTACTCTTGTTTTCTAAGCTGCACACATGTGTGGAAGCCGTGTGTGGAAGCAAAGCACATGCGCGGAATGCCGAGGGCCTGTGCGGAAGGCGTGTGCATGGTCACATTTCTGGTGCTGACGAACCAGTGGTAAAATTATGTGAAACCCACCTCTGGATACAGTCATTTGTTGGCCTTCTTAATAACCGTAATTCTGGACTCAATTGCAATCATAATTCGAGGACATGTAGAGGCAATTAGTAAATCCAGGAGTGGCTGTTCTTCTACAAAAGGCTATTTGAAGGTTCTGTATCTATAAAGGTAAAGCACATGTGTGCTCCCCTTGCACACATGTGCTAGTCATTCCTGACTCTAGAGGGCGGTGCTCATCTCCATTTCAAAGCGCTGTCTGAAGACGTCTCCATGATCATGTGGCCGGCATGACTAAATGCCGAAGGCGCACGGAACACTGTTACCTGCCCACCAAAGGTGGTTCCTATTTGTGTACTTGCATTTTTTACATGCTTTTGAACTGCTGGGTTGACAGAAGCTGTGACAAGTAACGGGAGTTCCCTCTGTTACGCGGCGCTAGGGATTTAAACCGCCAAGCTGCTGACCTTTCTTAGCCACTGAGCCATTGTGTCCCTTCTGTCCAGTGGTGGATTTTGGATCCTGTTCCAACCGGTACGGTTGGAATGGGCCCGGTGGCGTCCACATGGATGTGCATGGCGTGCATGCGCATGTGTCTTAGTGCCTCCACGAGCCTCTGCAACGCTCCAGATGCTCAGCAGTTGTGCCATGCATGTGCGCGGAAGCCCCAAAGACTTAAAAGACTTAAGGAGCTTGGGCAGGCAGGTGGGCCCTCCGGAGCATCATACTGGAATGGTATCCGATGCTCCGGATAGGCTCTGGTACGCCAATACCGGGGCGTACTACCTGCAACCCACCACTGCTTCCGTCCCTTCTGTAACTATAGCTTCCTTTAAATCTAGCCTGGGTTCTCTATACTTCTTCCCCATTTCTTATTTATAACCAGCAAAAATTCTCTGGTGAAGCATCATGAAGATGCATTGGCAATGCGAAGGCTTTATTGGTACCTCATATATCAGTTAAGAAAAGTAAGGCCTCACCAGAGGCAAAAGGGCTTCCACAATGTTGATTGCCTGAGCCAAATCTATGGATAAATGGTCCTTCTGTCTCCCTGTGAGGTCTGCTTGCAGAGTTAATGAGTGAAGCCTTGTGATACATTGACACAGCCTTGTATTAACCATATTTACCCCTAGCCCGCCTTCCCAGAGGTGAGATATTTTTCTTGAAGAACTGTTTTTGTTTTGTCCTACATGAAGACATTTTGTTGCAAGTAGATTTAAATGGTGCTTGTTTTTTTTCCTCCAGAAGCTCTGTTGGGACTTATACTTTTATGCTAGGCCTTGCTTTTAGGGTTTTTGGCTGTCAGAACGAGAGAAAATGTTGTATTTATTAAAAGATAAAACCCAGTCCATCTTTATTTTCACTTTAATGTTGGCAGTTTGGACTGCAGCAAAGCTGGGGATCTGTTCAGTTGTTGTTGTTTTTAGCTCTTCCAGGTCATAAGGACACATAACTTTGTATCTCTATCTCAGTTTCTTATTTATTAGACTTAGTGAGCGATTGGTGTGAGTTTGCATGTACCTTGTTTACTTTGAGCAAATTGATCTGAATTTTAAAAGAAGTCAAATGTTCAGAAATGGAAAATTGCCATTTTTTTTCTGCCCCTTGCAGTCCCTGAAGCTTCCTACCTGTTTAAAATAGAGAGAAACGAAAACTAATTAAACAGAGAGAAAAAAATAGACACAGCACGTAAACAGAGTTAATAAAATAATTTCACATAAGCAAAGCAAAAAATGATTTAATGAACTAAAGATATGGTAACATGTAAGATTACAAATTTGTAATCACAAATTTGAGAATAATTCGCCTTCTAATTTGTCAATCTCTCCTAATTGGTCAAATAGTGAGAAGATAAAACAGATAATGGGCTTCTCTGCACTGTGAGGTTACCTGCCACCTGTATAAATGCAGTGTCATAAAACAAATGGCCAAATGCCCTGGTTGTTAAGGGGACCTCCGTTTTTTGGGAAAACCATAGTAAAATATAGTCATGTGGTGCTGCAAATGATCATAAATGCAATCCCAAAGCAGGGATGGGCAACCATGCCCCCTTTATGACCGGTGGACTTCAATTCCCAGAATTCCTGAGCCAGCTGGTTGAAGAATTCTGGGAGTTGAAGTCCACAGGTCATAAATGAGTTGCTCACTCTTGGCTTAAAGCATGGTCACATGACCATAGAGTGAGGGCATTGTCGAAATTTTAGAATTGGCTCCCTTTTTGTGGGAAGGTGTCAATTTCAAACGTTTTTAAGTAACTGGTTATAAGTCAAGAACTACACGTATCTTTATGGGGTTTTTGGGGGAGGGCAGGGGGGGCTTACTAAGTTTATATCTAGCACGACTCTAGACCCTCAGAGGAGCATACATGACTCTTTACCACCTCCATCCAATCATGGTCCCCAAATTCAGCATTGCAACAATGCTGTGAAATAAGTTACACTGTCAGATGTGTTATCCAGATGAGTTTTATGGCTGAGTGTACTCTGGACTCTCTAGTTTTAGTCCAGTTATTACATCAAATATTCAACACCTTAACCACCAAATTCTAAGCTTATTCTGAAATTACTAACCCAATTGTTTTAGAGGAGGGTTATTACTGCTTTATGGCACCAGTTCTCAAAGTGTTGTCTCAGAGCCCCCCTTGAGGTCCCTGAGACAGTTTCAGAGGGTGCATGAAGTTAACTAAGTAAATATTTTTTTCCCGATTGTGATTTCTAATACAGCAAATATTTTTTTTTATAAATTTGTTTTATTTTTAAACAAACAAAGACATAAAACACATACAACCTTCTTCCATTTCATATAGCGTGTTGTTTGGTTACAAGATTTTGTGCGTCCTTTCCATGGTCACCACTTACAATTATGTATTGAATCACAAATTGTTTGTTAGATAAACATAAGTACATTATTCTCATTATATATCAATTATTCAACTGTAATTATTATTCCTTAATTTTAAATGAGTCGTTTTAAGTATTGGATTCATACATACAACATCATTTTGCATCAATAGTTCAACTCCAATTATTATTTCTACATTTTAAACAGAATATTCTATATATTGAGATCATACAACATCATTCCATTAAATCATTCTAATCTGTTTAACAATGCTAAACCCTTAAATTTATATATCTATTGCATATATCTATTATTCTTAAAATATAAAAAGCTAATACAGCAAATATTGATAGAGAATAGTAATAGTAAAGAATAGTAATAACAAAAGCAATACAATTTTAGACTTACATACCGCTCTATAGTGCTTTACAGCACTCTCTCTGGGTGGTTTACAGAGTCAGCATATTGCTCCCAACAATCTAAGTCCTCATTTTAAAGATGGAAAGGCTGAATCAACCTTGAGTCCCGTCAGATCGAACTGCAGGCTATGGGCAGAGTTTGGCTGCAATACTGCACTTTGACCACTGCACCCCCAAACTTTTTGGGGTCATCAATCAATTTTAAGAATGTAAAGTGATCCTGGGGCCACAATGTTTGAGAACTACTGCTTGGTGGAATAATTATGTGATATTACAGAAAATCAGTAGAGCAAAAATGTTAAAACCTGTTCTAGTCCTGCCTAAAAGCACATAGCATAACTTTGGGCCAGTTATTCTGTAAGCCACCAAACCTAACCAAATAAATAGGAGAAGGATGAGCTCTTCAATTAATTGAGTTATTCAGTTAAAGTTCTGGAAATTAAATCTAACAAATACATAAAAGTAATAAAATAGTAGCCTAACCGTACTGCTGAGCATTCAAAGTGGCATTTAGAAGTCCTTATTTATCAATTAATTAATTCCTGTAATAAAGCAGGTAACCTACTCATAGCAAATATGAGATAGCTAAAAATAATTTCTAAGTTTCCATTCCGTTGTCTATTTTGAATGAATAGAAAAAGTAAAATCAATATCAATGCTAATAGCATTTAGTCTCTAGAGTTTGGAACAGAAACACTCCACCTTATTTTTATTAAAACTTTATGTGTAAATTTTACTCCTTAAAGTTTAAACTTCTTTAAACTTCCTGATCTTAAATAATTATTTTTTTAAAAAAAGTTATTACTTGTTTTTTTTACTGAGCTTGATATAAATTTCTTACTGTTTCACAGATAGCTGCCATACAATAAAATCTCAGTTTAATGGAACCCCAGTTGGTGGAATTTGGAATTTACAGACAAAATATAGATTCCCTTCTCAAAAACGAAATAAGGTCTGGGTAATCAGAAACATACTGGAATGGTGGGTTTTATAAACGTTTAAAATCTGGTTTTGTATTATTTGCATAAATTCATCGTATTTGCATAAATCCCTCTCATTTGCGTAACTAACATACGTTGCATGGTGTAAATATGAATAAATTATCACTTGCATGATGTACATGTAAATTATGATACATTGACATGCACATGATGTAAATTTATGCAATGATTTGAATGAACCCTCCTTGACCCAACCTGGATTTCACCAACACCCCTTTCTCTTGTCTGTAAAATCAGGTTAGGGGTACTTTTAGCTGTGTGGCAGTATTTTGTTGTTTATTTTCATAAGAATTGGCTTCCTGATATTTGTGTTCTTATCTTATGATATCGAGATTTATTCTTTGCAATAAATTAAAGTAAGACCTTGTACTGTGTGGATGAGCTCTCTGTCTACTGTTAGTCCTCAGCTTACAATGGTTTAGTGACCATTCAAAGTTACAATGACACTGAAAAAAATGACTTACAACCAGTCCTCTTACTTACCATCCATCTTCCAACCGATCACCTGGTCAACATAAGATCTTCCCACCTAGTTGTGATCGTGGACATTTCTTTCCTCCCATTAGATCCTGGCTTATTGATTTTAACATCAACAGCAACCTGACTTTGTCATAGCTTTTTACCATTACGTATTCGAGGTCGGACTTGCTCCAGCTGCGGGAGTCCCCCCTCTCGCAGCCATGGCCCTTTGCCCCCTCCGGGGCCCACCTTGATGACGGGTTTGTGAACCCAGAGAGGTGGAGGAAGCGCAAACTTAGGGGTTTTTTAATGAAATGTTTTTTATCTTTTTTAGGGGGCTCCAGGGTGGGGGGGCGGGGGCGGGTGGGTCAGATCAGGAGCGACGTGAGAGCCGGGTCTCCAGGGGTGGTCGCGAGCAGAAGGAGCGGAAGGGAGGAGGAGGGGGAGGACATCATTCCTATACAGGGCTCTTTAATTCCAACGGTCGCAGGGAGGGGCAGATACGAGGACAGATTAAGAACTTACAGTCGGTTGGGAGACCGTGGTTGCTGGTTACACCCGGTCGCTTGTACCAACCCCCACGGTCTAGGTGGTCAAGAGTTACAGACCCAGGGCCTGAGGCTGTTGTTATGCAATGCGAGGTCCATTGTTAACAAGGCCCCCCTCATTCACGATCTAATTTTAGAGGGGGAGCCGGACCTCGCGGGAATAACGGAGACCTGGTTGGGCCACGAGGGAGGTCTTCCCCTCGTGGAAATGTGCCCACCAGGCTACCGAGCATTTCACCAGCCTTGGGCCCAGGGAAGGGGCGGTGGGGTGGCAGCAATTATTCGGGAGGACTTAGAGCCGAGGGAGTCTACTGTGCCACAGACGTCCGGATGTGAATCCCTTGTTGTGAAATGGGGCCCTGGGAGACAGTTGGGCCTGCTGATAGTATACCTGGCTCCTCGCTATACATCAGCGGCCCTGCCTGAACTCCTCGAGCTGATCGCATCGGTGGCGGTCGAGACCCCCAAACTTTTAGTGATGGGGGATTTTAACCTGCCATCGATGGGAGAAGCATCAGAGGTGGTTCGGGAGTTCATGGCTTCCATGACAGCCATGGACCTGACTCAAATGATTCAGGGCCCGACACACGAGGGAGGACACACTCTAGACCTCGTTTTTGTCTCTGGCCAGTGGTTGAGTGATCTGGGAGGAGGGGACTTAACCATCACTCCCCTGTCATGGTCAGATCACTCACTCCTTCGTCTTGACTTCCCTGGTGCTACCTCCCGCTGCGGGGAGGCGGAACCGGAAAGCACTAGATGGTTCAGCCCCAGGCGCCTGATGGAACCAGATAGGTTCCAGACGGAGCTTGGGCCACCTCCTGTAACCTTGACCCGCCCCCGGGTAGAGGACCTGGTGGTCACGTGGAATAATGCGACTACCGGGGCCTTGAACCGGGTGGCGCCTTTGCGGCCTCTCCGGCGGCAACGATCCACCCTGGCCCCTTGGTTTACCGAGGAGCTGAGGGTGATGAAATGCCACAAGAGACGTCTAGAGAGTCGTTGGAGATCCTCTCGTTCCGAACTTGATCGAACACAGGCACGAGCCCATTTAAGGACGTACCTTGTGGCATTAAGAGTGGCCAAACGCCAATATTGTGCCACTCTCATTGAATCCGCAGAGAACCGCCCTGCCGCCCTGTTTCGGGTGTCCCGCTCCCTCTTGTTTCAGAGGCCGCGGGAGGCCCCTCTACAGGGCAGAGCAGAGGAATTTGGGAAATATCTGCAGGATAAAATCGCTCAAATCCGGAAGGATTGGGTCCCTGTTAGTGGTCCAATGGAGACGTCCGTGGCGAGTCTTGAGGAATCGACCTGGGAGGAGTTTGACTTGGTTGCCATCGAGGATTTGGACAGAATGCGTGGACGACTGCGACCCACCACATGTTTATTGGACCCGTGCCCCTCCTGGCTTGTACTGGCATCCTGGGAGGTTACACGAGACTGGCTCCTGGACCTAGTGAACGCTTCGCTGAGCGAGGGGTCTCTCCCGGCCGTTTTGCGGTGGTTCGGCTCCTACCTTTCTGGCCGGACGCAGCGTGTGTTGGCAGGGGAGGAGAGGTCGACCCTACGCCCCCTTACTTGTGGGGTACCACAGGGGTCGGTCCTCTCACCACTCCTGTTCAACACATATATGAAGCCGCTGGGTGAGATCATCCGTGGTTTCGGGGTGGGATACCATCTGTACGCTGATGATACTCTGCTGTACTTTTCCACCCCGAACCACCCCAACGAGGCCATCGAAGTGATGTCCCGGTGTGTGGAAGCCGTACGGATCTGGATGGATGACAACCGACTCAAACTCAACCCCTCCAAGACGGAGTGGTTGTGGGTACCGGCTCCCCGGTTCAGCCAATTAATTCCAACATTGGCCATCGGGGGCATTCAACTTGCCCCCGTGGAGCGGGCGCGCAATTTGGGCGTCCTCCTGGATGCCCGGCTGTCCATGGATGACCATGTGACAGCCGTGGCAAGGGGGGCGTTCCACCAGGTTCGTCTGGTGCGCCAATTGCGCCCCCTACTGGACCGGGACGCCTTACGCACAGTCACTCATGCGCTGGTGACATCTCGCTTGGACTACTGTAACGCTCTCTACATGGGGCTTCCCTTGAAATGCACCCGGAGGCTACAGTTGGTCCAGAACGCAGCCGCACGGGTAATTATGGGGAGTACTAGGTACTCCCATGTGACACCGTTCCTGCGCGAGCTGCACTGGCTTCCTGTGGTCTATCGGGTGCGTTTCAAGGTTTTGATAACAATCTTTAAAGCGCTCCATGGCTCAGGACCTAGTTACTTGCGGGATCGTATTCTGCCCCATACATCCCTGCGACCAATCCGCTCGCACAGAGAGGGCCTCCTCCAGGTGCCGTCCACCAGACAGTGTCGAGGGGCAGCGCCTAGGAGTAGAGCCTTCTCTGTGGTGGGCCCAGCCCTGTGGAATGACCTCCCTCCGGATATTAGGAATACCTCTGACCTCCGCTCCTTTCGTATAAAGCTCAAGACCCACCTATTCCAAGTAGCTGGCCTGGTTCAACTTTGATCTAACTATATCGCTCCTGACGGGTTTTTATTTGGGTATTTTAATTGCATTCAATTACTTAGGGGTTTCTAAACATTGTATTTTATTGTTTTTATTCATTAGCCGACCTCCTCCTTGTACATGTCTTGGTATATGTTTTTGTAATATGTATGTCTTGTTTATATATTTATTTCATATGTTTTATTGTACGCTGCCCCGAGTCCTTCGGGAGAGGGTGCGGCTAAGAAATAAATATTTATTATTATTATTATTACAATATTGCAGCGTCCCCACAGCCATGCCATTGAAATCCGGACACCTGGCAACTGGCCTATATTTACTATGGTTGCAGTGTTTCATATTATCTCCATTTGTGACCTTCCCAGCCGATTTCCAACAAGTCCATCGGGGAAACCAGATTTGCTTAATGACCATATGATTCACTTAACAACTGCAGTGATTTGCTTAACAAATGTGGCAAAAAAAAGGTTGTACAGTTGGGTGTGATTCATTTAATAACTGCATTGCTTAGCTATGGATATTCTAGTCCTAATTGTGGTTATAAGTTGAGGACGACCTGTGCTTCCAGGATGCCTCTTTTTAGCTTTACTTCCTTCCCTTTTACCCTATTATTAGTAGCTTGTGTTCTGCAATATTTTGGACAGTGGTTTGCAGTTCAGTGAGCACAAGCATGCAGTACAATATTCAATACAAACAGATTGTTCTGGCACTGTGAATAGAATAGAATAGAATCTTTATTGTCACTTTAAATGTACAGTAATCAGCATACATTAAAATGAAATTTCGTTGCATTCAGCTCTCAAAAGGTAACTATTATGCATATACCCACATGCACACACATATATCAGACAGAGAAACCTCGCAGTCTAGTTCACATGGTGAAAAATCAAAAAGGATCCTGCGAGTTATACAAGATGAATGGCATTATGAACAAAGCTGTTACAGAATCTGGTAGTCCTACTATAGATACTTTGAAACTCCTCCTAGATGGGAGAAACAGAAATAGATCATGAAGTGGGTTTGTGGGAACTCTAACAACGCTTCAAGCTCTAAGCACATAACGCTTATAAGCAGTATCTTGAATAACAGGAAGCAAGCTTCCTATAATCTTCTCAACTGTCCTTACCACTCTCTGTATGGACTTTCTATCTGAGGCACTGCTGCACACACCCACTTCATGGTATTACACACACAACAGCAAAATTAGATTATAGTACCTATTGTTTAATAATCAGAAAAAAAATAATTCCATTGTTTATATGTACACTAATATTTGGTAATGTGGAAAATAGATTTAATGATATAACTTTAAAAACTGTTTACTTGGTAAATGACATACAGTTTGACTCAAAACACCACCTAGGAAAGCTTTTACGTTTTAAAAGGCAAGATGAAGAAAATGACGTAAAGGAAAATAAAAATTTGTAGGTATATCTTTTAACCACAGGCAGAAGTCCCAAAGATGTGAAGGATGAACTAATAATTCTATAGATACACAGTTAAATCAAAAAATAAAAGTGCTTGCTGACTTCTCTAGTCTGTGCAGGCTTCTGCATTGTTCTTTTGAAAAAAGGAGCTCATGCGCTCTCCGAATATTCACAGCTTGCAATTTTCTTAACACAGTTAAATAACAAGGATCCTGAAGACAGTTTGATATATTATGAGGAATGCTAAGAATACCTTATATGTATGTGAAATTTTCTATGATTGTACATCAGCTATCTAATCTTCGCATTGCAAATAAAAATAGATTTGAACCCCCTTTACTTTTGGACTCCTCAGTTAGCTCCTGTTTCCTATTCTCATCCTACATTTCTAAAAGATCAGCCTTGCCTAAATTCGCACTCCAATGTGCTGCGCTCCATCTTCAGATACCATGTACACATTTATTCATTGTAATTTGTCAAACAGAAATGAAAACAGAAACAATATAAAAATACAATGACAGGGACGGTAGGTCCATTAGTGTGCTTATACACACCGCCCTCTACATTGCCTGGGTATGATGTTTGTTATAGTCAAACATATTTTGAGGACATTGGATTTGGGAGATTTTGCAAAAACAATCCCAAGTGCACTAGTAATTAAACTTGTACTTTAAACTTACACCATTTCCCCACCACCACTGCATTTAATTTTACTCTACAAGTCTACTGCATCAATGAGCAGAATTAAGTACTTGAACTAGTCATCAATACTGTTTAACTGGACATTTGCTTGGGCCTTAAATTTGACATTTGACAGAGATTGCTACTAATCCTTCCTTTGTTGAATAAGAATTTGCAGTTCCAACATGAAGAACATGACACTACACTGTTCAAAGAAAACAACACCACATAATTCCCTATGTTCTCTCTCTTCATATTTTGTTTGAAGAGTTTCTTCTTCTACCCACTTTTGGGTGATTCTATATTTTATGGGTTTGAAGAAAATACTTTTATATCCAGCCATCTCATCCATACAGTTATTTTTCTGCAGACCTTTCCTCTCACAAAATTAAAGTGTACCTTTATTTTTCTGTAATGCCAGGGAAATGCCACAATATTTTATTTGTCCTTCAGAATGTAAGGTAGACTTAGTGTGTGATTCTGGGGAAGAGGGTGTTTTTGGTCATTTAATTTCAAGGATTCACTCTACATGGTAGGCATTTCTTCATTTTCTTTTATTGCATATTTTGGGAAAACATGACCGATATTAATCATTATTTTTCTTTGATAAGAAAAACTGTTTTTCTTTAAACGTGTTGGTAATAGGTTGTTTCCCCCCCTTTACTAACAGCTGAGTTGTTCTGTTAATCACTGTAATTATTACCACACTAAAGGTCTAATTCATCTGTATTTGAATTCATTTGTGGGTAAATTTTTAGTTGATTCTTTCATACATCAGGGCTGTTGTTTCCCTTAGCATGGAAACAACAAACTGCCATCTTAGAAGGAATGGAAAAGCTTCACATGAACCTTTCCATAATGGAAAGGTAGTCTTACAAAGTGTTTTGCTAGAATGAAAAATACAGGTTCGTGTTGTGGGTTTTCAAATTTTCCTACAATACATGTTTCATTCAAGTGAATCAGGTAATTTCTTAGACAGCCTTATAAAGGTTTTTTTTTAAAGTTAATTTCAAGTTGGGGTATTACATAGAAAACAGGAGGTGCCAAACTGTGGGTCAAAACTAGCAAATCTCAGGGGTTATGAAGTAGCACCTGGGATTAAAACATGTTTCATTCTTCTTTGGTTCTTAGTCAAATAGTCCTTTCTTCCTGCATTTACACTTGGGATGCTGTAATTTGTTTATTTATTACATTTATATACAGGTAGTCCTTGACTTACAACTGCATTTACAATACAATACAATATAATACAATACAATACAATACAATAGCAGAGTTGGAAGGGACCTTGGAGGTTTTCTAGTCCAACCCCCTGCTAGGAGGAAACCCTGTACCGTTCCAGACAAATAGCTATCCAACATCTTCTTAAAGACTTCCAGTGTTGGGGCATTCACAACTTCTGGAGGCAAGCTGTTCCACTGATTAATTGTTCTAACTGTCAGGAAATTTCTCCTCAGTTCCAAGTTGCTTCTCTCCTTGATTAGTTTCCACCCATTGCTTCTTGTTCTACCCTCAGGTGCCTTGGAGAATAGTTTGACTCCCTCTTCTTTGTGGCAACCCCTGAGATATTGAAACAATGCTATCATGTCTCCCCTAGTCCTTCTTTTCATTAAACTAGACATACCCAGTTCCTGCAACCGTTTGAGTCCAAAATTTTTGTGGTTAAATGAGACATTTGTTAAATGGCTTTTGCTCCATTTTATGACTTTTCTTGTCACAGTTGTTAAGTGAATCATCAAACTTATTAAGTTAGTAACATAGTTGTGAAGTGAATCTGGCTTCCCCATTGACTTTGCTCATCAAAAGGTCACAGAAGGTTATTGCATGGGACACTGCAATCAGAATATGAGTCAGTTGCAAAGCCTCTGAATTTTGATCACATGACCACGGGGATGCTGCAACAGTCATAAGCATGAAAAACGGTCATAAGTCACTTTTTTTCCAGTGCTGTTGTAACTTTGAAGGGTCACTAAATGAACTGTTGAAAGTCGAGGACTACCTATACAATATCTGAGCTGTTGGAATTCATATAATTTTTCTCCTTTCTTCTTAATAAACCTTCAAAAGATCTCTGTGACTGTCAGGTTTGGGAAAGATACACTTGATTCTGTGGGTATATGTTTCTGATTAATTGTTCCCATTTTGGAAGGAGTCATCTTAAATTTACTAGGGCCATGCTCATTAATGACTTCTGATCAGCTGGTAATATTGTGGTAATATTGATAAGCTGTAGTTGTAGAGGTGTCAACAAAATTAATTATGTTTGGAGAGGGTAATGGAAACACGAAAGTTTGAAAACCTCTAAATGCCCTCTAAACCTCTAAATGGCTTGAACCATTTTCAGGATGGAAAATTTCCAGGAGCGTATTGCTTAGAGCAGGGGTGTCAAATTCAAGGCCCGGGGCCCCGATCTGGCCTGCAGGATTCTTAGATCTGGCCTGTGGGCCCACCCTGGAAACAGCGAAGGACTGGCCCATGGTTCATATGCCAGCGAAAATGCAGCTCCATTTTCTCTGGCAGAGGCTTGCAGGAGGCCGTCGCAGTCCAAAACGGAGTTTGGGAACCTGTTTTCTCTGGCAGAGCGCCAAGGCCACCACAGGTGCCCCCAACTTGAGTGATGTCACATTGGCCACGTCAACCCTGCTGATGCCCACCCAGGCCCCCAGAGGTCAAACACAACCCTGATGCGACCCTCAATGAAAACAAATTTAACACCCCTGGCATAGAGTCTCCTTAATGTTTGGTTCAGTATCTGAAACAAGTTGAGCTTTTTTGGTTAAGGGAACAGGATAGTATTTTTCTCTGTGTATAATTACAATTGAAGTGGTGTAATGGTATGTGGGAATGACCTACGGAGACCAGGCTAAGAGATGTTGCTTAGGGGACAGTGAGATAAAAAGGAGCATTGCCCACAGCTGTATAATAGGTGAAACAAGAGACTCAGGAGTGACTGTCCTAAGTTATCAGAGGGAGAGAATTGTAGTTTCAGACTTGCAACATTCTACTAATGAAATAAAATTAGCTTACCTGGCTGTGTTTTGCCTGCTCTACCCAATAAGGCTGACAGGTGGGACAACTGACTCGAAGAAGTGTGGTCACTCACTGATTCTACTCTAAAATAATGACCTTGGCTGGTGTCTGATGAGGTTATTCCTCTTCATCATCAGCTTTTAACGACCCCATAATCCCTTGCAGGGTGGACTCTGGGCAACTGAATGGAGCTAGCAGAGTGTTTAATGGCCGGATGCCCTTCCTGTCATCACTGCAGAGTTTTGTTCAGCAGATGTATTTTCATTGTGCTCAGAGAAAGAAATATCTGCCTCTACCTAGGAACGAATTCCTGATTATGAGGCGAGAGCTCCACCTCTAGGCCACTGCACCAGTCCTATCTTGAATATGCCAATTCTCCAGGGTAAGAGCTCAGTCAATCAAAAATAAATCCCTACTGGCGGTAGTGTCACTGAAGTTAAATATGACCAAGCTATCAATAACACTAATAAAAGTAAACCTATCTAAAAGGGGGAAAAAAAAACACATTTCACATGTGTTTTGTTATTGGAGAAGAATTACCTTCTGTTATTGTTGGTGTTTGTAAATTAAGAAAGGATCTCTGACAAAAGCGCAAGAGAAAGAAAGCTAATCTAACATTTGGAAACAAGTCATACAAAAAAAGATGTAAGGATCTGTTATTTTTTTCATTTGATATCATAGATTAAAAAGTAATTACTAAGGTATATTTATTTCTTGTCCAAGCCTAATGAAATCATTAGTTTTATTAATGATTAATAATATTAATTAATAATATTAATAATGATTATTAATAATAAGTAATGATAAATAATCTCATTTATTATTTTAAGGGTTTGCAAAATTTGAGATCTTGTAAAAACCTAAGGAGAAACTGAACAAAAAAAAAACAAAACAAGCCCCACAATCCCTGATAAATTTATCCATGTTCATGAAATGACCTTTACTGCAATCCAGTAATGGTGAAGCATTTGGACTTGGTGTGTCAAAAATTTGGAAAATACCTAACTTCAGTCTGGTGGCATGTTACTTGTTATAAGAAAACTAATTCAGTTTTAGAGGACGCCACATGACGCCACATGAGAATGCGGCCCTCTCATGTGAGTTCTGGATGGATCCAGCGGCTACAGAAGAACACACTCCAATCTTGGGCAGCCTCTGCAGCCTCTAAAAGTCACTCAAAAATGGGGTGCACTTTCGAGAATAGTTGTGGGGTGTTGGTGAACGCTGGGTATGTCACCCAAAATGTCATGGCATGTCACTTTTAACATGCATGTCATAGGTTCACCATGAGCTTTGTAGGCCCAATTTGGGTTTCTTCATGCAACTGGCTGCAAAAGTATTTCAAAGAATGAGTTGGGGATGATGGGTGAAAGCTTTAAGCCACGTTCAGTTAATGTTGTCTGTCATTCTTGATAAAAGCAGCTGATTGGACCATTACAATCTGATGAAATTTAAACAACTACATATTGAACGGCATCACCAGCGCTGTACTTCTGTCTCAGCAGAGGTAGAAGAGAGAGGCAGAAACCTTACAAAGGAATAATAAGAACCTGTTTCTGAAGGCTTCTCCTTCATCATTCATTATTAGAACGAAATGCGAGTGAGCAGATAGGTCTTGCATAGAAATGCCACCTTTCAGACATAATCAAACCCTTTCAGTCAATTTATAAAAATGCCAAGAAATGAGTTTTACAGGAACAATTTTGTTAGAGTAAACGGTGATACTCTGCATTGTAGAATATGTAAAGCGTGAAATCATTTTAACAATAAATAGCATTATTGGCGAAGACAATTGGTAAAAATTTTCCTTTTAGCAATAGCCTAATGTCGAACAATCTACATTTCTGAATTTTCTTGTTGCTCTCTCTAAATCCATTTCTCCTTTAAAGCAATCTTTAAAAATAACAGCATAACAAAGCTAATTAAACAAATGAATTGGTTCTTATAATGTGCTTAATTCCACTCCCCCCCCCCAAAAAAAAACCAATACAACTTGCCTTTAAAATTTGACAATAATAAAATTGGTGGGAGTTTAGGGAATGCGGTAATTAGCAATCAAGCAGACATTTAGGAGTTTTAAAGGACAAATCTTAGACCTTTTTAAAATACCATTGTGTAAAACCACAGCTTTTCCTCCCTTGAACTAACCTCCTTCTGATTTGGACGCTTGTTAAACTAAAGGCAACTGAGTTTAGAGCTGAGTAAAGCTGTGATTTTACACAATGGTCTTAGGCATATTTGCATGTAAGTAGTCAGTGGTTTTTTTTTTTTTTTGCAATGTCTCAGCCAATATCTTGGCTATGAATGTTGGCGATGTTAACACTACCCTTGAAAAGATTTGAACGTTGACACAAGTGTAAAATAAGACTTGAATGTGATCTTGTGTTCTGTGGAAGTGGCATTTGGAGAAGTCAAAGCTGAAGCTAAGGAAGCATCTAACAATATTCCAAGGATAATTGGAACATCTGCTGTTGTTTTGTTCAGTTATGTTCCAGCATTATACAACTCATTTTGTTGTCCCCTTGTAAAGGAAGGAGTAACATGGGACATAATGTCTCTAAATTAAGGAGGGTGAGGATAACGTGCTGGGAACTTCTGTTAAAAAAATAAAATAGTGGCATATCACCACCACTTGTTTTCCTTCCTGCTAGTCAAGAACAAATGTGAACCAAAAAAAAAGTATCAGAAAGCTGTTCTCATTGCAATACTTGAATAACAAGAGTTTTGCTAAAAAGATATTCCCCCCTATCCCAGTTTAGCTCATGAGCCAGAGGCAATGCTGGATTACTAATTTAGCTCCTTGACGTGCTGGTTAAAGATCCACTGTCAGCGTAATGCACCCAATGAAAGCAGAATTCTGAGGCAGGTAGGTTCCTCGATTTATTGGATACTTCATACTTTCACCACCATAACTGGTGAAAACCAACTCTGAAGGTTCCCATGGTTTTCACCTAATTAAAAAGTTCCTCCTTCCCCCAAATCATCAGTCGTATTGTCCAATCAAAACGCTGGCAGGTTGCTTGGTTACTTCACTCCTCCTTTCCCCAACCACCTGTTGGAATGTCCTTGGTTTCAACAGGAAAACTATTTGTTTTGACTACAAAACCCCAGCTTTTTTTTCCCCCCTCCCTGTCCCTTCTTCTCCCTTGTGCCAATCCTGAAGCCTCCAAGGTAGCCTCAGTCAAATTCACTTCATCGTTGACGTCCACATGGACATCACATTCTAAGGAAAGGGTTGGACTTGTTTCTCTATAGCCTACCTCTTAACAGTATTATGAGGGTACACCTACAATATGTCATTTTCTCTTTTAAAAATATGTTTATTAAATTTCATTATAAGATTAAAAATATAAAAGAAACAAATGTTAGAAAAAATAAAAGAAAAAAGTGCAAAAAGAAGGGAAAGAATAATGATTTCTGACTTGCTTTGGTGCAGTAGAGTTCAAAAGTAATACAACTTCAGCCTTTTGCTGTATACTTCACAACATTTCAAGCCATTTATATAATTACAAAATCATTCCAAGCCTAAAATAAAAAATTCATTGTTTTCAGTTTCAAGTAAAAAGTCCAGAAGTGGTTTCCAAGTCTGTAGAAATGAAACTAGATAAGTTCTTTTATTTCAATTAGTCAGTTTCACCATCTCCCCTAACTCCGTCACATTTACCATCCATTCTTCCATTGTGGGAATTAGTGTATGTTTCCATCTTTGTGCCTATAAGATTCTCACCACTGTCAATATATTTCTTGACTTACAATCATTTGTTTAGTGACCTTTTTTCAGCACTGAATAAAGTGATCTATGACCATTTTCCCCACTTAAACCATTGCAGCATCCCCATAAGTATCACATAAGATATGAAGTAGCACTCCATTGAATGACTCCCCATTTGTTTCCTGAAATAGTCAATTTCAGCAAAAATAATTTTACTGGAGGATCAGTATCTTCCGCTGGATTTTAATGCAGCCTCTTTTGCAAAAACAACCATTTCTTGATCACAGCCTATGTGTGCACGTATGTATGAAATCTTTCTGTGACTCATTATCTGAGCATAAATTATCTGTACCATAAATTACAAGACAGCTGCATTTGAAACAGCATGTGAAGGCAGGTAGGAACATATTGCAAACATGACCCTTAAAAAGACAGTTTAAGTGGTACATGAGGACTAATTAATATTATTGTCACAAAGGGGAAGATAATACTGGAGGACCACATTCAAAGCACCTGAGGATAGAACAAGAAGCAATGGGTAGAAACTAATCAAGGAGAGAAGCAACTTAGAACTGAGGAGAAATTTCCTGAAAGTTAAAACAATTAATCAGTGGAACAGCTTGCCTCTAGAAGTTGTGAATGCCCCAACACTGGAAGTCTTTAAGAAGATGTTGGATAGCTATTTGACTGAAATGGCATAGGGTCTCCTGTCTAGGCAGGGGGTTGGACTAGAAGACCTCCAAGGTCCCTTCCAACTCTGTTATTCTATTCTATTCTTTAAGTGAAGAGGATGGTGAGACGTAGAAGATCCACAAACTATAATGACATCTCCAATGAAATGGATTAAACATGGCGCATCTGCCTACAGGATAAACTTTCCACATCTGCTTTTTTCCGTTAGCTAAAATTTTACAGCACCAGATGCAAAGCTTGTATCCTAATAGTGATTAAAAGGCAGTACTGCAGGCTACTTCTGCTGATTGCTGGCTGTCTGCAATTTGGTAGTTCAAATCCCTCCAGGCTCAGTGTTGACTCAGCCTCCCATCCTTCCGAGGTGGGTGAAATGAGGACCCGAATTGTTGGGGGCAATGTGCTGATTCTGTAAACCTCTTAGAGAGGGCTGTAAAAGCACTGTGAAGCAGTACGTAAGTCTAAGTGCTATTGCTAATGCATAGCAAATGGACCTCTCTGGGGGAGGTAAAGGCTGTGCCACTTTCCGCTGTGCAAGGACTCTAAGGTCATTTCCCTTTTCACACTCCCCCCTGCCCCCCACATTCTAGCTGGAGATTCCATCATATATAGTCTGAAATAGAAGCAGATATTATTACTGACACTGTTGATATTGAGACTACTGTTACTATTGGCTATGGTTACTATTTGTGCTTCTACAGAAAGGTATTGCTTTCTGATTCTATTCTTCAAACGTCTCCTTCAGTATTGTCAAAATGTTTCTTAGTATCTTACCAGCCTGTATTACTTTCCTCTACTTAAAATCTTTAGTCCCTTCCAGTGTCCAGTTTTTGAAATGAATTATAATTCTGTAGAAGCACAGTTGGCTCCTGTGGTTAGGATGCCAGGTTGGAAGTTAGCAGGCCTGTGTTCGAGACTCGAGTGCTGCCATGTGGATGAACTCATCTTCAGTCCACCTCCTGCCGGGGTCATTAAAGAAACCCCCGATTGGGCATGTCCAGTGGTGGGATTCAAATAATTTAACAACCGGTTCTCTGCCCTAATGATTTCTTTCAACAACCAGTTCACCAAACTGCTCAGAAAGTTAACAACCGGTTCTCCCAAAGTGGTGCAAACTGGCTGAATCCCACCGCTGGGTATCTTCCCAGCAACAATGATGTCACTGGCTAATCCTTTCAACACAGAAGTACTTTGGTGCTTCAGACATGAGTGCAATGTGATTATAATTCCAAAATCTTATGGTAAAATTTTCAATATTCCAATTTTATCTGAATCGTTAGTCTGTTTATAACTTGCTAACATCAAAACCTTATTTGGTTTTCGGTATTTTATTTCTGATTCTTTAATTTTTTTTTCCCCATGCAGGACTGAACGTTGTTTTCAAACTTTCTTTCTGAGATACTTGATAACTTAGAAGTAGTTAATGAGCATTTTCCAAAAGTGATTACAAAATGAGGTTTGTGAACTCAGTGTCCTTTATAAGTACCCATCATGGTTGTGAGCAAGATGGCTAATCCCTTCATGTCCTGGGGCTCAAATCTGTGAAAAAACTGTTGTCCTGTGGTTTCCTTTTTTAGGAGCATATAACCAAAATCTTATGGATGGTTTTGATAGAAAGTAGGGTTGTGGGCAAAGGAGAAGTTACTATAATAGCTTTACTTCATAAGCTATAAGAACTATATATTTTAAAATGGTTGGACTTGAAATCAGCCTGTCGAAAATCACCTATAGCCGTGATGGCGAACCTATGGCACACGTGCCAGAGGTGGCACGCACAGCCCTGTCTGTGGGCACGTGCACCATCACTAGCTGCTCTCCTGGTTTCCGGTGCGCACATGCACACCAGCCAGCTGTCGCCAGAGCATCAGAAAATGGCCACAAAACAGCCTGAAAAATGCCCCCAAACCAGGCCATTTTTGGGCTGTTTTCAGGCTTTTTTGGAGCCAGAAACAGCACAAAAATGGCCTGAAAACAGCCTGGAAAATGGCCTAAAATGGCCAAAAAACAGGCACGTGTGCGACGGCCAGCTGATCTTTGGATTTCCAGTGCTCCGGCACGCACACTTGCACACGCATTCTGGTTTGGGCGCTCGGACCTTGTAGTGTAATTGGTGATCACCATTTGATAGAAGAAAATAGAGCTGTGGAATCAGTAGGAAATCACGATCTTTTAGTATATTGGAAATAGGAAATAAGCAGCATGGTCCAATATGAACACAATTGACAACCAAAGGGGAAAACATTTTTTTTAAATGGCTATGATGAGTAGATATTAAAGGGAAAGTCAAGAGTATCTTCCTAAATCACAGAGGTTATTCAGGAACCCCAGGAACGAGATTTGACTGGAACATCTTCTATAATTTAAAAAATGGTCAACCAAATCCAGGAAGAGAAAATCCAACATGGCTTTCTAAAATATCAAAAGTTGTGAAAGTTAATAAGGTTTACTTTAGGAAATAGAAAACCTGTCGTAACTAAAGGGGGGGGGAATGATCACAAGAACTGCCATGATGTCATCCCTTTAAACTGGGTGGCCAATCAAATGGCTAATGTGATTCAATTTAAGAAAATGCAGAATGATAAATATTTGGGCAAGAAATCTTAGCAAACAGACATATAGGCTGTCTGGCTCTTCATTGTCTGTAACTAACCAAGAAAGAGATGTTCAGGTAATAGCGGGTAACTAAGTGAAGATGTTGACTCAATATGTGACAGCTATGAAAAAGGAAGATGCCGCATTGGAGAATGTTAAGAAAAAGGCTGAAAATAAAACTGCCAACACAATAATACCACTATACAAATCTATAGTACATCACATCTGCAATCCCGCGCACTGTTCTGGTTGCTGCATTTGAAAAATGATGCAATTGAGTTGGGAAATATGAAGAATGCATTTCTTATGAGAAAAGATAAGATCATTGTTTGGGACTTTTTAGCCTGGAAAAAAGTGAGGATATAGGATAAATAAATCATGCAAGACATGAAAAAAAGAAAATACTTTCTCCTCTCCAATCACTCAGGAGTCACCCATTTGAAATAATTTTATTTGTTGTTGCTGTTGTTAGTTGCGAAGTCGTGTCCAACCCATCATGACCTCATGGACAACGTTCCTCCAGGCCTTCTTGTCCTCTAGCATCCCCCGGAGTCCATTTAAGCTCATGCGTGCTGCTTCAATGACTCCATCCAGCCACCTCTTTCTCTGCCATCCCATTCTTCTTTTGCCCTCAATCTTTCCCAGCATTAGGCTCTTCTCCAGTGAGTCCTTCTTTCTCATTAGGTGGCCAAAGTATTTGAGTTTCATCTTCGGGATCTGGCCTTCCAAAGAGCAGTCAGGGTTGATCTCCTCTAGGACTGACCGGTTGAATCGCCTTGCAGTCCAAGGGACTCGTAGGAGTCTCCTCCAGCACCATAGTTCAAAGGCCTCAATTCTTTGGCGCTCAGCCTTCCTTATGGTCAAACCTTCACAGCCATACATTGCAACTGGGAAAACCATAGCCTTGACTATACACTCTTTTGTTGGCAGGGTGATGTCTCTGCTTTTTAGTATGCTGTCTAGATTTGTCACACCGAATTAGTGTGACAAATCAGAGTTAGTGACACCGAATATTTCTAGTCTCTTTTTGTAAGGGAGCTGAAGGGAGGCTAGTAGAGGTGAGAGTTAAAAGTTTGGAAATAGTTTGAGGATGGATCTCCTCTAGGACTGATCACCTTGCAATTTTATTTATCTATTTATTAAATTCATTTGCTGCCCATCTCATTCCGAAGCAACTTTGGGCACTTGGATTATAACGAAAAAGATAAAGGGAGGCACTACCAAACATTATACATAATCTGGCAAAGAAAGTCTCTGAGTGGCCTGGCATGCATCTCCAAAGAATCCTGAGACAGATTTTCTTCTCTCCGAACTCCGTCCTTTTACAACTTGAGCAAAGATTATCTTCCAGGATGCTTCTACATAAAGTTAAGATATTGTCTGTCTGAATATTATGGATACTTACAGACGAAGTACAAGTAGTCCTCAGCTTAACAACAGTTCATTTAGGGATAGCTCGACGTTACGACGGCACTGAAAATGTGATTTAGGACCCCTTTTCACAGTTACAGCCTTTGCTGCATCTCCACGATCATGTGATCAAAATTCAGATGGTTGGTAGCTGGTTCATACTTGTGACCGTTGCTGTGTCCCAGAGTTATGTGATCCCCCTTTGTGACCTCCTCACTAGCAGAATCAATGGAGAAGCCATATTCACTCAACAATTCACTAACTTATCCATTGCAGTGATTCGCTTAGCAACTGTGGCAAGAAAGGGGCAAAACTTACTTAGCCACTGTCTCGCTTAGCAACAGAAATTTTGGATTCCGTTGCGGTCGTAAAATGAGAACTACCTGTATTTCATTCTGTGCGTTTTGCTTTACATTTTGACTTAGAGCTTTGGGGTTTTTTTTGTGTGTGTTCTGTTTTAATTAGTGAAGTTCAAAGCTATTCTAAAAAAGAGGCTCGTCTCCCTCTTACACTACAGTCCTTAATTATTCACATGGTAATTTAGAATGTTTTTGACCTTTGGTTTTCGAAGCATTGGCCCTTCTCTGTTCCCTGGCTCTCTTCTCTTCTGCTTAAAGGATTTATTATTGCTGAGGGTGGCAAGAAAAAAAACATCATCTTCAGTTGGGCTCTGTGTTTGTCCTCTTGATGCCTGGCTGCCTGTTCTCTTACTCACAAATTTTACTTTAAAGACATTAGCTCCGCCCCAGCCTCTTTCATCTATTACTCTTGCAATGTCAGTCGCTAAGTTGAAAGAACTTGTCTGCTGTTCTCCAGATCTTTGAAAGCACTTCTAGTTTGTTTCTAAGTGCCGGAATTCCAGGTTATTCTGGCCTGTAACTTTTTTTAAAAAAAAAAGTTTTTTTATTTATAAACACAGTATGCATTCTATTAATTATTATTCGTATCACATTTTAACACTTTTAAACATTCATTTTTCCACATAAAAAATTAAAATATGATTGGGATTGCTTTGATTATCATCCCATATACCTATTTTGTTTTACCGCCACCCTACTTTTCCAGTGGGGAGAGGGAGTGGTCACGTGTGGGTATTCTCAAAGCCTGATTGGTCCAAAGACTGAGAGTAAACTTCTTAAATACTCCTGCCTTTCCTTCTTGCCCAGTTTCCTCTCAGTCCAAGCACTGTTTGAGATTAGTTTCTAGTAGGAAAGTGTATTTTTCTTCTCATTGAAATTTCAATTTGGCTCAATTGATAACGCTAAAATTTAAGTAAATTACAAATTGCAGCTGTGGCCCAAAGGGACAGTCTTTTCTGCCTTGGGTGGCTGGGGAGGGCCCCATGGGGCATTCCTTCTCCTCTCTGCGGGCCAGGAGTTCTTTGCCCGATCCTCGGGACGGCGGGGGTGCCAGGTTCCTAAGGGCAGCTGGTAAGTGGAGCCGCGCCTCCCAGCTACAATGGGGGAGAGCTGGGCTTTTCAAGGGCTACGAGGAGTGCACGAAACGCCTGCGGAGCTGCCGTTCCTTTCAGGTGGCTGTCGCGTGTTCCTTTAAAAGCGGCAAGGTGCTTTTCGGCGTGGGGGGAGTGCGCGCAGGTGTGCAGGGCCCCGGAGCCATTTTGAGAGGCCGCCCTTCAAGTCGAGGCCCCCGGAGGGGCGGCAAGGTCTCCCGCGGCATTCAGAGCCCGGCGCCAGCAAGCTGCCCATCCCGGCGGCCATTTTGGGGCAGCCACGTGTGAAGTGGCTAGGCCTCGAGCCACACGGCCATCTTGAAAGGGCCTATGCTGGCAGGCCCTGGTCTACCAGGAAAATCCAAGGCCCAGGTTCCGGTGGGACCAACAGAGGCCTGCTTTCCATCACCCTGGGGTTCAGGACACATAAGTGGGGCAATAGAGGAGGGCTCGGGGATCCCTCAGAGTCAGGTAGTGGCACCTTTGGCAGAGAATGCAGGGCTGGGGAAGATACCTGAGTCCAGGGAACCCCCAGCCAAGCCCTTGGCCTCTAGTCGCCCATCGAGGTCTACTACAAGGGAGGAGGCCAGGAGGCACAAGGCCTTGGAAAAGACTTTTGCCAGAGCTGAAAGGCAGGCTAGGTCTGCTGGGCCTATTTCCACCAGCAGATCCAGATCTCCACTCAGGCCTGCTTCGACTCGTTCCTCCCCCAGGGGGTTCCGTCCTTCTTCTCCCTTGGCCTCTTCAGCCAGATCCTGTAGCTATTCTAGACGAAGGGGGCATACTTCACCCTCTCCTTCGGTTTCCCCAGGCTCAGGAGGGATAGCTCTGAGGACCCCTTGGAGGGTACCTCTGGGGGCCATCGTTCTACCCGTAGGTTGGCACCACATGGTCCTAGACCACATGATAAGGACATGGATGAACTGGAGAACCTCCCTGAAGCGATCAAAAGGCTCATTGGTCATATGGCCGATATGACTCAACGCCAAAGGCGTATGGAACGCTGTTACCGTCCCACCAAAGGTGGTTCCTATTTTTCTACTTGCATTTTTACATGCAAGCTGGAAGAATGGGAATATGAAGGTAGGCCTCTGTCAGGTCTACTGATGCTAAGAAGTTCCCCTTTCGGATATCCTAAAGGATAGATTTGAGGGAGGACATCTTGAAGCGCCTGCACACCAGGTATCGGTTCAGACGCTTGAGGTCCAGAATGGCTCTCCAGCCCCCCGAGCTCTTCGGAACCACAAACAGGTTGGAGTAGTGGCCCCGACCTTGTTCCGTCAGGGGAACGGCCTCCACCGCCCAAATTCTCAGTCTTTGGACCAATCAGGCTTTGAGGATACCCACACGTGACCACTCCCTCTCCCCCCCAAAAAAAGACAAGTTCAGGTAAGACCAACATTCTTTTTCTTTCCTTTTCTCCCTCCCTCCCTTATCTACTTTCTTCTCCTTTTCTCCTTTCCCTTTCCTTCTTCCCCTTCCTTTCCCTACTCCTCTCTATCTCTTCCCCTTCATAACCTCTCTCCTCCTCTTCCTATCTCTCCCAATCTTCCTGTCCTTTCCTCTTTATTCTTTCCCTCTCCTTCCCTCTCTTCCCTCAGGTTATTCTGGCCTGTAAAGTCAGAGATTTAGAAGATATCCCGCTTTCTATGTAACGGTCCCTGATGGACATGCCTGAGTCTCAGGAAGACAGCCATGCTATTGGCTTCTTGCATCTCCCTTATTCTAGGATAGTATTTCTCACCTTGGCAAATGTCTATGGAGATTCTCAGTCACGCAGGTCATGGCTGTCCCAAAGGTGCTTTTTCAAGAGGCAACTGGACTTTCTGGTTTTTCTTTGAAGACGTTTCGCTTCTAATCCAAGAATCTTCTTCAACTCTCAGGAGCTCTCAGGAGCCGAAGAAGCTTCTTCGATGAGAAGTGAAACGTCTTCAAAGAAAAACCAAAAAGTCCAGTTGCCTCTTGAAAAAGCACCTTTGGGACAACCTTGGCAGCTTGAGGATGTGTGGACTTCAACTCTCAAAATTCCCCAGTCAGCAAACTAGGGAAGAGATATACATCTTGTCCTTTCCACAGCTTCCCTTCCTTGTGTTCTGTTGCTTCAAGCAATTTTTTTTTCTTCGGCTGGGCTCACTTCCAGTACTTGAGTTGTGCTAGTAAAAAAAAAGGCAGAGAGGGGGAGGGAAAGGGGCAGAGTTTAAGTATCCTCCCACGAGACCTCCATTTCCTGAAAATGTTACTTGAGGGTGTCTAAGAACCACCTGTCCCATTTAGACCTCCTTGTGCGCTGTTCTTCAATGCTTTGCTTATTTGTCTGCAACATCCTGATGATCATTTGGCAGAGGTGAGGAGGAGACATTCTCCAGTGTGACACCCATTATACGGAATAATACCCTTGTAGAGATCTGGCAGACTGTCAACACGGATGGCATCTGCCAATAATTGAAAATATATTTTTTCTGCTCAGATTTTTCCCCCCCTAAGCTTGTCTATTTACCTTGAAAAGCAAAATAAAATAAAGCAATTAAAAAAAAAGAAGCATAACCTAGTTATATCTCAAGGTTGTTGTTTTTTAATGCTGCGTTTTATTTGGCTAAGGTATTTTCCCAGGATTTTCAATTGATTGAAATATTAAATATGCTCATCGACGTATTATTTACTTGTTTATTTGTTTAAAACATTTATGCGGCTGACCCAGCTCAGCCAATGTGACTCTAAGTAGCTTGCAAAAAAAAAACCAAATACAACAAAGCTGATGCAAAAGAATGCAAAACCACAATACGTGCACCTACAAACAATATTAAAAGATACATATTAGCATCATGAGCATTGTATACGTACAGGTAGTCCTCAACATAACTATTCATTTAGTGATTGTTTAGTTGAAAAATAAGGGACGCGGTGGCTCAGTGGCTAAGATGCTGAGCTTGTCAATCAAAAAGGTCGGCAGTTCGATGGTTCGAATCCCTAGTGCTGCATAACGGAGTGAGCTCCTGTTACTTGTCCCAGCTTCTGCCAACCTAGCAGTTCGAAAGCATGTAAAAATGCAAGTAGAAAAATAGGAACCACCTTTGGTGGGAAGGTAACAGCGTTCCATGCGCCTTTGGCATTGAGTCATATCGGCCATATGACCAATGAGCCTTTTGATCGCTTCAGGGAGGTTCTCCAGTTCCTCCATGTCCTTATCATGTGGTCTAGGACCACGTGGTGCCAACCTACGGGTAGAACGATGGCCCCCTTTGGCGTTGAGTCATGCCGGCCACATAACCACGGAGACGTCTTTGGACAGCGCTGGCTCTTCAGCTTTGAAACAGCAATGAGCACTGCCCCCTAGAGTCAGGAATGACTAGCACATATGTGCAAGGGAAATCTTTACCTTAGCTGCTGAAAAAAGTGACTTATGAAAATTACCAGTCCTCGCACTTATGACTACTGCAACATTTCCGCAGTCACCTGATCATGATTTGGATGTTTGACAATGGTTGTGCATTTTTGATGTTCTCAGCACCTCTTGGTCATGTAATTGCCTTTTTCTACCTTCTGACAAGCATAGTCAACAGAGAAAACAGCAGAGAAGGTCAGCAGTCTCAGTCATGTGATTCTCACATAAGAATCTGTGGTTATTCACTCAACGACAAAAGAGATAGTTAAATTGGGTGCAATCCCATGCTGCTCATAGAATGATCCCACCCCTTTCTAATACATTTCCCAGTCCCCATTGTAATTGTAAGTTGAGGACTGCTTGTGCATTATACACACATATATACTCAGAATCACCGGAGTTTATGAGGCATAATAATCTGGTTTGTGGGAGACTCTAGCTTGCTTTCTTGAGAGAAAAAAAAAAGTTCTTCAGACCTTAGAAAATCTTGACAAGCTCAAGAAGATGAATTGCTGCAGTAAAATTTGAAGGTCAGCTGAGTCCCTGTAGGTATTTTAGACTAGATTCCTTTCACTCAGAGGCGTCTGTAGGATTCACTGCTTTTGCTAAAAGTTCTAAGACAGGGGTGTCCAAACTTGGCAACTTTAAGACTTGTGGACTTCAACTCCCAGAATTCTGGGAGTTGAAGTCCTCAAGTCTTAAAGTTGCCAAGTTTGGACACCCCTGTTCTAAGAGCTGAACTGCTTTCCCACCTGCTATGTTTTTAACTGAACGTTCCCATCACATTCCCACCAAGTACGCTGAATTTGGTATATTAATTACATGGTACCTGCTGCTAATATTTTTCTGTGCTTCCGGGTGGAAGGTATGTCTTGATCCTTCTGCAGAAGATACAGCTAGTCCTTGACTTAAAACAGCTTGTTTAGTGACTGTTCAAAGTTACAATGGCACTGGAAAAAGTGGCTTGATGAACATTTTTCACACCTACGATCTTTGTCGCGTCCCCATGACCACGTGATCAAAATTCAGATGCGTGGCCACTGACTCCTATTTATGACCATTACAGATTCCCAGGGTCATGTGATTTGCAGCCTTCTGACAGGCAAAGTCAATGGGGAAGTCAGGTTCAATTAACAACCGGGTTACTAACTTATCAACTATAGCGATTCACTTAGCAACTGTGCTGAGAAAGGTCGTAAAATGGGGCAAAACTCACTTAACAAATGTCTCACTTAACCACATTTGGGCTCAGTTGTGGTCATAAATCGAGGCCTACCTGTATAAGCTTTGAATAGCCCTAACTCTAACTCAGCTCAGAGTGGCTCAGGACTTTATGGTCTTCATGGCAACTATGGATCTCTTCCATGTCATTGACAACTTGATGCATTCTGGCAGTCATACATCAGATCGGGTTTTTGTCCTGGGACGGTAGAGATTTAGCAATAGCACTTAGACATATATACCACTTCACAGTGTTTTAGCCCTCTGTAAGCGGTTTACAGAGCCAGCATAATTGCCCCCAACAATCTGGGTCCTCATTTTACACACCTCGGAAGGATGGGAGGCTGAGTCAACCTTGAGCCTAGTGAGATTTGATCTGCAGAACTGCAGCTAGCAGTCAGTTGAAGTAGCCTGCAGTACTGCACTCTAACCACTGTGCCATCTTGGCTCTCCAGATGTGATCTGGAGAGATCACTCTCTCATTGCCTTTTGGTTCACTAGTGTTAATTCTCCCTGGTGGACCAATAGAGATCCTGAGAGTGACTATGTTTTAGTGAAGATGTCTTCAGTTTGCCATGCTCCCCCCTTGGAAGGCTAGATGAGGTAGAAATTACAGCTGGGTGGCCTTTGATAGGTTTTCCGTATTCTGCTACAATATCTAAACAGCACTGAAGTACATTCCAAGATCATTGTGACTCTTGACAGCGCCTTCCTCAAATAAGCTGACAAGCTCCGTATTGGGAAGTTGACATGATGCTCCCTATCTAGGTTCCACTTGCTCCACTTTGCCTGAGGTGTCAAGGCAGAATGGAGAAACCCACCACTATAATATACCTGAATAATTCTTCTTGTTTTACTTAGCCTCTGTTTTTTATTTGAGTAATCAGTTTTGTACTATTAATTCTAAATACTGAGCTCTTTGGTGTTCCTTGCTCTTTCATCTCTGTTTTTAGTCTTCAGTCAAAGAGTTGGTTCTAGCTCTTTATGATTTGATACACAGCATGTAATTTCATTGGTGTTGTCTGTCATTAACTGCTTCTTTAAGTTGTTGTAAACTTCTGTTTGTGTCATCAGTAGCACTACTACATCAGTGTCATTTAGCCCACTTTTGTCTTCTTTGGCATCTTTCAATTGCCTTCAATTTTTTTAAACGACTCTTGCCTTTATATTATATTCTACTTTTAGCTTCCAGTGAGCAGAGAAGTTTTATTTAATCTAATATTGAATTTTTGTTCCTGTCGTGCAAGTTATTTTGAACATTTTTTTCCCAGAATTACTGTTCAAAGGCATAATTTTTTCTTTGTTCAGATTTTCTTTTGCAATCATATGTTACAACTGGGAAAACAGTGGCCTTGTCAGTATGTACCTTTGTTGTCATTGTGATGTCTCTGCACTAATGTAGTCTAGATCTCTCATAGTCTTTTCCCAAGTATCAGACATCTTATTATTTCATGGCTACAGGCACCATTCCTGTGAATTTTGGGATGTAAGAAGATAAAGTCTGTTACTACTTCAGCTTTGCTTCTTATTTGTGTTGGGTTGGTACTGTTGAATCACAAATACACACCCAATCCTGGTGTGTATTTTTTTCTATAATATTAAATAGCAGGCCATCTTGTACCTTTAGCAAGGGACTCTTTTCTTGGCTTCCAACAGTCAATGTGGTATTTTTTTTAGGTCATTAATGTTTCTTCCAGCAACTTTAATTCCTATTCCTTAATTTCTTAATTTCTCCTATTCCACCATTTGTCACAATTTATTCTGTATATATCTTAAATAAATGATAGGAAATTACCTTTGTGACCTCATTTCCCAGTTTTTAATTTTGTAGTTGTTCCACATTCCATGTTAACTACCCTTTCATAGTTGGCTTGCCTTTTTGTCGGAAACCCCAGGGCACTTCCGGATTAAAAGGATTAGCCAGTGACATCACTGTTGCTCAGGGGGCACCTGGTTGGGGTCTCCTTTCATGTCCCCATACCCACCGAAGTAGTATGTATCTTTCTACTTGCGAATGCACACTTTTGAACTGCTAGGTCAGAAGGAGCTGGAGCAAATGACGGGAGCTCACCCCATCATTCAGCAGCACTCAGGTCTTAAACACAGGTTTGCTGCTCATCAACCCAGCATCCTAACCACATGACCCACCATGCTGCTCCTTCATAGTTTATAGCTGAACTCTAACTGAGCATCAGCCAAGTTATGTTAAGATTATGCTAGTAGGAAATGGGTTATTTAATTAGCCTTCTCACTCCAGAGATCATCTTCTAGTTTGGATAGGGTTGAACTTCCCTTTGTTGTGTTGCTTTGTTCTTTGGGAGTTCTCTTGGATTCTCACCTTCTGCTTAAACATCAAGGGCCCCTGTTGTCCAATTCCATTTTGTGCTTCAATTGCAACTTCTCTTGGTCCAGGATGTATTGTCACAGTCATTTTTGTGTCTTCGTCACTTCACAATAGCATCTTTACACTTTGCTCTACGTGGCAGCTTTTGAAGAACATCCAAAAAGTCAAATTATTTTTAACAATATTTTTATTGAAATTATTTAATTTCAATTAAATGGTAAAATAATAGTAAAAATCGTGAAAGATAATAAAAATACTAAGTATTGGGGGGAAGCCAGAAAAAGATGTAGAAAATAAAGCGACAGAATAGGAAAAGAGAAATGGTAAAGAAGTGTGTTTTCATATTCTTGACGGTAGCTATAGATGCATTTATATTTTGCCCTCACTCTGTAAAGTTACATCATAATTTATGTACCTGCAGCATCACTGTCTTGTATCTGTTGTGATATTTATTTGGTCTCACCTATCATTGTCACTTCCACTTGTATTTTCTTCTGTTCTACTCTAAAATCTTGGGAATAAAAGAATCTTGCTTTCTACACAGATTGCAATCTCCATGGTTCAAAAGTGAAAATATCTCTTCCAACATTATCCCATCTATATCCTTCTGTTTAAGTTTTTCAGGAAAAAAAATACTTTTCGCCCGCTTGCATTGTATACATATATATTAGATTGATGATACTAATAATGGAAAAAACATGGAATTGGAAATTATTAGAGAATGTTACCAATACTAAAATAATAGAATGACTTAGAATAGGATATTAAAAATACTTTATTATTGGATATATTGAAGATGATATAATGAATTACTATATTTTCCAGTAGAGTGGAGGGAGGGGTCACAGAAGGGTTATTACAGCCTGATTGGTCCATTTGACTGAGAGAAAACTTCTTAACCTTCGGCTTCTCCCGTTGGTTCCCAGTTTCCTCTCAGTCGGTCCAAGACTCAGGTTTGGTTCCTAGTAGGAGTGTTTATGGTTTTTCTAGTTAGTCAGTGTATGGTAATTGATCTTGGTAAAATTGGAATTTTAATTTGATTACCTTTAGAAAATTTATTTTTTGCAGTGGGTCTGCCTTGCAGGGCTGTTGTTTGCTGCCCTCGGAAGGCTGGGAGACTCAGTAGAGGGGGGGGCGCTGGCTTCCTTCCCCCGCCTCGAAGGTCGCTCCGGACTGATGCCTGGTGTCTCGGGCGTGCCGGGCGACCCTACGTGCTATGCACATGTTTTAAAGAGAAAGTCGCAGCGCGCCGGGGCTTTTCAGCGCGAAAGCGACAGATTGGCTTCACATTTGAATTTCTTGCAGTCCGGGGCCGGTTACAGCCCGCGGCGGCGGCGCGGGGCCGTTTTTTTCTTGAATTTGGAGGTCTCCTGGTGAGTAGGAGCTCCAGTGTCTTCTTGGGTGCCGTTGGGGGCGGCGAGCGTGCAAAGGGCCGCCCGCAGGCAGAGGAAGCTAAGGGCGAGGTCGGCGGCCATTTTTAGGTGCGCTTTTGCCAGGGACCGCCCAAAGAAGCCGGCAGCCATTTTGGATCACGTGTCTGGGCATTGCAGCACGGAGGGGCTGGATACAATGTGGCCGTGCAGTTTGTAGTCTTATCGGAGGCCCGGAGCAGGCAATTCCCACCAGCTGAAGGGCCGTTTCCTTTTCAAAATTCATTTGGTGCACGTGAGTGGGGCAATGGCTAATAGAACAGAGGCTCAGCAGGCCGCGCCGTCTCAGGCAGGCGATGATAAGGCTGAACCCACTCCCCCTGTTAGGCCTCGGGCTCCTAGGCCTTCGGCAGAGGACAGACCTTCCAGAGCTCTGCAAAGGGATGAGCTCAGGCGATCCAGGGCTATAGAGAAGGTCATCGAAAGAGCTGAGAAAATACAGGCCCGGGATCCTGGGCCTAGATCCAGATCTCCACGCCCTGTGGCTTCCTGCCCTTCCCCACCTGTGGCCAGGGGGTTCAGCCCTTCTTCTTCTTCCTCTGCTTCCTCATGCAGATCTGATAGGAGTCAGCAGCGGGGGGCCCCTCGCTCTCCTTCTGTTTCCCTGGGGACTAGAGAGGCAGATAGGGGGGACCCGTTGGAAGGTACCTCTGCAGGTCCCGTTAGGGGTAGGAGATCCAGCAGGGCTTATGTGGCACCAGACTATGATACTGAAGGTGATGAGGAGGATCTAGAACACCTCCCTGAGAATCTCAAAAGGCTTATTTCTGCAGCCATCTCTAGGGGCATTTCTCAAAGGGACAGGCCCTACCACCACAGTCGAGTTACTCCCTTTAGTAGGTCCAGATCTAGGGCTTCTTCTCCTTCCCTCATGAGTGAGGTTTCCTCTAGGGGGGAGGCACGGAGGGATGATTGGGGGTTCTCTGAGGAGGAAGATGCGGCCCCTGAGCCGCCTCGTTCTTCTAACCTTTTCCTCCAGGCCATGTTCAAACCGTTACTCAAGAAGGCTAGGAGGACCACCAAGGTGGGCACGGGGGACCCCACGGTCCCACCGCCCACGGATCCAGACATGGTCATGTTCTCAGCGACGGCCACTAATAAAGAGGAGATTCCTGCTCCTCCCCTTTTCTTAGAGGTGGCTACCAGCCAATGGGCCCGTCCTTCCAATTTTCCCCCCCCAGGCAGCAACGACTGTCGCGCCTACAACATGGAAAAGTCTTTTGTGCAGGCTATTCAGCTTCCAGCTATAGATCAGCCCATAGCAGCCCTAGTCTCCTCTTCCCCAGTGGTCTCAGGGGACGCGGCAGACAAACTTAAGCCAGAGGATAAGAGGGCGGAGCTCACTTTACGTAAGAATTATAAGGCCTCAGCATGGGCGGTGCGGGCGGCGGCTGCCGCCTCGTACTTTAACCGAACTACGGTCATGTGGCTCCGCCAGCTTCAGGATCGCATTCCGATCCAAGATGAGCGGGTTCACCAGGATTTAGCTAAGATTATGGCAGCGTGTCAGTATTTGGCTGATGCGACCCTAGACACTGTTAGGTTTGGTTCTAGTGCCTTGGCCACCTCTGTGGCCTCCCGTCGACTCCTGTGGCTCAGGAACTGGCAGATGGACTATAAAGCCAAGTGGGACCTGGTGGCCGCCCCCTTTGCAGGTCCAAATTTGTTTGGGGCTTCCTTAGACTCGATTTTGGTGGAGAACAAAGATAAAAAGAAGGTTATGCCTACATCCACCAAGAAGGCGGAGTCCCGTAGTCACCCCTATCGCAGGACCCAGTTCAAATCCTATGACAGGGATCAGGATCAGCGTTACCAACCATACAGGCAGGACAGGCAGTTCAATAGGCAGAACTTTCAAGATCGTTCTAGGTATCAGCCGCAGTCCAAGCGGCCCTTTCGAGGGGGGGGGGGCGGCCGTCCCTTCCGCAGGGGGAAATGACTCGAACCCGAGTCATCCCATCGGAGGCCGCCTGGCGCTGTATGCGGACAAGTGGGATCAGATCACATCAGACGGTTGGGTCAGGGCGACCGTTCGCCACGGCCTAAGGTTGGAGTTCCTCTCCAAACCCCCGAGCTTTTTCAAGGTCTTCCCTCCGGCTCGGGACCCGGGACACCGGCGTCTCATGGACCTCGCTGTCGCCCATCTCCTAGACATCAGGGCGGTGGAGGTAGTTCCGGGGCCGGAAAGGGGTCAGGGCTACTACTCACATCTGTTCATAGTCCCAAAATCCTCGGGGGGTTGGAGGGCAATCCTCAACCTGAAACGTCTCAACCGCTACCTAGTCTACAGGCGGTTCAAGATGGCGTCCCTGAAATCAGTCCTGCAGGGCATTCGGAAGGGGGATTACATGGCCTCGGTAGACTTGACGGAGGCCTACCTCCACGTCCCCATTCTCCAGTCTCACCGGCGCTATCTCAGGTTTTCTCACCAGGGCAGGCATTACCAGTACCGGGCCCTCCCGTTTGGTCTGGCCTCAGCGCCACGGACGTTCACCAAGGTCCTGGCAGCACTGGCGGCTTACCTACGTTCCATTCCGGTGAGACTTCAGTGCTACTTGGACGACGTCCTGGTACAGGCGAAGTCCCTCCCCAGAGCCACGTCGGATCTTCGGCTGACGATCCGTTGGCTTCAGGAGTTAGGGTTTTCAGTGAACTTTCCCAAGAGCCACCTGTCCCCGTCCAGGCAGATCCTTCACTTAGGGACAGTGATAAACTCCGAGTCAGGGAGGGTTCGCCTATCCCCAGACCGCTTGGCCAGCCTACGTCAACTGGTCTCCTCCGTAAGAAAAAGAAGGTCTGTTTCCATCCTGACCTTGTCTCAGCTTCTGGGGAAGATGGTCTCTTGTATAGGGATCGTGCCCTGGGCCCAGCTCCATCTGCGACCTCTCCAGTGGGCCTTGATTCCAGTCCAGAGAAGGATGATGAGCAACTCCTTGCGGCCAGTTCCTCTACCAGCGGAGGTGAGACTCTCTCTTCAGTGGTGGATGTCCCCGGCGCTGCAACAGGGGGCTTGCTTTTGGGAGCCCGAGAGAGTCACCGTGACGACGGATGCCAGCCTCTTCGGCTGGGGGGCCGTGATGGACTCTGACATGACCCAGGGACGTTGGTCTGCCTCGGATCTCCGCCACAACATCAATTGGCTGGAGCTGAAGGCTGCGAGACTTGCCCTCAGGACTTTTCGTCATCACCTGTGGGGGCGCCATGTCCTCCTGCTCACGGACAATGTGGCGACAAAGGCCCACGTCAATCGCCAGGGGGACACTCACTCCCGTTCCCTTTGGCGAGAGGCGCAGGCATTGGGCTTGTGGGCAGAGAGACACTTGGCTTCGATAGTAGCGGAGCACATCTCGGGGGTGTCCAATCTTCAGGCGGATTGGCTGAGTCGCACGACCCTAGATGACGGCGAGTGGCAACTGGGGTCGGAGTTGTTTCTGAAGATATGCAGCAGATTCGGCACACCCCTGGTGGACCTTTTTGCCTCCCCCGACAACGCCCAGCTGCCGCGTTTCTTCACCCGTTTCCAGTCTCCGTCAGCGGAAGGGGTGGATGCCCTCAGGAGCCGGTGGCCCCCGGGCCTTCTTTATGCCTTTCCTCCCCTTCCCCTCGTTCCCCGTACGATCAGGAAGGTAGTCACAGAGAGGGCTCTCGTTATCCTGTTAGCCCCGTACTGGCCGAGGAGACCATGGTTCGCGGACCTGGTCCAGCTGTCGGTAGCGGACCCCTGGAGGATTCCCCCAGGGGAGGTCGTTCTGAGTCAAGGGGCGTTGCATCACCCAGGGCCTCAGTGGCTTCATCTGACTGCCTGGCTATTGAACGGGGGATCCTGAGGGGGAGGAGACTATCGTTGGGAGTTATAGCCACCTTAGAGGCGTCCAGGAGGCCGTCTACGGTTAGGATTTACAATGCCACTTGGAGGGCATTTGCAAAGTGGTGTATTCCGTTGGGGTTGGATCCCTCTAGGGCTACCGTCCCAGACGTATTGGAGTTCCTTCAGAAGGGGTTAGAGGACGGTCTGTCGCATAATACGCTCCGGCGACAGGTGGCAGCTTTGGCCACCATTCTGGGGGGGGGAGGGTTCCCCCACCCTTTCTCGTTCTCCCTTGATTAAGCGTTTTCTTAAAGGGGCGGCTAACATCCGTCCACCCCCGGTTCATAGGTTCCCGACCTGGGACCTCACTCTGGTCCTCAAGGCTCTGACAGGCTCCCCCTTCGAACCTCTTAGGACGGTGCACATGCGTCTTCTCACCCTTAAGGTGGTGTTTTTAGTGGCCATTACATCAGCCAGGCGCATTTCAGAATTGGGGGCTCTTTCTTCTCGCAGTGATCTGTGTATAGTCCACCAGGACAGGGTTGTCCTGCATTTGGATCCTTCGTTTATTCCGAAGGTGAATTCTCAATTTCACAGGGCCCAAGAGATTGTGCTTCCAAATTTTTGTCCCAATCCTGCAAGGGAGCAGGAGTTCGTGTGGCACAGGCTGGACGTCCGCCGCGCCGTCCGCATATACCTGAAATGGACGGAGGGCATTAGGAGGACCGAGGCGTTGTTCGTCTCTTTTCAGCCGGGCTCGTTGGGACGTAAGGTGTCCTCTTCCACTATCGGGAGGTGGATTAGGTTGGCCATAGTTGAGGCCTACAGTGCTTCCGGGAAAACTCCCCCATCAGGTATCACTGCCCACTCTACCCGCAGTGCCGCTACCACTGCGGCCTGGGCTACCAGAGCACCCTTCGAAAATATTTGCAGGGCGGCCACTTGGGCCTCTCCTACGCCTTTCGTTAGGCACTACCGTTTGGACGCGTATGCCTCGGCTGAGGCATCCTTTGGGCGGCGGGTCCTTCAGAGGGTGGTGGCCGATCCTTCACCTGGGGACCAGTCTACCCGCCCGGGGACATAGCTTGGGTATGTCCCTTCTGTGACCCCTCCCTCCACTCTACTGGAAAAAGAACGTTGGTCTTACCTGAACGTTTTTTTCAGGAGATGTGGAGGGAGGAGTCACATTCCCGCCCTAGTTAGGTAGACAGGGTCCGGGAGGTGTAGGATCGGGTGGCCCCGGGGGGGCTTTCCCTTGTCTTTGTTTGTTGTTACAGATGCATGCAACGACATCGCGGAAACTGGGAACCAACGGGAGAAGCCAAAGGTTAAGAAGTTTTCTCTCAGTCAAATGGACCAATCAGGCTGTAATAACCCTTCTGTGACCCCTCCCTCCACATCTCCTGAAAAAAACGTTCAGGTAAGACCAACGTTCTATATAAATGAATTCATATTTAGAGTACTTTGTTTAAAATGAAGAAGCAATAGTGATAATCAAACAAATGAAGTATTATAACAATGTATACAAATATATTTGATTGACAATATGTGACTTTAGGTAAAGTTTAAGTGATGGCTATGGAAAAAACGCACAAAAACCTTGTAACCAATCGACACATTGTACGTAATTGAAGATGTTTTTATGTTACATGTCTTGTTTGTTTATGTTTGTTTAAAAATAAAAAAAACATTTTTTTAAAAGAGACATAGCAATCTTTTTCTGAGATATCTTCTTCCTGTTGTCTTGGAATTGCTATAAATCTTAAGCAAGATTCTTTTACGTTTGGTTCCAATAAAGGCAAATTGTCCAAAATTGTCTTTACTTATAACTCATACTTTACAAAACTTTCACTTTGTTTCAAGTCTGCAGCCAGATGCCCTACAGATACTTTACTTTTCTTAACTTCTTTCACATCTTTTTTTTTAAATTCCTGCAAATACTTCTTCCATTTTATTTTTACACCATTGCAGTCATCTGTTTGCCAAATTCTTCCAATACTTTCTGCAATGAACCTTATGAAATGCCTTGTCTGTAAGTTGTTCTGAACCCTTGTGTCCTTCTTCTAATTTAGGAGTTTGTCTTGGGTTTGCCATTGTGAGAAAGTGAAAACATGTTGATAAAAGTAAAAGATTTCTCCCCTTTTTTTGTTTTGCTTTGCTACACTCAGCACTTTAGTTCCAATTAGTTCTCCATAGTTACATTTTCATAGTTTAGCATGTATTATCCTTACCTTCTTGTTTTGTAAAATCCACAATTATTCACTGTCCTTAAAAATAAACAAACAGCATTTCCACAAAGATCTGGTCTGTTCGTCTACTGAATTTTGTTGTTTTCAAAGGAACTTTCATAATGCTCCTTTTTTTAAAAAAAATCACTATGCCCTTTATTCATTAAAAAAATTATTGGATTGTGATCTTGTTAAGTTTTTTGCTTTTAAATTAAAATCCTTTAAAATGTTGTTCCCCTTCTTAATTTTAAAAAGAAGGCACTTCATCTCAAGATGCTGATTATCACCTTGCATGGTTCAGGGTCTGGTCATTTTCATGGCACCCTGCTTCACAGTGAACTTCCTACCTTGTAAGATCTGATGGTGATCCTGCTGAAGGTGTCATCCTCTAAATAGTGGCTAGTTCAAGATGACCAAATGTCAGCTGCAAAAGTGCTGATGATCATTAGATGTCAATAAATGGTTAGGTACTCTACATCTTCCTTGAAAGTGACAACAGTTAATCAGTGGAACAGCTTATCTCACTGGAGTTTTTCAAGAAGAGTCTGGACAGCCATTTCTCCAGGGTGGTAGAAGGTCTTCTGCTTGAACAGGGGGTTGGACTAAAAGACCTCCAAGGTCCCTTCTGACTGTGATGTTCTATGTTCTATTTCTTTGCTGCTTACTAATGGCCTTTCTGGATTTTGGCAACCCAGATAGGGCCCCGTTAAAGTAGAATGTGAAAAATGAAGGACCAGTTAGATAAATTATTTCACACTAATAAGCTATGGTGGACAAGGCTATCTGTTCTCTTTATCTTTCCCTGTAGGATACAAATTATTTCTAGACAATTTGCAGACATCATATAATCATGTTGTTACTTTTTTTAAAAAAATGGTATTTTTTTTCCCTACAGGGAGGCTTGTGATTGTTTACTCAGCCATTCTCTAGCAAACATCAAACATGTCCAATTAGCACAGTGATACACTGATGAAAAGCCTGCAAACTAATGTTCACTTGCCCAAGACCCAGATGTTTCTTTGAGAAGATTCAAGCAGGGAAATGCAAAAAAGAAAAAAAAAGAAAAAAAAAGAAAAAGAAAGAACAACAAAAAAGTGTTAAGCTTCAATAATTGAAAATATCCTATCAGTGATCTTGCTTGCATGATAAAATGAGATAAAATTAAATTTTCCAATGTTCTCCTCTGCAGATTTTGTACATAAAGGGGCTGAACATGTCGCTTCGTTTTGGACAACATCTCATCAAGCCTTCTCTTGTGTTTCTGAAGACAGAGCTCTCTTTTGCACTTGTGAACAGGAAACCTGTGGTTCCAGGCCGTATCCTTTTTTCTTCTTCTTCTGGTTAGGAAGTATCAAGCATAACAGATGGCTTTGGATCTCTGGCTATCTGCCTGGAAGTGGGCACTTTTCCTTGCTTCTTGCAGAAGAACAGGTAAGATGTTACTTATATTTATTCTGAAGTCAGTCAGTGGAACATAACATGCTTGATCAGTGTTGCAGAACTTTTGAAAGAGGTTGCTTAGCAACGGTGACCAAAGAGGTGATTTTCCCCTGACCTTTTCACCAAAGGGAGATATATAAATAAACAGGCATTTAGCATTTTTGAAAAAGGAGTTGAACGTGCTTCAAAGATCCTCTCTGTTTTAATTGTTGCATTGTTGGACCAGAAATTAGACCTTTCTGGGTTTCAGTGTGTATGAGGGACAAATTCAGCTGGAATGACTAATTTTCCAGGTGAGCAATGGCTTTTTGAGGGAACGACCGAGACTCAACAGTAAGTCATACGCTCTTATGCCAGAAAGTCCTAGGATCAATCTTAGATATCTAGTAGCATATAATGAAAGAGCCCTCTGCTTTAGTTCCTAGAAAGTTCTCAGAGTGAGAAATGTTGATCTCGGCAGACAAATAGCTGAACCTGGCCTAAGCAACTTCCTAGGTATGATAAGGTGCACGCAGACTAATAATTGTTTTGAGAGATTTGGGTCCTGAAATAGGACATGAACTCTCAGAGAGAAAAAATAGTGCTCAAACTTAATGGGTGGTGTTATGTCCTGGCAGCCAGCAACAGCCAAGCCGTGCCTGATTGGCTAAGACGCGGCTTGGCTGAGCGCGGGCTGACAGGAGCATCTGATTGGTTGTCCTGCCTGACAGCTCCGTATAAATAGCTGTCCCGCAGGAAAGTGCTGAATTCTTTGCTGTACATAGTTGCTGCCTTGTTATCAATAAAGTTGGCTGTTAGTTGCCTCAGACTGAGTCCTGCCTCATCCTTCGGCCAATCTTTTGCAGGTGGGTTGGTTCCTTTGTTTAGATTTAAGCTAGCTTTTTGCATGTGAAAGTTAGCGTTAAACCTTCAAAGCACAATCGATCAATTAAAAGTACTAGAGCAAGCACCCTCCAAATGCTTGGAATTCTCTCTCCTGTAAGTCTATACATTTGCTTTGCTGACCGGGGAATTCTGGGAGTTGAAATCCACAGGTCTTCAAATGGTCCAGGTTGTGAAACACCGTCTTAGACTGATCTCCAGCTGGTGACTGCAAAAAATAGCACAGTGGGAAACAGTGGCCCATATAAACATCTAGAAAACCCTAGCAGCACTTCCTCGATCGGTTGAACTCTCCCCTTTTCATCTGGATGTGTTTAATTAGTATGTCTAATAGATGCTGAGGATAATGGATGGTGGTTCATTTTATAGCACTGGAATCTCACTGCCCATATTTATAAAGAAATCAAACGCATAGTTGAAAAACAGTGATCTTTCCAATAGTGATGAACTTCATTAGCCTAGAAACTATTGATATGGCTGTCACTAGCTGCCAATTATGATGACCATACATTACTTCTTACATTGGAAACACTTTTCTCTCAGGGCCAATTGCTGGAGAACATAATGGTTACAGAGAGTTTTGCTTCTGCTTGCTGCTTATGGTTTATTGATGGCGTATTGATTGACCATTTATGGAATCAAAATAATTAGGCCTTTGGAATGATACAAAAAGATTGTTCTCTGTAATGGCCCAAACTTCATGGAAGATCCTTCCATTGTGTATTGATTATCCTTCATGAAATAGGGCTTCTGAAAAGCAGTAAGGATGGAATGGTTCTTGAGTGGTTTTGGTCCTTGGTGGTTATCTTGAATGGAAGTGATAATATGAATTTATGGTATAAGGTACTTATAGATTTAGTCAAGTCGTTGGCTGTTTTTCATCTCACTGTGTGCATTATAATGTGTAAGGAGGGGCAGACATTTAGGCCAGGGGATTATTCATAAAGTGAGCCATGTTCTGGGAAGGCTGCCTAGCAAGCATGAACTGCTGGAAACATCAACAGCTCCAAGGAAGGAGACTAAAATTCAGCATACATCAGTGGTCCCCCTTGGTTACTCTCATGCCATCATAATGTTTAATATGAAGACTTTATAGCAGTCATGATGTAAATTATTACTGTGGATGATTATCTTGTTTTATATGGATTGTAAGCTGCTGTGAGTCCATGTGGATTTGAACAGCACAAAAATTTAACAAACAAATGCATAAGTAAATGTAATCATACAATAGCTGGCAGGCATCTTGCTTTAAAAGCTAAACTTTGGACCTCAGTAAACCATGCAAAGTGATACATGCTTCCCAATTAGACTACAGCATGGACGATTTTACATTAGTGTTTAATGCCTTAATGAATCTTGAAAGCAAGTTGAATCCACCTGTTTATTTTAACAGGAAAAAAAATGTTGAACTGTGTAATCACATGTGCGTGAGTGTTTAGCATGTTTCCTAATGTTACAATTTGTAATAATGCATGTATGCACTGTTGGGTAAGCGTTTACTTAAAAAAACATATTTCCCAGCATTTAACTAAGAGAGACAAACTAAGGGGTGGGGAGGGGGGAGAAGAAAGGCTATACACTGTGTGTGTGTAAAAAAAAAAAATCAAGATTGAGATTTTGCCCACACAACTGAAGTCCTCTTTTTATGTATATCATACAGTCCAGTAGATGTACCTGGGTGGGGTACTACCCTGATAAAAGCAGAATTTGCTAAATAAATAAAGTGTTTGCGAGCCAGGAGAAGATAACAATAAAGGAATATCTGCCAGTTCCGACAGGGAATATATTTCCTATATTTTACAGTAGTAATTTTATCTACTTGGGTTTGACTCACTTAGAGAATGCCTTTTAATATATCTGTTTCCTAGCAGACAATGAAATATTAACATATTTGAATTTCTGTAAGTTGCAGACAAAAGGAATGGCTTTAAAAGCTGATTCAATTCAGATGTCAGGTTAATTAACTTGTGTGTTTTGAAATATTCAGGTTTCCAAAAAGGAGGGGCAGACATTTAGGCCGGGGGATTATTCATAAAGTGAGCCATATTCTGGGAAGGCTGCCTAGCAAGCATGAACTGCTGGAAACATCAAAATCTCCAAGGAAGGAGACTAAAATTCAGCATACACCAGTGGTCCCCCTTGGTTACTCTCATGCCATCATAATGTTTAATATGCACATACACATTTTATTGATTAAGACTTTCTCTTTCTCCAATTGATAAGCCTGCACATTCAATCATGTATTTCCTTTGTAACAACACTGAGGTTAATACATCCCCAAATTAAATTAGGTATATTTGATTTAAACAAATAGCTTGAAAAATCCAATCTAGCCAGTGTGTGTAATTTTGGATTCATAAATGATCTTGTTTGACCTGTTTTCCAATCCCTAGGTTTGATTTCTTTTCTCTTTTATGGTGTTCATTTTATTTATTTCTCTCCCATATCTATAAACTAGACAGCATTTATTTTAACTCCCTGAACTTATGATTCTGTATTAGTTTTTTATACTGGTTCATTTTTGCTGGCTTTTGAAACTGGAACTACAGTATGGCTTTACGTAGGGCTCTAAATGAGTCCTGCTCAGGGATTTTTGTCCCTATGTGAGAGAAAGTTAATCATGTTCATCTTTCATTATCCCCATGTTGGAGGAAAAAAAAACATTGACAAGAAGAGGCTGTTGCATATACATTAATTGCCCTTGTCAGTTACAATCCTATGTGATTGGGGTTGGAAGCCACAAGAAAAATAATTATCTGTGCATCCAGTTTCTTCTCTTGGAAGATAATTTTTATAGTTCAGGATTGAACTATGAGGTCCTTGATGCTCTCTGAATTTGGTGGTTTTTTTTGGGGGGGGGGAATGTTTGCCCAATTACCGTATTTAACATCAACAATCCTACACCAGCACTGATGATATTAGCTATTTGGGTAATGAAATGTCTGCAAGAAAGCAGCCAAGCTGAGAGAACATTAAGGACCCCACATTTTTTTCCCCTTCTCGACTGTCCTCAAAGAATGAAGAGGATGAGGAAGGGAGCTGAGGGTCAGATGACAAGCAAACAGGCCCAGAATACATGGACAGATTACCAATTCATGTGATAATATTGGGATGGGAAGAAGGAAATGACTAGATGATCAGACATTTAGTAATCACTCACCATGATAACTCAGTGGCAACTAATCACGATTGGAAGTACAAGCCTTGTGAATGCCTATTTCTAAAGGACAACTGAATATTAACTGTCCATATATCCTGTTTGTGATACAATAATCACAATAACTGTGTGAGAAAGTTCCCAGGTGAAGAAAATACAATAGGCTAGGGGTGTCCAAACTTGGCAACTTTAAGACTTGTGGACTTCAACTCCCAGAATTCCCCAGCCAGCTGGGGAATTCTGGGAGTTGAAGTCCACAAGTCTTAAAGTTGCCAAGTTTGGACACCCCTGCAGTAGGCCTTTGGGCTAATCCAGAATTTGGATGTATGCCCATTAAATCTAAATTTTGATTGCCTGATTCCTTGTCTTCATGCCAATTTAATAATAATACATTATTTCCTTGTTTGATGTTGTCTCAGCCGCAGACGTATTTAAGGGTTTCTGAAAGACAAGACTTATATAAACACGAAAATACTGTACAGACTGAGAAGGATCTCTGAGGGAATAGTGGAATTTCAGATGCCTCAGTAGTCAAGCAAGGCTTGTTTACACAGCCATTATCCTGTGATAACAATCCCTTAATCCGAGAAGGTCAAAAACCAAAGCTTGCTCGCTTGAAATATATTTTAGAGAGAAACTCTGAACTTCTTTGTATGCTTGAGGGATTTGGTGGACAGGTAGAAGATGTTTAAGAGACCTTTTGTCGAGTATCTGAACTTCAAGATGTGCTTGAACTTGCTTGTTGAATAACGACTAAACGAGAATTGTAATAACTAAAATGAAGCAGAGCTGTAAAAATCACCGAGTGATTGCTGTATCCCAAAGATATGTGCTTAAAGTATGACCAATGAAATAAGGGATTTGATTTAAACATTGTATAGCTGGGAGATGAATGATGTTGAATGAAATCTAGAGAATATTTTATTATTACCTTCTCATAATCTGTGTTCAGTGATTGGGTTCATGTGTTTTGGACCAACAAATACAACAAATAATCAATTGTTCTGATAATGACTAGTTTAAAAGATAAGAATAATTTAAATCCAATTTTTTCATGTGGTAAAATAGCCTTCTTTAACTGCAATTTAAACAATTCCCAGTCAGCATGAAGATGATTGGTTTAAATGTTCAACACATCTCAAAAATAGATATTTCTGTTTTTTACCTAAGAAATATATATCGCTTTATGGCCACCTATTTTTTTTTACTTTAGATATACTTTAATAAGTTTCCATTCAATATTTGTAACTGTATAACTTAACTTAATATATTTCTCTGGAGAACATTGGCTTTTTTTAAAAAAAAATACTTTTTAGTAAAGAAGTGTTTTACAAAGCAAAGAAAAAAGAAAGTAAAAAAGAAATTAAGAAAATAAGAAAGAAAAGAAAGAAAAGAGATAAAAAAGGGAGAAAGAAACAATATAAAATAATATCTCCCAATCTTTTTTACACCAGTTATAAATGCATTTGTATTTTATCGCCTTGGTTATTCCCTTCTTTCCATATTCTAACTTTCCTAATCATTCAACCCACATATCACAAGTTCATTGATTTCCATGTTCAGCAAAAATTATATTTCCAGTCATTGACAAATCTATTAATTTTTCTCTCTGATCAAACAAATCAATTTTTCCATCTCTGCAAATTCTGACATCTTTATTGACCATTACTTCGTTCTGAGTATTTTAGCCTGTTTCTATCTTTCTGCATAAACTAACCTTGCTGCTCCTACTATGTACAAAAACAATTGTGCATACATGTTTTATAATTGTCTTTCCATTAGTCCTAGGAAGAAAAGTTCTTGAAGAAAATTGGGATTTGGATTGCTTATGTATTAAGGTTTTTCAAAGCTTTTGCTCTCATGCTACCCATGACCTAGATTAGGGTTTTACAGAAAAATTACATTACAGAAAAATATCTGAAATGTCTGCCTCTTCTACAAACTGGAAAAATAGAAGAGATCCTGGTCTTCATTATAGGTGTGTCATGTTCTCACATAGTTTTTATTTGTATTCTAACCAATAGAGACTCTCATTTTTTTCTAAAAACCTGCCACTAAACAATAGCAATAGCACTTGCAATTGCAATTGCACTTAGACTTATATATCGCTTCACAATGCTTTACAGCCCTCTCTAAGTGCTTTACAGAGGCAGCATATTTCTCCCAACAATCTGGGTCCTCATTTTACCCACCTCAGAAGGATGGAAGGCTGAGTCAACCTTGAGCCTGGTGAGATTTGATCTGCCAAACTGCTGGCAGCCAGTGATCAGCAGAAGTAGCCTGCAGTACTACATTTTAACCACTGCACCACCGCGGCTCTTGCGCCAGTTAGACTTATACACTGCTTCATAGTGCTTTACAGCCCTCTGTAAGCAGTCTACAGGGTCAGCATATTGCCTCCAACAATATGGGGAGGATGTGGATCCTCATTTTGCTGATCTCGGGAGAATAGAAGGTTAAGTCAACCTTGAGTCAGTAAGAATTGAACTGCTTACAGTTGGCAGAATTAACCTGCAAAATTGCATTCTAACCACTGCACCACCATGTATCTCACCAATGTTTTTGTTGTTGTTGTTGTTGTTGATGGCCATTTGCTTGTTTTCAGAGAAGTCCCATCTATTACAATCTTATAATGATGGGATTTCTCTGAAAACAAGCAAAGTGACCATAGTCTGTCAAAAGTGGATATTTGAACATTTTTTCTCCCTTCCCATTAGAAAGCTCCAGATGTACTTGAGTTCAGCTGGATTTGTTCCTGGTGATATCATGGACGCATCTATGGAGTTTGCTTGGCAATAATATGGAAGTCCCTCACTTTTCCATGTGATCTTGAAAATAACTCCGATATGGTCATGCAGGAGATCAATAGGAAATGCTCAGCTCTTCTGGCACTCAACATTGGCAGTGCTTATAAATCCCTTGGACCATTTGGGTTCTGTTTCCTGGTTTGGCTCACACACAGGGCTTAACTTGGATCTCTAGAATGTCCACCCACAGGGACACTCAGCGGAATTTATGTGTCAGATTAAATGGCTGCCCATTGATCCAGTGAAACTCAAGGTGGAACAAAATCCTTTCCCCCCACCCCTTATTATCATCATCACTGTTGTTGTTGTTAGTTGCAAAGTCATGTCTGACCCATTGCGACCCCATGGACAACGTTCCTCCAGACCTTCCTGTCCTCTACCATCCTCCAGAGTCCATTTAAGCTCACACCTACTGCTTTGGTGACTCCATCCAGCCACCTCATTCTCTATCGTCCCATTCTTCTTTTGCCCTCAATCTTTCCCAGCATTGGGCTCTTCTCCTGTGAGTACTTCCTTCTCATTAGGTAGCCAAAGTATTTGAGTTTCATCTTCAGATCTGGCCTTCCAAAGAGCAGTCAGAGTTGATCTCCTCTAGGACTGACCGGTTTGATCGCCTTGCAGTCCAAGAGACTTGCAGGAGTCTCCTCTAGCACCATAGTTCAAAGGCCTCAATTCTTTGGCGCTCAGCCTTCTTTATTGTCCAACTTTCACAGCCATACATTGCAACTGGGGGAATAATAATAATAATAATTTGGAGCACAACATGCCAGACATCACGGTTGTAGAGGGCCAAAGTATACAGTTTATTGATATCGCTGTTCCTGGAGATGCCAGAGTCGAAGAAAAAGAACTAGAAAAAATAATGAAATATCGCGACCTGGCCATTGAAACTACATGGCTATGGATGAAGCATGTAACAGTGATACCCATTGTCATCGGGGCACTTGGCACCATGTCCAAGACTTTTACAAGATACATCAACAACCGTATCAACCATTAGCACCAGTCACTGGTATTTATAATACATTTTTGAAATGTTCAGTTGACAGAGTTTCATGTTTAATGAATAAAGTATATAAATAACAACAACAACAACAACAACAACAACAACAACAACAACCAATTTTATAAGAGCTTAGAAAGTGGAGATGGAGTAACAACAAATGAAAAGCTTGATAAAGAGAAAGCTCTGAAATTCTGGAAGAATTTGTGGGAAAACAACAAGAAGCACAACAGAAATGCAACATGGATCAAGCAGGTTGAGGATTCTAAAAGTGCATAAAATGGAAGGTTTGAAAATAACAAAAGAAATGATGCAAAGGCAGTCAAGAAAAGTAAAGAATTGGAGTACACCTGGACCAGATGAGCTACATGGTTTCTAGCTAAAGGCACTTACAAGTATGCACGAAAGATTGGTAGCCCGAATGAACCAGATCTTAAAAACACCTGACAATGATGAATGGATGACAACTGGAAGGACATTTTTGATCCAAAAAGATAAAGAAAAAGGACCCTGGAAACTATAGGCCAATCAACCTGTTTGCCAACAACATACAAGCTCCTTACTGGTATCATTGCAAACCAAATTTACAGATACTTCGAAAGAAATGACTTGCTTCCTGTAGAACAGAAAGGATGCTGCAAAAATTCAAGAGGAATAAAGGACCAACTGCTGATTGACATGCTAATCCTAAAGAATTCAAAGAAAAGACGAACCAAGCTGTTCATGGCTTGGATAGACTATAAGAAAGCCTTTGATTCAGTTCCCCACAGCTGGATCAAGAAATGCCTGAAAATCTTTGGCATTAGCAGCAACATACAAAAATTCATTGAAACTTCAATGAACCTCTGGAAAATGAAGCTTATGGCTAATGGAGAAGAACTGGGTGAAGTTGAAATTAAACGAGGCATTTTCCAGGGTGATTCCCTTTCACCCCTACTTTTTATACTCTCAATGCTACCACTGACAACCATTTTGAAGGTGAACTGTGGATACGAACTTGCAAAGAAAGGACTGAAAATTTCACACTTGGTGTACATGGATGATTTGAAGCTGTTTGGTAAAACAAAAGCTGAACTGAATTTATTAATTGAAAGCACAAAAGAATTTAGCCAAGACATTGGTATGCAGTTTGGAATTGACAAATGTGCAACAATGGCAATCAAGGCAGGTAAGGTCCTAGAACAGTGATGGTGAACCTTTTTTGGCTCGCGTGCCACAAATGGGGGGAGCGCAGGGGGGTCGAGGGCGGGCGTGCCGCACCCATAATGCAACGCGTGACACCCCCCCAGTGCGCATCCGCGCACAACCCCCCCCCATTTTTGCATTTTTTTTTGCCCTCCCCAGGCTCCAGGGGCTTTATAGGAGCCTGGGGAGGGCGAAAAGAGCCCCCCCCCGGAGGCTTCAGGGACCGTCCCTGAAGCCTTCGGAGCGCTTAAAACGACCCTCTGAGCAAACCGGAAGTGACTTCCGGGTTGCTCGGAGGGTCGTTTTAAGCACTCCGAAGGCTTCAGGGACCGTCCGAGGCTTCCCTGATGCCTTCGGAGCGCTTAAAACGACCCTCCGAGCAACCCAGAAGCCACTTCCAGTTTGCTCGGAGGGTGGTTTTAAGCGTTCCAAAGGCTTCAGGGACGGCCCCTGAAGCCTCCGGGGGGGCGGGGAGGCTCTTTTCGCCCTCCCCAGGCTCCTATAAAGCCTCTGGAGCCTGGGGAGGGCAAAAAATAGCTTTTTAAAAGGTGAACTCAGCGCTTCGCGTGCCCTGACAAATGGCTCCGCGTGCCACTTGTGGCACGCGTGCCATAGGTTTGCCATCACGGTCCTAGAAGATGATGGAATACAACATGAGAATGAAGAAATGATAAAGGCAGTAAAACCAGAAGAAGGCTACAAGTACTTGGGGATTTTAGAGGCCTCTGACTATAATAAATAAAAGGAATTAACCTCAGCCAAGTACATTCGACGAATTTGCAACATATTAAAGTCCAAACTGAGTGGAGGAAACATCATAAAAGCCATAAATACCCGGGATATACCTGTGATTCGATACTCTGCAGGAATAATTAACTGGACCCAGATGGAGTTGGACAATTTGGACAGAAAAACAAGGAAGCTTATGACAATGAATCATGCTTTGCACCCTAAAAGTGATGTTGACCGATTGTATCTACCAAGAACAGAAGGTGGTCGAAGACTCCTACAAGTAAAGCAGACTGTGGAAGAAGAAAGACACAGCTTGAATGATTACATCCAGAAAAGTGAAGAACCAATGATTAAGGAAGTAAATAAAGGAGGCCTTTTGAAGACAATAAGTTAAAAGCTGAATATAAGAAAGAAGTAATTGAGAGCTGAAAATTGGAAAAGCAAAGCTATGCATGGCCAATACTTGAAAAGTATTGAAGGCAAAGCTGACCAAAAACTAACTTGGAACTGGTTAAGATCAGGAGTACTGAAAAAAGAAACAGAAGGCTTTATTTTGGCAGCTCAAGAACAAGCCTTAGCCACAAACTGCATGAAGCCAAAAATTCAACATGTTACTACCAACAGCAAATGTCACCTCTGTAATGAGAAAGATGAGACAGTCAACCACTTGATCAGTGGGTGCAGCAAAATTTCACAAACTGACTACCTACAATGCCATGACTGCATTGCTAAGATTATTCATTGGAAATTGTGCCAAAAGTTTGGATTTGGGTACAGCAAAAAGAACTGGGACCATCAGGTTGAGAAGGTTTTAGAGAATGAGAAAGTCAAGATCTTGTGGGACTTCAGAATCCAGACTGACAGGCACTTGGCCTACAACACACCTGACATAACAATAATTGAAAAGAAAAAAAGTATGGTTCATTGACGTTGCAATACCTGGTGATGCACGAATTGAAGATAAACAGCAAGAAAAAAATCACAAAATACCGGGACTTGCAAATTGAGGTTGAGCGACTGTGGAAAAAGAAATCATGTGTTGTCCCAATTGTAATTGGAGCCCTTGGAGCAATACCTAAAGGGCTACCTCACTATTTGGAAATTCTAAATTTACCTGACTTGAACATTCTGATTCTACAAAAAACCACCCTACTTGGAACAACTTATATCCTCCGATGTTACCTTAACAGTTCCTAGGTCCTTGGTTAGGACTCCAGCTGTTAGGCTACCAACCAGCCCTAAAGGCTGTGAATCTCACCAAAGATTAACCACATAATAATACTTTATTCATTAAACATGAAACTCAATCAACTGAACATTCAAAAATGCATCACAAATACCATTGACTGGTGCTAATGGTTGATACAGGTTGCTGCCAGCATTCTAGGTATCAACTAAGTATCTTCTTAAAATATATCATGTTCTGAGTAGCACAGTTTTTTGCAGTTCCGTTGGTGTTATTGCAGGAAGTTGCAATTTGTTGATGTATTTTATAAAATTCTTGGACATGGTACCAAGACAATGGGTATCCCTGTTCTTGTTCTTGTTGTTCTTGTTATTATTATCTTCAAGCTGAGAGGTCTCTGCAGTTTGAAAGAGGTTTTTTTTTTAATGTAGCAACTAGGTAGGGAGTTGGCATGTGGTAGGTTTGTAATTCCTAATTTGAGGTCTATGTTAGTCAAGCTTCATCATGGGATGGGATGTAATAGATTTCATCAATTAATCTTATGTATACCACATCTGGGCTGCAAAAATTGAGGCAGTCATTAGCCCAAAGAGCCATTGCCCAGTCATGGGAAATCAGGAAAAAAGAAGGCTGGAGAGGAGAGAAAATATTTTGCCTTCTATTAAACTGGTGTTTCATAACTGCTTCCCCCCCCCCCCCCAGCTTCCAAATGTAGCTCTCTATGAAGTCTTTGTTTTCGTCCTGGGTTAACGCATGAAAAATGAATTTGAACATTAATAGAATCCATTTGCAGAGCAGGGCTTTTATTGTAAATAAAATTATTCATTTGTTATGTCCTATTGTTTTCAGCAGACACAGTATTGATCGCTGGGTTTCTGCTCAGGGATGCTATAAGGAATGCTGGTATAAGAAGGGAACAGAACAACATTTGTAAATTGATTGAATGTAAAACATAATGACAGAGACAAACATTATTTCTACAGCAGAGTTATATTATACAATGTATTTTTCAACAGCTTATTGAGCCGGTTATTGAAAAGAGCAGGAACAATGGGCAGGATGTTACTAGGACCAAACAGTTATTTTGGCGATTCATTCAGAACATTGTGACCTTACAAAATATGCATTCAAAATGAAAAAAAAAATAACATTTTTTGGTCTACTTTTAATGCAGTGAAAACTTTTGTGCTAAGATAAACTTTGACAGCAGTAGGTGAATTGCTTCAGGAGAAAATTGAGTTTTATACATTGGGTTTTTAGAAGACGGGTAAAGAAGCCCATAAAGCAGATGAGCTCATATCCTCATGTAGGATAAGGCACAAATTGAGCAGAGCCCAGACGTTAGTAGGATCTGATTTGAAAAAAAATGTTTATAGGAAACCCAGGTTATTATCTTAGATGCTGAAGCCATTTGAACTCAATTGTGTTCAATTAGATGTTAAATTTCTAGGCTATAGCGGACATTATATTTCACCAGTTCAGAGGAAAGCAGTAAATCCCCTGAAGGGGATGTTGAATCAAGGAAGAGAGCAATAAATGGAGAACACATCTTTGACCTAAACTTTGTTTTCCTCCCGATTCTTCAAAGGTTTTAAAAGGTCCACCAAATTTTCTGCTAGTGAAACAGATAAATGCTCATTTGTAATGTGCACAGGAGATCACGTGTGCTGTAATGGATCTCTCAAAATTAATCTGCCATGTGAAATGGAGTCTTAGCTGTTGAAAATGGATCAGGACATATTTCAAACCTTGGACCACGTTGATTCAGATCCCGAAGAATGAAACTGGGATTCTTCCAATGCAGATGAAACTTGTATTGATTGGAACCCACATAAAACTGTGATTAGTCATGCAGAGTATGGGGGACCATAAGAAGAGAAAGAGACAACAAGTCTGCAAAAGTTGAAACACTTCTCCAGAAGTATTTAAGGGCAGTGTTTGTAGAGAGTCCTTGGTGCTCTCTGAGCTTAGTTGTTTTCTTGCAGACATTTCATTACCCAACTAGGTAACATCACCAGTGCCTCTGAAAACAGCTCATAGAGCACCACAGTTCAAATATTGACCTATAAATATTGTCTTCTAGAACAGTGTCTCTCAACCTTGCCAAATTTAAGATGTCTGGACTTTTAAGAGCAGCTAGGGAAATAATTAGAGCCATGGTAGCACAGTAGTTAGAAGGCAGTACTGCAGCTAATTCTGCTGCCTGCCGGCTGCCTGCAATTTGGGCAGTTCAAATCTCACCAGGCTCAACGTTGACTCAACCTTCCATCCTTCCGAGGTCGGTAACATGAGGATCCAAATTGTTGGGGGCAATATGACTCTGTAAACCGCTTGGAGAGGGCTGTAAAGTACTTTGAAGTGGTATATAAGTCTAAGTGCTATTGCTATTGCTAGATGTTTTTAAGGCCAAGAAACACTGAGCTAAAGTACAGGAGATGCAATTTGTGATTACTATGGGAGAGGGATATTGAAATAATATATGGCAAGATTCTGCATGGTTGTTTTCTGGTGACATTAGTAGATCCTGGGAGAATGTAGTATTGGAAAAATGTTGGAGATATGTTGCCCTTGACATGGTTTCCTTAGTGACTACCATCCATTCCTATTGTACTGCTCTTTGGTGCCAGTTAGAAAAACAAGTCTTCTGCTGGTTTTCATGAACATTAGCTTCCTAGCTCTTGTTCAACTTCTACAATTCTACAGGTTTTTAAAATAATATTTCTTACGTGCTATACTATATGTTTCTTTTATTCGGCCTTTCCCCCCAAAATGTTAGTGTTAAGTGTGGTGGTTGACCATATTCTTTTTGAATAGTAAAGGAAGGCTGCTCTTGCATTACTTTCTATTTACTTGATTGATTTGATGACTTTACTGTCTGGGCTGGTCAAAAATCGAATAGTATTCCAAGCAAGGAAACGCTGCTTTCATATTCTTCAACTATAACATCATGTTTTGTTTTTTTTATTGCAACTGTAGCAGTTTTCATTATAGTAATACAAAATAATAGGGTTGTTCTGTTCAGCCAGTTGCATCCGCATAGTTTGTTAAATAGGTGATGAAAGTATAAACGGTTCCTTTTGGAAGTGTGTAAAATATTATCTGATACTGATCCCTTAGGTCCACGGTGTTTTATTTACAAGGGAGGATATATTATTTTATTTTACTTAATTGAAGAACTGCGTAGAATAAGGGTGTCAAACACACATTGACGCGGTTGGCATCACGTGACGTATCAGGACTTTTTTCTCCTTCGCTAAACTGGGTGTGGGTGTGGCCAGCTTTTGATGCATCCAGCCCATGGGCCGGGAGTTTGACAACCCTGGTGTAGAAGATCTGTAATAGTCTATCTCACTTCCCCAAAGGCCCCTTGATTGGGTCATGTTGCCCCGAATTCAGGGCCTATATATTTCTTTAAATCTATTTTTTATCTACCCAATGTCAATGCATAAAGTTAAGCAAAGTAATAAATCAAAGAAACAAGCCCACCGAAAAGTCCAAGTAGTCTTAGGAGGCAGTCTTAAGAGATGATAGCATCTGGCAGACTTGTTTGGGCTTGGGAGCTAAGCATGTGCACTGGAGCTGACAGAGTAATGCCTCGCGTGCCCTCAGAAATGGCTCCGAGTGCCACCTGTGGCACACATAGGTTCGCCATCACAGCTCTAAGGACTGTCAGGACTCCTGGTAGATTAAATAGTTCAAACAACATTCCAAAACAAGGTAATAGCAAATAACTGCATTTGTGGATGTATTGCCCCACCTCAACAATTGAACTAAAGGAGAGCCAAGGAGCAGACAGTTGAACCCTGATGTTTAAATAGCTCCATTCAGGTCGGGGGTTTGATGAGGACTTCTCAACTTGCAAAGTTGAGAGAACTCCCAACAGTTTCTCATGATGTCAGTTCCTGTGAATTGGCTGTTCTGAAAATTGTCACAACTTTGTAAGAACAGCTGGGCAGTTCTTATCCTAAAATTATTTTTCCCCATGACAAATAACTGCCCTTCATAGCCCCTTTTCTTTGAAGGAAAAAGTACGACATTAAAGAACAGAAGTATAGAATAGTTTTAGACTCATGGTTCTTTAAAAGCCCCACTTTATGATGGATGCGATATCTAAAAAAAAAAAGTGATTTCTCTCCTTTTTATTCTTAACCTCATGGAGAAGAACTTAGTAGCTGTGAATACTATGAACATGAACAAAAAGAAAACTGGCAAACATAGCTTTGTAGTAACAGGCTGCTTTAATAAATCAGTGAGCAGTATGTTACTCTCGAATATTGCCCGTAGCCCGGGATGTTTTATTTCCCCATCCATGCATTAACGTTTTTACTACTGAGTTTTTACTACTCTCTCCCTTCCCAATCCTAGTATCTTGGGGTTAAAATGATTGTTGAATCTTTGGTATGTGTCCTATATATGTGATGATTTTCCCACTCCTCATGGTAACCCCTTTATAATCACTTTTTCCTTGCAGTATCCTTTAAAAAAATGGAAGAAAAGATGGCAAAGCTTGAAATTATTATTGGTGATTGATTGATTGATGATTTGATTATGTGCCATAAAAAAGTTTTCAACTACTAGTGACACTTAGATATTCTCCATGACAATCTATTTGTAACCTGTTCTTTCTATCTCCCAACAGTATATTCAATCATTACTGTATCTGAGTCCAGCCATACTGATGCTGAATGCCCTCTTCTTCTCTTTCCTTCCATCTTTCCCAGCATTAGAACCTCTTCCCATAATGTGTCTGAATTAAGATAGTTTGAGCCTCATCACTTATGTCTCAAGTAAGAATTCTGGATTGATTTGTTTGATGAGCCGTTGGTTTGTTTTCTTGGTTGTCCATGCTATCCTCAGTAGTTCTCTCCAGCACCAAAATTAAGGAGGTAACCTTTTCCATGTGTATTATATGTTTAAAACAAATCCTTATAACTGTAAGGATTCCAAGCAACACCCCCAACAAAAGAAGACTCTGAGGCAGACAGTTCCTCAAAGTTCCATTTTATTAGAGATGTCATATTGGCACATCTGGGAAAACCCAAATCTGAAAGCTTCCAGGTTTTTTTCACCCAAAAGAATGTGCAAGTCCCTTCCCCTGCACCCACATGTCCATCACATGTGGCAATCAGGCACCATCCCAACGGGAGATGCCTCCCAGTCACGCCACTCCAGCTGTAGGGCGATGCCCTTGACTCTCTGAGAAAGGTATGTTATTATATCATATATCTCCCATGCTCCATATAATCCCTCCCCCCATTTTCCCACAGTAGAAAATGTGGCAGGCTGGAAGGCCCAAATGTTGGTTTCCAGGTCTGAGAATAGTTACTGTCTGCCAAAGACAGCTTTCCCATACTGCAGTCTTTACCAAACCAAGATTTAACTCATATTATTTGTTCCCAGAAATGGCCTTATTCTTCTCTTCTTTGACTTGAAGGATATCTTTGATAATGGGGAACTTGGGGGAAAAAATATTTCACATTATTCTTGTTACTACCAATTGACTGCTAATCCCAGAAGAGTCTTACTAAGCCTTAGAATGTCTGTAAGGATATTTATTTTATTTAGCATATGGAAACATGTTTTTTTTTTAAAAAAAGCACCTTACATTCCCAGTGAACAAATACGAAGCTATTTACTCTGTTTACACATTCAAAGGTAGATTATTTATATAGTCAATGCATGATGGAGTTGCATACAGAAAGTCTCTGGGATTGTTCCACCATATGTCTCACTGTCTGCTTTGAAGCAACACAGCTGCATTCCAAAGAAGAATGCTTTCTTCATTTGTGGAGGAGACTACTGCATGCCAATCATGTTGAGTCCTAATTTTATTAAGGTCTTACAGTAAATTCAGAGATGGGTTTCACAGAAGTTCATCCATGGTTCGCTGTGAGTGAGTGCGCCTTCTGCGCATGTGCTTTGCTCGCACGTGCGCCTTGCATGCATGCACACGGCTTCAAAAACGTGGCTAAATAGGACGGCATAGAGTTGGGGCAGGTGGGTTCACCTGCAGGTCGCCACTACCGGTTTGCCTGAACCGGTCCAAACCAGCTGAAGTTCAATCTACCTCTGAGTAGATCGAACCCTTTGGGTTCAGTTGTAAAGCAAAGAATGTTGTGACACTCTGGAAGAGCAACAGAGGACCATTCTTGCAATCAGGTCTGAAGCAGATTGAAGTTGTTATCCAGCAAGTTTTTGGCCGGCGTAATAGATGGATATCTGGAGCATCCGTATATCTCTATGTGTTGTGGAAATTGAGGACTCAAAGACCAGCTCTTTGCAATGCAAGAAAGTTTATTGCGCAGGTTCAAACAGCTAGAACAGCATATGGGGGTTTGAACCCCGATCAGTCTCAAACAACAATCTTATATAGTCATTTTGACGTAAGCATATACGCAGGCATACATTTGCTAAATTGATAAAAGGAGAAATGGAAAAGTACAGAAAAAGCCGAGAATAAAAATACGTCAAGGAACATTTAACATCTGCGAGACAAACATGGGACTATCCCCTGTCCTAGACAGATAACAGGATACACCCCTCATGGTCTGTCTGAACATACAGATAAAAATATATAAATGTCATGCCTCATTGATCCCACCCTGCAACTTGTCTGCAACTATATTTTTCCTTGACCTGTCTTTGCATTGTTATAATGAACCAAAGTCTGAACCAAAATTCAGGGCCTGTCTTCCCTCCTTCCTTAATCCCCCCTTTGTGACTCATCTGAGTTTTCCAGAAGAGTCACATATTCTTCCAACTCTGTTGTAGGTCTTAAATTCTCATATTCTAGCACAGCCATCACCTGAGCAGTTGCCTTTCTTTCTGCTAATAAAGATAGACTATTAGAGATGGTTCGAACAAAAATTGGCAATACACAAGGAAGTATCACACATCCCACTGCAATCAACCCAATCAAAGCAACTATGGCCTGTAATCCTGGAAGCTTGGGAAACCATCCCCCAAATACCTCCTTCAGATTAAATCCTCGCCATATTTGAGTGGGATTATGTGTAAGTTGTCTAATTTCTGTTTTCAACTGTTTTACCACCTTCCCTGTTTCATCGATTTGTAGGCAGCAGTTGGACAAATTAAACTTTCCACACACCCCTCCTTCTTTAGCCAAGAGATAGTCTAGGGCCAATCTATTCTGATACACAGCAGTTCTTATCTTATCAGTGGCTTCCGACAAAACATTAAGTGCTTTGTCTATTCTCACCCCTGCCAGATCCAGAACTGCCTGTAACCGAATGATTCTATTTAGCATGTATATAGGGGTGCGGTACCCCCATGATCCATCTTCTGCCCATGTTGCTCTTCCATATGTACACACTATGCGGTCACTAGTCCATTTCTCATCTTCCTTATCATAAGCAGAATATTATTTACAAGGGAAGTCTGTGAACACAGTTTGCACTTCCCTCTTAGCTCTCAATCCTACTTGTTCATATAAGGGGACTCCTAATATTTGTTTTGATTGAATTGGTAATAAAAAGAAGGATGGTTTTATCCAACCTAAGACACACGAACCTGACCAATCAAAAGGGAGTCGTTCATAAGCTAGCTTTCCACATATCCAATACATGTCTTTAGGAGCTACCCATTCATCAGCCATTCGAGATGAGTTTAGGTAACCTAGATATGTCCTATTAAAATATTCAGGTTTTGTGGCATTACCTGGAGATGTCCATTGGTTATACTTTTCATTCCAAATTCCTAAGCAAATAAGTTCTCCTACATAATGTGTACCATTTCTAGCAAAACAGTTTCTTCCTACAAGATTAGTGGTGAGTGTCCAGACAATACCTGTAAGCTGTTCCCTCTTTGCAATATTCCCTGCCTTGGAAAGATTATTATAGATCAATGGATGAGCCTCCAGCACCTCCCACGGCCATTGTTCCCCCATATTAGTTCCTCCACACACAAAACAATTCTTGACTGTAAGGGTTTTGGCCACTTCTTCGGCAAGCTCTACAAAAAGATTATTGGCTTTTACGCTTATTAAAAGGGGAGTTTCTAATTTTCGTAGATTATCGTAAACCGACCATCCCAGGGATTTTACTTCACCTTCAAATACTTTTTCCACCTTTATAGTAAGATACGTTTTGGATCTGATCCTGTACCATCTATTCCAAATCCATAACTTACTATAGCGGGATGCCTTCGGTCCACTTCTAACTCTACTACATTTCCATTGCTTCTTCTTCTTCTTCTTCTTCTTCTTCTTCTTCTTCTTCTTCTTCTTCTTCTTCTTCTTCTTCTTCTTCTTCTTCTTCTTCTTCTTCTTCTTCTTCTTCTTCTTCTTCTTCTTATTATTATTATTATTATTATTATTATTATTATTATTATTATTATTATTATTATTCATATTTATAGACAGCCCCCTCTCCCGAAAGGGACTCGGGGCGGTGTACAGTCACTAAAATGCGTTATAAAATACATACATAAAACAGTTAAATAATTAAATACGTAGGTGGAGGAGGTTGCAAGACTGTATATAGAATAATAAATATAGTACATTAAAAGCTTATTAAAACCCCAAACCCAATTAAAATATCCCCGGGAGGTAAAACTAAGAAAGTGCCAGGCCAGCTGATTGAAATAGGTGAGTCTTTAACTTTTGCCGGAAGGAACAGAGGTCGGTGGTAGTTCGAATGTCTGGGGGGAGGTCATTCCAGAGGGTTGGGCCCATCACAGAGAAGGATCTACTCCTAGGTGTCGCCCGCTGGCATTGCCTAGCAGACAGCACCAGGAGGAGCCCCTCTCTGTGTGAGCGGATAGGTCGCAGGGACGTGTGTGGTAGGATGCGATCCTGCAGATACCTAGGTCCTATGCCATGGAGCGCTTTAAAGATGGTAATCAATACCTTGAAACGCACCCGAAAGGCCACAGGTAGCCAGTGCAGCTCGCGCAGGAGAGGTGTTACGTGGGAGTAACGAGTACTTCCCATAATAACCCGCGCGGCTGCGTTCTGAACTAGCTGCAGTCTCCGGATGCGTCCCAAGGGAAGCCCCATGTAGAGGGCATTGCAGTAGTCCAGGCAAGATGTCACCAGCGCATGAGTGACCATGCGCAGGGCACTCCGGTCCAGTAGGGGGCGCAATTGGCGCACCAGGCGAACCTGGTGGAACGCCCCCCTTGCCACGGCTGCCACATGGTCATCCATTGACAGCCGGGCATCTAGGAGGACGCCCAAATTGCGTGCCCGTTCCACAGGGGGCAATTGCTCGTCCCCTATGGCCAGCGATGGGGTCAGCTGGCTGAACCGAGGCGCCGGTACCCACAGCCACTCAGTCTTGGAGGGGTTGAGTTTGAGTCTGTTGTCCCCCATCCAGACCCCGACGGCTTCCAAACACCGGGACATCACTTCGACAGCCTCGTTGGGGTGGTTTGGGGTTGAAATATACAGCTGAGTATCATCAGCGTAGAGGTGGTACTCAACCCCAAAACCACGGATGATCTCGCCCAGCGGCTTCACATATGCATTGAACAGGAGAGGCGAGAGGACCGATCCCTGTGGCACCCCACAAGTGAGTGACCTCAGGGACGACCTCTGCCCCCCTGTCAACACACATTGCTTCCGGTCGGAGAGGTAGGAGCCGAACCACCGCAAAACGGTGCCGCTGACTCCCATCCCCTCCAACCGGCGCAATAGGATACCATGGTCGATGGTATCAAAAGCCGCCGAGAGATCTAATAGGACCAGGATAGAGGAACAACCCCTATCTCTGGCCCTCCAGAGATCATCAACCAACGCGACCAAGGCTGTCTCAGTGCTGTGCCCGGGTCGGAAGCCGGACTGGCGTGGGTCTAGATAGTCGGATTCGTCTAGGTGTCGTGGAAATTGCTGCGCCACCACATTCTCAACAACCTTCGCCACGAAGGGGAGGTTGGAGACTGGACGATAATTAGCTAGCTCCATTGGGTCGAGCGAAGGTCTCTTGAGCAAGGTCTCACCACCGCCTCTTTCAAGGCGGTAGGTAAGTATCCCTCACCCAATGAGGCGTTCACCAGGCCCAGGAGCCAGCCTCGTGTCACCTCCCAGGCTGTCAGTACCAGCCAGGAGGGGCACGGGTCCGTTAAACATGTAGTAGGTGGCAGCCGTCCACGCAACCTGTCCAAATCCTCGGGGGCAACAGAGTCAAACTCCTCCCAGAATGGTCTCTCAAGACTCGCTGTTGGCAGCTCGTCTGGTCCACTGACGGAGGCCCACCCGCTCCGGATCTGATCGATTTTCTCCTGAAGATATTCTCCAAACTCCTCTGCTCTACCCTGTAAGGGTGTCTCCCGCGCCCCCTGCGACAAAAGGGAGCGGGTCACCCTAAACAGGGCGGCAGGGCGGTTATCCGCGGACGCAATAAGAGCAGCACAATGTCTACGTTTGGCCGCTCTTATTGCCACAAGGTAAGTCCGCAAATAGGCTCTTACCTGTGTTCGGTCAGATTCGGAGCGTGAGGACCTCCACCTGCTCTCTAGACGTCTCCTGTGGCGCTTCATCACCCTAAGCTCCTCAGTAAACCAAGGAGCCCGGGTGGGTCGATGCCGCAGGAGAGGTCGCAAAGGCGCCACCCGGTCCAAGGCCCCAGTCGTCGCCCTATTCCAGGCGGTCACCAGGTCCTCGGAGCGGGAGCGGGACAAGGCTACAGGAATTGGCCCAAGCTCTGTCTGGAATCTATCAGATTCCATCAGGTGCCTGGGGCGGTACCAGTTTATAGAGTCTGGTTCCGCCTCCTCGCGGTGGGGGATAGCGCCAGGGAAGTCCAGCCGGAGGGATGAGTGGTCTGACCATGACAGGGGCGTGATGACTAAATCCCCTATTCCCAGATCACTCGTCCACTGTTCAGATACAAAAATGAGGTCCAGTGTGTAGCCCCCTTCGTGAGTGGGGCCCTGCACTAATTGGGTCAGGTCCATGGCCGTCATGGAAGCCATGAACTCCCGAGCCACCTCGGAAGCCGCTCCCGTTGACGGCAAGTTGAAGTCCCCCATGACCAAAAGTCTGGGAGTCTCAACTGCTGTCGCTGAGATTAGCTCGAGGAGCTCGGGCAGGGCTGCTGATGCATAGCGAGGAGCCAAGTATACAATCAGCAAGCCCCACTGCCTCCCTGGGCCCTAGTTCACACCAAGGGACTCACACCCGGGTATCTGAGGGACAGTGAACTCCCTCGGCTCTAAACATTCCCGCATAACCACCGCCACCCCTCCACCCTTACCCAGGGCCCGAGGCTGATGGAATGCACAGAAACCCGGTGGGCACATTTCCACGAGGGGTAAACCACCCTCGTGGCCCAACCAGGTCTCCGTTATCCCTGCAAGGTCTAGCTCCCCCTCTGAGATCAACTCATTAATGAGGGGGGGCCTTGTTGATGACAGACCTTGCGTTGCAAAGCATCAGCCGCAGGCCCTGGCTCTGTAGGACCTGTCCACCTAGACTGCAGGGGTTGGTACAAGCGACCGGGCGTAACCAACAGCCGCGGTCTCCCAACCGACCTTGGGATCTTATCCTGTCCTCGCATCCCCTCCTCCCCGCGACCGTTGTAATAGGACAACCCTCTGCTTTAGTGACCTTTATATTCCCCCCCTCCACCGCATCCCCGTCCTTCCTGGACTCACCTGTCTGTCCGGCTCTGGCCCTCCTCCCGGTCTGATTAACCCTCCCCCCCACCCTGGGACCCCCTAAAAAAGATAAAAAACATTTTACTAAAAATCCCCTTAGCTTCCGGTTCCTGCACCTCTCGGGGTCCACGAACCCGTCCTCGAGGCGGGCCCTTGAAAGAGCCAAGGGCCAAGCCTGCAAGAGAGGGGCCTCCCGCAGGCGGAGCAAGTCTAACCTCGAATACGTTATTAAAAGTCCCAATAGGGTAAGGTACTGATAAAACAAAGTTGATAGGTCATAGCCGGCAGGGCTAGGGTCTCAATGAAGGACCAGAGTCTTAAAGTCTAGATGGTAAATAATAGTAAGTAATGTCTGGATGGTAACTTCAGAGGAAGATGGTAAGTAATAGGTGGTAAATAGATGGTAAATAATGTCTAGATGGTAACTAGATGGTAACTTCAGAGGGAGGGGGGAAAATGGGAGGTAGTCAAGTGTCGCAAATGGTGGGGAGAGGCAAAGATGGTAAATGGGAGAAAGATGGTTCAAATGCCCCAGGTGAATAAAAATTCCTTAATGGGTGGGGGGGGGGCTTCTTGTCCTGATTGTTTTAGGCTGGGCAGCTGCTCAGACCTGTCCATGGCTCCAAGTGCCTGCTCAGGCTGCTCAAGCCTGTCCATATCCCCAAGCCATGATCTCCAGTGGCCTCCAGGCTCCAAATCATCCCCAGCCATAATTCCAGAGCCTCACCGATGTCTTTGGTGCCTCTCCGGTGCTCTCCGGCACTCCGTTGCTCCTTCCTTGTTCCTCCCTGTGCCCCCGATGCTGGTAATGACCCTCCGGTGCCTCCGGTAACTCTCTGGGGGCTCTCCGGGGTTCCTTCCCTTTGTTCCTTTCTCTTTTTACTTTTCGGCTTTTCGGCTTTTTTAAATTTGCCGGCGTCAGCGCTGCCCGCGCAGCCGCACTGCGGCGTCGCCATGTTCACAGGCTTCTTCCCAGCCGATTGCCGCTTACGATCTTCAACTCCTTCCTGCTCTCCGATCTTCACCGACCACCCTGGAAGGCCAAAACTGGCCCAGAACAAGCCAGGGTGGTCGGGCTATCAACTCTCAGCCCCCTCTGATGTCATAGGGCCGGTTGCAGTCCTTACCCGGTCGGGCGCTCCATAGTTCAACTCCGGAGCTCAGGAGGCGACCGCCATCGTTGGAAGCTCCTCCTCCTCCTTTTTTGCTTCTTCTAAAGGAAGTAATATACTCACAACCCTTATAACCCCCTCCAGTATAATCACAGATGCACTCCCTGCCAGAGCATTGGGTGTTTCCAGCACAGGGGAGCCATTGGTTTGGGTTGCCATAAGCCCAATTCAAGTTAGCGGAACACAAATATTTATGGTTTGCTTGGTAGGCTGTTACCCAAGACTCGTCTCCACAGGTGGAACCCCATCCTTTGCTCATGGCGATACATGCATCAAAGCTTATTCTTAAGGGGTCTTTTCCTCTTTCTAACTTTAGAGTATAATTGAGAAAATACAACTTCTGGTGGCCTTTACAATGCATAACAGAAACCTTTGCAGGTTTATGTACTGCATCGATGAGGCGACTAATCAAATGTCCATGCTGGAAATACTTCCCTGCAGAATCTCGAAAACCCCTTTCCTTATAAACTGCTCCATGAGCATGTAAGGTCAGGAAAGCGTACTTGCTATCAGTCCACACATTCAAAGTTTCTTTCTCTGCTCTTTCTAAAGCTCTTGTTAATGCCCACAATTCTGCCACCTGAGCACTCCACTTCCCTCCTATCGGTCCACTTTCTACAACACCTTCATCCTCCACAATCGCATATCCGGCCACACGCTTCCCCTCATGCATATAATTGGAGCCATCTGTATACCAATAAAACTTTGCCTCTTTCAAACGTATATCAGACAGATCAGAGCGAGTTGAATAAACAGTCTCCAATACTTGCAAACGATCATGTTCCTTTTCAGTCTCTGTAGGCATCAATGTAGCTGGATTCAACCTTACCAACTGTACTTGGGGATTTTCAATCAACATGGCTTGGTACTTAGTCAATCTCTGGTTACTTATCCATAAGTGTCCCTTATTATCTAATACTGACTGTACTGCATGTGTGGTGTGCACATTAATAGGACAAGAAAATGTTAGTTTGTTATAATCCTGTAACAACAATGGCAATACAGGTAGTCCTCAACTTACAACAGTTCATTTAGCAACATTTCAAACATACAATGGCACTAAAAAATGACTTACGACCATTTTTCACACTTATGACCATTGCATCATCCCCATGCTCACAAGATCAAAATTTGGACACTTTGCAACTGACTCATATTTATGACAGTTGAGGTGTCCCAGGGTCATGTGATCCCTTTTGCAACCTTCTGGCAAGCAAAGTCAATGGAGAAGCCAGTTTCACTTAACTGTGGCAGAAAGGTCGCAAAATGGGGCAAATTTCACTTAAATAGTTTGCTTAACAACAGAAATTTTGGACTCACTTGTGGTTGTAAGTCGAGGACTATCTGCATATCTTTGCCTTCTATCTACCGTGTTTCCCCAAAAATAAAATAGGGTCTTAATTTCTTTTGATCCCTGAAATAAGCACTTGGCCTTATTTTCAGGGAGGTCTCGTTATTTTTGAGGCACAGAAGACAGCAAGCGTGGTCACTTCATGGCTGCTGCTGTGTGCAATATTTTAGGGAGGGCTTATTTTAGCGCATGAGCTCAAAAGCATGAGCTCAAAAGCCCAATTGAGGTCTTATTTTCAGAGAATCAAGGCAGTATTATTATTACTCTTTTCATCTTTCCTATTACCTATCTTCTTATGACTATAACCTTGTAGCTTGTATCTTACGATTTATATTATTTTATTTAGTATCCTAGTATGATTTATGTTGATTACTTATTTAGTATCCTATGACTATCACTAAGTGTTAATACAATACAATAGCAGAGTTGGACGGAACCTTGGAGGTCTTCTAGTCCAACCCCTTGCCTAGGCAGGAAACCCTATACCGTTTCAGACAAATGGCTATCCAACATCCTCTTAAAGACTTCCAGTGTTGGGGCATTCACAACTTCTGGAGGCAAGCTGTTCCACTGATTAATTGTTCTAACTGTCAGGAAGTTTCTCTTCAGTTCTAAGTTGCTTCTTTTTGTTCTGGTCCTAACGATCTGCGTCCCTGGTCGATGTCATAGCCTAAATATCTCACTTTCTCTTTCACCAACTGCGCTTTCAGCCTGGATACTCTATAACCACAATCTAATAACAAATCCAACAACCTTTTGGTATTCTCCCAACAAGTATCTTCACATTGTCCTGTCACCAATACATCATCCACATACTGTAATACTACACCTTCCTCCTGTGTAGGAACAAAATATAACAGATCTTTTTTTTTTTTTTTACTCCCATGAATTCCTCCATTTCTCCTGACCCCCCTTCTTCGTCTTCATTCACAGACTCCCCCTCAGCAACTTCTGCTTTTGGTATAACATCTGCAAGCTTCTGCTTCCTACACACTGCTGGTGCCCCCCCCCTGCTGCCGCAGCAACTTGAGGTTGCTGTGCCAACAACGGTGGGGGTGACGCGTACGGCGGGGGCCTCACCACATCCTCTTCTTTTCACTAACTACATTTTTCTCTGTTTTCTGAAGTTTTGCTATGCTTTCATTACAACAATTGTTACAATTCTTTTTAGATGTTTTACACTTATTTCCCTTCTGTCTGGCAATGCATAACCACACCATTTCCGCCTGACATTGTAAGAGCTCATCCGCCCTCTCTACCACAGTGATACGCCACTGATCTATATAGGGAAATTGATTCAGATATTTCTCCTCATATTGGTGAATCAAAAGCCACAACTGATTATAACTTGCTCTCTGAAAGATCCCTGAGTTGACCACCCCACCCCCAGGTGGGGCCAATGTTTCTCACACAAATATCTTAATCTCTCTTTAGAAATTCCAGGATAGGGCGTTGCATAATGGGTGTAAATGAAATAGGACTCAAACCCTTTCAACATGCATCCCAACGGTGTGCTGGCAATGCTCGATGACCCACCCATCTCTAACAGCACAACCACCGACCCGAAGCCTCGGAAACCACGACCACTTACGGGAACTGCGGTGACAACCACCCACACAACCTAACACGGAGTTCTTTAGGGTCGACGCCCCGACTCCAGGGGGGTGATCAGTCCCCCTCTTCTATCTTCAAATGAGATAGGTACTTCACAAAGTTAACATATACTCGCCTGAAAAGTCTTCACACACGTCTTGGCCAGGAAAAGAGGTCAGACCTTCTTTCTTGCATTCAAGGGTTCTTGGGCTAGCTTGCCAGCACCGTCAGTTCCACAGAGAGGTTGCTGCCATCTCCCAGAGGTGAAGCCCCTGTGGCGCCTGGAGAAGGTTCGGGAGCGCCCTCCCACTGGATCCGAGGGGTGAAGCCGCCCTCAGCGAAATTTCGCCTCGTCTAAGAGTCCCATCTGGATGGTGCCATGTTGTTGTGGAAATTGAGGACTCAAAGACCAGCTCTTTGCAATGCAAGAAAGTTTATTGCGCAGGTTCAAACAGCTAAAACAGCATATGGGGGTTTGAACCCCGATCAGTCTCAAACAACAATCTTATATAGTCATTTTGACGTAAGCATATACGCAGGCATACATTTGCTAAATTGATAAAAGGAGAAATGGAAAAGTACAGAAAAAGCCGAGAATAAAAATACGTCAAGGAACATTTAACATCTGCGAGACAAACACGGGACTATCCCCTGTCCTAGACAGATAACAGGATACACCCCTCATGGTCTGTCTGAACATACAGATAAAAATATATAAATGTCATGCCTCATTGATCCCACCCTGCAACTTGTCTGCAACTATATTTTTCCTTGACCTGTCTTTGCATTGTTATAATGAACCAAAGTCTGAACCAAAATTCAGGGCCTATCTTCCCTCCTTCCTTATATGGACAAAGACAATCGTGAGACCACTGCTAACGGATGAGAATTCTTGGTTATTTTGCAGTGTTTCTAATAGCAGACAGGCGGTAGCATCAATTTCATTTCCTCTGGAATTTTAATTGATTGTAAAGGGGGGAAAAAGATGAACCTATGCAACAACTTTAGGTTCCCAAATCTAATTTTGGAATAAATTAGTGAAGATGTTTTATATTTGCAATGCCTTTTTTAAACAACATGTGTACTTTTTTTGTTTATTTCATATTCATTTGTTTAGGCCAATGAGGTTTTGCATGAGGTTAAAATACAAGATAAGAGTACATTTCTAGCAGTAGCTCAAGGGTGTCACCAGCAAGTCAGATCCTAAGCTGTTTAAATCTATAAAAGTTAATACCAGCATCCTACAATGTGCTTGGAAAGCAAATGCAACTAGTAGACATTTTTCAATGTAGGGACATGATACTGAGATCTCCGTGTTATAGACTGCTTACCAGCAAATTTACAGAGAATAGGATTTAATTTCATATTCTTGCTAATGTACTGTGATTATTTGGAGGAGTCTCTGTACTTGGAGACACATTTACAAGGGCCATTTATCTATCTTAGAAAGCCTTTATTTCCACGAGACAGTTGTTTGTGAAAAATTCTCCCATCTCACTCTAATTTAAATAGAACCCTATTGAAAAGAGAAATCAGAGGCTTGCTTGCAGTCTTTCCTACCGGGGCCAAATGCATCATATTTCTATTGAAAGTATGATCATTATTTCTAAATCGTCATTTATATTTAGAAATCAGCATGCTATTCAGAAGCATTCTGTCGTTTGTCCTCTCCTTTTGGGTGATACATCTTCTTTGTTACTGATGCGCAAATGGGCATCTTACATGTGTTGTTTCCTTCCAAAAGAGTATTTTGAGAAGGATCTGAATTTTTGTTCCTTTGACTTCTGAGTAAGGGAATAATGATGCAGCATTTTCTCAACTCCACTTTGCTCTTTGTTCAGTTGAGCTCCACAGACAGTATCCGTCTGTCATCAAAGAGAGGCACAAGCAAGAGATGGAACTTGATTTGCTGTAATTGTTTCTAAAGAGGCCGCTGATGATTCCCCAAACAAAAACTTATAAACAAGCTTCTCTGTTTTGGAACAGCAAACATCGAGACAACATGCTGTGAAGAGAACTGAGAAGAAGATTCCTCAGTTGATGGTGAGGAGAGATCTGGTGTTCCAACCGTATTGCCTTAGGAAAGAATAACTGGAAAAGTGCTTCTAATTAATTATAAGCATGTTTGGTCAGACATTCTGAAATGTTTGTATACAGGCTTGAGTTGTCATTTTTGTAACATAACAAAGAAGATATGCCAACAGCAAGTGAAATCTAATATTATTCAAGATTGTTTCACCATATCCATCAGCACTGTTGTGGCCTGTCAGCCCCTCCAGCAGCCGAATCAGAGGAGGGGGAGACGTGGGAGTCAGGGTGAGCATCAAGAGCTCCGAGGGGGAGGAGGGAATGGAGCTGGGAGAGGGAGAGACAGAGGCAGATCCTCTGTGGGTCAGCCCTGAGATGGAAAATCAACAGCCCCCAGATCTGGAGGTGATTGATGAAGAAGAGGAGGAACATCTAGGTCCAATACCTGACGCACGGATGCGCAGAAGGATGAGAAGAGGAGAGCAGTGGAAATCTTTGGGCTGGTCCTTGGGAAAGAAGTGCCACCACTGCTACCGAAGCCCCACCCTAGCTCTGGGGATAAAAGGCAGGGGGAAGAGATGAATAGATGTCACAGATAACTATTTATCTTCCAGCTGGACAGACTTGTTAGCCTGCATTGAGAGAGAAACTTTTTGCTGGGGCTGCTGGTGTTCCTAATAAAGGGATCTTTGAGTTAACTTTAGAGGTTTTGTCGGGTTTGGAGAGCTGGATCAGAACAACTATTTTTTTAAGCTTACTAATATTTTTCTTTCTTTCTACCTGCTTTTGGCCTTCAGAGGTTTCCTTTTCTATTCAGTTCTTATCATGATACACAGCTGGAAGGGGTAGATAATAAATGGAAGGAGAAGGAAGATTTCAAGCGAAGTTAGGCTAGTAGAGTAAAAACAAGGTAAAGGAGTCCCTGCGGATTTTACTCCGCTAATTGTGGCTGACTCTAGGAGGCAGTGCTCATCTCCATTTCAAGGCCGTTGAGCGAACTCTGTCTGAAGATATTTCCATGGTCATTGGCCAGCATGACATCATGGATCATTCACTTCCTACTGAAGTGATACCTGTTTTTCTACTCACATTTGCATGCTTTCGAACTGCTAGTTTGGCAGAATTACCGCATGATGTACCATACTTGCTCCCCCTTCACTGGAGAGTTCCAAACAGAAAATGGATAACTCATCTAACAGGGTTAGGGTATCTCGTAGTGTACAGGGATTTCAACTTGTTTTCTTCTTAGATTCTTTCCAACTCTATGAGTGTTTGTAAATAAATAAACAACACTCAATAGAACATTAGGCTTGAGAATCTGACTTTGTTTTAACTGCAATTTCTTAGCTTTTCCCGCAAGTGCAGGGTCTGCTTTTTTTCAGATCAACCAACTGGATGTGACAGGAATTGACTAGCTTGTTTTCCAAGCTTAATGTTGTGGGTTTAGAGAAAATTATTGGCCTAGAGTCACCCAGCTGTGTTTCATATCTAAGGTGGGACAACTAGTACTAGCAGTTTTCTGGTTTCTAGCCTGGTGCCTTAACCACTAGAGCAAACTGTCTCTCATAAACCAAATTGGGCAACTAAACAATTTTAGAAGATGCCATTTTGAGGAATGTAGATGCAATGGTTTTCATAGACTGGGGCAATTGAGTTAAGCTAGCTCACATTAATAATGAATCATTGTTCCTGTAAATTTCCAAACTCATTGGTCATGCTTCTCTTCATAAGCTATTAGATGGACATCCTTAATATTTTCTGTAGGATGTCACCTATTATGTAGGATTAAGCACTACAAATGAGGTTCTAAAGTCTACGGAGAAACATTTAGAGACATTCTTAGTCATCCAGGTCATGGCTGTCCCAAAGACATTTTTATATGGCTAAATGGAAGGTGAACCTGGGTGGCTCCAATCTAAGTAAGCCAAAAGACTTGGCTGAAACTGGCATCAGGCTGTCTCAATCTTCCTCTCACTCAGTTCTAAAGGATTTATATATGGTTTTCTAAAGCTCTCACTGAATCCATCAAGTTGAATTTTGCTGGCAAACTAATCTCCAGCCTGACCTACCTTTATGCTGGCATTGTAGACATCGGTTTAGTCCAGTTACATCTGCCCGCTCTCCCTAGTTTTGGGTCCTTCTTCTGGCAGACTTGTCTGAGGCATTGCTAGGCCTGGGAGATAACTGTCAAAAAATTGTTTTGCTCATTAAATATTATTTGTGCTTCAGCCTCCTCACCTATCCCCAGCCAACATACTATATTTAGGATGGCTCCCCTTGGAATCTTCAGTCCTTGACCCAGCACCTTGATTTTATGGTGCTAAGCAATTTATGAACAACTGAGATGGCTCTACCTGGGCATGGATAATTTTCCCTTGATGTTTCATTTTCTCTTCTCCTAGTGCAACTGGAGATGGTTATAGTTATCAAGAGAACTTTTCATCTTACAAATTTATTTCTAGCAGGGGGAATCTTTTCAGAATGGGAATAATTTCTCCATCTGCTAATAATTCTGCCGCACATCACAGTAACCTCTGGATTTTGATGAAAATGGCAATTTGGGTGTAATGAGTTATTTCCAGATCAAATAAAGCAGAAAATATTACACTACATTGTTACCATTTTTAAAAGGGGGTAATAAAGGGGAGCGTGGTTTTAATATAAAACCATTTTTACTGCTCTTTCCTTGTGTGACTCTTTTTATTCTTGTTTTAAGTAATAAGTGAAGCTGTATTCTGTCTTTTGTTCAGATTTTTTTTAAAAAAATAAGTGCCTTCAGGTTTAATTTGATCATTCAGTAATATTGCTGAACTTAATTCATAAATTGGAACTTAGTTCGTTGATCTCATAGCTTTTATCTGGCAGAAAAATATCTCCGTCCCAAAAAATAAAGATATTAAACAGATGTATATTAACAGATTAATAGAGTTGGACAGGACCTTATAGATCATCTGGTCCAACTCCTTGCTCAAGCAGGAGACTCTACACCAGTCCAATCTCTTTTTGAAAGTCTCAAGTGATGAAGCCCCAACAACCTCCGAAGGCAAGCTGTTCCATTGGTTGATTATTCTCACTGTCAGAAAGTTCCTTATTGCTAGTTTGAATCTTCAGGTGCTTTGGAAAATAGCTTGACCCCCTCCTCTCTGTGGTAGCCCCTCAAATATTGGAACACTGCTATCATGTCTCCCCTGGTCCTTCTCTTCACTAGACTAGCCAACTGGATGCACTACTCTAGGTGTGGTCTTACTAGAGCTTCATAGAGTGGTATTAGTACCTCACTTGATCTTGATTGTATCCCTCTGTTAATGCAATTTATGATAGCATTGGCTTTTTTGGCTGCTGCTGAACCCTGCTGGCTCATATTTAGTTGATTGTCCACTAAGACTCCAAGATTCCTCTCACAGTCACTGCTATTAAGCCTGGTTTCACCCAGTTTATATGTGTACTTTTGGTTTTTCTTACCTAAGTGTAGGATCTTGCTTTTTTCTACATTAAATTTCATTTTGTTAGATAGGGCCTAGTGTCCAAGTCGGTCAAGATCCATCTGGATCTTGAGCCTATCTTCTAGAGTGTTAGCTATTCCTGCCAGCTTAGTATCATCTGCAAATTTGGTAAGTTCCTCTTCTCAAAATGGATTTGAGCCTATCATACTTTGATTAAATCAAACTATAAATTACATATGGAATCCAATGTAAGCTGTAGAGGTATTCTGTTGGTCAGCTGAACATACAGAGATTGGAAATAAAGCCAACAGGCAAGATCCTGACCAATAAAGTTAACAATGAGCCAATGGATAAAGTTGTATTCCTGCCTTTGTTGGTTTGTATTTTTATTCCGCCTATCCTCCAGACTTTTTTTTTTTTTTTTAAGTTTGCTGTCCTAGTATTAACAGCATGGCTATGACATTCTTAGCCCATCTGTCCTCCAAGAGTTCTTCATGTTTTGAAGCTTTCATCATTTGGTTTTAATGTTTTAGAACATGGGTTCCCAATCCTGGGGGCGTGGCCCACTATCGGGCCACGGCCTGTTCAAAACTGGGCCGCACAAGTGACAGGTAACTGTGCACGCACAGCTCAATTTGCATGGGCAGTGAGTGCTCACACTTATGCGCAAAGCTCCATTTGCACGAGTGGTGGGCACGCATGCTCAAGTGCAAAGTTCCATTGGTGCAAGCGGAGGACGTGTGTGCCTGCTGATTGCACAAATGGAGCTGCACGTGTGAACGTGCGTGCCTGACACTCACAAAGAACCATCCACTGTGCCTCCCCTTCACCAGGTCATGAAGCTGGAAAGGTTGGATACGCTATTTTAGAATTTTATTTTTATATACATTTCCTTGTAATATATCCAGAGTTATTAGAATGGAAAATTGATAGTCTGTCTGTCTGTCTGTCTGTCTGTCTGTCTCTGTCTGTCTCTGTCTCTCTGTCTCTGTCTCTGTCTCTGTCTCTCTCTCTCTCTCTCTCTCTCTCTCTCTCTCTCTCTCTCTCTCTCTCTCTCTCTCTCTCTCTCTCTCAATGTTCCTGTATTTTTCAGTGGTACAGTGGTTAGACTGCAGTACTGCACACTACTTCTGCTGGCTGCTGGCTGCCTGCAATTTGGCAGTTCAAATCTCACCAAGCTCAAGGTTGACTCAGCCTTCCATACTTCCGAAGTTGGTAAAATGAGGAGCCAGATTGTTGGGGGAAATATGTTAACTCTGTAAACTACTTAGAGAGGGCATTGAAGCACTGTAAAGCGGTATACAAGTCTAAGTGCTATTGCTATATGCACACAGGTACACATATTCACATTTGTATATGGTTAGAGTGAGAGAGAAGGTAGCTGATGATAAAAATTATTTTAATTATACAGGTACTCCTTGGCTTACAACCGTAAAGGAGCATGCACATTATGTTTGTAAGTCATGTCAGTCATAAAGGGTCATCATGTGACTGATCTGATTTATTATCTTTTTTCTGATGGTCGTTATGCGAATCCCCATGTCCATTAATTGAACCCACAATCGTTAAGCAATTTTCATTCAGCATTTTAGTTATTAAACCAAATAGGATTTGATATAATGAATCAAATTCAAATTCAAGTCTATAGCTGCATCTCATGTTATAAATATCATTCCAAATATTTTTGGAAAATGAAGTACTGCTTTAAATAGCAACGCCCGTGGAAAAATCTGTGAAATGCAGCCAGCAGTTAAAAGCCATCTTCATATGTACAGTATGTCACTATACAGATGCTTTTTCTTAAGATAGAAATGGGTAACTCTAAAGTATAAGGGAAAAGTAAAGGTTCTCCCACATATGTGTGGTAGTCATTTTCAATTCTAAGGGGCAGCGCTCATCTCTGTTTCTAAGCCTAAGAGCCAGCACTGTCCGAAGACGTCTCCGTGGTCATGTGGCTGGCATGACTAAATGCTGAAGGCGCACGGAGCACTGCTACCTTCCCAGCAAAGTGGTCCCTATTTTTCTACTTACATTTTTTACGTGCTTTTGAACTGCTAAAATGGCAGAAGCTGGGACAAGTAAAGGGAGCTCACTCCATTATGCGGCGCTAAGGATTCAAATTCTGAACTGCTGACCTTCTGATCGACAAGCTCAGCGTCTTAGCCACTGTGTCCCTGTTAAGTATATGTGTGTGTGTGTGTGTGTGTATACAAACACACAAACACACAAACACACACACACACATATATCTACGTGTATATGTATGTATCTATGTATCTATGTATATATGTATGTATATGTATGTATGTATGTGTGTGTGTGTGTATACACACCCACACCCACACACACACACACGTATGTATGTGTGTGTATATATATATATATATATATATATATATATATATATATATATATATATATATGCTGGTTTTGTTGTATTCGGGTCTTTTCCCGTGTAAGGTTGAGATTGTCACGGGAAAAGACCCGAATACAAACCGAATACAACAAAACCAGCATACCTACACCCGTGAAAATCTACGAATATATATATATTCCATCAACCAATCAAGATGTGACAACACAGCCAACCAATCCGTTTAAATCAACAAAGCCATCATTCCACACACACACCCCTATATTTATAGAAAAACGGCAGCTCCAATCACCCTTTGCTTGTGCAAGCACAAAGCCAAAGGCATCAGCCTGAAGATGATGAGTATGACCTCATCAAAACGTCGCTAAGATACTGTCAATCTTACACGGGGAAAGACCTGAATAATTTTGAAGGAACCAGGTTAATCTCCAAAACAGAACACTTTAACAAGATAATAATTATGGAAGGTATCAAAATAGAGAAACACCCCCACAACATGAATAAATGTGACGATACCTCCCGCCTACCAGACATCTGGAAACCAGCCCTAGTCAACAAACAAGCCCCACCCACCACTCAGGCCGTTACAACACGAAACAACAATGGACACACAACCAGCACCAATCTACCAATCATGATACAACCACACAACCAATCATTCCACTTACTGAAACAAAGAAAGCACTACACACACACACACACACACACACACACACCCCAAGATTTATAGAAAGACGCCAGCTCCGATCACACTTTAAGCCCCCAAACCAGCCTATATATATGCTGGTTTTGATGTATTTGTGTCTTTTCCCATGTAAGATTGAGATTGTCTTGGCAACGTTTCAGCGAGGTCTCACTCGCCATCTTCAGGCTGTTGTTTTTGGCTTAAAGTGCAAACGGAGCTGCCGTCTTTCTGTAAATCTTGATGGGAGGGGATGGAGTGCTGGCTTTGTTTCAGTAAGTGGAATGATTGGTTGTGTGGTTGTATCATGATTGGTAGATTGGTGATGATTGGTGCTGGCTGTGTGTGCATTGTTTTGTATTGTAACGGCCTGGGTGGTGGGTGGGGTTCGATGGTTGACTAGGGCTGGTTTCCAGATGTTTGGTAGGCGGGAAGTATCATCACGTTTATTCATGTTGTGGGGGTGTTTCTCTATTTCGATGGCTTCCATAATTATTCTCTTGTTGAAGTGTTCTGGTTTGGAGATTAACCTGGTTCCTTCAAAATTGAACAGGATTGTAACACACACACACACACACACACACATACATACATACATACATACATACACACATGTGTATGTATGTATGTATGTATGTATGTATGTATGTATGTATGTCATTATACAGATGCTTTTTCTTAAGATAAACATGGTAACTCTAAAGTATAGCTAAGGATATTTTATCAACTGGCTATTCTATGTCTTTTTTTTTGAATAGTAAATATGACCTTGTTTCACTCCGCTGTTGTTCATCCGTGTCTAACATTGGTTAGCATTCCACTTGCTGCAGGCATATTGATCATATGCTTTTTAAGCCTCCTTGATTATATAAATTGTCCAGACCGTCTCCAAAAAATGGGAAAGCTACATTGTTTCCAATTAGGTGAACAACTGAAGTTTGTTCAGGGAATGGTATTTTGGTGCATATTTAAGATATTTCTTGAGTTTTGACTCCCCCAAAGCAGCTCCTTTGGTATCGCTATGATTTAAACTCAAGCCTTTAAAGCTGCTTATATGGTGCCTCAGTATTTTATTGAAATTCTTTAGGCGCAGAGGCCTCCTTTGATACCTCCAAAATGAAATTACCTAGTTCCTCCGTGAAAATTTATTTAGCCTCAGGTGGAGTAAATAAAAGCAAAATGAAGTAAAACTTTAATATAGTTCACTTTGCAAAGCTGTTTTCACAGCGCAGGAAAATTGTTGAAACTCTTAAGACGTTGTAGGCACTTCAGGCCTGGTGGTAAGAGGGATTGGTCACCAACAAAGAAAACATTCAGGTAAATTGTAGAGATGGCACAGAATGACAAAAGCTCAGAGTGAACTGAGATAACAAAGGGCTCTTAAGAAGAACAAAGGGGCTTCTTTAGAGTTGATCAAATTAAAAAGCAAGAGAAAAGAATCAGTTTGCCCGTTAATTAATGGAACCAGCACCATATTACAGAATAATAAGAAAAAGGAGAGCTATTTTGATTCCATCTTTGTGAGTGGGAAGAAATGGATGAAAAGACAGGTTTGAAATTTGAGAATGGAGAAAAGTTTTTATTTAAATCTCAGTGGTTAGATTAAGGAAGGAGGGAAGACAGGCCCTGAATCGGGAAGACAGGCCCTGAATCTTGGTTCAAACTTTGGTTCATTATAACAAAGCAAAGACTGGTCAAGGAGAAAGATAGTTGCAGACAGTTGCAGGGTGGGGTCGATGGGGCATAACAATTATATTTTTATCTGTAAACATTTATATTTTTATCTTTATGTTCAGACAGACCATGAGGGGTGTATCCTGTTATCTGTCCAGGACAGGGGATAGTTCCGTATTTGTCTAGCAGATGTTAAATGTTCCTTAACGTATTTTTATTTTTGGCTTCTTCTGTGTTTTCCCATTTCTCCTTTTACCAATTTAGCAAATGTATGCCTACGTATATGCTTACGTCAAAATGACTATATAAGATTGTTGTTTGAGACTGTTCGGGGTTCAAACCCCCTTATGCTATTTTAGCTGTTTGAACCTGCGCAATAAACTTTCTTGCATTGCAAAGAGCTGGTCTTTGAGTCCTCAATTTCCACAACAACATGGCACCATCCAGATGGGACTCTTAGACGAGGCGAAATTTCGCTGAGGGCAGGTTTCATCCTTCGAATCCAGGGGAGGCCACTCCCGACTTCCACGGCGCCGTGGGGAAAAACTTTATCTCCAGGAAACGGTAGGGGCCTTCTGTGGGATCGACGGTGCTGGAAAACCTAGTCCAAGAACCCTTGAATGCAAGAAAGAAGGTCTGACCTCTTTTCCTGGCCAGGACGTGTGTGAAGACTTTTCAGGCGAGTATATGTTAACTTTGTGCAGGACCTATCTCAGTTGAAGATAGAAGAGGGGGACTGATCACCCCCCTGGAGTCGGGGCGGCGACCCTAAAGAACTCCGTGTTAGGTTGTGTGGGTGGTTGCCACCACAGTCCCCGCTAGTGGTCGTGGTTTTTCCAAGGCTACGGGTCGGTGGTTGTGCTGTTAGAGATGGGTGGGTCATCGAGCATTGCCAACACACGTTGGGATGCATGTTGAAAGGGTTTGAGTCCTATTTCATTTACACCCATTATGCAACGCCCTATCCTGGAATTTCTAAAGAGAGATTAAGATATTTGTGTGAGAAACATTGGCCCCACCTGGGGGTGGGGTGGGCAACTCAGGGATCTTTCAGAGAGCAAGTTATAATCAGTTGTGGCTTTTGATTTACCAACATGAGGAGAAATAGCCCAATCAATTTCCCTATATAGATCAGTGGCGTATCACTGTGGTAGAGAGGGCGGATGAGCTCTTATAATGTCAGGCGGAAATGGTGCGGTTATGCATTGCCAGACAGAAGGGAAATAAGTGTAAAACATCTAAAAAGAATTGTAACAATTGTTGTAATGAGAGTATAACAAAACATCAGAAAACAGAGAAAAATGTAGCTAGTGAAAAGAAGAGGATGTGGTGAGGCCCCCGTGTTGCGGCAGGAGGGGGGGTCACCAGCAGTGTGTAGGAAGCAGAAACTTGCAGATGTTATGCCAAAAACAGAAATCACTGAGGGGAAGTCTGTGAGTGAAGATGAAGAATTGCAATATGTGGATGATGTGTTAGTGACAGGCCAATGCGAAGACATTTGCTGGGAGAATACCACAAGATTGTTGGATTTGTTATTAGATTGTGGTTATAGAGTATCCAGACTGAAAGCGCAGTTGGTAAAAGAGAAAGTGAGATATTTAGGCTATGATATTGAACAAGGACGCAGATCGCTAGGACCAGAACGAAAAGAAGCAATTTTAACAATAGCAGAACCCAAAAACAGAAGACAACTTAGGGGATTTCTTGGCTTAGCAAGTTTTTGTAGAATTTGGATTCCTAACTTTGCTCTGATAGCAGCACCTCTATATACATCTACTAAAGGAGCAAATGTAGATCCTTTCCTTTGGGAAGGAGAACAGAAAAATGCTTTTAGAAATATTAAAATAGCTCTTACTTCTGCACCTGCTTTAGCGTTGCCTAATTTGAGGAAACCTTTTAATTTGTATGTGGATACCAGCAAAAATATGGCTCTAGGAGTACTCACTCAGAAACTTGGAAGGTGGCAACAACCTGTTGCCTACCTATCCAAACAATTGGATGGAGTGGCAAAAGGATGGCCGCACTGCCTGAAGGTTTTGGCTGCAATTGCTGAGTTGTTACAGGATTGTAACAAACTAACATTTTCTTGTCCTATCAATGTGCACACCCCACATGCAGTACAGTCAGTATTAGATAATAAGGGACATTTATGGATTAGTAACCAGAGATTGACTAAGTATCAAGCCATGTTGATCGAGAATCCTCAAGTGCAGTTGATAGTTTCCAATAGATTGAATCCAGCTACATTGTTGCCCACAGAAACTGAAAAGGAACATGATTGTTTGCAAGTATTAGAGACAGTGTATTCAACTCGTCCCGATTTATCTGATATCCCTTTAACAGATGCAAAACTTTATTGGTATACAGATGGCTCTAGTTATATGCATGAGGAGAAACGTGTGGCCGGATATGCGATTGTGGATGATGAAGGCGTTGTAGAAAGCGGACCGATAGGAGGGAAGTGGAGTGCTCAGGTGGCAGAATTGTGGGCATTAACAAGAGCTTTAGAAAGAGCAGAGAAAGAGACTTTGAATGTGTGGACTGATAGCAAGTACGCTTTCCTGACCTTACATGCTCATGGAGCAGTTTATAAGGAAAGGGGTTTTCGAGATTCTGCAGGGAAGTATGTCCAGCATGGACATTTGATTAGTCGCCTCATCGATGCAGTACATAAACCTGCAAAGGTTTCTGTTATGCATTGTAAAGGCCACCAGAGGGGGGACGATAGGATAGCCCAGGGAAATCGACTAGCAGATTTAGAAGTCAGAGAAGCAGCCAAACGACCAGGCCCTACCCCTGATTTAGCAATTCATGTGGCAATGGATTTAGGAGTGATCCCACCAGAAATAAAGCCTACATACACTCAACAGGAGTGTATTAAGGCCACTCATGATTTACATGCTAGTATAAAAGAAGGTTGGTATGTGATGCCAGATAAAAGAATATATGTGCCGACGTCAGTAGCATGGACATTGGTCCAGCTATCACATGAAACTACTCATATGGGGAAAACTGCCTTAGAAACTGCCCTGAGTAGGGATTATTTCATTAATGGACTGGCTGGAATAGCAGCGAGAGTTGTGGCCAAGTGTATTATATGTGCTAAGGTAAATCCTAGGCAGGGACCACTCTTGCCCCCTGGAACCATCCCGGTGTCTTATCTCCCAATGGATTATTTGATGATTGATTTTACGGACATGCCAAGGTGTGGCCCTTATAAAGCAATGTTGGTTATGGTTGATATGTATACCGGATGGCCAGAGGCTTTTCCCACCAAAACAAAACAAGCTAGAGAAGTGGCTAGACTGCTCCTTAAAGAGATAATCCCTAGGTTCGGACTCCCATCCCATATCTCATCGGATAATGGGCCTGGGTATGTCCATCACATCAACCAGGCAGTGGCTAACGCAGTGGGGATTAAGTGGAGGTTCCATAGGGCACATCACATACAGAACCCTTAAAGAAGGAATCATTAAAATCTGTGCGGAATGTCATTTGAAATGGACTGAGGCCCTTCCATTGGCTTTGTATGCTGTCAGGTGTTCTCCCCGACGCCAACACAAACTGTCACCTTATGAGTTAATGTTTGGGCGTCCACCTACATTGTTGAGAAGAAACTTGGCGGGGTGGCCTGACTTGGGACATAAGGGGGGTGTTTGGAATATGGAGATGGTGCAAGAATTAAACAAGCAAGTTGAGAAACTCCGAAATTATGTTCAAGAGCAAAACCCCCCACCACTAGTGACTAAATGTCACCCATTTAAGCCAGGAGATAATGTGTGGGTAAAGCATTGGAAGAAGGAACAGTTGGAGGGGAGATGGAAAGGTCCATATATGGTCATAATGGTGTCACCCTTGGCAGTGAAAATAGCAGAATCCAAGGCCTGGATTCATTGGACGAGGGTTAAGGCTGCGGACGCAGGCTGGAGCGTTTCAGTGGACCACCGAAATCCTACCAAAATGACATTCAAACGTGCCTAAATCACTTGTGTTATGTATGTAAATAGGTTAAGTGTACCCAGGTTGTGTTGAGAAGGCGGAAGAAGAGGACCTAGCCCTGCAGGGACCACAACCCGGAAGCTGGTTCCCAAGCACGGCTGAAGAATGGTATGGACACATGTTTGAAAGCTGGGTGTGGGAACTTTGGATATTAGCAATAGGATCACTAATGATAGTATTCTTCTACTACTGTCGTGAGCGATTTTGTGGTATTCCAAAGCCTGTGGATCCTCTGATTCCCTTGCCCACTCCAACTCCTGAGGGCCAACAACAGATCACGTGGCTTGAATTCCTGGAAGAAAGAAGCAACCCCTGCTAAGTCACACCTGGAAGCTGACTTTTCAAAGCATGGGTGAAGATTGGATAAGTAATACTTAGTATAGCATACATATTACTAACATATGCTTATTATATAACCAAATAGGATAAGTCTATATGTGTTGGTTTTGTGATTGTAAGTGTGGGTGTTGTTGCTGTACACATTGTATTGATTGTATTGCATACTCACATTGTGGAATTGAATGTGATGTAAAAATTATAGAGGACGCATTATCACCATACATAGGTCAAAGAGATAACAAATATTATTGTACACTTAAACCTTGTCCTACTGTAAATCAAGCCATCCAGAGGCGTCAGGAAGAAGCGGACAACCCGGATACAACGGAGGATGAGGTTAACTTGTGCATTTGGTTGGTTGGGGGTAAGTGTTTTATTTACAAGGGTGTTAGGTAATTCGGTGTGCGTGCAGAATCTAGGACAGTGGAATAGGCCTGAGGAACGTCCAGGTATTGTCCAGTCTTATGTAATAGGCAATGGACAATGCCGGGGCTATCCTCCTCTTGTCTTTACACCAGATTGCTGGAATGAAATTTTACTACATCCTTGTCAAGCCCCCCATGCATTTGATCAACTAGTCAAGGAAGCCTGTCTAGCTCGGAAGTACACAAACCATCTCCTCTGCAAGTACGTAGGCTATGTGCTCAGAAAGGGAATGTGTAGCTATGCTTCATGTCGAGAGGAAAGGCTTCCTATTATACTAGACTGTGGGGATCCAATATTTCGGGGTTGGGAACGGGTTACTCATATCAATCAGTTAAAACCTGGATGGAAAGGGATATGTACCTTACAACATAGCCGCATAGAGAAGAGAAGGAAACAGCGAAGTGTTGGGGAAAAATGGCCTTTAGGGGAAGGACCCTGTACTCAATGTTTAAATGATGGAGCCATCTTCTATCGTTTGGAGAAACAAAAAAAAACATGTACCAGGTTTGACTTAACCACTTGTGCTCGATCCGGGAGAAGAGGTCTAAGTATATACAAAAGATGTAATGGGACAGAAGGGGTACTATGTTATCAGGATTGCAACGGCTCATTGAATCACTGTCCACCCCCTCGTCAAACACCCACCAAAGCACACGTAAAAAGACTTTTCCCACAAACACGTGCACCAAAATCTCATGTTACACCAAGAGAAGCACCTAGACGGGCACCTCACTCCATCGAGGCCCCTGATACCTGTTCTCCTTGTATTACAAAGGCACAAGTAGGGAGAACCATTCTTAACACTTTAGTCTACCACACACAATCACCTAGAAACTGTAAGCCTCAGCTTGTCAACTGCATAAGAAGTAGCTAAAACCCTTACAGTCAAGAATTGTTTTGTGTGTGGAGGAACTAATATGGGGGAACAATGGCCATGGGAGGCGCTGGAGGCTCATCCATTGATCTATAATAATCTTTCCAAGGCAGGAAATATTACAAAGAGGGAACAGCTTACAGGTATTGTCTGGACACTCACCACTAATCTTGTAGGAAGAAACTGTTTTGCTAGAAATGGTACACATTATGTAGGAGAACTTATTTGCTTAGGAATTTGGAATGAAAAGTATAACCAATGGACATCACCAGGTAATGCCACAAAACCTGAACATTTTAATAGAACACATCTAGGTTACCTGAACTCATCCCGGACGGCTGATGAATGGGTAGCTCCTAAAGACATGTATTGGATATGTGGAAAGCTAGCTTATGAACAACTCCCGTTTAATTGGTCAGGTTCGTGTGTCTTAGGTTGGATAAAACCATCCTTCTTTTTGTTACCAATTCAATCAAAACAAATACTAGGAGTCCCCTTATATGAACAAGTAGGAGTGAGAGCAAAGAGGGAAGTGCAAACTGTGTTCACAGACTTCCCTTGTAAAGAATATTCTGCTTATGATAAGGAGGATGAGAAATGGACTAGTGAACGCATAGTGTGTACATATGGAAGAGCAACATGGGCGGAAGATGGATCATGGGGGTACCGCACCCCTATATACATGTTAAACAGAATCATTCGGTTACAGGCAGTTCTGGATCTGGCAGGGGTAAGAATAGACAAAGCACTTAATGTTTTGTCGGAAGCCACTGATAAGATAAGAACTGCTGTGTATCAGAATAGATTGGCCCTAGACTATCTCTTGGCTAAAGAAGGAGGGGTATGTGGAAAGTTTAATTTGTCCAACTGCTGCCTACAAATCGATGAAACAGGGAAGGTGGTAAAACAGCTGACTACAGAAATTAGACAACTTACACATAATCCCACTCAAATATGGCGAGGATTTAATCTGAAGGAGGTGTTTGGGGGATGGTTTCCCAAGCTTCCAGGATTACAGGCCATAGTTGCTTTGATTGGGTTAATTGCAGCGGGATGTGTGATACTTCCTTGTGTATTGCCAATTTTTGTTCGAACCATCTCTAATAGTCTGTCTTTATTAGCATAAAGAAAGGCAACTGCTCAGGTGATGGCTGTGCTAGAATATGAGAACTTAAGACCTACAATAGAGTTGGAAGAATATGTGACTCTTCTGGGAAACTCAGATGAGTCACAAAGGGGGGATTAAGGAAGGAGGGAAGACAGGCCCTGAATCGGGAAGACAGGCCCTGAATCTTGGTTCAAACTTTGGTTCATTATAACAAAGCAAAGACTGGTCAAGGAGAAAGATAGTTGCAGACAGTTGCAGGGTGGGGTCGATGGGGCATAACAATTATATTTTTATCTGTAAACATTTATATTTTTATCTTTATGTTCAGACAGACCATGAGGGGTGTATCCTGTTATCTGTCCAGGACAGGGGATAGTTCCGTATTTGTCTAGCAGATGTTAAATGTTCCTTAACGTATTTTTATTTTTGGCTTCTTCTGTGTTTTCCCATTTCTCCTTTTACCAATTTAGCAAATGTATGCCTACGTATATGCTTACGTCAAAATGACTATATAAGATTGTTGTTTGAGACTGTTCGGGGTTCAAACCCCCTTATGCTATTTTAGCTGTTTGAACCTGCGCAATAAACTTTCTTGCATTGCAAAGAGCTGGTCTTTGAGTCCTCAATTTCCACAACAAGATGAAAGGCAAAGGTCTTTTTTTTTTTTTTACAAAGAAAACAAAAAAGGAGGTTCAACCTGATACAAATGACTGGGAAGATTCTTTTTTTTAATACATAATTTTTATTAAGTTTTTTACAAAACAAAACATAAAAATCAAGTTCAACATCCATTCTTCCCATTTCTAAGAAATCAGATAGACTACTAAGCATCTTGACAAGAATGTGGCAATTACCTGGCATTAGCATGGCTTTGCCAACATATTAGGCACCTGTTGCTCTATTTTAGAGAAATTTGAAGTCCCTGAATACTTCTGAAATTACTCTGTGGATACTAATGAGATGAAATGTAGTTTACACCAGGGTTCCCCAACCTTGGTAACTTTAAGACTTGTGGACTCCAACTCCCATAATTCTATGCTGGCTGAGGAAGTCCATAAGTCTTAACGTTGCCAAGGTTGGAGAACCCTGGTTTAGATTTCCTCTCTAGGATACTATTATGATAGATTCCATGTTAGTTAAATATATTCTTCCAAATTATTTAGGATTATATGTACTGCTTGCATGGCACATTTATGTATTTTTATTTATTAAGTTTATATGCTGTCCATCTCATTGTCAAGCAACTCTTTACCCATGGTTAATTTAACATGTTTTACTCGTGAACTCATTCTTTGGGCCACATGTGATGCTATGTTTTTATGGTCCTCTGGAATGATCTTGCAGAGGTGAGTATGGTTCCCACCATTATGTCTTTTAGGAAATAATAAAGACTTGGTGTTAACCCAGGCCTTGGAGAAGGTCGGATTATGGAGTCCCCTTTCGTTTTGATTTAAATTGTTCTCCATAGTTGGTGTAGATAGCATCCAGGAATGGGGTTAACTCCATCTGTTATCCAATCGAACAGAGTCTGCAATATTTAATATCACACCTGCTCTGGTAGCTTTTCCCAGCTTTTAGACTCAGTCTACCTTAGGACTGGACATGTTTAAAATCTCTCCTTAATCCTCTTTCCTAACAAATAGCTATAATTCAAAGGAAAGCATTTTTTATTTTATTTTAAAGGGTGCAAAACAGCAGGCACCATGTTGAGACACTGCCAGCCACGAAATAGCGCAGCAGGACTCAGGTGAGTGCTCAAGTCCCTTGGGACAGGCTAAGCAGCTGCCCTTCTTCCCGGCATCGTCCAGGGCTCATTCCCCTTTTCTGAAGCAGCGGAGGCATTTGAGTGTAGAGACCTTGCCATGAGGCTTCCCGGCAATAGTGGACACCATTTTGGGACGGACTGCCACAGCAGGAGATGGCCCTCAGTCCTCCTCCCCTCAGCAAGAGGCCATCACAGGGCCTTCGGGATCAAGGCTTTCCAGGAAGCGGGCAGCCTTTACTTCACAATCCAAGAGGCATTCAAAGAAAGGTTCCAAGGCCATAGAAAAGGCAGAAAGTAGGCGCTAGAGGGCCCTGGATCATGAATTTGCCAAGGCCCAGAGAGAAGCAGCCAGGAGAATCTCAGACCAACGTTCCATGGAGCGGGTCAGTCCTTAAATGAGGACTAGCTGTAGTTTTGCCTTGTTATTTAATTCAACCTAGTTAATTCATTCGAAAATTCCAGTTAAGTATTTTAACTGTGCAAAAGACGACATGATGACTTTCTCTGCATTTCTCAAACATGAATGTGAAAAAAAGGGGGAAAGCTCATTTAAGTATTAAAACTAGTTAATTTTATATTTTTAAAAAATCCCACCAAGCTGTTTAATTGATCATAGGCCATGTGGAAGAAGCGGAAAAGCAAACCTCTGCTCAATTAATTATTTTCCAAGTATTAATCCATTAATATTAATAACATAATTTATTCAGGGTTGTCTCAGGAGAAATCATATCCTGAGGTTTGCGGAGGAAAAGTTGAGCTTAAAATTCTTGTACGATAAATACAGTTTTTAAACTTTTACTTCCCAGATGGAAACCTGATTGTAACTCTGCTTACCTGGCACAATGTTTGTTTGTTTGTTTTACTTTGTTAGACTGGGTTAGTATTGGAAACCCAGGGAAAGTATATCACATTAATTCACAGCAGTTTCTTAAATCAAATTATTTTGTACAATAAATGTCTAGTAAGGACTTCATTTAGAGTTGCTTTAAGAATGTTGCTGTAAAGCCCTTAAGAAAAGAGCAAAGATATTATAGTTTTACATTTTAATCTTGTGAATATTTACTTCAATGGCAATCCAACCCTATACAGATAGATTGATGGCCAATTTACTATGCAGCAGATTGTAGACTGAGAAACAGACTGATCAGTGTGGATTCGTTTAGAGCAAATTATATATATATATTTACAACTACAATTGGGATCAGAATTTCTGTTGCCAAGCAAATCAGTTGTTATGTCAGGGTTCCAAATAGCATACAAAAGTAAATCAGAGTCCAAGGCAAAGTATTCCTCAAAGTTCCAATTTATTAAGAGAGCCATGTTGGCACATCTGGGAAAACCCGAATCTGAGCTTCCTGGTTTTCCCCACCCAGTTGAGAGTTCATGATCTTGCCCCCATTCCCACATGTCCATCACATGGTCCAATCTTCCACTGCCATGCTGGCAGTTCCACCCATCCAGTTCCAGTCAGGTGCAGAGGTGCAAAGACAAAGGATGACCTTGGCTTTCTAGAAAGAATGTTGTTATGGCTACATAGCATCTAATGCCGTACAATCCCTCCTCCCATTTTCCCACAATAGAAAATGCATAATAGAATAATAGAAAGTGTGGCAGGCCTGAGATCCACAAGTAAATATGGCTGCAGGCCTCACATGTTAAGTGAATTGTGTGCTAATTTTATGACCTTTTTTGACCCGGATGTTAAATGAATCGCTGCAGTTGTTAAGTAAATCATGCAGTCATTAAGAGAATGGCTTCCCCTATTGACTTTGCTTGTTGGAAGCTGGCTGAGAAGGTTGCACATGACACCGGGGCACTGCAACTGACGTAAATACAGGTAGTCCTCGATTTACAACAGTTCATTTAGTGACCATTCAAAGTTACAGCTGCACTGAAAAATGGGACTTATGACTGTTTTTCAGTTATGACCTTTGCAGCATCCCCATGATCGTGTGATCAAAATTCAGATGCTTGGCAGCTGGTTCATATTTATGACCGTTGGTGTGTCCCAAGGTGTGATCACCGTTTGAGACCTTCTGACAAGCCAGGTCAATGGGGAAGCCAGATTCACTGAACTAACTTATCAGCTACAGTGATTCACTTAACAACTGTGGCCAGAAAGGTGCTAAAATAGGGCAAAAACCACTTAATAAATGTCTCACTTAACAACAGAATTTTGGGTTAATTGTGGTTGTAAATCAAGGACTACCTATACATGCCGGTTGCTAAGCTCCCAAATGTTGATCATATGACCATGGGGATGTTGCAATGCACAGGTACAGTATAGGAGGTACCTTGCTCAACAGTAGTAACTGTGAAAGGGATCTTGGAGTCCTAGTGGACAACCATTTAAATATGAGCCAGCAGTGTGCAGCAGCTGCCAAAAAAGCCAACACAGTCCTAGGCTGCATCAACAGAGGGATAGAATCAAGATCATGTGAAGTGTTAATACCACTTTATAATGCCTTGGTAAGGCCACACTTGGAATACTGCATTCAGTTTTGGTCTCCATGGTGTAGAAAAGATGTGGAGACTCTAGAAGAGTGCAGAGAAGAGCAACAAAGATGATTAGGGGACTGGAGACTAAAGCATATGAGGAACGGTTGCAGGAACTGGGTATGTTTAGCTTAAGAGAAAGAAGGACTAGGGGAGACATGATAGCATTGTTCCAATATCTCAGGGGTTGCCACAAAGAAGAGGGAGTCAAACTATTCTCCAAGGCACCTGAGGGTAGAACAAGAAGCAATGGGTGGAAACTAATCAAGGAGAGAAGCAACTTAGAACTGAGGAGAAACTTCCTGACAGTTAGAACAATTAATCAGTGGAACAGCTTGCCTCCAGAAGTTGTGAATGCCCCAACACTGGAAGTCTTTAAGAAGACGTTGGATAGCCATTTGTCTGAAACGGTATAGGGTTTCTTCCCTAGGCAGGGGGTTGGACTAGAAGACCTCCAAGGTCCCTTCCAACTCTGCTATTGTATTGTATTGCAATTGTCAGTGTGAGAACTGATTGTAAGTCACTTTTTCCAGTTTCATTGCAATTTCGAATTTTGCTGGTTGTAAGTCGAGGCCTACCTATAAAAAAACAAAATAAAAATGAAGGAGAATATTTGTAGCTCAGGGTTGAAATGAAGGGCCCCTGGTGCTCTCTGACCTTGCTTGTTTCCTTGCAGACGTTTCCTTACCCTACCTATTGCGCTGATGATGTTACCTAGTACGGTAATGAAATGTCTGCAAGAAAACAAGCAAGATCAGAGAGCACCAAGGACCCCACAAAACAAAATCTCTCATAGGGTTAAGTAATACTCAGGGAGCTGCATTGGTTTCGCATTGGCTTCCAGATGAAATTCAAGGTGTAGGGTATCATCTTTAAGGACGTCTCTAGCTCTGGATTTGATTATCTGAGGGACTGCCTTTTGCCACATTTAAGTGCACCTCTGATTAGAATGAACAGGCACAACTCCCTTCTGAACATAGAAAACTGGCATTTTTCTTTTCATTGATGCCCCAATGTTTTGGAACCCATTTTTTATGGAGATCTGGTCTACCCCGTCCCTTCAGATTTTCAAGAGAGCCATCTGGAAAGGCATGTTATGAATATTGTGATGCTCTTCCAAACAAATCATTTTGGCATGTTTTACTATGTCTCCTTTGTTGCTGTTAGGTGTCGATGATTTATTTATGCAGGTCAGAGGGGTTTCGGTAGCGCAGTGGTCAGAATGCAGCATTGCAGGCAAACTCTGCCCACAGCCTGGCGTTTAACGGTGGAAAAGTTGTATATATTCTGTATGTTGATTTCAGCTCTTTCAGGAATTCTGCCTGGCTTTGGGATTTCTATTGAATTGATGTAACCAGATTCCTACCGGCTTTCATTTGTGATTGCTGACAGCAATGCATGAGTTTTAATAAACATTAACCTTACAGATGTCAACATCCCGAATGACAAAATTTGGAGACGTGACTGTATGCCTATAAGGCATAATTAATAGTAGTTAGGAATAACAGGGATATTGTCCAAACTGAAACTGATGATTTATCTATGCTTTCTCCCTAAGGAAAAGTTTAATAAAATGTGGTAAAGCCCACATTAAATGAGAGGTGAAGTTAATATCTGAAATGCAATGTATTTTTAACCCTGTAGAGCAGTGTTTCTCAAACTTGGCGACTTTAAGTCCTGTGGACTTCAACTCCCAGAATCCCCCAGCCAGCATAGCTGGCTGGGGGATTCTGGGAGTTGAAGTCCACAGGACTTAAAGTCGCCAAGTTTGAGAAACACTGCTGTAGAGTCTCTGTTCCTTGAAGCTTTTTTGTTATTGCAACATACGTCTTAAGAGTTTAATACCTAGGCCATCCAAATCAGTTTTGTTCTAGGAACTACAGATTCAAATTAAACCCGTAAGGGTTACACTTGGAGTACCAATAACTGGGTTGGTTGTTTAGTAGTTTTGAATAATAAGAGCTCTTTTGGTTGCTTGGATGCCATTTTTCCAGTTTTGAAAATGAGCTAACAATTCTACAATGTTAGGATTCTGTTCTTTTCCCATCCCCAAACTGAGATGGAAAACCACATTGTTAAGCAAACTATTCAAAGCCAAATCTTTGCTGTCTCTCTCTCTCTCTGTCTCCCTCTGTGTGTAGTTGTGTGGGTGTGTATCTTTGTATCTCTCTTTCTCTCACACTCTCTCTGTCTCTGTGTCTCTCTTCTTTCTCTCTCTCTCTTGGAAAGCTCTACTTGGGGCTCTTCACTATGCCTTCACTTTCTTCTCGGCAACTCTTTGAAAATCCGGGCTGGCTGACGAACAAGCGCGAGCTGCAGTGGAGGCTTCCCTTCGGGCAACCCTCCTCCTCCCCCACTCCTTCTTCTCTTGCAACCCACTGGCTGGCTGTGGTGGGGCCGGGAGGATGAGCATGAGTGGGGAGACCTTCCTCAAGTGAACTCCTGGGTTCAGCGAAAGCGTAGCAAAGGCACGGGCAGGCGGCTGGCTGCTTGCTTGAGGAGGGTCTCCCCACTTGTGTGCACCCTCCTGGCCTACCACAGCCAGCCAGGGGGTTGCGAGAGGAGAAGGAGGAGGAGTAGGAGGAAGAGAGAGGGAGGGAGGGAGAGAGAGAGAGATGTCAAAAGGGTTCTGCCCTAATGACTGGCTGGGTAGGCATGGCTAAGGGGGGTCATGTGACTGGGTGGGAGTGAGTGATAGTGAATTGGCCATGCCCACCCAGGTTTTGTGGCTCCCAGTGTTGTTGTTGTTTTCTGTAGGAAAGGGGTCCAAATGGCTTTTTGAGTGTTTAAGGTTGCAGACCCTTGGTCTAGTGTTAATCTTGGTGTTAGTCTTTGCTCATCTGGGTGTTCAAGAAACCAAGGTCAGAAAGCACAGTTAGACCCTGAGCTACAACTATCTTTCTAAAGCCAGACCTGCAAATCTCAAAAAGATAACAGTGACTGTTATGAGCAGCTACTCATTGCTCTTCCAGGACAATGCTTCCCCAGTTGTGATTGTGCATTAATAACAGTAGCCTTTTGCGGAGTTTATTAATATGCCCATTGAACATGTTCAAGGCACAGTTGAAAAGCCAACCTCACACTTTTCCTGCTTTATTTTATTTATTTATAGCACATTTTATTATTTTTACAAATAACCCATGGTAGCAGATATATCCAACACACCTTCCTACTCCTATTTTCTCCACAACAGCTATCCTGTGAGGTGAGCTGAACTGAGAGAAAGTGACTAGCCCAATATCACCCACCTGGCTTTCATGGCTAAGACAGAACTTGAACTCACAATCTCTTGCTTTCTAGCCCGGTGCCTTAACCACTAGACCATACTGGCTTTATCTCATGGAAGTCAAAAGCAGCATTTCTATTTCACCTGTTTTATTTAGATAATTGTCTCATTTTCAGACCAGACTCCACTTCTAATTGAATTGCTTTCAAATATTCCTCCATAGTCCTTATTATGAAAAGCAAACTTGTCTGCTATTTAGTTCCTCTTGATTTGCTAATTCAACTTTGGCTGGAAGATAATGATAGAGCTTTTAGGATGACCTACAATGAGTCAGTGAGTCATTTTATCTTGGTCTCGGACCAGCAAACATATTTTTTCAAAAACAGAGTTCCATTTAACTTGCCCTATATCAATGCAGTCTATACAGTGCAGAAATTGACTAGGTTTTTTTTTTAAAAAAACTATAACATTGTAAGTAAAAGTAAAGGTAAAGATTTCCCCTGTTCAGTCATATCTGATTCTAGGGGTCATACTCAGAAGTGGGTTTCTCCTGGTTCGGCCCGGAATCGGTCAAACTGGTAGTAGTGGTGGCAGGAGGCTCCGCCCACCTGTCCGGACACTTCTGTTCATGTGCAGAAGCATTGCACACATGCGAGCATGCCCGAACCAATAGTAAAAATATTGGCAACCCACCATTGGTCATACTCATCTCTGCTTCCTAGCCAAGGGAGCCAGTGTTGGCTGAACACGCTTCCGTGGTGATGTTGCCAGCATGATTATATGCCGAAGTTCATGGAATGCTGTTACCTTCCCACTGAAGTGGTACCTATATATCTACTTGCATTTTCAGGCTTTTGAACTGCTAGGTTGGCAGGAACTCACCTCATCATGCAATACTTGGGTCTTGTTATACCCTCCTTCTAGCTGACAAGCCCAAGGTCTTAGCCGCCTGGCATCCTCTTATAAAATCATATGGCAAAACAACTAAAATTATAAGTTGAAGAATTTGGGGCATAACAATTAATATGGTAAAGCATTATATAATTTGAATAAGGCAATTAAATGATTATTTAGAATAATAGAATTACTAAAATTACCAACCTAATATATAGAACCATTATAATGCCAGAACCCATGGAAAGAACTATAATTAATATTATTATATCTAGAGAAAAGGCAGTGATGTGTATAAAAAGAATACATAAGGACTGACTATGGTTTAAAAACTAATAGAGTTTAATTGTAATGACTATTTATCTACATTGTTGAAATGACTCTGTCAACTATTAATGAAAATAAGGCAGAAGTAAGAATCAATTGACAGTAAGAGCATAATACATTATTATAGAGTATAGGACAATTGCATTTGTAATATCTCCAAATGGAGTATATCTAAGAAGTATTTGAAGAGAGCTTGTACAGACTATGGAACAGTATTTAGTTACAGTAATTGGAATATAATTGGAATGAAATGATAGTAATAATTTGAGATATAAGATATCAATGTGACCAGGCTACTTGCTGATGAGTAGAAATAGTATCAATCAAATCTTTTATCAATGAAAACTTTATTGAGCTCATAGATAATTATAAAATCTAAAAATATATAAATATATTTTATAGAAGTATATAAAATATATAAAACAAAATTAAAAAAACATTTTAAAAAACTTAAAAAATATAAAAAGCAAAAAAAATCTATGAAAAGGGATAACAATATCAAGTAAATACAAACAAAACATAAGAATATATGGTTCACTAAATCTATCATAACATAATACAAAATACTCTCAACTCACAAATCGAAATCCAATAAGTCTGGTTTGTGGCACAGGAAATAGGAGTGGAAAGAATAATTCCTGGCAAACATCAGCGTAGTGGGAGCCAACAGAATATAACGTGTGCCAGCATTCTGATTGATCTTCACTCAAAAGAGATGTTTTGGTATCTACTGCTGAAAGAGCATTGAACTTAACCAATGACAAAGCCCTTCTAAATGTAGGGCTAGTTAATGCAACTGAGGTACCTGAATTAAATGCGCAGAATAACTCAGAAAAATGTTTCTGGGCAAGACCGATAAATGTGATTGAATCTCTAAGTCAATGATGGGTTGTTTAAAATTGTCTAATGCATGCTTGCAGCCTATCAAAGAGATGATGCCCAGGTGACGAAAACAGGATTTTAATTTTTCATGTAATGCCTGAAAAGAAGGTGTGAGGCTGTCAGTCAGAATTAAAGGGGGAGAGCATTTGGGTCAGTTTATTCTTCACCCGAGCTGTCCATTTTGTGCTCATTGGGCCCCTGAGGATGTCTTCAGAAGGAATAGCACTTAGCAATAGCACTTAGACTTATATACTGCTTCACAGTGCTTTTACAGCCCTCTCTAAGCGTTTTACAGAGTCATCACATTGCCCCTAACAATCTGGGTCGTCATTTTACTGACTTCGGAAGGATGAAAGGTTGAGTCAACCTGGACTGGGATCTGTTTTCAGGAAGAGGGCACCAAAAGTTTCCAAAACCAGAATTTGGGGGCAGATATTATTCTTGGGGTGGTTTTGAATAGGAAATCTAAGAAGAGAGGGACATTGCAGTATAATCAATGAGAGAAGGCCTTGTGCCCATGCAATATGGAAATTCTACCAGATAGTCAGTGACGAGTGATCTGGAGATGTAGTAAAATTTAGCCACACACACACACACAAAGTTAAGAATGCCTGCTTATGCAAAAATTTTCAAAGAATCTAAAAAATGGTCCCAGTGTTGAGAACATTTAAAAAATTAAGCATTTGTAAATGCTTAAGCCAGCATGATGTCTCTGTCTCTCTCTCTCTGTCTCTCTCTGTCTCTCTGTCTCTCTCTCTTGTCTGGATTCAGGATCTGCAGGAGGGATAGAGATTTGTATCCCTCAATAAACAAATCCATGGGTGATCAAGTTTTTTGAAACAAACAAGCAAAAGAAAAGTTGAATTTGGAAATGTAAAATTCAGGGCCTTTAGTTGTAACTTCCCCATTAAAGCAACGTTCCAGGACAGCAAAGACAGTGATTCTGATAGAATTGTGAGACAGCTGGAATATTTAATTGGGAGGAACTCTTTATTTCAAACACATGTGATATTTCTGTTCAGATCAGAAATAGGAACAAATGAAAAGGCTGAGGAGGCTTTTCATTGTTTTAAGATGAGGTGGAGCAAAAGATGAGGACCTGGCTGAGGTTTCTCCTGGAGCTCCAGTTCTTGTTACAGAGGAACCAAAGTTTCTATGGATGGAGACACTAAATTAAATGGATAAATAAATATTTATTTTAAAAAAATAACTTCCATCACTTGTGACTTGCACACTCTCAAAGTCAGTGGGAGAAGTGGGAATGCCAGATTATGTGTCAAAGACACAAAGGAACATCCTATTTCAAGGACTTTTTTCTAACACAGGATAACTAGCACCAGGGTGGCTTTGGTAGCACAAAGTTGGATCTTCTGACACATGAATCACATAACTGATTTCTGGGGCAATATTTTTACATTATGTTTTAAACTTTAACTATTAGAATTTGCCTTTTGCGATTTGTCTGTGTATCTTGGATTCTGGATCAACTGTGGATACACTTTTTTTTTCTCAGTTCCATTGTGAGTTGGATAACTTCAACTGTCTAAGCTTTTGTTTGAAAGTGTGATGCTGGTAAGATGCCAAACAAAAATATCTCTGGTTTCAGATGTATATATTGTTATATATATATATCATTTTTTGATGATACATATGATAAAAAGACTACATACTTGATCCTGCATATTTTAGCTGCAACTGGAATTGTAGTTGTGCAACAATGGAAAGATGATGAGATCCCGTCTGAGGGGAATGTAATTAAGAAAATATTAGACTCTGCAGAAATGGATAGATTAACACTTGCTATTAAGGATAAAGAAGAAACTGAATACTTTTTGATATGGGACATATTCTACCAATGGTTAGATAATAGAAGTTAGAAAGGAGGAGATACAATTGGAGGAAATGGTAAAGAGGAGAGTTGTTCAAGAAGATGATGTCAACTGTTAAATATTAATGTTACCATATTATTATGTTATTATATTATTAATATGATGGTGAATAATTATAACAAAGATGTAAAATATTATTATTTATAATTGTAGCCAGAATACATACTGTTTGATGAAAATTGGATGTTATATAAATAAAACAAAACATGAAAAAAAGAAAGAAAAAGAAAGCAGGATGCTAAAATCTTAAGGCAGGATACATGGCGAAACATGAAGGACTATGTGCATTTAAACCAAAAACCCAATCTAGAATAGCATCAGATTGCCTCCTCATGTCCTAATGATCGGTCTCACTCTGCATATTAATTATCATGGCAGGGGGAGGTGATGGGTTTGGATAGATAAATTAGCATTTTGCAATTATATATTTTTTTCAATATGTAATATGCAAAAAAAATCTATTGCAATTGTAACTGATTACATGAGCCAATACAGGTAGACCTTGATTTATGACTACAATTGGGACTAGAGTTTCCATTGCTAAGCAAGGCAGTTATTAAGCAAGTCATGCCAATTTTTACCATGGTTGTTAAGCAAAACATTGCAATTGTTAAAGGAATCATGTCATTGTTAAGCAAATCTGGCTTCCATCATTGACTTTGCGCACAGACACACACACACACACTCAGAGAGAGAGGGAGGGAAGGAGAGAGAGAGAGAGAGAGAGAGAGAGGGAGGGAGGGAGGGAGGGAGAGAGGGAGGGAGGGAGGTTCCTACCTTTACTGAGTTGGTGGACACATTTATAATCCTGAGGACATTCAGCAAAATTTCCTCTGTTGCTGCTTTGCACTTCTACAAAATATTCACTACAACTACTACGTCTGGCAAGTTAAACCATTTTTCTGGGCAAGTAGCTATATATTTCCAAACAAAGGTCTGTTGCATCTGCCCAATATTTTCACTTTATTCAAGAATCTCTGTTTAAGGTTTAGAGGTCCTGTTGGAAATAAAGATGATCCTAGAAATTGTGGTTTTGCTTTGTAATATGCCAGATTTCATTTTTGCCTACATACATTTTCAAAGTAAAAAAGTCAAGTGAGCCAGAGATTATGTCAGGTGCCAAAGGAAGTATTTGTAAGCCCCTTTGTATTGATGGGTGCTATATTTTTGGACACTCATGCCATTTGGGATAATGCATTTTAATATCTCTTAGGACCATGTGAATCTGAAAAAAATATCTGGTTTGAATCACTGATTTGGTTTGGAAAATTAATCCAGGCTGATTCAGACAGTTATTCCCATCAAGTTGTCCTAAAACAATTTGGTGCATGCAAACAATCCAATTTGTTTTTGCAACCTCTGATTTGGTTGCATCTGCTGAGCCAAACTTTGCAAACCTTGGATTTGGCAAGCCAGTTAAAAAAAAAACTTTCAAACATAAATTCTGTGTGGAATATTTGTACAAACAGAGTACAGTACTTCTGATGAGTAAATGAGGTGCTTGACTTGGAAGAAGTGTGAAGCAAACATTACTGAAAATTTCCCCCAATTTGGAGTATTTCAGGTGTGCATTTAATGCATAACTTTGCTTTTGCATTTTTCTCATCGAGACATTTGTGTGAGACATTGTGTGTGTGTGTGTATGTGTGTTCATCAAAAGAGCAAAATCAGGTTTTACACAAACTCTTATCTGGTTTAACCATCCATTACGATCTCTAAACTTGCTTCACTCTGGCTTGTTTATTCATTCAAAGCATGATCTGGATGTTAAAGTCAAATGAGCCAGAGTCATTCAGGATCTCATTTCTGCCTCTTCCATCTCAAGATAAATGTTTCTGTAAACAATAGGAGTCTTGGGTGACTGAAATTTACAGGCCTATCACAAACACATGAGCATTTAAAATGGGACAGGTGGTCAGTAAGCAAATCTTCGAGCTCCTGAGAGATTTAACGGTAAACGGTTAGCTATTATCTCATAAGGATCAGTGGTAACTGAACTCCTTATTTTTACTGACAGTTTCCTAAGCTTGGGATTTCTTTAAAGCAAGAAATTGTCTGCCATTTTCTCCTTTGATGTGTTGTGAGAAAAATGAAAGAAAAGTTACCTAATCCTGAAATCCTGGGGAAAAAGAGTTATAAAATACTAACAATAAATAAATAAATGACAACACGTTAGGAAAAAACAGGCATGCACATCGCCTATCTCTTTTCCTGTCTAATGTCAGTAAGAGAAGTAGAATGGCTCTTTAGAGAGCCAGTTTGGTGTAATGGTTAAAGCATCAGGCTGAAAACCAGGAGACCGTGAGTTCTAGTCTTGCTGTAGTCACGAAGCTAAGATAACCTTGTACCAATCACATGATGTTAGCCTTAGGAAGGAGGCAGTGGCAAACAACTTCCAAAAACTTGTCAAGAAAATTGCAGTCACTGGGAGTCAGCAATAACTCAAAAACACAAATCATTAAAAAGAATTAAATATCCTTACTTTCCTTCAGGAGTTGAAATGGGTTCAGGATGGATGGACATAAGCCAGGCCTAATGTGAACAACACTAGAAGAAAAACTTTGAATTACAAGTCAGAATCTTCTGTGGAATAGCAATAGCACTTAGACTTATATACCGATTTACAGTGCTTTTATAGCCCTCTCTAAGCGGTTTACAGAGTCAACATATTTCCCCCAACAATCTGGGCCCTCATTTTACCCACCTCAGAAGGATCGAAGGCTGAGTCAACCTTGAGCCTGGTGAGATTTGATCTGCCAAACTGCTGGCAGTTGGTAATCAGCAGAAGAAGCCTGCAGTACTTCACTCTATCCACTGTGCCACCGTGGTTCTATAATAGAACAATCCTGACAAAACTCTGCCTATAAACTAACAATTAATGTGAGGATGGACAAAAATATATCTCCTGGATGTCTCTTATTCCTGAAGGGTGAGGCTTTTTTTTTTTTTTTTTTTTTTTGAATGGAAGAAAATGGAGAAGAGTAGAGATCGGGTCACATGTCGAGGCTTGGATTAGCCAATTGATTGACATCATCCTGGATGCTTTAAAAACCAGAAAGATGGATAGATAATAGAGGTAGAAATTTGAAACTGGAAAAGTACTATTATGTAAGCAAATTGATCCAGACAATATGCTGTTCACAAAGTACTTATGTATGTAAAGAGAAAATGTATAAACTGTTTCAAAAAAAAAAATCAGAAAGACTGGTTTACATCATGGTAGTTTTCTGGGAGCAACTCTGTTGGAGAAACCACATAAACAGTCAGGTTTGGAGGAGAAGGCTCTCCTCTAAGAACCTTCAATGGAACAAGTCTGATGTCAGGGTTCCAAGTAACACCCCCTACAAAAGAAGACTCAGAGACTTGAGTTTCCTCAAAGTTCCATTTTATTAGACATGTCATATTGGCACACCTGGGAAAACCCGAATTTGAATATGTCCAGGTTTTCTCCACCCAAACGAAGTCTCTGCCCAGTATCCACATGTCCATCACATGGTCCAATCAGGCACCGTCCCAACTGGAGAGGCCTCCCAGTCATACCACTTCAGGTGCAGGGCATGATGTCCTTGGTTCTCCGAGAAAGGAATGTTATTTTAACTATATCTATCACACTCCATATGATTCCCCCCTCCCTGGAAGCCATCTTTTGCATTGAGCCTTCAGACCTGCCATCTGGTTCCTAATGTTTTCTCCAAATTTCTGGTCCAACCATTTTTCCAGGAGACAATGGATTTATGACCTCAAGGAGACTTGGTATATTGAACCTCCTCTTTAACATGTGCATTTGTAGATGCTCTTGGGGACTGAAGCAGGTTGCAATAGGAACTAGCATTATTAGTATTAACCATAGCTAATACATGATGGTTAGCATTCCAATTTTAATCACATGACCATGGGTTGTGGCAATGATCCTAAGTGTAAGGACTGATTCAATTTAATTCTTTTTTTTTCAATCCAATTGTAAATTCAAACATTCACTAAATGAATGGTTGTAAGTCAAGGACAATCTTTAAACCTAGCTGCCTTCTTATTTAGGTTTTGGGTGTAGACTGTGGCGGGGCTAATGCTTTACTCATCCTCATCTAACTTTGGACAGATATGAACTTGAGGTGTCCTTGGTACTCTCTGAGCATGGTTGTTGTCTTGGAGACATTTCATTACCCAAACTAGGTAACAGCATCAGTGCTAGCATTTGATATTGAAACATCTGCAAGTTCAGAAAGCACCAAGGACATTTCATTTCAACCCTGGCTACAAATATTCTCCTTTATTGAGACATGAACTTAGTAGAGAAGCAGACCATTATGATAACTGTTGGAGTGTAGGATGAACTGACTGGAGGAGGCTAAGTTATGACTTTTCCTAATATATTTGGTACAAAAAAGGTACATTATTGATCTCCATAAATACTTCCTTTGTCAAAGTGCAGATTATAAATAATTAATTCCCTTCATGACTTGCTAATTACATTTTGTGACAGCCAGTTTCCTCTGCTTGAAAAGTGGCTTTTATAATTTCCTTTTAATTGAGAATGAAAATACAGGAAAAGTACCTGAAACATTGAGACTATCTATTTGTAATGTGCTGAATGCTTTCTAAAGTTGAAGAATTTTCTGTCCATAGAGGACAAAAAAAGAGCAGACATATGGAGTAAGTTACCTTTTGTTTAGAAATGTAAGTATCAACTGGATTACAGAGACACGTCTTTACAAGGCAAACTCATATTTCTTTGTTATATATTTTAATATTCTATTTGTTTCTAGGTGTTCAAGGCAGTATATAAAGCAGTGACGAGGAACCTTTTTCTTATGGCATGCCAAAATTGTGCACGGGTACGCCATCACGGGCATGCGTGCCCACTCAATCCTCCCCACCTACCTGTGCATGCGCACACAACCACACAACCCCCACCGTGCATGCATGCACAACCCATCCCCAGTCTCTGGAGACTTTCCTGAAGCTTGGGGAGGACAAAAACCGCCTCCCCTGGCCCCCCGAGACCATTTGGAAGCCCGAAACGCATCATTTCCAAACTTCCAGTTGTGCCGTTGGGGCCATTTTCTGCCCTCCCCAGGCTTCAGGAAAGCCTCCTGAGGCTGGGGAGGGGGGAAAATGGCCCCAATGATCCAACCAGAAGTTTGGGAACAAACTTCTGGTTGGCTCGTTGTGGCCATTTTTCACCATCCCCAGCCTCTGGAGGCTTTCCTGAAGCCTGGGGAGGGCAGAAAACGGCCTTGCCTGGCCCTCCGGAAGGGCAAAAAATCAGCTGGCTGGCATGTGCATGCGCATTGGAGCTGATGGCTGACGTGCCACCATATATGGCTCTGCATGTCACCTATGGCACGTGTACCATAGGTTTGCCATCACGGATATATAGTATCACTTCCAATATTATCTGCACAACCACATTGATGGTTTGGGTGGGGAATTAGTAACTTTATCAAAACCAACCAGCAAATATTAATATATGAAAATAAATGTGATCCTGAATCTCCAACCTCCACATTAATCATTTAGCTTGGGGGGAAGGGACTGGGGTTGACATCCATGCTTAGCCATAATAGTTAAAAAAAAATAGTCTTTGTTTGGATCCCCATCTAAAACTAGATTCATCTGCTGTGGCAAAGAGCAACCATGAATTAAGTTTGGTTGCTTTTTAAAGATAAGCAATAATATTTGGGAATAAAGAAAGCAAGTGTATTCTTTCTCTCTGGCAACAGTTAAGCAATCAAAAAGAAGAAAGATATGAATAATATGGTTTCATAATATGGAATTTCATAGGATTGTGTCAGGCTCTCTAAATCGGGGTGGCAACCATTTTTCTCAAGAGTAATCCATATGAGTGAAGAATATGTATGCCAGCAGCTGATGAAATTAGAGTCCAAAGTCCTTCCCTCTTCTTCCTCCCCTCCTCTCCTCCCCTCTTCTCTCCCCTTTTCCCTCTCCCCTTTTCCCTTTCCTCCTATTTAGGTGATGACCCAAAGGACATGACTACTGATTAGTAATTTTCTGAAATTTTAATGAGGGGACAATGCTTCCTAGTCATGCTTTAATATATATCAAATTGATAGAATGGGACATGATTGCTCAGTGGTTAAAGACACTGAGCATATCAGCTAGAAAGCTGACAGCCCATGTCCAGATCCTGCTTACCTAGTAGTTTGAAAGCATGCAAGTGCAAGTAGATAAATAGGTACCACTTTGGTAGGAAGGTAGTAATGTTCCGTGCGCCTTTGGCATATAGCCATTCTGGCCACATGACCGTGGAAAATGTGTTCAGTCAATGCTTGGCCAAGAAACAGAGATGAACATTACGCCCTAGAGTTGGACACAACTGGGCAGGGGGAATGGTTTACCTGTTTAAATTGATAGAAGAGAATATTTGTAGCTCCAGGTTGAACAGTGGAGATCACTGGTTCTCTCTGTATCATCAGGTAGCACTGATGATTTTACCTAGTTTGGAAACCACACATATTAAATTGCCACAAATATTAAATTGCTTTTAATTGGAGAAGAAACTATGCATGTTAAGAAATTACTGCAGTGGGAAAATATAGTAAGAGTGAATGCTGTTGCCTTGAAACCCTGGGAAAAAAGGTAGGCTATAAAACTTAAGAATTATAGTAATAGATCAAAGGAATGTGGCAATACGGTATAGTTGTTATCTATAGCATTACTACAGAGGAAGCGAAGTTGGTATCTGTCCCCAAAACCTGTCTGATATGTTGCAGTCATATACTCATTTTTGCTAAACATCTTCTGTAACATGAGTGTCTTAACCCTCAATGTTTACCCAGATTTTTAAGTCAGCTAAGTTTTTACAGTTTGATATGTGAGATTTTGCCAGGTGAATTGTGACATTGATTTCAAAGGAAGCTTCATTTTAAAAAAATCTTAATTAATATGAGCCAACAATATTACTTTACAGGTTTTATTCCTGTGCTTCATTTCTCCAACTGGTTGTTCTCCCCCTGTTATGTGGTTGTTCCATTACTCCATGCAAAGCTTTATATATATATCCATTTTCTCCTTGGCTTTTAGCTCCTTTCATCTCTTGTCATCATGCCATCATTTCTCAGTGTGAAGAAGGTGGTTTTTGGGAAGGTATTCAATGCAAGTGCGGGTGTGATTTCTTTGCTTGGCTCCTTAAATCAATACATTTCTTTGGATGGTCTCTTAATGACTGCATGATAGCTTCCTTCTATTTCTCATTCTTTCTTGCTATCCCAAGAGAATGAGCTTTGATGCTCTGCTGCTTTTGCAAGACTCCTGACTTAATGCAAAGTAAAACAATTGGATTACTTGCCACTGCTGTCTGCTCCTAAATATTCAGCCAGATGAGCTGGCATCTAACTAATGTGTTTGAATATCTATAGTCAATAAAAAGAGGCTTTTTGCATCTTCTGGGATGGTGCCTCTGTTTTCTGAAACATTCACACAGTAGGGATCTGGCTGACTACTTTGCCTGAAAGTGTGGTTCTCCCCCCCCCTCCCCAATTGTCTGGATTCACATTTAATGTGGGTCAATATATGACTGGCAAATAGTAATGTTTAGGAAGTTGTTTTTCAGTATTATCGCTACATATGAGATTTCATTGTTGTCACAGATTCATTAGAATTTTTTTCGTGAATTGGCAATCTCCAGATGTGACAACTTTATATCTCATAACATCCCTAACTAACAACTAGCTTGGAATTCTGAAAATTGCATTCCCCGTTCGTCCGGTGGGTACCAGGTTGGGAAATATTATACTGGACAATGAAATCTCTCCCACAATATTACTTGTATACTTTAATTGTTTAGAATTGTTTTGACTATAATCATGTCTGGCTTTAATGCCTGCTGAAAACCACCTATTAGAGTTTCTGGAAAAGACCACAGTTGCACTGAAATATGACTGAGATTTTGAATCCCAAAAGCAGCTCCTCTAGCATCTTTAATGCTTTTCTGTGGTTGCATTAAATGACCTTCCTCCTTTTCTTCTGTTCCTCCATTTGTGAGTCTGTAGAGATTCTCAGTCATCCATGTCATGGATGTCCCGAAGGTACATTTTCAGGAAGCAACTGGACTTCTTTGTTTTTTCTTTGAAGACATTTCTCTTCTCATCCAAGAAGCTTCTTCGGCTCTGACAAGACACTGGGGAATGGAAAGATTTATATTCCTTGCAGACAGTTGGTCAAAACCTCCAAGTGCTTCAGTGATCCTCTAAAAGGATGCAAATGGTGAGCTGTCAGCAAGGAATATACATCCTTACATTCCCACTGTCCTGTCAGAGCTGAAACTTCTTGGATGAGAAGCAAAATGTCTTCAAAGAAAAAACAAGAAAGTCCAGTTGCCTCCTGAAAAAGCACCTTTGGGACTCCATTTGTGAGGCAGTTTTATCTCCTTCCTTTTCTATCTCCTAGACTTGATCTTGTGTCTTCCCTTGTAGTACCTTGCAATTGTAGAACCTCTTGTAATTGCACATCTTTCTGGCCCCTCCTTAGGACAGACCCATCTCTCTGCTCCATAGTTTTCTTTTATCTGTCTAGTCTCAAGTGTCTCTCTCTCTCTCTACCCATTTTCTATTTTTACTTGACGACATCTTGATGCATATGCTTTAATGAATGCGGAGAGGACATTGCCTGAAGAAATCAGCATCTAATTATATATAATTAATTAATATACATATATCAAACTCAGTAGTGTGCTGTGATCCTTCATCTAAGTGAAATCAAATCTTAGGCTGAGTTTTAAATCCTGTGGGACTTATTTTGAAGAGATTCTGCCTCGGGTTGTTTTGTTACTACATGTAACTATATTTACTTGCACTTTTCTTCGCTTACTCTTCTCTTTCCTCTTCCTATTTACTCCGTTTCAATTTCAAGCTCTTTAGGTAGTATCTGGGTTGCAAGATAAGAGCAAGAGTTAGTATTTTCCAATTCTCTTTTCTGCCATCTGCATTTTTGCAGCACACTTATACAGTATCTGGAAACTACAGTTTAAGGCAATTTTTCTCTTTTGTTTTTCAAATCACTGGTGTTACAATATTACAATCAGTAATGTTACTCATTAACAATCATTACATGACTATATGGATTAGAGTTAATCCTACCCTACAGCCAATGAAACAAGCATCACTGTCATTTTTTTAAAGAAGTACTGTACCAAAATTTACTTTTCATTTTTCCCCAAATATTATGATTAAGTTTGATGGATAATATTCATTCATTCATTCAGCCTTATTATCTGTCCCATTTCCAAAGCCTTTCCTTCGAATCCAACACGCAGGAGATCACTCCTCACTATTGTATAAAAAGGTGAGACACTAAAATACAGTAATGGGTGAAATATCTTTTCCCTGCTCCCCCTGATTTACTCACAGTGTGTCATAGAAATTGAGTCTAGGAGAGGGAGTTCTCGGCGTGTAGTAAGGTTCAGTGTAAGTTCACTAGGAGAAATTCTGAGAAGAAAATCATTTTCTGCCCCACGGACAGAAAGGTAGGATATAAATTAACTTAAAAAAAAAAAACATTGCCAAGCCTTATAGATTGACTCAGATAAATTATCTTTTTGAAAAAAATCAATGTTGAATATCAACATGAGAAAATAGTCAGTTGTAGATGTATTTTAAGGAATATACCAAACTCTATTAATCTGGGTCATATGATTCACACATTGTCCTAAGCCCGTGATGGCGAACCTATGGCACACGTGCCCGAAGTGGCAGGCAGAGCCATATCGCCTGGCACACACGGGGGTTGAGCGTTCCTCTTCCGGGTTTCTGGCGTGCATGCGTGTGTGACAACCAGTCATCTTGGTGTCTGCGGCAATGCCGGAAACTGGAAGAGCTTTCATTGTCTGGTGTGTGCATGTACACTAGCCAGCTGATCGCCATGCGTGCATGCGCACCAGTTACCAGAAAACTAGCTGGACATTGCACATGCGCGTGCCGGAATCCAGAAGTTCATCCCCTGGGAAGCTCCCTTCTGGGTTGTGTACCAGATGAGTGTGTGCTCTCCTTTTTGGACACTCAGTGCCAAAAAGGTTCACCATCATTGTCCTAAGCCATGCTTTATTTTAACCCTGATAAGCTATAGAATGATGTTTCACCCATAATGCTAAGCAAAAAAAAAAAAAACATGTTTCACAGTATTTGGCTTTATACCTTACGCCAACCCAAAATCAAACTAAAAGCATGGTTAATAAAAGATCTGAAACCAGTCCTAATCTCTTAGTCTGACCTTAATCGTTATTTTTTTTTGGGGGGGGGAGGGAAATGATGGAGGACTATGTATTCCACTTTGAATTCCCAGAAAAAGTAGGATATAAACTTCATTTATTCATTTATAGTTATATGGTTGACCCCCTCTCATCAAAATAATTCTAGGGGGCAAATGGCATGTAAAATTAATAATAATAATAATAATAATAATAATAATAATAATAATAATAATAATAATAATAATAATAATAATAATAATAATAATAATAATAATAATAATAATATTGAATTTATTAGCCGCTCCCTTTCCAAGCAGGACTCGGGGCGGCGTACACTAGAAACATATAAAACATAACACATGTGTACAAACACATAAACATACATATATACAAAGACATACATGTACGGAGGAGGTAATAAATTACAACATTTAGACAATTAAAACCATTTACATACCCCAATAATAAAACCCAATATACAATAAAAAATTTAAAATTTAAAAGACAGTCGGGAAAAACGAAAAAATTACGGTTGAGCCAGGCCAGATAGTTGAAAAAGGTGGGTCTTCAACTGTGCACGGAAGGAGCGGAGATCGGAAATAATCCTGATGTCACGGGGGAGGTCATTCCACAGGGCTGGGCCCATCACAGAGAAGGCTCTGCTCCTGGGTGTCGCCCCCCGACACTGTTTGGAGGACGGCACCCGGAGAAGTCCCTCTCTGTGTGAGCGAATTGGTCGTAGGGATGTCTGGGGCAGGATGTGATCCTGCATGTAACTAGGTCCTGAGCCATGAAGCGCTTTAAAGATCATAATCAAAACCTTGAAACGCACTCGGTAGACCACAGGAAGCCAGTGCAGCTCGCGCAGGAGAGGTGTTACAGGGGAGTATCTAGTCCTCCCCATAATCACCCGCGCGGCCGCGTTCTGGACCAACTGTAGTCTCCGAGTGCATCTCAAGGGAAGCCCCATGTAGAGAGCATTGCAGTAGTCCAGGCGAGACGTCACTAGCGCATGGGTGACTGTGCGTAGGGCATCCCGGTCCAATAAGGGACGCAATTGGCGCATCAGGCGGACCTGATGGAACGCCCCCCTTGCCACGGCTGTTACATGGTCATCCATGGACAGCCGGGCATCTAGGAGGACGCCCAAATTGCGCACCTGTTCCATGGGGGCTAGTTGCACGCCCCCAATGGCCAGAGATGGAAGCACCTGGTTGAACCGGGGGGCCGGAAGCCACAGCCACTCCGTCTTGGAAGGGTTGAGTTTTAGTTGGTTGCCATCCATCCAGACCCGTACGGCCTCCAAACACCGGGACATCATTTCGACGGCCTCATTGGGGTGGTTCGGGGTGGAAATGTATAGCTGAGTATCATCAGCATACAGATGATATCCCACCCCAAAACCACGGATGATCTCGCCCAGCGGTTTCATGTATGTGTTGAACAGGAGAGGCGAGAGCACCGATCCCTGTGGCACTCCACATGTGAGTGACCTCCGGGTCGAACTCTGCTCCCCTGCCAACACACGTTGCGTCCGGTCAGAGAGGAAGGAGCCAAACCACCGTAGAACGGTGCCCCTGACTCCCAACCCCTCCAGCCGGTGCAACAAGATACCATGGTCGATGGTATCGAACGCCGCCGAGAGATCTAATAGGACCAGGATAGAGGAACAACCCCTATCTCTGGCCCTCCAGAGATCATCCACCAATGCGACCAAGGCCGTCTCCGTGCTGTGCCCGGGACGGAAGCCGGACTGGCGCGGGTCCAGATAATCATTTTCCTCCAGGTGACGAGGGAACTGCTGTACCACCACACTCTCTACAACCTTCGCTAAGAAAGGAAGGTTTGAGACTGGACGATAATTGACTAGGTCCGTTGGGTCCAGGGAAGGCTTCTTGAGCAGGGGCCTCACCACCGCCTCTTTCAAGGCGGCCGGTAGAGACCCCTCACCCAACGAGGCGTTCACTAGGCCCAGGAGCCAGTCGCGCGTAACCTCCCAGGATGCCAGTACAAGCCAGGAGGGACACGGGTCCAATAAACATGTGGTGGGTCGCAGACGTCCACGCAACCTGTCCAAATCCTCGATGGCAACCGAGTCAAACTCCTCCCAAAGCGGTCCCTCAAGACTCGCCACGGGCGTCTCTACTGGACCACTGAAAGGGGCCCATCCCATCCGGATTTGACCGACTTTGTCCTGTAGATATTTCCCAAACTCCTCTGCTCTGCCCTGTAAAGGGGCTTCCCGCGGTCTCTCAGACAAGAGGGAGCGAGTCACCCGAAACAGGGCGGCAGGGCGGTTATCTGCGGACGCAATAAGAGCGGCGCAATGTTGACGTTTGGCCGCTCTTAATGCCACAAGGTACGTCCTCAAATAGGCTCGTGCCTGTGCTCGGTCAAATTCGGAACGGGAGGATGTCCAACGACTCTCTAGGCGTCTCTTGTGGCGTTTCATCACCCTTAGCTCCTCGGTAAACCAAGGGGCCAGGGTGGTTCGTCGCCGCAGGAGAGGCCGCAAAGGCACCACCCGGTCTAGGGCCCCGGTAGTCGCACTATTCCATGCGTCTACCAGGTCCTCCACTCGGGGGCGGGTCAAGTCCACAGGAGGTGGCCCAACCTCCGTCTGGAACCTATCTGGTTCCATCAGGCGCTTGGGGCGGAACCATCTAATACCTTCTGGTTCCGCCTCCCCGCAGCGGGGGGTAGCACCAGGGAAGTCAAGCCGGAGAAGTGAGTGGTCTGACCATGACAGGGGAATAATAGTTGGATCCCCTATTCCCAGATCACTCGTCCACAGGCCAGAGACAAAGACAAGGTCCAGTGTGTGGCCTCCCTCGTGAGTAGGGCCCTGAATTAATTGGGTCAGGTCCATGGCTGTCATGGAAGCCATGAACTCCCGAACCCCCTCAGACGCTTCTCCCATCGACGGCAGGTTAAAGTCCCCCATCACTAAAAGTTTGGGGGTCTCAACCGCCACCGATGAGATCAGCTCGAGGAGTTCAGGCAGGGCCGCTGATGTATAGCGAGGAGCCAGGTATACTATCAGCAGGCCCAACTGCCTCCCAGGGCCCCATCTCACGACAAGGGACTCACACCCGGATGTCTGCGGCACCGTGAACTCTCTCGGCTCCAAGTCTTCCCGGATAATCACTGCTACCCCACCGCCCCTTCCCTGGGCCCGAGGCTGGTGAAATGCTCGATAACCCGGCGGGCACATTTCCACGAGGGGTAAGCCTCCCTCGTGGCCCAACCAGGTCTCAGTTATTCCTGCGAGGTCCGGCTCCCCCTCCAAAATTAGATCGTGGATGAGGGGGGCCTTATTGACAACGGACCTCGCATTGCATAACAGCAGTCTCAGGCCGTGGGTCTGTAGATCCTGACCACCTAGTATGCAGGGGTTGGTACAAACGACCGGGTATGACCAAAAACCCCGGTCTCCCAACCGACTACGCGCTCTTGATCTGTCCTCGCACCTGCCCCTCCCCACGACCGTTGGTATCAAAAAGCCCTGCACAGGAATGCTATCTTCCTTCTCCTCCCCCACTCCGCTCCCTCCTCCTTCGACCACACCTAGGTGCCTGGCTCTACCATCCCTCCTGACCTGTTCCCCCCCCCTCCTCCCACTCCCCAACCCCAAGGTCCCTACAAATTCTTAAAAAATATTTTACTAAAAAACCCCTTAATTTGCGCTTCCTCCACCTCTCAGGGTTAATAAACCCATCCTCAAGGTGGGCCCTCGAAAGGGCTGGAGGCCAAACCTGCGAGAAAGGGGATTCCCGCAGCCGCAGTAATTCCGGCTTCGTGTACATAGAAATGGAATCATGGGGTAAAATTGGTTGGTAGCAGGTGCTGAAGAAATAGATCATTTGTTTGTCGAGAAGGTTTTCCTGACCCAAGATGAAAGGGTGAGTTAATGGGCTAGTCGCCTAACCGGGTTTCATTCAGGAGTGTTTCAAAATGGTGTAGGAACCGGCAAAGCAGATGTTAAAAAGATGTTTAAAAAGCAGATATTTAAAAGATGTTTAGAAAGATGTTAAAAGCAAGCGACAAAGTCAAAGTCAGAATAGTATCAAGGATTCAAACCTAGGTTCTAGGTTTGCCATTTAGTTGTGTCTGCTCTGCTCTGAGAAACTTTAACCGGCTCACCCCTCCTTTAGCTGCTTCGTTCAGATCTTCCTCCTTCTCCCTTCTCGCCTCTCACACAACGAGGCAGTCCCCCAGGTTTCTGGCCAACGCCCCGGCTAGCACACCCACACGCCAACACGCCAGCACGCCAACAAACCGACATGTTTGCCATCTTTCTCGTCATCTTCCTATCTCTCCAGCCTCTCCACGCTTCTCGCCTCTCGCCTCCCACACTCGGTTCTCTGTTTGGTGCCAGATGATCCGTTCCACGCTCCATGCTCCACGTCTGACGCTCTCACCAGCCAGACGGGCAACCACAGCCAAACGAGCACCCACTTCGTATCTCCGTTCTTCTCCGTTCCTCTCTAGCCGCCTGGCACTCAGCTCAGCTCCACACTCCACACTCCACACTCCGCACTCAGCTCCGCGCTCCACGCTCCACATCTGGTGCTCTCACAAGCCAGATGGGAAGCCACAGCCAAGCAAACAATTCCACAACTCCTTCTCCACTCCATTCCATTCTCCGTCTAAGCGCTGGCGCGCTCGGCGTCCTTCGGTGTTTCAGCTTCCCGCTAGCCAGCTGACCGCCCCAAACGCCCTGCCCGACCCCTCCTGGCCAGGGCAGAGTCGGGGGGTGGTCGTCGACAAAGCACGACCCTCAGAGTAGCATTAGGGGTCGGCAGCACCTCTCCCAGATGGAAAACCCCTCCGCAATTTTGCGGAGCTCACACGGCAGCCGCCATCTGCCTCGGAAGCTCCTCCTCCTCCTCCTTAAAACAACAATATTTCCAATACACCACATAATAATTTTATCTTATCTTTATCTTACCTTTTCTTTTATGCTGAGAGCGTATGCAATCACACTTGGGCAATAAAGAATTCTATTCTATTCTATTCTATTCATAATAATAATAAATGGCAGCTGAGAGAGTAAAAAGACCTCAACTAACCACCCTGATTCACTGATTCCTATACCCTTCTGCCTGGGGGACACAGACAGATCTTAAGGTCCTCGTAGAAGAATAGAAGGGCTGTGGTCTATCTGACCTCAGATGGTCTGATGTTCCAGAGGGACAGGCAAAGCAAAGGACCAAGCAGGCTTCCTGTAACCATTAAGTTGGCATTCTTTGATTGACAGAACCGGAAGCATGGCCCTCCTACTAGACCTAATAGAACAGGTAAAACCCCCGGAGATAGGTGTTCCTTGAAGTATCCTGCCTTCATGCCAAGGAAGGCTTTATAGGTAAGAAACAGCATTGAAGTGCACCTGGCATTTTGGCAGCTAGGTCAGCCAGCGGTCTGCTGCTTCTCTCCATTTCAAAAGTGAGGCTCCTTGTCTGTTATTGCTTGAAGCATTTTCAGAGGTGGAGCAGCCTTTCAAAAGTGAAGCCATGTCACTAAAGCATCACACGCAGTGTAGTTTCCATTGTGAGTAGAATGCCAACCATCTTCACACCGCTTTTCGTCCTGGTGAGGGGGAAAAAAAAGGGGGGGGAGATTATCTTTATTTAAGATAGTGACATGTTATATAGGCCTTGAAATCTAAATTATATGTACCACTTTCATTGGGGATTATAATTACAGTGTATAATGTCATTTAACTGTTTAATGAACTCTGGATAATGCAAGGGAATACAAATATTTGACCTTCCTGACAATGACTGATGGATTGAAGCTGTGTAGCATGGTATCATTAGAATGTCAAATAACATCATTACTCATGATTATCAAGAATTATTCAGGTGAAATGGCAAATCTAATGGAAAGCTATTATTTGTGTGTGTGGGCTGCCATTTGACTTTCGCTGTCAATGCCGGTCCCTTGATGATGCAGATTGTGTGGCTTACATATTTATTGGACTGCAAAGAACAATTACCACTGCATGCTAAACAAATGACAGCCATAAAACAAAAAGGGTTTCAGCGGGTCATCGTCCTGCCAGGAAAATCTTTAATTTTCTCCAAGGGTCTGAACAATTAAAGCAATTAAGGCAATGGTATTGCGTGGTATCTGCTAGCATTAGAAGGAAAAATGTCATGTCTAGTTTGTTCAATGCCTCTTCACAAACCTTGCAGCTAAATTCAAAGGATTGGGTTTCTATGCGCTTGACAAAGATTTGAGATTTGGGGACATTTGCCGTAGATTCTGTGTGCGTTAGTGTGCGTGGCCACTCCTTCTTGGTGCCGTGTTCCTCTTTACAAGGACAATGACTATGTATTCAAAGGGTCTTGTACATTTTGAAAAACCGGAGAAGTGGGTGTTGCCTTTCACAGCTTGCTTTAGTGTCTGTATTTAAGCTCTTTTTGAGGCCTGAGGGATGCTTTGATTCCCTTCAATGTGATGTTTCACACTATGGAGGTCACAGATGTCTTTCAAGGGCAAGATTTTTTTTTAGTTTTGTTAAAGACTCACCTGGTAAAGCTGAAGGAAGCTTTTGCATATGTGTAATACTTCTTCTGGCTATTGCAAGGGTTGGCTGAGCAGTTGAATCAAAATAATACACTGCTTCATTTCACCGTTAGAAGAAAGAAGAACACGCAGCTCAAGGTCACTGAAATCTCCCCCATATAATGTGAGATCCGCTTTTGTTCTAGCTGTCCCCGTATCCCACATAGATATACAGAAAATTAATGTTCTTGACCTGCTTTCATTATAATCTATAAGGAGCTTGCTTGTTGTCTCATCATGTTGGCTTTCTCACTTATATAGCCCTCTAGAGAATAGTATCCATGTAGTAGGTTATGATGTTGGGATGTAAGCCCTGAAAAAGTTCTGTATACTTTAATAGACATGATAAATATCTATCTCTAGATCTAGAGCAGGAAGGTTCCTTTGTAGAGCTTGAAGCTCTAGACCGGAGGTGGGGAACGATGACCCCTTTATGACTTGTGGACTTCGACTCCCTGTTCACGTATAATGCTAGACTACTTCTGAAAATCCTAAAAAATATCCACACTGTTACACTACTCTGGAAAGCTTCAAAGGAAAAAAAAATAAGAAAGTCTACTTGCCTCCAGAAAAAAACACCTTTGGGACAACCATGACCTGGATGACTGAGAATCTCTACAGACGTTTAGTTATACATTTTGGGATGGACACCCTTTGAATGGTGTAGGAATAGGAATGGATTTCCAGAGAAAAAATTACAGACTACAACAACCAGGAGCACTACTCCGGTGACCCTGAGGCAGAGGTGGGTTGCTACTGGATCGGGCGAACTGGTAGTAGGGGTGGCTGAGGGCTCCGCCTACCTGCCTGGACACTTCTGTGCATGCACGCACACGAGCAAACCAGTAGTAAAAAAATTAGAAACCCACCACTGCCCTGAGGACACAGATAAACTTCCAAGTGCTTCAACGACCCTCTAAAAGGATGCAGATGACCAGCTGTCTGTAAGGAATATAACATTCCCCACGATCCTGTCAGAGCTGAAGAAGCTTCTTGGATGAGAAGCAAAACATCTTCAAAAGAAGAACCAAGAAAGTCCAGTTGCCTCCAGAAAAAGCACCTCTGGCACTAGTCTGGAAGGCCTTATTTTTTTCTTCTTCTTCTCTAGCATCTCAATAATAATCAGTCCTTTAAAAATTAAATTTGTTACCAAAGCATGTCGCGAAGTCTCCTTTCTACTTCTACAGTTTGGTCTATATATCATAAGTTTTAAAGAGCAAATATAGTCGAACCTTACAGTGGATGTTGTTTGTTAGGATAAATGTGAATTTGTGGAAAATCAGCAGCATTAATATAAATGCCCTTCTCTAGTAATTTGATTTTGCTGATTCCATTCTCAGGTTGCTTCAGTGCTTTTTCTGAGTAGCTTGTGCATATGTTATCTTGCTTGATGAGATGGAGAAAATCGAGGTAGATTGAACCAGCCGAAAATGAATTTTAATGAATGATGATTGCACTTATTCATAACATATCTTTGGAATAGAAATTGTTTTATTTTTTTTTTGAGTCATCACTGTTGCAAGAGCAGCTCAGAAGTCTTGAGGGGATCCAGGGGTTTATTTTTGGTTCATACTGGGTGGTAGTGCAGAAATGCATGTACACGGTTCAGATTTATAGCTTTATCTTTTTTTTTGATCAATAAGATAACCTAATTATTCCACAGGGTGGCATGTTGAGACATTGTCCCATGGACACAGTTGAAATGGAATATGATTTCTCCAAACACTCTATTGACCAAATCCAGCTGCATTTTCTCTTTTGGTGCATTGCCCCTTTTCTACATTCCTCCAACCAACCCCACCATCTTCAATTCTAACAAATCCACTATATCTAATGGAACAAAAATAGTAAGAAGCATGTGTGAAATCTCTCTCTCAATAAATGCGCTGGACATGGGATTTGTTCTCAATAATTCTGCAGCTAGAATGTCTATAGGATGAGAAAAAAATCCAATCTATCTGACAGGTTGGCCATTTTATTGACTATGTCTTGGTTATACTCGTGTCAGAATGAGCCAATGGTACCGGCTGGGTTTATATTCATAATTCTCTCATTTTCATTCTCTCTCTCTCTCTCTCTCTCTCTCTCTCTCTCTCTCTCTCTCTCTCTCTCTCTCTCTCTCTCTCTCTCTCTCTCTCTCTCTCTCTCTCTCTCTCTCTCTCTCTCTCTGCCTTTCTCTCCCTCCCTCCATTCCTCCGTCCCCGGTTTTCAAGATTCCACTTGTGTCTATCAGCACCATAACTAACATTGTGGCGAATGGTTGCCCATTTCATGCGTTTCACCAATGACTTCAGAATCCATCCATCAAGATTAAAGACATTAATCCTTAATTGCCATCTTGTGCAGCAACACCCCAGGGCAGCTTCTTTTTTTCTTCTATATGTGCAAGAATCTAAAACCAGCTACAGCCTGTGGTAATAGAACGAGAAGACCGTGGTGGTAAAATATTGCACAGAATCCTCCCAGACCTCTGGTAGAATGGGGATGTCAAACTGGCGATCCGTGGGCCAGATGCGTCATGCACAGGCCACACCCACCCCAGCTCTTTGAAGAGAAAAACCATCATGAAACGTCCCATGGCGGCAACATGATGTGCCGAGTTTGAAACCCATGTGGTAGAGGATCTGAACTTGAGATAGGCACATACTACATCTAGGGCAGCAGTTCTCAACCTGTGGGTCAGGACCCCTTTGGGGGTCGAACAACCCTTTCACAGGGGTCGCCTAAGACCATCGGAAAACACATATTTTCAAAAAAATACAGAAAACATAAAATAATTCTATGGTTGGGGGTCACCGCAACATGAGGAACTGTATTAAAGGGTCGCGGCATTAGGAAGGTTGAGAACCACTGATCTAGGGGTAAGAAAGAAATTAAAAAAAACATTTAAAGAAACATATACATATTTTATTTTCTTTAAATCTTAGGTGGATGCCTGAAATCCCAAGAAAGATTACTGTGAAAGATAATAGCTTAATCTTTGAGTTTAAAGGGGGTCTTCCATGAAGAGACAAACTTTCTAGAAACATTGGGAGGACTATAGTATTTATAATGCCTCCACAAACAAAAACTGAGCACCCTTTCAGTCATCCCAGTTCCTGCCCTCAGGAAAATTGAACCATGATGAGACACAGTGCTGGTGTCGTCCTAGGAATTTCTAAAGAAATCTATCATAGAGGGGAAAGATGGAACTAAATTAATCACGCTCTTAAATATCTGAACGCTAATGTAAATGATATCTTATCGAGGTTGAGTAAGTGGTTGAAGATGATAAAAATATTGTACAGAAACCAAAGCTCTCCAATTGTAGATATTCATTAAATTGACCATTAATAATTTGTGATAAAGAGGAATAGAACTGCATTCATAAATGTTCTATGTAGGTTTTATTAAGCTGGCACATTATATGAATTGATTCCATGACATAGTTTAGATTGTAGCTTTAAAGATAATACTTCTTTATGAGCCCTTCTATAGAATTCTATTATTATACTCTTTCAGTCTCTTCTTATCTTTTTTTTAATACCAGTGTGCAATCAAGAAATATAATTATGGACTTGTATTAGTGATCTTATAATATTGTGTCAGCATTTTCACTACAAACTCTGTAGCTGAGATTTATAAATCGAGCATTAAAATATACCCAGTCTTGACATTGTGTTTGAAAGTTTCCCAACCTGAAAATGGAACATTTCTCCATTTTACATTTTCCCTGGGGAGCAGCAAGTTTGGTAAAAAGAGAATCAAAGTTCCAGATATATTTCTCAGCCAACATTAGTGTTTCAGAAACTAGCCTGGGCTCTCTAGTTAAAACTGAATTTCTTTATCTTCAAAGGATGACCCCATTGCTTTTTAAACAACACCACAGACCTGGATAATAACAACAACAGTATATTGATGCCATAGTTTGAAAAGAAGTAAGTTAGGCACTTTCCTAACTATGGTGAACTCTAGAGTTAGGAAAAAAATAGTCAGCTACGGATGCAACATAAAATGGGAATGAGTCATTCAAGACATCCCTGACAGCAAAACAAAAATTGCAACATAATTATTGCATTACTTAGAATAAGTATTGAATGGGGAACCTCTCTGCACCTCCCTATTTTATTAGGGAATCATCTGCTATGGTAGTCTGACATCTGTACTGACCATATGGCCAAAGGAAAGACGGGCACAATGAATTCCTTACTCCCTTAATGAATCAAATATGTCCCTTTCCATCTCAGTTTATTTTATAGGTTTGTTGTAAAGTTCAGAGAGGATGGACTCCTTGCACGTCATTAAGTTGTTATAGGACAGATGGGCGAATAATACCTTAGTATAGTCTTTATTGTCATTGTACATCATGTATACAACTAAATTGGTTAGGCTTCTTACACAGCTGGTTAATGGCCAAAGTCTAGCCCTGTATTCTCCCAATCTCTGCACTTCATTGATCCTGTTTTTGTCACACAGGCAAAGATTCTTGGGAGACGATCAGTTTTCCTTCAAGGCTGCAGTATTAACAATAAAACAAGCTATGTCAACAAAGCAAAGGCTTGTCTGTATAGTTTGTTTAGAAACAGAAACATGCAGAAGCCTGCACAAAAGCCATCCAAAGTGGGTCCAGGTTTCAAACATCTGGGTTAAGGTTATCAGCCAGTCCAAGGGTCAGAGGTTCTAGAGCAGAATCCATACAAAAGACATTCATAAGCCAGAGGTTAGACAGATATTCTTTTCAACAGAGAACATGATCAGATTTATTTCTTAAATAGGCTGCAGGTAGCTGTCATTAATTAAGTTTGCTTCTTTGCTTGGCAAGGAGCCTAATAGACTTTTGCTATTGTGCTCTTCCCTCTACTTGTCGAGTGCATAGGCTAGAAGGACTTTTCCAGCTGCTAAGGTGGTGCCTGTGTTTGATTTGTGATTCCTGGCTTTCTCCTTCCTGAGAATGACATTCCACAGACTCAGCTGGAGCAGCTTCAACCTGGTAGAAGAAGCTCTCTAATATTATGATCTACAAGGACATTTAAATTAATTTTTATTTAGTTAGCTGGAGTTTGTATAGTCTGAACCAATCAAACGACACTGAGCAGATTAAAATATAGTAAAAAACAAACAAACCCATAGGTGAACTTCAGATACCTCCAGGACATATTTAGCCATCAACTGGAGCTAAAAGCGCTGTGGAATCGGGCCATTTTGGCTTTGGATAATTCCCCTAATTCCTCTACATACAACCTGTTCATTGGCCATAGAAATTAGGAGGGGCGTGGATCCAATTTGCAGGTAGCAGAACTAATCCTGCAAAGAACTCTATCCTTACTTGCGTGTATAAACTCATATTCAGCTAATATTCATAAACTTAAGATCAAGCCTCACTTACAACATTAGTTACTAGGTAATAATGGGTGCTTGCTAACATCCAATCCACAATAGATGTGGAAAACTTTATCAAGACACTCATGAAATCATCCGGCATGCCTAGAAATCTCATTCTCTGTCCTTTTGGCCCTAAAAGAGCTCTAGCTCTGAACAGGACTACTAAGAGGTGTGGTTTGGATATAGTAAGCTAATGTTATGGGCTCAAATACATGTTTTTCTCATTGCTGGTTGCATGCTACAGACTTAATTTATTTTAATTTCTCCTTTTAATTCAAGTAATTTAAATTCAGCAACTGGGTAAAGAATGCACAAGAATGAACTCATTAAACATCCTGTGGTCTGTGAGTTTCAGAGGTCCATCAAGCCTGAGACAGAACTGGTTCGAGAATCCCTCAAGTGCCTGCAAAACCCTTCTAGATCTACCATGCGTTTAGAGTCATCATCCTCTTTTAATGACCCCATAATTCCTTGCAGTGTGGTCTGGACAGCTGAATGAAGCTGAGTGTTTACTGGCTGGATGCCCTTCCTGTCACCAATACAGAGGTGTTTTTTTTCCAGTGGATATATTCTCAGTGTGCCCAGAGAGAAATATCTGTTTCTACTTAGGATCGAACTCACAGCCTCCTGGTTGTGAGGCGAGAGCTCGATCTCTAGGCCACTGCCCCACTCTGTCATGCATCTGGAGTGGATCAGCCAAAAGGATCTGTCACCCCCTGGGGTGGTCAAGGATACAGCTGTAAGGGGCAGTTGGATGAGGAAATGATCCGATTATGGCAAAAGGACAGAATTGATGTTCTCCATTTTTAGTTTATGACATTCTTTCCAAAAATGATATAAAGATCAAGAATGTGCTCCTCCATGTTTGTCAGGACTGTGGGGACCAGGGACTCAGAAACTACATTCAACACCCCCTCCCCTCAAGACATGAAAATTGAGGCAGAGTATAGCCATAGCTCTAGATGGCCTGTAGAAGTTGATAAGCAGCCTTTGCTATGGAACTAAGCAGTTCATACTCTAGCAATGGCTCTAACACCAGTGGTTCCCAACCTTTTTTGGCCATGCCCTACCTAAGCAGCTCTAAAATCCTGATGTCTCCCTTCCCCCTGACATATAATTCTTACTTTACTCAAAACGTGAACTCTACTCACACGGATAAAGCCTTAAAGGCCATTAACTTGGTTTAAACAAGGTTCAAATTGCCCCCATTAAAAATCAAATTGCCCCCCTGTGGGGCATGGGCCCCACGTTGGGAATCACTGCCCTAACCTGTCCCTACAGCCCAGTTCCAATGATAGGCACTTCCAACCAGTCATCTATGGGTCAGTGCTCCTCACTGTTATTCCCAGCAGGTAGGAGAAAAACATATCTCTGAACCTCTAGAGAGCAGCTGCCTATTAGTGTAGGCAGTGGCTAAAAAAAATGGAACATTGGTAACAGGTACCTGTTTACCTAAATTGTGGGTAAGGGAAATAGAGATGAGTTGTTCAGGAATCCAAAACATTACATGTTAATTGAATTGTGTGAAATCGAAGGAATCATTTCAAATTTTTATGCTGCTTCATAAAATAATAACTTTTTTGTCCATATCCTCTTTTTTAAGAATAACCTTTTTTTGTCCACAGGAGAAAAATTAAATGTTGGCTTCATTAAATAATTGGCATGCTGCTGCCCAGGGTTGACCTTTTTTCAAGAGAAATAAGAATTAGAAGCTGAAAAACAGGACCATTATGCCTGGTTCTTTGCAACCTGATTGTTAAAACCTCCATCTCACCATGTAGCTTTCCTGAAAAATGATTTTTTCTTTACTTATTTCTTGAGCAAAGAGAAGTAGGCAAGCTCCAGGCTTTAATTATTGACTTGCATGCTCTGAAAAATAAATAGAACGGCCGTTTCTATTAAGCCAAGACTTCAACGCCCACAGTAATATCAGAATTTCCTGTGAATTTTGTAATTAGACTAGAAACATAATGTTCCAGAATGCATACATCTCAAAAGGATATGTTCCACCACTAAGTGGATCATGCCAACATTTGTTAAATCACCAAACGAAGAAAATGCAATACTTTAGTGGAACAGGCAAAAATCTGAATTCTTATTATTTGCTAATGAAAGCTGTTTGGGATGATTTTTAAGATGTACATGACATCCCAGGAGCTGTTGGGTCATCCTTTCAGAGATATTTCTTTACCTAAATAGAGAAATATAATGACCACATGCAGATTGTTATTTTTTTTTAAAAAAAAGGACAAAGACATCATTTTATAAAAAAAAAAAAGAAATGTTTAGCAAGACAAATGTCGATTTTTGGTTTAACAAAGGACATTTTGATGACAACACCTGCCATTCTTTAAGAATACACTAATGTTTTGACTTCTTTTTCCTTGGCTTAAAGCAACATACAGTTGGCCATGTTGGAGTACTAGCTACTCCAGATTCCAGAGTGTACATTCTCCGTGCTTTGTCCTTGTGCATTACGTACAGTGAGAGCAAAGCATGACTGTATTGGAAACTCTCTGCTGAAGAGGGACATCTTCACCTTCTAATGAATTGAGCGTAATTCTTGGAATCATGACAATGTCATTTTTGGTACAATTCTTGGAATCATGACAATGTTTATCTTTGGTACAATGGGATTCTTGTACACTTGAGTGGCCATTCTTGAGTGTCCAATAAACTTGGCCAATAAAAAATAAAGAAAGAAGAATTTGGTGGAAACCTTGAGATGTTGCATTCTGGAACTGGTTCCACAACTGTCCTGGATTGTTGATTTCAGTATTTGTTAGCAAGGCAAATCTCTCATTGCTTTGGAGATTCCCCTTCTTTCAGCATCTTCCATATTCCAGCATCTTCCATAGTTTGTTGCCAATGATCATCAGCTGGCAACAATTCTCTCTGTGTGTGTCTTTGAATGATGAAAGGATAAGTCCATCATGTATCTTCAACAATTCAAAGATATTGGCCCCTTTATCTAATGAGGAAGAGGAACCCCCTTCTCTTTCCAGGTGGCATAATTATGTTGACAATAATTTATTTTATTTATTTACCACATTGTTGTACATTGCCGTTCTCACCTCAGAAAAGTTTAAAATCTGGCTTCTCCATTGAGTTGTAGGAACTTGTTAAAGAAAGTTTAAAAATATTATCATATCACCCCCTGAAGGCTAGGGTGGGACCAGTCTACCTGATCTCCAGTGACAAAAAGGTGAAGCTGTGGGACTTCTCGGCAAAATAGAGAGGTTTGGGTTCCAGTAGACGAAGAACTACATTGCTTATTTCACTATACACTGGGATGCACCAGTTTGGGGTCTACCAATGTTGGAGACAGTGGAAATGAATAAATATCCCACGCCGGGAGAATGGTGGTTGGTCCACCATTTTGTTCCATTCTGACCCCCTTTGCCTGACCATCCAAGAAGTTGATGACTGGTCTGAAAGTAGGCAATTCTTCATGTGTGTTTGTGTATTGGCACACATATGCATCAGAGGTGGTATTCAGAGGTGGTATGACCAGTTCTGGAGAACCGGTAGGGGAAATTTTGAGTAGAACCAGTAAATACCACCTCTGACTGGCCCTGCACTCATCTATTCTCTGCCTCCGGAGTCCCAGTTGATCGGGAGGGAATGGAGATTTTACAATAGCTTTCTCCTGGAGTGGGGAGGGAATGGAGATTTTGCAGTATCTTTTCCCTGGAGTGGGGAGGGAATAGAGATTTTACAGTATCCTTCCCCTGTCACGCCTACCAAACTACACTTACCAAGCTACACCACACCCACCAAGCCATGCCCACAGAACCAGTAGTAAAAAAAATTGAATCCCACCACTGATATGCATGCCCTTTACTTAAGCCTTAATTAAAAACCCAATTCTTCTAAGTTATTAGCTGAATTAGTGCATTCCTACGAGCCTTGGTTTTATTTTTTCTTTACCAAGTAGATTACAATTTGTTTGGTTCTCTTGTTATTGTAATCATAAACCATATCTGCAGATTACAATGGCAGCTGTGGAAGACAACATGCCAAAAGCAAAAGCAAAGCAAAACATCTGATTTGGTATAATCTTTGAACCCTGGCTACGTTGGAGAATAAGGTTGCCAAAAGATATAAAGAAGAGGTGAATTTACAGGCATCTCCTGCTTCTAGATAACTATTGAAAATTCAGGTAGATTGTTTTTCATTCCCATATCACATTGGCTAGTCCACACGTGGGCTGGTCTCCCATATTTTGCATGCTATTTGTTCACTCTCAGTCTAAGCTTGCGGAAAGAAGCATGAACAGGAGATTAGATTCTAGGAGAGTGCATTTGTTTCACAACAAATGAAAAATGGAAATAAATGGGCTTATTCATTTCATTCAATTCTAGTTAAGGAATGAATATCAGAGTAGTTCTGAATGCCTTGTATCCATTCATTTTCATTTGTTCCCCAGATTGCCTCTCCCCCACCCTCCCTTTCTCCCTCAGCAGCCAGTTTAACTAAAATAGAATTTGCTAGGGCAAGTGTGAGAGACGACCTCTCCTTCTTTCAGGTTATTGCCTAGCTATGGCAGTCATGGTGTCATAAATTTCTTACTTCTAACTTAGGCATCCTGCTTTCAGAATGCCACCCTAACTGTTGGACAATCATTGAATTCTGAATGAAGATGCAGAACATATGTGAGTCTTGATGGCTTGGGTGAGCTAAAAGTCTGTCCCTCCCAGCAGAGGTGGTATTCAGCAGGTTCTGACCAGTTCTGGAGAACCGGTAGCAGAAATTTTGGGTAGTTCAGAGAACTGTAAATACCACCTCTGACTGTCCCCACCCCCATTTATTCTCTGTCTCCAGAGTCCCAGCTGGCAGGAGGGAATGGAGATTTTGCAGTAACCTTCCCTTGGAGTGGGGTGGAAATGAAGATTTTACATTATCCTTCCCCTGCCATGCCCATCAAGCCATGCCAGGCCCACCAAGCCATGCCCACAGAACTGGCAGAAAAAAAAATTGAATCCCACCACTGCCTCCCAGCTATAACCTTGTAGATATAACAAGGATGACCTTGACAGAGATATAAAAGATCTGTTCCCAATGCATTGAGGAGGTCAGACATATCTTGAATCCACCTTGGACAGAGAATATGTGGAAGACAAAAAACGAGTATAAAAAGCAGGATGTCATACCCAAAGAATCAAGTGAGCAGTTGCTGCTGAGTTTTTACTGATGTGAGCAGTTACTGCTGAGTTTCTTTATTGTTGTTCACCTACAGACAGAATCTTGCCAGACTAAAGCAATTATCAGCAAATCATTATAAACATAGTCCTTGATTTATGACCACAACTGAGCCCAACATTTCTGTTCTTAAGTGTGACCTTTATTAAGTGAGTTTTGCCCCATTTTATGACATTTCTTGCCACAGTTGTTAAGTGAATCACTGCAGTTGATAAATTAGAAACCTGGTTGTGAAGTGAATCTGGTTTTCCCATTGATTTTGCTCGTCAGAAGATCCCTAAGGGGATCACATCCGGGGTGGGTTCTAGCCGACATTACTCCTGGTTTGCGCATGTGTATAGAAATTATTCTGCGCATGCACAGAACTCAAAAACAAGATGGCACCGGTGACTGCGATGACCGTGGAACCAGTTCGGAGGCATGGCCAGCCTGGGTCGCTGCCAGTTCTGTAACCCAGGCCAGCATGCCACTATCGGTTCGGTCAAACAGGGATGAACCGGTAGGAACCCACCACTGGATCACATGACTCCGGGACACTGCAACCATCGTAAATGTAAGTCAGTTACCAAGCATCTGAATTTTGATCACATGATCATGGCCATGCTACAAAGGGGGTAACTGTGAAAAATGGTTGTAAGTCACTTTTTTCAGTGTTTTTGTAACTTTGAATGGTCACTAAATGAGCTGTTGTAAGTCGAGGACTATCTGTAGGTATACTCTGTAAACTGCTAGGGAAGGGCTCTTTTTGCCTCTTTCTACCCCACCAGACATTCCAAGCTCTGCTGTCTCTTTGCCCTCCCTCCTGGGACTCCAGGCTACATTCCATCACAGGAGAGGAGATACATCACAATCAGACTTGCAAGATTCCGTTATTAATTTTTCCTTCTTGTAGAGCTGATTTCCTGATCTGGTCTACCTGGTGGGGCTGAAAGTCCTCCAAGTTTCTCTATGATGGAACACGTTTGGTCTAGAGGGCAGTAAAGATGACAATAGGACTGGAGACTAAAGCATACAATGAACACTTGTGGGAACTGGGTAGGTCTATTCTAACAAAGAGAAGGATTAGAGGTGACATGATAACAGCCTTCCAACATTGAGAGGAAAAGGGATCAATCTATTCTTCAAACCCATTCTTCAAAGCACCTGAAGACGGGATAAGACATAACAGATGGAAGCTTATCAAAGAGAAATCCAACCTAGAATTAAGGAGAAATTTCCTACAAGAACAATTCATCATTGGAATGGTTGCCTCTGGAAGTTGTGTGTGCTGCATCACTGGAGGCTTTTAAGAAAAGATTGGGCAGCTATTTGTTTGAAATGGTATAGGGTTTCCTACTTGAGTAGGGGAGTAGAAAACTTCCAAGGTCCCTACCACCTCTGTTATTCTGAATCTGTGAGCTTTGTCTGAAATCCTGACAGTATGAAGAACTATGATGGCAAACCTATGGTATGTGTGCCACAGGTAGCATCTGAAGACATAGTTGCCGGCATGGCAGCCCTCAGCTTCGGTGCCAGCTGATTTGCGGCCTTCCAGAGGACTGGGAAAGGCTGTTTTCACCCTCCCCAGGCTTCAGGAAAGCCTCCGGAGCCTGTGGAGGGTGAAAATCTCCCCTTGCATGGGGGGTTGTGCGTGATGTGCAGGTGGGAGGGTTGTGCATGCATTAACAGGTGGGTGGGCACGCGCATTATAGTGCATGCACACACAATTTTGGCACACCTTTTTAAAAAGGTTAGCCATCACTGTTGTAGAACATGTCACTCTGTTTGGATAACTGCTCAAGAGTCCCTCTCTTTTCCTGAATTTGCAGAGGCAGGCATGGAAATGGTGTTTGAGTATCCTGAGGGATTTTAACATTCCCGAGATATCCCTTATCTGCTCGATTCCATTTCTCTGTTGCTTGCTTCTCCTTTACAGATGCTGCGGCGGTCTCTTTGGCCAAACTATTGGCAGGTTTGCGCTGCCCCATAAATTGCCCTGACAAGCAGGATATCACTTGCAGAATTACTTTCTGGCACTTTCCCGTCCTGTTTGCTCACAGCAGTAACTATAATAAAGCGGACGGTTAGGACAATTGCTCTTTGTCCATTTCGTTTGACAGGTAATTTGTACGTCATGTGGCGGTTACAGCAAGACTCGGTGGGCCTCGGCATTACCCTTTTGTGAAGCCAGAAGTATTTTAAATGGTGGCGATGTGACAGATCTGTACACCCAGAATTAGCTCAGGCTGTGCAAATGTATATTGTGGCAAAGCAAGCAACCTAATTAGAAACCAGCCATGATGACTCAGAGGCAAAGGGGCAAGGTAGGGAAAACAGCCCCACCAGCTGTGCATCTGGAACTTTTTGTAAACCGAGGACACTGTCTTTAACCTGCCCCAATACTCTCACAATACATTAATAACACACATACTGTGTCTGTTCAAGGAAATATTGTTTCACTTCCCAGCTGGAACTGTAGTACTTTCTGTGATGATAATATTATTTATTCTTGTATGAAAGTTATATCCCGAAACCTGAAGAAAAATAAACGAATTTGCCTACTGTAAGGTTCAGTCCTTTACGTGGTACAATTAACTTGTTGATTTAGATCTCAGAGAAATTAAGGACACTAATTAAAAATGGCATATAAATAAATTAATAAAAAACCAGCATAATTAATGTCATTCCCCGCTGTTTCTTCACTGCCAACAAAATTCCGTTATATATAAAAATAAATAATATATATAACAGAATATATATATTCGTAGATTTTCACGGGTGTAGGTATGCTGGTCTTGTTATATTTGGGTCTTTTCCCATGTAAGATTGAGATTGTCTTGGCAACGTTTTGGTGAGGTCCCACTCGCCATCTTCAGGCTGGTGTTTTTATATGTGTGTGTGTGTGTGTGTATGTATGTATGTATGTATGTATGTATGTGTATATATATATATATATATATATATATATATATATATATATATATATATATATATATATATATATATATATATATATATATATATATATATATATATATATATATATATATATATTTCTATAATACACTTAAACTGCAGCTCTGACAGACCTTCCAAAGAAAATTATGAGTTAAATGTAGAGCGGTGAACAAGAATCTTTTTTTTTTTCCATACAGTAAGCTAATGGTTCGAAGCAAATGCATTTTAATTAGGTTTGTTTGTTTCTTAAAACATTTTAATTTTAAGTTTGTGCTGAAATTGCTCAAGGTAATAAACAATATCAACACTGAAGCAACCATCAAATGGTATTTTCAAGTAATCTGTTCACTACCATTGTAAAGTCAAACAGCAACAATAAGAATTGTACAGAACAGCTTGTAAAAGCCAAGGAAAAACAAATAGCTGCCTCAAACGATCGTTCCCAATGCATCTCTTTATGTCGAGGAAATTTCTTTCTTGAGCATATTTAGAAATGTAACAGTTTTGAGCAGTTTCTTGAAAAGCATTTTCACGTTTTAATCAAGTCGTACCTCTTGAAATAAGTTGGGAACCAGTGGTCATCTATGCTTTAGCTTCAGATCAAGAAACCCAATATAGACCTGAATGACCCCTAAAATATTTAATAGTGTGGTTATTTGGTTTTCCTTAAAAGTAAAATGGTATGTGTGAATTGCATTATGTTTTAGGCTGTATAGCTCTTTAAGTGAGTTGTTTTTCAAATCACTGATAGTAAAACAAAGATATATATCAGTGAGGGAAACGCAAGATCAGGGGTGTCAAACGCAATTTCATTGAGGGCCGCATCAGGTTAGTGTTTGACCTTGGGGGGGGGATGGAGTGGGCGTGGCCAGGGTGGGTGCAGCCAGCTCGACGTCACTCATGTCGGGGGCACCTGTGGCAGTCCGAGTGCTCTGCCAGAGAAAATGGGCTCCTGAGGTTGGTTTTTGGCTGCAAGGGCCTCCAGCAACTCTATGCCAGCGAAAACAGAGTGGACCAGATCTAAGCACCCCACAGGCCGGATCTGTCCCATGGGCCTTGAGTTTGACACCCCTGCTCAAGATGATATCATAGTCCAAATCAGGGAATATTCTCAGTTAGAGAAGAATGAAGCAGATTCTGAAGTTATAGGCAAATGTAAGTTTGAGGTAGGAAACATCCAGGGTGTTGTTCCAATGACATGTTTTGACTGTGAAGAAGTAAAAGGTGTAAAAGGCGGTGAATTGTCCAATTCCAGCTTCTGAAATGAAAGGGGTAGAGCAGAGTGATGTCATAGTATCTGGCAGCAACGGAAAGGCTGCCATTATTCTCCTTTCCTGCTCAGTAGAGCTATAAGAGCCATGTTGATATTCCTCTCTAGTAGAACACAAAAGTGCTTTATTTTTTTTCCCAAAAAGCAACTGGACTTTCTTGTTTGTTTGTTTTTAAAAAACACATTTTACTTCTCATCCAAAAGGCTTCCTCAGTTCTAATCGATTGTTTGGGAATGGAAATTCAGTTAAAACTGAAGAAGCTTCTTGGATGAGAAGCGTTAAGGTTTTCAAAGAAAAGCCAAGAAAGAAAGTCCGATTGCCTTTTGGGGGGGACAAAGTCATGACCTGGATGATTGAGAATGTCCATAGAAAGGATGGTTGCTGAATGTGGACTACAAAATATTTGCAACAATAATAGCGGAGAGACTAAAAAGATTACTAAATGATTACATACACCCAGATCAAAATGGATTTCTCCCAACAAGACAAATTAGAAATAATACCAGAATAATTGCTAATATCTTGGAGTACTATGAGGTGCATACAGAGAAACAAGTGGCACTTGTATTCCTGGATGCACAGAAGGCATTCGATAATTTAAATTGGCAATACATGAAACAACAAATTAAAAATATGAATCTAGGAAATAAATTTGAAAAATTAATAGAAACAATATACTCCACCCAAAAGGCAAGCATACTATTGAATGGGGAGAAGACAGAGTCTTTTGAAATAACGAAAGGAGTGAGACAAGGCTGCCCACTATCACCTCTGCTTTTTATTCTGACGCTAGAAAGCCTTCTGATACGAATTAGAAAAAACCAGGAAATAAGAGGAACCAAAACTAAAAAGGAAGAATACAAAATACAGGCCTTTGCGGATGACCTAGTATTTATCATAGAAGATCCATTAGAAACAGGGAACAGGTTAATGCAAGAACTAGAAAAATATGGAGATGTGGCAGGACTAAAAATTAATAGAGAAAAGACTAAAATAATAACCAAAAATTTGAAGGAAAAACAGAACAAAGAATTAGAAAAAACAATAGGACTCCAGGTAGTAAAGAAAGTCAAATATTTAGGAATATGGCTAACTGCAAAGTGCTCAACCATAAAAGAAAATAATTACACAAAATTAGTGCAACAAATAAAAAAAGACCTAGAATTATGGGGGAAACTACAACTATCGCTATTAGGGAAAATAGCAACTATAAAAATGAACATACTACCAAGAGTCCTATATCTATTTCAAACGATTCCCATAAAACTAGAGAAAACTTTTTTTACTGAATTGAATAAAATAATACTAAAATTCATCTGGCAAGGGAAAAAAGCTAGGATAAAACTGAAAGCATTACAGGACGATAGAAGCAGAGGTGGTATGGGACTACCTGACTGGGAACTCTACTACAATGCAGCAGCACTAATTTGGATTAAAGATTGGATAAATCTAAAAAACAAAAGAATATTAGCAATAGAAGGCCACGACCTACAAACAGGATGGCACTTTTTCTTATGGGAAGAGAGTAAAAAGAAGCAAAAATATTTCCACAGACATTACATTAGAGAAGCATTAATTCAAGTCTGGAATAAAATTAAAGCAAAACACTATATGAAAATACCGGCATGGCTTTCCACCATGGAAGCCATGATACACCCCAATACGCTAGATTTATCAAAAATGGTTAGATATAGTGAAATATTAGATAACCAGGGGAATTTGAAAACGAACCAAGAACTAAAAGAGAATAATATCAATATAGATTGGTGGCCACACCTCCAAATACAATCAAGATATAAAAAAGATATAAAAGAATATGGAATATATACGGAATTGCAACAAATAGACAAAATCTTAACTGGCCCAGAAAACAAATTTATAACGAAAATGTATAAATATTTGTTAGAAATAAACTTAGAAGAAGAAATAGTTAAAGGATGTATGATAGCATGGGCCAAAAATTTTGGTTATAACATAGATCTAGCGGATTGGGAAAAAATTTGGAATATAAATTATAAATTAACGAGATCAGCGACACTGAAAGATAATATATATAAAATGTTTTATCGTTGGCACCTACCACCAACAAGATTAGCAAAAATGTACCCAACACTGAAATCGATATGCTGGAAATGTAAAAAAGAAGAAGGGACCTACTACCACATGTGGTGGACATGCCCGGAATCGCAAAAATACTGGAAAAGAATCTGGAAGTGGGCACAAGAAATTACGGGGGAACAAGTAAAGTATAAACCTGAAACCTTTTTATTAGGAATAATTAAAGGGAACTATACAAAAAAAATTAAATATTTACTAACACATATATTAACTATAGCTAGAATTGCCTTCGCCCAATGCTGGAAGCAAAACAATACACCGCCAGACAAATTAGTGATAAAAAAAACTTTGGAGTGCGCAGAGATGGACAAACTAACTCAAAAATTACAGGACAAAGAAGAATCGGAATACTACGAAATTTGGAATAAGTGGTATGAATGGTTGGATAATAAGAAAAACATTTAAGCCGAAAACAATATACATAAATAAACATAGAACTGTATATAAAAATAGGTAAATATGTTAAATATCATAAAAATGTATAGATAAAATGACATAAGGATTGTAATATATGGTAAAGAGAGGAAAACATACATAGATACGACGATGTAACATTGTACAAACTGTTGATATAAAGAGTGTAATATGTGATAAAAAGACAAAAACAATAAAAAATTATTCAAAAAAAAAAAAGAGAGAGAATGTCCATAGACATCTCTAGTAGAACATACCCCTTTTAAACCACCAAGCACACTAGAGTCAGGAGGTGGTTTTTCAACCATTTACTTCTTTAGAGCTACTAGCAATTCAGTGAACCATGGTGACCAATTCTAAAGCAGCACTACAGGTCTTCAACTTACAATTCTTCGTTTAATCACAGTTTAGCAACAGCAATGTCACTTAGACTTATATGCCTCTTCATAGTGCTTTTACAGCCCTCTCTAGGTGGTTTAACAGAGTCAGCGTAATTGCCCCCAACAATCTGGGTCCTCATTTTACCCACCTCGGAAGGATGGGAGGCTGAGTCAACCTTGAAGATATGCTATGATAGCGCTACTAATAACACTTATGTTACAAACTCTTGGCAGAGGAATGCAGAGTTAGCCACCATGATGGGCTTGGAAAAGGTAACATGACCTCTCTTCACAGTTACAACTAACTCTTGTACCATTCCTGTAGTCACATGATTGCAATTCAGATGCTTGGCCCCCGCTCACATTTATGATGGTTGTAATACCTTGAAATCATAGGAGTGCAACTTGTGACCTTGCCAACCTCACAGATGTTGGGGAAGCTGGATTCACTTACTGACTCTATGATTCACTTAATAGCTGCAGTAAAATTTGTTGCCAAATCAGATCCCAGTCACTTAAAGACTGGGATAGAAACAAGCTGTCTGTGTGATTCGTAAAGAAAAGAGCAAGTTTGTGATAACTCTGTCTGTAGTGAAAGGCAAGCCTGCTCTTTCTTCATATCAACAAATTACTAATCGTTGTTTGTTCCTATTAAAGTTTTCAGAAGATGGTGTCTGTTATGCAGGAAGATGAAGCCTGTAACCCACTTGATAAAAGTTGCTTGCAAAGGATGTCTTGATCTCACCCTGAAATCACACTATAATAAAACAATGTCAAAGTACTCTTTGGCTGTTGGTTTGCAGTTAATTGGGGTTAAGCAAAAGTCCCCCCTATACTCTGTGACTGAAAAAAAAATAAGCTACTTAGAGATCTAGACTATAGCTCTGTGGTAGAGCACCTGCTTTGTATACATATGACTTGACATCTTCAGATAAAAAAGTAAAGGAGACCCTTTTTACTCTGCTAGTTGTTGCTGGCTATGTGGGGGTCGCCCCCCACAGACCTCATCTCTGTTTCAAGGCCATTAAGCCTTGAATAGTGTCATATTGCATGTCTGAAGACATTTCCATGGTCATGTAGCCAACACGACATCACAGAGCATTGTTATTTTCTCACTGAAGTGGTACCTATTCATCTACTCACATTTGCATGCTTTCCAACTGCTAGGTTGTTGGCGGAAGCTGTGCAATCACTTAGCGGTTAAGATGCTGGGCTTATCAGCTGGAAAGCTGGCAGCCCAGGTTCAAGACCCAAGCACCACGTGATGGGATGAGCTCCTGTCCTCACCCCAGCTCATACTGACATTTTCAGATAGGTTGGAAAAAATCAACCCTGAAGACCACCTCAGTTGTTAATGGCAAGATTGCTAGAGAGAATCAGTGGTTTGATAAGTACACATAAGTACAGTGGTTTGATAAGTGGTTCTTTAGCAGTGTTTATTTCTGATTAATTAATGGGATGCACTGAATCCCCATATGGTAATATTTTTTTCATTCATTCTAAGTTGTACGAGAAGAAACTATGGTCTTCCTGTCTATTAGATCTTCTGGAATTTCTCAGGGTAAGGATGGGATAGACATTTAAATATCAAGCATTTCCAACAATTCCAGTTTCTTTTAGATGCAGGGTTTTGTGAGCATTTTTCATCCTTAAATGACTCAGTTCCTACGTTTACTTAAAAGTGAATGGTTTTGACCAAAAATAAATAAGATCAAGTTACTTATATTTTCAAGATAAGCTTTCAGATTTCCAGAAGCACCGCACAAGTAAAATTACATAAATGAGCATATAAATTATATTTTCTGCAACTGCAGTGAAAAGAACAAATTCCAACAGTAATAACTTTTCCTTGTAAAGGTTAACAAACCTCATGGAGAGAGGATTGTTAATTTTTCATTCAATTCTACCGGTTAGAATGCTTTCTGCTCAACATGAGTTACCTTTGATGTGTTCAACTGTCTTATATTAGTCTTATAACTAATCCTTTCATTTATCTTGAACTTTGCATGTAGTAATACAGAATTTTAATTTAAATTGCCTCTTTTACATATAATATCAAAGAACAACATGCCTATCTTATCCAGCACAAATTACATAGCTCTCTCTCCATAATAAAACCTGTGCTTTCCAAGGGGGATTAAGTTTTGAAGGAGGAAGGTTGTGACATTTCTGTACGTAGCTTGATTATGAAGACATCCTTTGATATATTTTTAAACATTTTTTATTCCTCTGCTAACCTTTGACTGGGTTTAGGAGCTTTAGCACCTGCATTTCCTGTGTCGTGTGAGAAAAGGACCTTACCACTGTCCTTACCACTTTCTCTAGAGGGTGATTGAGAGCATCCTATCATATTGCATTACTATCTGGCTTGGAAGCATTACTGCTTCAGACAGGAAGGCGGTGGAGAGAGTGGTGAGGATGATAGAAAAGATTATTGGTAGTTCATTTCCCTCTGTCCGGGACATAGTATATAAACAATGCCTGAGCACATCCTCTTCATGACCTAGTTTCCTTATTATCTTCTGGGAGGAGGCTTTGTGGTATCCAAAGCGGAATGTCCAGTTTCAGTCACAGTTTTGTTCCATATAGCATCAACCTTGTGAACTCTGAAGTTTCCTCCTTTCTCAACGGCTAGTATAATGGACTGTTGTTTCCTGCAAAGATTCCCCTCCCGTCGCTCCACCTATAAACTCTTTGGGAGGGCCCACACCTTTAGCCAGCTGTCCCTACTTCCTTCTATGATGTCTTCTCCACAGCTGTTTCTTTCTCCTCTCAGCTCTACACACACGCACATCAGGGACAACCTCCCTCTGTTCCTCTTCACTGCTCCCTGACTCAGATGCCACCTGGTGGCCAACAGGCCTCTCTAGTTCCTGCTCTGACTCCAAACACCCTCCAGAGTCTTCCTCATCCTCCAGAGCAATTCCATAATGGTCTGAGCTGTCAGAGTCCACCAACAGCTCAGCCGGCCGCTGCTGGGCCACAACATGTAGATATATACTTTCTTTTGAGAGCAGGCAGCAGAATGTCATTTTTAATGTGCTTACAGTAAAAAAATGACAATCAAGATTATTTTGTCTTGTCTTTTTGTGTCCTACCCTACCCTAACGTACCTTACCTTATCTTACCTTTATGTAGAAAAGTCTTAAAGCATGCATGCCAGTGGAACAAAAGATAAAGATATTTTAAAATAAATATATGATTATGTGCCATCAAATAAGTATCGACTCTTAGCAACCACATACTGTATATAGATTTTTTCCACAGCGGTTTTTCCATAACTTGATCTTTTAGGTTTTCTATCCTTTCACCCATTGCCACTGTAATTGAATCATTTCACCTTGCTGCTGGTCATCCTTTCTACTCCAACGCGAAGTTCAAAAGTGTCAATCCTCTTTATATCAAATTTTCAAAGTCCATTTTGCTTCCATACAGTGTTACAGAGAATACCAATACCTGCACTTTTCTGATCTTTTTAGCTACAGACACCTCACAGCATGTATCTATAGGCCTTCACAGCTATATTAAGTGTTAATCTGCAGTGCATTTCTTCATCACTTGTTCCTTTACTGTTGATGGTTGAGCCTAAAAAGCAGAAGCCTTCTGCCACTTGAGTATCTTCATTGTTAATCCTAAGGCTCATTATTCTACCTGCTATCATTAGTAGTCCTTAGTTTGATGATCTTTCTATTTAATTTGAGTATGCTTTTTTATTACTAAAGCTTGCAGGTTGGTAGCATTTTCAGCTGTCAGAGTAGTCATCAGCATGGTACAGGTGTTTCTTCCTCTCATTTTAAAATCAAGGTGGGGGATTGTCAAAGAGAGAGCCAACCTAAACTTAAAGATAAATTTCCAGGCAGAACAATCGATCAATGGAACAGCTTGCCACTGGAATTTCTGGGTGCTCCATCACTGGAGGTTTTCAAAAAGATTTCGGGCAATCATTTGTTTAGAAAAGCATATGGTCTCCTGCTCAAGCAGGGAGTTAGAGGAGGTCCCTTCAAACTATGTTATTCTGTAATTTCTATGACTTCCATGCTCATCCTCTTCCAAACCAGCTTCCCTTAATAATCAGTGAGCAAATAGTTTGACTGAATAAGGAAGGAGTATACAGCCTTGTCTCATTCCAATGCCAATATGGAACAACTCTGTTTCACCATGTTCTATCCATTCCCTGGCTTCCTGATTTAAAGATAGGTTTCATTGAGATGTTCTGGGATTTCCATTTTTCTCAGCATATTCCACAGCTTGACATGATCATCACAATCAAATGCCTTTCTATAATCAACAAAATACATATTGACTTTCTATTCTATTCTATCAAATATTCTAGTCTTCTTATATTCTGTCTGGCTTTTTCAATTATCCAGCAGTGGTAATGCCTTGTGTTCCTCAGACTTTTTATTTTCCACTCAGACTTTTTATTTTCCACATAGGGCTCTAATTTACACTATATTGTCAAAAGTATTCGCTCACCTGCCTTTACTCGCATATGAACTTACTGTAAGTGACATCCCATTCCTAATCCATAGGGTTCAATATGACGTCGGTCCACCCTTTGCAGCTATAACAGCTTCAACTCTTCTGGGAAGGCTGTCCACAAGGTTCAGGGGTGTGTTTATGGGAATTTTTGACCATTCTTCCAGAAGCGCATTTGTGAGGTCACACACTGATGTTGGACGAGTTTACCTGGCCTACCACTTCGTGGCTGTGTTGCTGTCATTCCCAAACACTTCCACGTTCTTATAATACAGCTGACAGTTGACGGTGGAATATTTAGGAGCAAGGAAATTTCACGACTGGATTTGTTGCACAGGTGGCATCCTATCACAGTTCCACTCTGGAATTCACTGAGCTCCTGAGAGCGACCCATTCTTTCACAAATGTTTGTAAAAACAGTCTGCATGCCTAGGTACTTGATTTTATACACCTGTGGCATGAAAGTGATCGGAACACCTGATTCTGATTATTTGGATGGGTGAGCGAATACCTTTGGCAATATAGTGTATGATGGATGATTCTAAGCGTTACATTGCTAGTATGTGAAATTAAGGATATAGTTACACTCACGCTACATTCTGTTAATCATGTGTGTTGGTAGTGGAATGTGGACTGATCTTTTGCAATCTGTTGTTGTTCTCTTCTTATATCTTTGCTTTCCCCGGCTTTAGCTGCTCAGTATGATGACTTTCGCATCTTGGATCATCCTGCTGGGTATATATACACTCTTGATATATAGTATGCTCCCAACATTCTTCATCCATCCCTCAGAAGAAAACCCTCCACTGCCATGATAAGACAGCACACCAAGACTTGGGGGTGAACATCCATTTATTATTTCTATTTACCGATAAATAAATCAACTACATTCCAGATATGCTGGATGGTATCGTCCATCATTCTTCCTTGTCCTTGTTGCCAGCAGGATGATGGGTAGGTTATTCCTCTGGAGGGCACCAGTTTATGGAAGGATGACCTCCGTTTTATCTAATGGTTTTGCATCAATTTAATTTGCATATATGAATTTTGAATAGATGAAGTAATTGCAGTGCTTCTGAGACAATATTTCTTTTCTCTTGAGCTTCCTTAAACTTATTAGCAAACCCTTCAAATCTTCTTCTGTGTTTCCCCGAAAATAAGACAGGGTCTTTTTTTTTACATCCCCCCTCCCCAAATAAGCCTTATTTTCGGGGAAGTCTTGTTATTTTTGAAGTGCAGGAGGCAGTGAGTGTAGTCACCTCATAGCTTCTGCTGTGTTGCAATATTTTTGGGAAGAGCTTATTTTTTTGGGAGGTCTTATTTTAGCGCATACGCTCAAAAGCCCAAGTGGGCTTGTTATCCAGGAAAGGTCTTATTTTAGGGGAAACAGGGTACACATTACCTTATCAAATAGTTCTTTGTGTGCATAGCAGCAACTATATTTCGTGGCTGCCTTATAGCTGCATCAGAGGTGGGTTGCTGCTGGATTGACCCGGATTGGCCGAACCAGTAGTAGCGGTAGCGAGAGGCTCCGCCCACCCACCCAGACTCTTCTGTGCATGCGCAGGAGCACGCCCAAACCGGGAGTAAAGAAATTGGCAACTCACCTCTGATCTGCATGGTGTCCCTATGCATTTAAGGTGTGTTTTGAATGGTTCTAATACATCATAATGCTTAGAAAGTCAACCTTTCCTGTTCTTTCTTTCCAAGCAATATAACTTACTCTAATTTCATACAATACAACTGTGCTGTATTTTCTTCCCAATATTTTCTTCTTGGAAAACATATGCATTCATAAAAAAGTTATAATAAAATGTAATATTTATCAGGGCTTGCCATTGTATGTACATGCCTATACAGTCCTGCAATATTAGTTTTCAGAAGCTGTGTTTACCTAGAAAAGCCTCCCTATTCATTTCTCATCATATACTAGCTTGGGGTTTTCCTAGATTGTTTCTAGCAGCTGAATTACTTTCTGTAACAAGTTCTGATTATCCCTGATAAAACAACATGGTATGCTATTATACTAGACATTTATTTGTTGTAGCTGTGACTTTATTTTAAGATGAAGCCAAAACACATCAAGACGACCTAATTGCCCAGGAGCTTTTATTTATTATTATAATATTAAGGCATCTGATTAACTCCTAGATTTTGTTAATAATACAGAAATTGAACTAGTGGTTACTAATTTTTAAACAAATCCTTTGTCCAGTTCTTTGAGTGTCAAGAGACTAGCGATTAAAATATTTTTTTTAAAGAGAGAGAGAGAAGAAAGGGAGGGATTAATCAAGAAAAATAAAAGCAAGAAAGCAAAATTAAGGAGACATTTCTTGACAGTGAGAACAATTAACCAGCATAAAGACTTGCCTCCAGAAGTTCTCCAACACTGGAGGTTTTTAAGAAGAGATTGAACAACCATTTATATGAAACGGTACAGGGTGTCCTGCCTGACTAAGGGGTTAGATTAGAAAACCTCCAAGGACTTTTCCAACTCTTGTTTTGTTATCTTGTTGCCATATATGAATATTCCTATATCTGTTATCAAGGAGATCTAAGGAAGGGAGGCCTTCTTAGTATGCATAAAGTTTAAAAATAAAAACAAAAAACTATAGCACCTACAGTTAGATCACTGTTTTTCAGACTTGGCAACTTCACATTATGTGGCCTTCAACTCCCACAATTCCCCAGCCAGAATTTTGGGTGTTGGAACCATGCATCTTAAAGTTGCCAAGTTTAATCTATTTATTTAGCATATGGCAGATAATGTCAGGGAATTTTACACATGCTAGACGCATTGGATTCCTGACAGCCTAGATCCATGATGGTGAACCTATGGCACGTGTGCCACAGGTAGCATGTGGAGCCATTTCTGGGGGCATGTGAGGCGTTGCCCTGTCAGCTCCAGTGCGTGCTGGCCAGCTGATTTTGGCCATGATTTTTGGCTGTTTTTCTCTCTCCGGAGGCTTCAGGGAAGCCTCCCGAAGCCTCCAGAGGGTGAAAAAATGCCCAAAGTGCATACCAGAAGTCAGAAAACGGGCTGACTTCTGATTTCTGACTTCCAGAGGGCCTCCGGGAAGGGTTGGGGGGCATTTTAGTCCTCCCCAGCCTCCTAGAAAGCCCCTGCAGCCTGGGGATGGTGAAAAATGGGTCCACCATGCCATTGTGTGCCAAAAGCGGGGGGGCGGGGGGTGCATGTGCATGCATGGGGATCACACGCACATGCGCAGGGGTTGGGTCATGCACATGCGTGGGGGGGAGAGAATTATGCGTGCACAAGCCCCCCTGCTCCCCCCTCTTTTGGCACGCGATGGCAAAAAGGTTTGCCATCACTGGCCTAGATTGTTACTTCATTCTGTTTGGCACTTGTGTATTTCCCCTCGGTACAATGTGGTAGCTTTTCACCGATTAGCTAGTGGCGCTCAGGTTGCTGGCTCTTCTAGGCTCCTCTACTGGTCTCGCCTCACCTCACCTTGTATCACGATGGCTTGTGTCCAAGTCAGCTCCAGCAATAGTTTCCCCCTCTCTGCACACATGGATTCAGTTAGTTTTTTCCCACCGAAGTGGTACCCATTTATGTATTTGAATATTGCATGCTTCGAACTGCAGGGTGGGCAGGAGCTAGGAATTGAGCAAAGGGAGCTCACTCTGTTTAAGGGAGCCAGTCTTGAATCGTTGGAATGCAGACAATTTCTGGCCAGCAGAGTCATTAGGCATTGCAGCGCGGCATCTCCCCCCACCAAGTTTGAAGCATCTGGGTTAGATGCTTTGTATGACAAATGATAGAAAAGCAACTTTGCTCTGGAGAGCTTCTACACAATGGTTGATGATGCTAGAACAAAATAGGCTCAGCCTAAGTAATGCTCAGGCCAGAGGTGGGTTCCAGCCAGCATTACTAACGGTTTGGTGCCCGAAAATTTTTGCGCACACGTCTGGGGGAATTCGCATTTAAAAAGGTCTATGCATGCACACACCATTAAAAAAAATACATTTTTCGGGAGGAGGGGACAACGTCGCAACGATACGGATGTGCAGTCTTGATGCTCTGAGACCGCAGCTCATACTTTTGCTGCTGGGTGGTCCAATCGGACCTAAACCATCCCGCAGAGATGGTGAACAGGTAGAATACGTCTTGCTGATCTCAGGGACATTGCAAAGTCCCTGATTGATCCAAGAGAATTTCTTCAAGCCGGCGACAAAAAATCCAGCAATTAGGCTGATGAAGTCGGGGCGGCTCCAAAATGGAAGGATACTGAAAGAGAAAGTGTTTCCAGCTGGTGAGGAATTTTTACCGTTTTAAAAGAGACTGCCTATAAAAATGTAAAATTAATTTAAATTGGAGAACAGAAGAAATAAGTGGCGGAATTAAATTTAGAATGGTTTTGGACAGTGGGTTATCTTACTTTTTAAATGCTATGTTCATGGATGAAATTTATGCAAGCCTTTTAAAACGAATGGATTAAGTTTTCTTCTATTTTTTTAAATTATTCTTTGTAACCTATGGACTAAAATTCTCCCCTTTCATTACTGTGGGTGTTCTTCTAACTCATTCAAGAATCGGACTTTTTTTAAATTTGAAATACAAAACAGATACAAAAAGAAACAAAGAAAATTGCAACAATAACACTGCTTCTTGGAGGCTGGAGGTTTGTGTATTGGAAATGAAACACTCTTACTTAATTCTCACTGATTTCTCACTCCTGGCTTGGCCCTCCAAGGTCTCACTGCTTGTTTATAGAGAGTGATAAGAAGAAAAGCATACAGATGTCCCTTTGAAGTATATCTTTAACCAGAGAAAGGTGAAAATAAAACGTTATTTTGAATCTATGCTTAATCTTGTTAAAACCTTCCAAGCTAGAGCAGCAGTGTTTATAACTATATAAACTCACTGAAGGTATCTTTATTACTAATCTTAGAAACTGAGAATTTCCAGGCCTCATTTAAAGTGAGTTCATTAAAGCTGAAACTTCCCGAATTCTGTGAAACCTTTATTCCCAAGCTTCTTTCCACTAGGGTTGAGTTGCTGTATCTAAGTTCCCAATAGACTCACCTTCTGCTTCCTTTGATGTTATATATATATCTACTTTCCCTTCCATTACTTTTACAGCCTCACTGCTCTTTCTGGTAACTTTGTGGGTATCATCTTGGGAAACAGAAGGAAATAAATACCAATTGGATCTAACTATGGTCTCTAGAATCAATACATCAAGTCCTTAAGTAGTCAGCCAAGGGATTATGCTTTAGAGTTAGGATAAAAATCTCTATTATTCCCTTTCTTTCTCCTTCTATTCTGTCATAACATCGCATTTATTTTTTGTCACATTAGTAGGCTGTAAAACGATCTACTTTATAGGTAGTGCTTGACTTACGACCACTATTGGGAACAGAATTTCCATTGCTAGGCAAGGTGATGGTTTAAGTGAGCCACACCCAATTTTGCTACCTGTTTTGACATGGTTGCTAAGCGAATCACTGCAGTTGTTAAGTGAATCACATGGTTGTTAAGTGAATCCAGCTTCTTGTTGTCAAAAGCCGGCTGGGAAAGTTGCAAATGGCAAACACGTGTCTCCCCCAGGACACGGCAATTATCATAAATACATGCCTGTCGCTGAGCGCCCAAATTTTATTCATGTCACTGGGGATGGTGCAACGGTTGTAAGCGTGAGGACTGGTCATGTGTCCCTTTTTTCAGTGCCGTTGTAACTTCAAGCGGTCGTTAAACCAATAGTTGTAACTCGGGGACTATATGATGAGAAATTCTGGTTTACAACCTAGTAACACAGTGGCAGCCATTTGTGGCATCTCTGCCAAGAACAATATTTAAATCAAATATGTCTCTTCATTATCATGGCATTTGTGGAGGAGTGCTATTGTTGCAAAAAACAACAACAACAACAACCAGTATTTCATTGGAGTTAATCCCCAAAACCAGCCGAATACTTGGGAGATATTGTGCTTGTCATCATAAAGAGATGGAAGCTTTGAGTCTTAGAAAAATGTTCACATTTAGAGATGGCTTGAGAATTTTTAATTAAGGCAGCAAAAGCCTATGGAAACTCTTCCTTTAAAACAGTTCTTTTATGAGAGAGGGATGGATGAAAGTTATAAGGATTTGAAGGGAGTCACTTCATCCATATGCTACACTGATGCAGTCCACTGTTTTGTTCACCATGGATGTGTCATCAGTGTGGGTTCATCAGGTTAATAAGAGCTATCTTGCAGTGGGCCAAATAACTACACCTTTCCTGCTGTGTTTTATGACATACTGATGGACTCTCTAAATAGTTTTCCTTTTGTGAACAAAAAAAAGCAATTAAAAAAAAGCAACATTCTGGGCCAGGTACATGTCATAATTCCTGAATAAGCTGTTTGCTGCTTGGATTTCTTCAGCTCTTCCTTTCCATGATGCATTTTAATGGTATGATATCAGATCTGGCTGGAAATAGGCTGGACTGTGGTACAGAAGAACATCAAATAAATAAAGCAGATGCAGCACTTAGCATTGCAAACGCAATCCTATAAAACATTTTAGACTGTAGAATGAAATAGTAGTTTTTTTTTCCCCACTCTTAATGCTCTAGCAGTTTAGCTGACGGCCAGAACCCAGAGCCAGTTAGCCTACAGGAGACAGGAGATGTTTTACAGCATATGGTCAAGCTGCCTTTTGAACATTTGTTCAGGAAATTTCTGCATTTCTTTTAGAAGAAACCAGAAGAAGAAGAAAAAATCATGGAAGCATGTGAGATTTGTGTAGCTCTGTAACTATGGTAAAATGTACCCTGGCTTTCCAGGAGGGAGGGACTGTATACCAAAGGACCAAAGAAAGTGAAGTTTAGATATCTGCATTTTTCTGTGTATAAGGCACTACTTTTTCTTTAAAATATTTACTTGAAAATTGAGGTGCGTCTTATACACAGGAGGTGAGGAGAAGGCAGCACGTGCCAGGTGAGCCTCTATCTTATATGCAGCTCTATCATTCCTCTCTGTTGTAGTTGTTTCCGGTATCACATTGCCACTCTAGGTTTCATCTCTATTGTTCCTGTGATGGATTTCCTGTTCTTGTTGTATTACTCACTCTAACACAATGACTTCTGCACAATGATGGCTTATAGTATGCTGCAAGATGGCTTATAGTATGCTACAAGATGGCTTATAGTATACTGCAAAAAACATGGGAGAGTCTTATACATGGAAAAATATGGTAGTTTGCTTGGGAGAAGGAGAATTAAGACAACCTTTCCCTAGAAGTTTTCAGAGTAGGTCTTTAATGATGCAAGTAGTTCAGTGGTGGGATTTAAACATTTTTACTACCGGTTCTGTGGGCGTGGCTTGGTGGGTGTGGCATGGCTTGGTGGGTGTGGCAGGGGAAGGATACTGTAAAATCTCCATTGCCTCCCCATTCCAGGGGAAGGATATTGTAAAATCTCCATTCCCAGCCCACTCCAGGGAAGGATACTGTAAAATCTCCATTTCCTCCCCACTCCAGGGGAAGGTTACTGCAAAATCCCCATTCCCTCCCAATCAGCTGGGACTCGGGAGGCAGATAAGAGATGGGGTGGGGCCAGCCAGAGGTGGTATTTACTGGTTCTCCGAACTATTCAAAATTTCCACTACCGGTTCTAATTTTCAGGAAATTTCTCCTTAATTTTGCTTTCTTGCATTTATTTTTCTTGAGTAATTTTCCTCTCTTTATTCTCTCTCTCTCTCTCTCTCTCTCTCTCTCTCTCTCTCTCTCTCTCTCTCTCTCTCTCCTTCCCCCCTCTCTCTCTCATAGAAAAGAATATAATCACTAGTGTCTTGACTTTCTGGGTAGAGTTGAAAGCATGATGTAGGACGATCGAAAAACGGGAGAAAAGGTTTGTTTAAAAAATAGTAACAACTAGTTCAGTTTCAGTACTATTTATAAAATCTGAGGGGTTAATCAGATGCCCCAATATGATAATAATAAATAAAAGCTCCTAGGCAATTCGGTCCCCTTGATGTGTGTGCGGGAATGACTTGGAAGTGCCATTTACAGAATGCAGAGGCCAGGTTGCTGAAGATAACCTCTTATTGTTATTCCTTGGTTGTTACACAAGCTGCCTATAAGTTTGCAACCACTATTTAAAGCACTGTGGCATGGCACTGGGTTATTTTTGGGGGGATCTTCTTCAGAATAATTCTTCTCATCCTATGACAGCTAGAGTGAAAAGGGAGGGGGGGGGGAACCAATATTGAAGTGGTAATCATTTGCCCTGATTATCTTTTTCAGTGCTTTGCTTTGCTTTGCTCCTGAAAAGGAACCATCAGCCAGTAAATATCCCTCCTCCCTATCCTAAACCTAACCCTGATGCCAAAGAAAGTGTCTATGAACATTTTCAATTATCCAAGTCATGGTTGTTCTAAAGATGCTCTTCTTTAAGGCAACTGGTATTTCTTGGGGTTTTTTTTCCCTTGAAAATGTTTCCAACAAATGAAGAAGCTTCTTAGATGAGACACAAAATGTTTTCAAGGAAAAATAAAATAAAGGAAGTCCAGTTGTCTTATGGAAAAGCACCTGTGGGCCAAAGGGGGTGAACATCTGTATCTTGTACAGAAGATATGCAGTGGTGCAGTGGTTAGAATGCAGTATCGATTCTCACCGGCTCAAGGTTGACTCAGCTTTCCATCCCTTCAGTAAAATGAGGACCCAGATTGTTGGGGGCAATTTGATGACACTATAAACTGTTTAGATAGGGCTGTAAAGCACTATGAAGTAGTATATAAGACTAAGTGCTACTGCTATTCAACAGGCCTCCATATTATGCTATGCCACACCATGCACAATTTTTTGATCCTACATGTTTCAAAAACATAACTAATCTCTTTCTCTTATCTTTTTGGCGAGGATACTGTAACATATTACAACAATTGTAACTCACCCCCCCCCCAACAAAAAACAGAGAAGGGGAGAGGGCAAGAGTTGGGAGCAAACCATTCTTCATATTTGCCCTCACTTGATTCAGGGATGCTCAGAAACAATGATTGTACACTTCCAGGCAAAATGTCAGATTGCCCATTATGGAATGTTTTAATTGGAATGGATTTGAAAACAATTAAACTCCTCATGTTTTGGATTCTTTTGAAATAATGAATCAAAAATCGTGACGTCATATAATTATGCTTTAAAATTTGAGTTTTGGCTTGTCAGGCCTTTGGATCACGGGCTTTTCATTATTACTACTAATGACTATTGAGTTATATAAGAGACCGCCTCTTTTCCTTTCTTCATTTTTAAAGCCACCAAATCAGTAGAGCCAAATTAAAAAGAAATGAACACTAGATATTTTCTTTTTTTTTTTAATGGAAGTGAATAATGTGTGTTCAAAGGCTCTACTTTCTTGTTGTTTCTGAAGATGTTAATTGTGCTATTTAGGATTAAAACACCATTGCTGTTCACTTTAACGCCTTTAAGTGTTTTTATTGTGATTTTAGACATGACAGTCCATTAATCTCATGCATTTAAAGGAACTCCTTTCCTCTTTTAAATAAGTATATGCAATTTTGTGATTCCTGTTGTATGTGTAGATGTAGCAATAATGGCTTTTGAAGAATTAATTATGGAAGGGGATTTGTTTTGGTGGATCAAATAAATAGTTAAAGTTAAATAATTCAATTTGAATTAGGGAGTTCAAAGAATAAGAATGCTTTTTACATAGCATGAGTTCAGATAAATAAAGTCTCCCCACACACTAGAAGTAAAAAAGATGATTTAGTAGCTGAAGTCAGTGGAATATATTTAGTGAAACACAGCCCACACTTATGTGAAAAGTTGAGTTTTGGCATATTTTATTCAATGGATGGTAAGTTGTTAGGGTTTTTTTTGGATTGACCCTGCCTATATTTTTACTATGGATCCACTCCAGAGGTGGGTTCCTACCAGTTCAGATTGGTTCGGCCTAGTAGGTAGTAACTTAGCCTGCCACGCTCCCCCCCCCCCCAAAGCAGTTCTATCGGCGGCGGTGCTATCTTGATTTTCGGGTCAGCGCATGCACAGAACAATCTTCATTGAAAAAAAATGTAATTTTTCCCCTTTTCTAACATTGTGCGCATGCGCAGACCTTTTTAGGTGCAAATGCACCCCGAACCGGCAGTAATGCCAGCAGCAACCCACCCCTGATCCACTCTATTTCTTTGCCACATTTTATATCACCCCAGTAAAACAATTCTGGGAGGTATGCATTAGACCTTCTGGATGAGCACTCTCCCCATTATATAACAATAATAAATAACAATTTAAAAATTCATATGGCATCCTGCATCTTCAAAGTGCATGACCATTGATAAAGGATAAAGAGAAAAAATATGGTAAATTGCCTAAAAGTTTAGAATGAGGAAGCTTTGTATATTTCCACGGGAAGTGAAACCCTGTCAGCCTTACAAGATAGACTAGACCAGCGATGGTGAACCTTTTTTGGCTCGCGTGCCATAGCTGGGGGGAGCGCAGGGGGGTCGTGTGCAGGCGTGCTGCACCCATAATGCAATGCGCGACCCCCCCAGTGCCTGAACTTCCGGTTTGCCTGTAGGGCTGGTTTTTTGCATTCTGGAGGCTTCAGGGAAACTCATGAAGTCTCCGGAGGGCTTCTACGGGGGCGGGGAGGCTCTTTTTGCCCTCCCCAGGCTCCTATAAAGCTTCTGGAGCCTGGGGAAGGCAAAAAATGGCTTTAAAAAAGGGTGAACTCAGCTGGCCAGTGCGCGTATGCGCGCTGCCCAGCTGACAAGGCAGCGCCTTGCATGCCCTGACAAATGACTCTGCGTGCCACCTGTGGCACGCGTGCCATAGGTTTCCCATCACTGGACTAGACAGAAAATATGACCGGATGAGCTAGTTCTACTTTATTGTAAAGCTACATTAATAGAATCTTGTAAGTCCAAAAGTATTTCTCTCCCCTTCACTCCCTTTTCAAATTAGGGAGGGTTTCTTCTTCACATTTCTGCTGTGGGCTCAGCTGCTATTTATCTGATCGTTCCCATCTTTTTGCTCTGTCTCTCAAGGCCATGTCTACTTACCATTATAAATCCATAGGACAGGGCCCACTGCTGAGAAGGCTTTTTATTCTGTGTCCTTTCTTTTATTTCACATGGGGCAGGATCTTAAACAGATTGTCTCTGTGATCAAATGGGTATAACCTCTGTGGACAAACTGGTCCATAAGAGAAAGTCCCTCCCTCACATGCCATACAAAACTCAAATCCAGCACTTGGCTCTCATAATTCTACATTCATGTGCTACAAATTGAAGTAAACCCTCTCTGGAGGTAGATCAATCAAACTCTCAGAGCCATGCTTTAGCCCCAAGGACTCCAAAATTGTAATCAAAGGGAGTTAATTGTAGGGTGCAGTGATGTAGATCAGTGGTCAGCAATCTTAAACACTCAAAGAGCCACAACCAGAAGCTAACCAGAAGCCCCCCGTTTAATTCTGAAGCTGACTGGAAATCCGGTTCCCCACCATAGAGTCTCCTCCTAGCGCAGTGGTTGGCAAGCCGCGGCTCGCGAGCCAAATGCAGCTCTTTACACATTTTAATGCGGCTCTTCTGTGTGCCGGGCGCCCGCTTCCCTCCCTCCTCTCGGGCTTCGGAGGGAAGCTTCTGCAAAAGCCCGGGCGAGTGACAAGTCTCCCAGGCTGTAATTTGCCGAGCTGTACGCGCGCACCTGTTTTCCATGGCGTGGAGCAGCGGCAAGATTCTGGGCGGCGAGCGATGATTCCAGGGGCCATCAGTGGGGGGGCAGGGTCCCCCCTCACGTTCCTCATCTTCCCGGATGGCCCCTGGAATCATCGCTCGCCGCGCAGAATCTCGCCGCTGCTCCACGCCGTGGAAAACAGGTGCGTGCGCACAGCTCGGAAAATTACAGCCTGGGAGACTTGTCACTCGCCCGGGCTTTTGCAGAAGCTTCCCTCCGAAGCGTTCCGAGGGAGGGCTGTAAACTTCCCTCCGAAGTCTTGGGATGTTCTGAGGAGCCCCCCAAGGCAAAACGCCGCTGCCAGGTAGTTAAAAGTACGTCTCTGATTCGTCTCTGTCAGTCTCTCTCTGATTCCCTCTCTCACTCCCTCTCTCTGTTCCTCTCTCTGTCTGTCTGTCTCACTCACACACACACACACTGTGGTCACCTTGTTGAGTGTTCCAATCACATTTGAAACACTCAACAACTGGCCTGCATAATGCAGGCCAGTTGTTGAGTGTTTCAAATATGATTGGAACACTCAACAAGGTGACCACAGTGTGTGTGTGTGTGTGTGTGTGTGTGTGTGTGTGTGTGTGAATGAGACAGACAGACAGAGAGAGGAACAGAGAGAGGGAGTGAGAGAGGGAATCAGAGAGAGACTGACAGACACACACACACACACACACACACAGAGACAGAGAGGGGGAGGGAGGGAGAGAAAGATAGACAGACAGAGAGAGAGACACACACAGAGTGAGTGATTAAGTGAATGAGTGAGAGACAGACACACCCACATACACAGAGAGAGAGGAAGGGAGGGGAGAGAGACAGAGGGAGAGACAGAGACAGAAACACACACACACAGAGTGAGTGAGAGACAGACACACACACACACACACACAGAGTGACAGAGATGGGGGAAGGAGGAGAGAGAGACAGAGATACAGAGAGAGAGACAGACAGATAGACACCCAGAGAACATTACAGAGGGAGACAGAGAGGGAGGGAGGGAGAGAGAGACAAAGAGCCAGAGAGAGAGAGAGAGAAAGAAAAAGAAAAAAAGAAAGAAAGTGAGAGAGAGAGATGAAATTAAAAACAACAACATACAAACCTGACTTACTCAAACTATCCAAGGAAATGCAAGGCCAATGTTCACATTAGTGGTTGTGACTTTGTCAGTCATTGTCAGGATGTAATTTTCTCTACATTGTAAGGCAAATTTTACGGAATTTAACATTATCGATAAATAATATCGTTCTAAAGTTTTTGTTTTATTAGTTGTGTTATTTGTATCCTCCCGACCTATGTGGATACTTGCATGCAGAATATTCTCAATAAAAACTTATTGAAACTAAAAACAGTGTACCATCCTATGTATTTTCGGTTTTAAAAATGCGGCTCTCCAAATAAATTTCAATTGTGGTTTTGGCGAGATTTGGCTCAGTTGAAAAAAAAGGTTGCCCACCACTGTCCTAGCGCGATGTCCTTTTTCCGAAGCCAACTGGTGACAGGGAGCCACAGTAGAGGGATGAAAGAGCCACATGCGGCTCTAGAGGATGTGGATGAAGCTTCAGTGGGTGGGACCACTGGACAAGCAGAAGTACCTATTTTCTCCTCTTTACAAGCAACTCAGTAAGTTATTTTATTCGTCCTTTTCTCCAGTAAAGCAGCCAGTGGTCCATGACATCTGTTTGTATGTGCGTCACAGCTTTTTGACCTCATATGAATTGATCTCTTAGGGATAACGATGGGGAAGGAAGCTATTTCTAAGATTATGATATGTGTCCAAAAATGGTGACGTTTCTTAAATTCCTGGGAAAGAATTGTTCTCTCTCACACCACACCCAAACAAATCTGCTGGGAAGCCAATATATGCTTGTTCTTTCCTTTTAGAAAGGTCATGCATGCTGCTTCTTGTGATTCTCTGAAAGCAAACTTTACCTTTCATATAAAGGGACGAAGCTGAGTTATTTTTCTCTTTTCAATTTTGTATAAATTGCAAAATAAGTTTCAATGGTCTAATTGCTATGGTTGTGATCCATCCGACTCCTACCCTCACGATCTAAGAAAATCCACAAAATGTCTAGATGATATGAAATTATGGTGTTGAAATGATCAAGGTACTTAATCATTTGGGCAAGCTTTAGCAAGGTGTTGTTTTTTGTTTGGAGAAGTGCCTCAATGCTGATTATATGCCAAAGCTGTCCAAAGACGTGTCTGTGGCCATGTGGCCAGCATGACTAAACACCAAAGGTGCACGGAATGCTGTTACCTTACCACCAAAGGTGTTTCCTATTTTTCGACTCGCATTTTTTGCATGCTTTTGAACTGCTAGGTTGGCAGAAGCTGGGAGAAGTAACAGGAGCTCACTCCATTACATAGGGCTATGGACTCAAACCATCAAATTGCCAACCTACTGCCACCAGTAGCCTCCCACCGTCCAGTACGATCCCACAGAGTTGGCCTCCTCAGGGTGCCGTCGGCCAGACAGTATCGGCTGGTGACCCCCAGGGGGAGAGCCTTCTCTGCGGGAGCGCCTTCCCTCTGGAATGAGCTGCCCCCGGAGCTTCGCATAATCCCTGACCTCCGGTCCTTCCGACGCACCCTAAAAAGTTGGCTTTTCCAGCAAGCCGGCCTGGCCTGTTACTTTTAACTCATTTCTAAATGTATTGTCCTATAAATTGGATTTGTTTTTTTTGGATATGTATTTAATTTCTTTTTAACTTTCGGGATGTGTGTTTTTTAATGTTGTACACCGGCCTGAGTCCTTTGGGACAAGGGCGGCATATAAATCCAATAAAACAAACAAACAAACAAACAAACAAACAAACTTTTCTGATTGACAAGCTCAAAATCTTAGCCACTGTGTCTATAGGTTTAACTATAGGTTTTCCCATCTCCTTATTGGCTGCAATATGTTCCCAGGGAGAGCAATTGAAAAATACCAATACCAATAGCACAATGCTCATTCAATATTTATTTTTCTTTCTTGCAAGGGCTGGGGTAAGGACAGGCACCTTATACAACCTTTCTTCTCCCCATTATGGCTGTAACCGATGGGTGAAGTTGAAGCACAGTAAGTGGTCTGAAATGATCCGGTGAGCTTCCATTTGGATTTGGGTTATCCTGATCCTAGAGAGGTGATGACGAACCTATGACATATGTGACATGCCAAACCTATGCACTCTGGAAGTTTCATTATAAGACCTTGCTCTTGTGCAGCCTCTGAGACCTCCAAAAATTATTCTTGCGTGATTTTCAGGGGTTCCAGTCTCTGCGAGAGCAGATCACTCTCACATCTGGAGGAGAGGAAAGTAGGGGAGGGTTCAGAGAGAAGGTCCAGAAAGGTCTCTGTTGTCCATGAATGCGTTTATGTGACATGCCAGCAGAATCTAGGTAGGCATTTTCTGAAGTTTTGACATGCCAAGCTCAAAAGGTTCACCACCACTGTCCTAGACCCACACAATATAGTCAATGGCAACCAGGTTGAGAAGTCTCAATGGCAGCTATCCAAACATGTCAGATACAAGAACTGCATCATGCATGGAAATTGAAAGCTACTCTTTGTACTGTGGCTGCTGTTTAAAATTAAATAAGAAAAAGTACAAGGGCAAAATGAATCCCGAATAAAGCATGGGGAAGGATTACCCATTTCTGTGTCATGGGAGAATCTTTCTTTGATCAAATTTGAATCGACTGGCAGGCAAAAAGTCATTTTTAAAGAAAAAAATACTAATATATTCATCTTTTTTCTTACATTCATTTTCTCACTGAATATTCAAGTAGGCTCACAACAACTATAATGAAATACAGGGGAAAATGTAAAAAGAAAGATAATATCTGTCTTAAAAGTATTTCAGTCAAATGCCTGGCGGAAGAGGACTTAATTGAGCTTTGCGAAGTTGGTTTCTTTCTTAAATGACCAGCTTCTTTTTCTTCCCCACTTAGAGAAACAAATAATTGAGTTGTAACAGTGGCCTTGAGAGAGGTGATAATTCACCATCCCTTAAGAAAATTTCCCTTAATTTTAAAATAAGTTTTTTTTTTGATTGGAGGAGTGGAGGACAGATGATACAGTAGAAGAAGACTGATAATTTATGATGGTTTTATATGAAATGGATTTTCTGGATACATCAAAATCTGGATCAGTCCTGTTCAGTCCTGTCCGAAACAGTCTTGTTTGTTCTGCTAGCAGTGGTGAGTTCCTACCAGTTTGGACCGGTTCAGCCGAACTGGTAGTGATTTGGCGGCCTGGATCTCTGCAACCACAAAATTTTGTGTGCACCGAACCGGCAGTAATACCGGCATCAACCCACCCCTGTCTGCTAGGGATTTTATGTCAGGAAAGAAATGTAAGATATTTAAACTCATTGAATATCATGCATCTCTGCCACTTTTGGTAACAGGAATTATGCTGACTTGCTGGATCAGTTGTCTCAAATGGGAAATGCTCCCATTCTTTTATGCAGGACCACTCCTAGAAAGTAGAACAAGTGTGTTTGTGTTTCAGAGGTGGTATTCATCAGGTTCTGACCAGTTCTGAAGAACCAGTAGCGGGAATTTTGAGTAATTTGGAGAACTGGTAAATACCACCTCTGACTGGCCCTGCCCACATCTATTCTCTGCCTCCCGTGTCCCAGCTGATTGGGAGGAAATGGGGATTTTGCAGTAACCTTCCCCTAGAGTGGGGAAGTAATGGAGATTTTACAGTATCCTTCCCCTGCCTTGCCCACCAAGCCACTCCCACCAAGCCATCCCACACCCACAGAACCTGTAGTAAATTTTTTTGAATCCCACCACTGTTGTGTTTGCTGCCGTGATGTTTAAGCCATACAGATCATTGGTATAACATGTCAACTTAATACCGAGCACAGTGCTAAGCTGATCATTCTGCTTTAATCTATTTTTTTTGTATAAACTTTAAATAGATGGGGAGAGGGGAGACATTAAAGATGGATCAATAGAAATGTGGGTGAGAAACATTCCTTTCTGAATTCACAAGGTCCTGGAGCAGACTTCATCTAGTTACCTTCTGTAACTGTTCCTTAAGCACCAGAGCTCCTTATTCCACCTTCTTCAGAAAATGATGATCTATCTACACAGTGATCTGGTGACCATTTCTGTACAATGTTCACTTTCTGAACTATATACAACATGGAGCATTTGGTCTTCATTTTTAAGACTAGGGAATATTATAGACCAGCGATAGCGAACCTTTTTTGGCTCACGTGCCACAAGTGGGGGGAGCGCAGGGGGGTCGTGTGTGGGCGTGCCGCACCCATAATGCAATGCGTGACACCCCCCAGTGCACATGCACGCACAATGCGCAACCCCCCATTTTTACATGCTTTTTTCGCCCTCCTCAGGGTCCAGAGGCTTTATAGGAGCCTGGGGAGGGCGAAAAGAGCCTCCCCCGCCCCCCTGGAGGCCCTCCGGAGGCTTCAGGGACCGTCCGGAGGCTTCCCTGAAGCCTTCGGAATGCTTAAAACCACCCTCACCTTTTAAAAGCAAAAAATAGCTTTAAAAAGGTGAACTCAGCTGGCCAGCGCGGGCATGCGCGCTGGCCAGCTGACAGGGCAGCGCCTCGCATGCCCTGACAAATGGCTCTGCGTGCCACTTGTGGCATGCGTGCCATAGGTTCTCCATCACGGTTATAGACCCTGACTTCCTCTTCTCTCTGAGTTTTGTTTGGTGGAAATTGTTTCACTCTCTGCAATGCAGGGAAAAAGGGATATCTCTTTCATGTGGAGCCTGTAGAGATCCTCAGTCATCCAGGTCATGGTTGTCCCAACAGTGCTTTTTTCAGGAAGCAACTGGACTTTCTTATTTTTTTTTCTTTAAAGAAGTTCAAAGTTCTGAAGACACCGATAAACCTCCAAGTGCTTCAACAACCCTGACTTAAAAACTGAATTGTTCTTGTTGGATATCTTACCATGAAAATATAGTAAATAAAATGTCTATTTGCTTATTCATGTAATAACTGCAGCTAGAATTGTATTTGCACAAAATTGGAAAGTTGAAGAAATCCCTAAAGATGAAATTGTGATTAAGAAAATATTAGATTGTGCAGAAATGAGTAGATTAACACTCGCAATTAAAAGAAAGGAAGAATCTGATTGTTATCATATTTGGGGGTTATTTTATCATTGGTTAGAAAATGAATATGGATAAAAAAGTATAAAATTAAATAATTTAGGAAGAGAAATGTTATATCAGGAGGTATGTTAAGTTGCAATGTTAAAATAAGAGCAGATGTATATAAAGAATTTGGTGGTAAGCTATAACTATTATGACACAAAGAAATTTGTACTCAGACGACACACTGATGACATGTTTGTTTTAAAAGAAAAAAAACTAAAAACTTTTACAAAAAAAGAAGCGAAATGTCTCCAAAGAAAAAACAAGAAAGTCCAGTTGCCTCCTGAAAAAAGCATACTGCATTTGGGACTTTCAGGAGGAGTTAAGAATCTCATATATGAATGATAAAAAATGTAATGTAGTTGTAAATGACAGTTCTATCTCAGCATTCCATTTGATTCAGATTAAAGCACTGCAAGTTTGAATGCAAAAGAAAGAGAGATATGGTCCAATTAATTAAAATTAAATCCAGACAATGAAGGTATGGTTAGCAGGGACATCCCTGGTCCATGATATTAGGAAATAGTCTGGAAAAAAATGCTTTCTCTTTGAAGGAGCAGATATGTAACTTTGGAGAGGTGTTATTTTATCATTATAGTCCAAGAAGCTAAAATAGGTAGCAGTAATTCAATAGCTATGATACTTACTAGACTGGGAGAGGCTGACCAGTGGACCAAGCTTTAATCACCTGACATGTTGATTGCAAAACTAGCATTGAAGTAAGATTCAAATTTCAGCTGGTGCACAATGCTGCGTCTCAGTTACTGCAATCATACCACACCTTTTTAATGTGATTTGTGCTGTCAATTTGCCTGCTGAGCCTTCTTCAGGAGTGTCAGTCTTGAATTATAAGACTGAATGCAACCTGGAGCCTAAATATTTGCTACTTCTATTACATCACTGGAGGTTTTTAGAATGATATGAGGATTGGACCCCACCCCACCTACCCCCCCCTACTGACTATTTATTAAACTAGTTATTAACAACGGCTCGGGTTCCATCTGCGTGAGCCTTAGAAGACCTCTGCCTACCCTATACGATTCACTGCTGATTGACCATCTGCTCCCTGCCTATTTCCAACTACAGTCCAACTACCCCTTGCCATTTGCCACCCACCACCCACCGCCCCCACCTCTTGATTGTCATCTAACCAATCCATTACTATTACCCCCCCATCTAAGCTTAATGACTGGACTATTCTGTTTTGCTGCGATTGTGTTCTTCAAATTTTTATTGGATCATGACATCTTCAGCGCAGACCCCAAGCCCCGACGGCGAACTTTTTAACGTTTTATGTACTCAAGGTCTGACCTTATCCTACTGCGAGAGTCCCCCCACTCGCAGGTGTGGCCCTCCGCCCTTTCGAGGGCCCACCTTGATGACGGATTTATTAATCCCGAGAGGTGGAGGAAGCGGAGACTCAGGGGGTTTTTAGTTAGTTGTTTTTTAAATATTTGTAGGGGGGGGTTTCAGGGGTTGTGGGGCGGGTGGGTCTCAGATCAGGAGCGATGTGAGAGCCGGGCCCCCAGGTGCGGTCGCGAGCAGAAGGGGCGGAAGGGAGGAGGAGGGGGAGGACACCATTCCTATACAGGGCTCTTTAATTCCAACAGTCGCAGGGAGGGGCAGATACGAGGACAATTTAAGAACTTACAGTCGGTTGGGAGACCGTGGTTGCTGGTTACACCCGGTCGCTTGTACCAACCCCCGCGTTCTAGGTGGTCAAGAGTCACAGACCCAAGGCCTAAGGCTGTTGTTATGCAATGCGAGGTCCGTTGTTAACAAGGCCCCCCTCATTCACGATCTAATTTTAGAGGGGGAGCCGGACCTCGCGGGAATAACGGAGACCTGGTTGGGCCACGAGGGAGGTCGTCCCCTAGTGGAAATGTGCCCACCAGGATACCGAGCATTTCACCAGCCCCGGGCCCAGGGAAGGGGCGGTGGGGTGGCAGCAATTATTCGGGAGGATCTAGAGCCGAGGGAGTCTACTGTGCCACAGACGTCCGGATGTGAAACCCTTGTTGTGAAATGGGGGCCTGGGAGACAGTTGGGCCTGCTGATAGTATACCTGGCTCCTCGCTATACATCAGCGGCCCTGCCTGAACTCCTTGAGCTGATCGCATCGGTGGCGGTTGAGACCCCCAAACTTTTAGTGATGGGGGATTTCAACCTGCCGTCGGTGGGAGAAGCATCAGAGGGGGTTCGGGAGTTCATGGCTTCCATGACAGCCATGGACCTGACTCAAATGATTCAGGGCCCAACACACGAGGGAGGTCACACTCTGGACCTTGTTTTTGTCTCTGGCCAGTGGCTGAGTGATCTGGGAGGAGGTGACTTAACCATCACTCCCCTGTCATGGTCAGACCACTCACTCCTTCGTCTTGACTTCCCTGGTGCTACCCCCCGCCGCGGGGAGGCGGAACAAGAAAGTTCCAGATGGTTCCGCCCCAGGCGCCTGATGGAACCTGATAGGTTCCAGAGGGAGCTTGGGCCACCTCCTGTAACCTTGACCCGCCCCCGGGTAGGGGACCTGGTGGTTGCGTGGAATAATGCAACTACCGGGGCCTTGAACCGGATGGCGCCTTTGCGGCCTCTCCAGCGGCAACGATCCACCCTGGCCCCTTGGTTTACCGAGGAGCTGAGGGTGATGAAATGCCGCAAGAGACGTCTAGAGAGTCGTTGGAGATCCTCTCGCTCCGAATTTGATCGAACACAGGTACGAGCCCATTTAAGGACGTACCTTGTGGCATTGAGAATGGCCAAACGTCAATACTGTGCCACTCTCATTGCATCCGCGGAGAACCGCCCTGCCGCCCTGTTTCGGGTGTCCCGCTCCCTCTTGTTTCAGAGGCCGCGGGAGGCCCCTCTACAGGGCAGGGCAGAGGAATTTGGTAAATATCTGCAGGATAAAATCGCTCAAATCCGGAGAGACTGGGTTCCTGTCAGTGATCCAGTGGAGACGCCCATGGCGAGTCTTGAGGTTTCTATCTGGGAGGAGTTTGACTCGGTTGCCATCGAGGATTTGGACAGATTGCGTGGACGACTGCGACCCACCACATGTTTATTGGACCCGTGTCCCTCCTGGCTTGTACTGGCATCCTGGGAAGTTACACGAGACTGGCTCCTGGGCCTAGTGAATGCTTCGTTGGGAGAGGGGTCTCTCCCGGCCGCCTTGAAAGAGGCGGTGGTGAGACCCTTGCTCAAGAAGCCTTCCCTGGACCCTTTGGAGCTGGCTAATTATCGTCCTGTCTCCAACCTTCCCTTCTTGGCGAAGGTTGTAGAGAGTGTGGTGGCCTACCAGTTTCCACGACATCTGGAGGAAAATGACTATCTAGACCCGCGCCAGTCCGGCTTCCGCCCCGGCCACAGCACGGAGACGGCCTTGGTCGCGTTGGTGGATGATCTCTGGAGGGCCAGAGATAGAGGTTGTTCCTCTATCCTGGTCCTATTAGACCTCTCGGCGGCTTTTGATACCATCGACCATGGTATCCTGCTGCGCCGGCTGGAGGGGCTGGGGGTCCGGGGCACCGTTTTGCGGTGGTTCGGCTCCTACCTTTCTGACCGGACGCAGCGTGTGTTGACAGGAGAAGAGAGGTCGACCCTACGCCCCCTTACCTGTGGGGTGCCACAGGGGTCGGTCCTCTCGCCACTCCTGTTCAACACATATATGAAGCCGCTGGGTGAGATCATCCGTGGTTTCGGGGTGGGATACCATCTGTACGCTGACGATACTCAGCTGTACTTTTCCACCCCGAACCACCCCAACGAGGCCATCGAAGTGATGTCCCGGTGTGTGGAAGCCGTACGGATCTGGATGGATGACAACCGACTCAAGCTCAACCCTTCCAAGACGGAGTGGCTGTGGGTACCAGCCCCCCGGTTCAGCCAATTAATTCCATCATTGGCCATTGGGGGCATCCATCTTGCCCCCGTGGAGCGGGCGCGCAATTTGGGCGTCCTCCTAGATGCCCGGCTGTCCATGGATGACCATGTGACAGCCGTGGCAAGGGGGGCGTTCCACCAGGTTCGCCTGGTGCGCCAATTGCGCCCCCTACTGGACCGGGATGCCTTGCGCACAGTCACTCATGCGCTGGTGACGTCTCGCTTGGACTACTGTAACGCTCTCTACATGGGGCTTCCCTTGAAATGCACCCGGAGACTGCAGTTGGTCCAGAACGCTGCCGCGCGGGTAATTATGGGGAGTACTAGGTACTCCCACGTGACACCGCTCCTGCGCGAGCTGCACTGGCTTCCTGTGGCCTATCGGGTGCGTTTCAAGGTTTTGATAACTATCTTTAAAGCGCTCCATGGCTTAGGACCTAGTTACTTGCGGGATCGTATTCTGCCCCATACATCCCTGCGACCAATTCGCTCGCACAGAGAGGGGCTCCTCCAGGTGCCGTCCGCTAGACAATGTCGTGGGGCGGCGCCTAGGAGTAGAGCCTTCTCTGTGGCGGGCCCAGCCCTGTGGAATGACCTCCCTCCAGATATTAGGAATACCTCCGACCTCCGCTCCTTCCGTATTAAGCTTAAGACCCACCTATTCCAAGCAGCTGGCCTGGCTCAACTTTGATTTAGCCATATCGCTCCTGACGGGTTTTTAACTGGGTATTTTAATTACATTTAATTTCTAGGGGTTTTAGATACAGTATTTTAATTGTTTTTATTAATCGATCTCCTCCTTATATATATGTATGTATGTTTTAGTGTACCTTGTTATATGTTTGTTTTGTTTGCATATTTATTTCGAATGTTTTGTTGTACGCCGCCCCGAGTCCTTCGGGAGAGGGCGCGGCTTAGAAATAAATATATTATTATTATTATTATTATGGACTATAGATAGCCATCAAAATAATGGGAGGGGGAGAAATCTATACTGTCATTATGTGGGTTCTCACAGGAATTAGGTAGAGATGGTTTTGCATTCAGCAATGCCAAAAAGATGTACTCAATAAAGTTTTGCATTCAGAGATTGGAAGGTTTCAAGAGTGTTTGCTTTGGTTGGGTTCATCACTCAGAACATTGACATTGTATTTAAAATTGAGCAGTCCTTGATACTAGTCCAGTAGCTTAATCACCATACCATACTGGCTTTTCTCAATTTATGATTGCATGCTTGCTGGACGCGATGGGAATTGTGGTCCAGAAGATCTGGAGGATACCACATTAGGTGACTTAAAGAAGCCTTTCACTGATTTTGCAGAATTTAAACTAGTTTTACAATCCCTCTTTCTCTCTTTCTATGCTTAACAAGATACCCCAAGACTCCCTTTAGCTGCTGTTGCGACTTTTTTTCTCTGTAGTCCATATAATTGCTTCAGATTTTTATTTTTTTATTTTTACAGATACGTGCTTTGCAAAGAATAACATTTTAAAGGAATCTTTCATAGAGGGGCTTTGGATTGATGTCAACAAATTTGACATTACAAGATGGCAATGAATACTTGCCCTATCTAATCTGTCCGAAGAAAGATGTCCATCCATCCCTTCTCCTAATCAACAAACAGAGTTTACATGCTGGCAGCACATGATGAAGTCAGCTATATCTGGATAATTTGTTAGTCCTTCCACTCACCACAAAAGCCAGTTAAAGATGAATACTTCGAATCTATTTCTGGATTACTAAATGCTTTTTATCTTTGCTGGAGGGAGGAAAGGAAGTCTATAATGGTATGATCAATATTAGCCTACCGTTGACAGCCTTGGAGACTCTTACCCACTTCAGCCTTTATTGTTTTTAACTTACTACAGGTAGGGACAATAGGGAGACAGAGATGGAAGATGCACTGATGGGGGAATACACTGAGGTGCAATTACTCTGTGATCTCTCTAGAGTTTCATCTCTTTCTTGGAAGTCAGGAGGGTTAATTAATTGGCAGCAGGTTTTTATAATACGGGGGGGGGGGTTAATTAACCCTTCACCTCATACCTGATTCTATTTGGGCATAAATGTTTGCCCTAACCCTTTTTAAAGAAAGTTTATACAATAGGCTTGCCTTTATTCTTTCTCCAATTAATTTATTGAGGGAACATGATTTACTGTGAAGATTCTAATCTGATCTATATTTGCTTTAGCTTAAAGCAATGAAATCAGCACCTTGGACAGTACCAGTACAGCCTGTGACTAAACTCCCATTAAGACCAACAGTACTTCCTTTGGTTTTTTTTAATATATATTTTTATCCTGCCTTTATTTTATTTAAATAACTCAAGGCAGATGACATATATCTAATAATATTTCCTCCTCCTATTTTCCCCATAATAGCAACTACCTAGAGTAGCCCCAGGGCAAGATGGGCAGCAAATAAATTTTAATAAATAGGAGCAGCAAAAGTGACAGTGCTGAGCGTTGGTGCACACCACCTTTCACAGGAAAACTTGGAAAGGTCAGTGGTGCATAAATATTCAGTTGCTGGTGTTAAGATAAAATATCTGGATCCATATGAATTGTTCATTGTAGCACTGTAACAGGTGATGTGGAATACAGTCCAAGGCTTTATCCGTGTACTACTAACCATGTAATAGGACTGAATTACTATTATCCTTCTCATCTTTTCTATTACCTACTCCTATTGGTATCTTATGAGCACGCAAGCCATAAAAATAGTTCCAGCGGTACTCAAGCCTTTGATATAAATTTTAGCAATGTGACAGAGGTGCTGGTAGAAAATCTGACCTTTTTGGGGGGGGCTTTGTGCAAAGGAGTCACAGGATTGGTTGGTAGTTGGAACAGTCTGCTGGGTAACTGTGATACTCATGACCCAGTCTAGAAGCCCATGGCCAGAGTCTACAATGGCATTGAAGAAGTTTGTCAGACAGTCAGGTGCTGTGCTGCTAAGTTCTAAATTTCCAGATGTCTGCTGGTAGATTATCTGAACCAGGTATTTTTGAGTTCTTCATGCCTCTGATAGCTTTGATAACCTTTTCAGGATGAATGTACAGGACTGGATCAGCACTAGGTGACCTATCAGGAATTGCACCTTTGGAAATTTGACATTAGAAATTTTGTAAAGTATTTGTCAGACTCCCAAACCAAGAAAGACACATGCTGATAAAGATAAAGATAACTTTATTGTTCCATTCTGTAGACAGAATCTTGCCAAAGCACTCTATCTACTTTAAGTTTATCTTTTGAGAACTATTAGGGAAGGGCTGTCTCCACCTTTATTTCTCACACAAAGTATCTAGACCAGAGGTGGGTTTCCAATTTTTTTACTACCAGTTTGCTCGTGCGTCCATGCTCATGTGCGAAGCTTCTGCACATGCACAAAAGCATCCAGGTGGGTGGGCGGAGCCTCCCTCCACCACTACTACCGATCCAGGCTGAACTAGAAGCAATCCAACTCTGATCTAGACTGAGTTGCCTCTTATTCCTCTGGAATGTACCTCCCTCCTGAGGATCCATTTTGTCTGACCTAGGCTTCCCACAAAAGCACAAGGCAGACTCCTGGTCCCGACAAAACCCTTTTTATTAAACGAACATGAATTCCTCTCATTCACATTCAGCAAGACCTGGCAAACAGTCTTTCAAAGGAGTAATTATGACTACAGACCTTATCTATCTTGGAAAGCTGCCATGTAAATATTTTCCAAATGAGATGCTGTGCAAGGAAAGACTGGGCACAGAGTCTCTGAGATTCACGGACAGATCTTCACACTCCTGAAACAAATCTAATGATCAAATGAATGAATTGTTTCCTGCAAAAGCCCACTCCCCTTTCACTCCTCTTCTATTTCCTATGGGAGGGACCAATCACATTCTACCTGTGACTTTACTCCCAAGCTTATTCTGATTTCTGAATTGTTCTTTTCTTCTGGCAGCGCACACTGGGAACAGGCTCTAGCTATTCCTCTGACTCACAGCTGTCTAGCTCGGTAAGCTAGATCACTGTCAGACGGCCTCAGTCCCGTCTCTACATCTGACCCTCATCTGAGCCTTCCCCAGCCATCACGACTGGCCCATGCTTCTCCCCAACCTTTTCACTGTCCGACTGCTGCCAGCTCTGCTGGCTGCTGGTGGGCCACAACACATCTCTTCACTACCTTCTGCCATGGTGATGCTGCCAGTGTTTCAGAAGTTTGAGCTTATCCTGCAGTTGCTGTCCATTTTTGTTCTTAACGTACATATCTTGTCTTTTGCCTCCTTGATGTGCATTTTTGCTTGTTGATAGATGTTTTCCCTCACTTTCCTCTGTGTCTATTTGTTCATATAAATCCTGGTAGTGATTAACGCGGAGGTAATTAACCTCTTCAACAGCTTTGCTGCTCTTCCTTCAATGATGTACTTTTTGTTGGTCCTCTGCATACATCAGTTCTTAGGAGCCACTTTCTTTTCCCCTACTTTCTGCTGCACTTGTTCCATCCAGAGCCATACCTTGCTCTGCATCATACGATCTAATCTCATATTCAACACACATCATTTGGATTCTCGGCTAAGAACACAGCGTACATACCAAAACAAAAAACAAAAAAACACCCATATATATTCGCACCCTTTCCCAACTTCTGCTGCTGAAAAGGCACCAGAAAAGATACAAATATTTGTTTGTCTGTGTTGTGGGAAGCAGCATCTCAAGATCATGCGTGACAGCGAGCGGTAGACTCTCTGCTTCAGTAAATTTGGGAAGCTTCCTTAAATAGCTTTATTCCCTCTCCTCTGGAACAAGTTCCCAGCAGAACTGGAACAAAAACAAACAAACAAACAAATAATATGGCAGAATTATGCCAGATTTAAAGAGAATCCCCCTAAGGCATCCTCAATAATATTAAGGCTATCCATCATGCTTGTGATAATACATAATTCTGTATCTAGCAGCAGTAAAGTGACAGTACTGTTTCTCCCATGGTGACTTTTTGCAGACTGACAAACAAGGGACTCATAAACGGGTGATTTTAATGAGGTCAGAAGTATTCTATGTGTTTTCATAAATTCTTATAAATGTGTTAATGCTTGGTATTTTTTTTTAAAAAGAAAGTAAAATCCACAATGTAGAAAACTTCCAGGGTTTGGAAAGACATAGGGACTTCTCGGTAAATAGGATGCATCATTTATGAGGCTATCACTTCAGTATTTTCAGCCTATGTTTTGTGTACGAAATCCACACCAGAAGTTGCCGGCATCTCATTTCCAATAATTCCCGTAATTTGTTGTGAACAGTCATTGACCACACACTGGCAGTAATGGCCATAGATGGCTGCTTCCAAATAGGCATAATCATTTTTGTGGCAGAAGATAGAATTGGCTTAACAAGAAGCAAGGGGGATATTAGGTGTGAAGACTTAATTTATCCACTCCGCTCTTCTATGCTGGGTTGTGGTGAAAGTTTTTTCCCTCTGGCTCTGGCAAGGGATCTAAAAGTCTCCTGTTCTTCAAAAATAAAAATAAAAAATTAAATTGGTTCTCCCTTGCAGTGCAGCCTTCCTATTGCCACTTCTCTTACTTCCATCCACTGCTTTTTCTAACAATTTTTTTTTCCTATGAAGATTTTGTCTCCAAACCTCCTCTTTTTTTTTTTTTAGGCTAAATGACAAACCATGTTTAAAAATGAAACAGGCTTTGACAGTAGTTTGTGATTTGCCATGAAGACGGATAAACTTAGGGACACCTAAAATAGTAATGGACTATATCCGTGATTGCAAACCGGTGGCACCCATTCTGCGGGCACACGAGCTGTTGCCCCAGTTCAGCTCCACCGCGCATGCATGTGCGCCAGCTGATTTTGGGGTCTCTGCCATGCATGTGCAGGGGGCGGGACACATGCAGGAGATGCACATGCATGTGTGTGGGTGGGGGAACAGGGGGAGTGCAGCATCCCCCCTGTGGCCTGTTTTAGGTCCCAGGAGGCTGCAGGGAAGCCTGCTAGGCCCAAAATGGGATGCGGTGGTGGTGATGCACGCATGCACAGGGGCAGGGGGAACACGGGGATCACGTGGACATGTGCAGGGGGGGCACGGGTGTTGCGCATGCATTGCATTATGGGTGCGGGCATGCATGTGCATGTTCTGTTGCATGCACACGCTTTCGGCATGCGACGACAAAAAGGTTAGCCATCACTGGATTATATTTTTATCTTATTTATAGTATGAAGTATACTATTAGAAGGAAAAAAAGAGAACCAAGATCCTGAAATGTGTTGCCTTTCTTTGCAAGGTTATTAACTTTGCCTGCTAATTCCCAGACCCTTTAAAATTTACCTTTTGTAAGCGTGTATTTCTCAGGTCTGAACAGTAAACAGTTTCTAGGATTGGATTCGAAAGTGATGAAGAATTTTAAAAAAGGCACAGCACACCTACATTTCTTAATTTCTAGGCTAAACTTGTAAACTATTGTTTATATTTCAGGTGATATTTGACTTATGACTACAACAGAGCCCCAAGTTTCTGTGGCTGAGCAAAATAGTTGCTAAGTGAGTTTTGCTCCATTTTGCAAACTTCTTTTTTTTTTAACCACAGGTGTTAAGTGGATCATTGCAGTAGTTATGTCAGTAAAACACAATTGTTAAGTGACTTTGGCTTCCCCACTGACTTTGCTTGTCAGAAGGTCACAAAAGGTGGTCACATGACCCTGGGACCCTGCAACCATCAGGAATACATGCCAGTTGCCAAGTGTCTGAGTTTTGAGCATATGACCACGGAGATGCTCACAGTCATAAGTGGAAAAATAGTCATAAGCAGTGGTGAAATTCAAAAATTTCCCTACCGGTTCGGTGGGCATGGCTAGGTGGTCATGTGACTGGGTGGGCATGGCTTGGTGGTCACGTGACCGGGTGGGCAACAAGCAGAAACCTCACAGAATCATAGAGAGCTCAAAACCCAACTATCACACTTTACACAAAAATAACACAAAAGCTATCAACTGACTCACACATGATGCAAAAGCACCTGGACTTCATGCACACAAAAATGTTCCGACATTGCTCAGCACAGCTGATTGTTGCACAGCTGATCGGTGGAACCTTTTTTTTGAACTTTTTTTTAGCATTTTGCCCGAACTAGTAGTAAAAAAAGGCTTTTAAAAAGTAAAAAAAAAAAAGTTCCGACAATCAGCTGTGCGACAATCAGTGTGATTGTCGGAATGTTTTTAAAAACTTAACTTGGCACCGAGATAATTCACTGTGTCGCAGATATCTGGGTGTGAGTCTCTAGGCGTGAAATGGGGCCCAGGGAGACAGTTGGGCCTGTTGATAGTATACCTGGCTCCCCGCCATACATCAACGGCCCTGCCCGGACTCCTTGAGCGGATCGCTGAGATGGCGGTTGAAACCCCCAAGCTATTAGTGATGGGGGATTTCAACCTGCCGTCAACGGGAGAAGCATCCGAGGTAGCCCGGGAATTCATGGCTTCCATGACAGCCATGGATCTGACTCAAGTAATTCGGGACCCCACACACGAGAGAGGCCACACACTAGACCTTGTGTTTGTCTCCGACCAGTGGACGAGTGATCTGGGAATAGGGGATTTAGTCATCACGTCCCTGTCATGGTCAGATCACTCACTTCTCCAGCTGGACTTCCCTGGCGCTACCCCCCACTGCGGGGAGGCGGAGCCAGATTGTCCCAGATGGATCCGCCCCAGGCGTCTGATGGAACCAGATAGGTTCCAGGCGGAGCTTGGGCCACCTCCTGCAGACCTGTCCCACTCCCGGGCAGAGGACCTGGTAGCTGCATGGAATAGTGCGGCTGCCGGAGCCTTAGACCGGGTTGCGCCTTTGTGGCCCCTCCGATGGCATTGATCGACCCGGGCTCCCTGGTTTAACGGGGAGCTTAGGGCGATGAAACGCCACAGGAGACGCCTAGAGAGCAAGTGGAGATCCTCCCGCTCCGAATCTGACCGAACACAGGTAAGAGCCTACTTAAGGACCTACCTTGTGGCAATAAGAGTGGCCAAACATCGATATTGTGCCACCCTTATAGCGTCCGCAGAGAACCGCCCTGCCGCCCTGTTTCGGGTGACCCGCTCCCTTCTGTCACAGAGGCAGCGGGATCCACCATTGCAGGGCAGGGCAGAGGAATTTGGGGAATACCTGCAGGATAAAATCGATCAGATCCGGAGGGGATGGACCCCCTTCAGTGTTCCAGGGGGGGCGTCCGAGGCAAATCATGAGAGACCACGCTGGGAGGAGTTTGACCCTGTTGTCACCGAAGATTTGGACAGGTTACGCGGGTGACTGCGAGCCACCACATGTTTACTGGACCCGTGTCCCTCCTGGCTTGTACTGGCTTCCTGGGAGGGTTCACGAGGCTGGCTACTGGGACTGGTGAACGCTTCGTTGAGTGAGGGCCTTTTACCGGCCACCTTGAAAGAGGCGGTGGTGAGGCCCCTGCTCAAGAAGCCTTCTCTGGACCCAAAGGAGCTAGCAAATTATCGTCCTGTCTCCAACCTTCCTTTTTTAGCGAAGGTTGTTGAGAGTGTGGTGGCTCAGCAGTTCCCGCGTCACCTGGAGGAATCTGATTATCTAGACCCGCGCCAATCCGGCTTCCGACCCGGCCACAGCACGGAGACGGCCTTGGTCGCATTGGTGGATGATCTCTGGAGGGCAAAGGATAGGGGTTGTTCCTCTATCCTTGTCCTATTAGACCTCTCGGCGGCTTTTGATACCATCGACCATGGTATCCTATTGCGCCGTCTGGAGGGGTTAGGGGTTGGAGGCACCGTGTTGCGGTGGTTCCGCTCCTACCCCTCTGGCCGGACGCAATGTGTGTTGGCAGGGGAGCAGAGGTCGACCCCGAGGACCCTTACTTGTGGGGTCCCACAGGGGTCGGTCCTCTTGCCTCTCCTGTTCAACACATATATGAAGCCGCTGGGCGAGATCATCCGTGGTTTTGGGGTGGGATACCATCTGTATGCTGACGACACGCAGCTGTACATTTCCACCCCAAACCACCCCAACGAGGCCGTCGAAGTGATGTCTCGGTGTCTGGAAGCCGTGCGGGTCTGGATGGGGGACAACAGGCTCAAGCTCAACCCCTCCAAGACAGAGTGGCTGTGGCTCCTGGCTTCCCGGTTCAACCAGTACATCCCATCTCTGGCCATCGGGGATGACCAATTAGTCCCGGTGGAACGGGCGCGCAATTTGGGCATCCTCCTAGATGCCCGGCTGGCTATGGAGGACCATGTGGCAGCCGTGGCGAGGGGGGCGTTCCACCAGGTTCGCCTGGTGCGCCAATTGCGACCCCTTTTGGGCCGGGAGGCCCTGCGCACAGTCACTCATGCGCTGGTGACGTCTCGCCTGGACTACTGCAATGCTCTCTACATGGGGCTCCCCTTGAGGTGCGCCCGGAGACTGCAGTTGGTCCAGAATGCAGCCGCGCGGGTAATTATGGGGAGAACAAGGTTCTCCCATATAACACCTCTCCTGCGCGAGCTGCACTGGCTTCCTGTGGCCTACCGGGTGCGCTTCAAGGTGTTAGTCACCATCTTTAAAGCGCTCCAGGGCACAGGGCCTAGTTACTTGCGGGATCGCGTCCTGCCCCACACATCCCTGCGACCTATTCGCTCGCACAGAGAGGGACTTCTCCGGGTGCCATCCTCCAGAGAGTGTCAGAGGGCGGCGCCCAGGAGTAGTTCCTTCTCTGTGATGGGCCCTACCCTTTGGAATGACCTCCCCCCAGATATTAGGACAACAACTGACCTCCGCTCCTTCCGTATGAAATTGAAGACCCACCTGTTCCGACTAGCCGGCCTGGCTTAAATTTAGATCTTCTCCACCTCTTGGGCATTTTTAATTGTTAATTTTAATTTTAAATTTTAACATTGGGATTTTAATTGTTTCAAAGTACTGTAATTTATTTATTTATTTTCTACCTCCTCCATATTATATTGTTATGATGTTGCTGTTGTACGTCGCCCCGAGTCCCTGGGGGGAGAGGGGGCGACTAAGAAGTCAAATTAAATAAATAAATAAATAAATAATTAAAAAAAAAATTTTTTTACTGCTGGTTCAGGCGAACCAGTAGCATTTTTATTACCGGTTCAGGCAAAACTGCCCGAACTGGTAGTATTTCACTCCTTGTCATAAGTTACTTTTTTCAGGGCCATTGTAACTTTGAAGCGTCACCAAACAAATGGTTATAAGTCAAGGACTCTATGTACTTACAATCTGCTGGTATTTGCCTTTTTGTAGACAGTGTAATGCTTGGTTTTATCTGTAGCTTCAAAAAATTATTTTTGGTGATTTCTATTTGTGCCTCTTCCCTCTTTTGGCCAGGAGTAAGGTATCAAATTCTTTGTCGGGCACAAAATTGCTTTACGAGGGGACACCCATAGGAATGGCACAAGAAAGATTTGAAAATGTTTGCTTTTTCAGCTCTGATTTTTGTGTGTTTGTTAGCAGACATGTGTGCCCCTTTTTCTGCTAACTGTTCTACCTTGACAAAACAAGTTGGGAATGCAGCCTCCATATGCACCGAGATGGAAAAGTAAAAAAATCCAGCCAAGAGTTCTAAAAGAATTCTGTCTAAAAGCTAGCTTATTCAGGCATGTAGTAATTAAACTGTTCATGACAGCATGTAATTACATCATTATGTACACAGTCATCTTTCTGTAATTTGGATCACTAGAGGGCAAAGTGTCAAAGTCTCTATAATGATATTTAATTCCATTTTAACACATCCTAAAGGGATTTGTGTGAGTTTCTCTTCAAACTGGGGAACTTTTGAAGGGGTGTGTTCTCTTCCAAGTGCTTTAAGAGCTGTGCCTCTCCATGTAAATGAGATTGAAACAACAAAGCCTCATTTTTACACTTCATCCAACCCATTGTAGAGCTAGTCTGGTGGGAGAGCACTACTAAGGGATATCCTTCACCATCAGGTCCCAAGGCTTGGCTGGAAGTGATAAAATCCACCCAAAACATGATATTTATAAATTTCTGCACTCAAGAAAAAGCCTGAACTGAATTCCCTTAGTTATCTATTCATTTATGATAATTTATGAGTTCATGTGTTCATTTGGTTATACATTTATTTACGAGGTCATTTATGAAGTTAATTAGTCATTTACCAATAAGGATAGTCCACCCATTCAGTGTTTAATATATTGCTCTGGGTGGTTGCAAATGTCTTTGGATATCGCAAGTCAAACTGATTTGCAAATAAAATAGAAAACTGTGCGAACACGTGGAGAAACATAGAGAAAGAGATGGAAAATTAAAGCCTCTTCAACTACATGGGGTCAAAGCATTGAACCTTCTGCTGGAGACAGCTAACTTTTCGGTTTGACAAACAGATTTAATAGAGTTCTGTGGATGCACCTAGAAAATAGAATAAATTTGGCTTTAGTGAGGTTACTCTACCCCAGAGGTGTCAAACTGAAGGCCTTTAGGGGACTGGATCCAGCCTGCAGGGTGCTTAGATCTGGCCTGCTCTCTTGAAAATGACTGGCTGTCACTGTTTCAAGAGGATAGGGTGTATTTCTTAAATAAGCCTTGAAGTTCACTCTCTGCCCATAGAATACATAACATTGTATGGTAGCCATAATTTTTACCATCACTCATAACTGGCCTTTGTTGTGTTTATGTACTCTACCTAGCTTACTATAGGGAACAGGAAATGAATGCTCCAGGCATGTTATATTTGTTCTTTTATGATTGTTAGTCTATCAATTGTCAATATAGATTATTTCCTAATTATCCAATAGCAAGAGATCTGTATGATTTATCTTTCTGAAATCTATTCATATAGGCTAATTTGTACTCATAGACCAGACCAGACCAGACCAGACCAGACCAGACCAGACCAGACCAGACCAGAATAGAATAGAATAGAATAGAATAGAATAGAATAGAATAGAATAGAATAGAATAGAATAGAATAGAATAGAATAACAAGAGTTGGAAGGGACCTTGGAGGTCTTCAATCCAACCCCCTACTTAGGCAGGAAACCCTACACCACTTCAGACAAATGGTTATCCAGCATTTTCTTAAAAAACTTCCAGTGTTGGAGCATTCACAACTTCTGGAGGCAAGTTGTTCCACAGATTAATTGTTCTCACTGTCAAGACATTTCTCCTTAGTTATAAGTTGCTTCTCTCCTTGATTAGTTTCCACCCATTTCTTCTTCTCCTACCCTCAGGTGCTTTGGGGAATAGCTTGACTCCCTCTTCTTTGTGGCAGCCCCTAAGATATTGCAACACTGCTACCATGTCTCCCCTAGTCCTTCTTTTCATTAAACTAGACATACCCAATTCCAGCAACCGTTCTTCATATGTTTGAGATGTTTGAGATTACCCTCTCCAAGAATTTCCAGCCAACATCTGATTGAGCAAATTATGGTAAGCTTTGTTGACTGGAGCAGTACAAACCTGAAATAGCTCAGAATCTCTTTCATTACTTCTTTCCATTCCCTTATTCTCCTCTTTGTTCTGTTATTCTCCCCTTGTTGTCATTGGCCCCAAAGCAACTGTACATTACAGTTCTTCATTCCCATTAGAATCTGGAAGCTCTGAGTAAGCAGAGAGAGAATGGAGGTTTTGTTGAATATTTAGGAATATGGAAATTGTTTTAATGCAATATCTTCTTGTAGGCTAAGAATGAAATCAAGAGATTTAAACCAGCGATGGTAAACTTTGGGTGTCTAGAACATGGTGCACAATATTTTTTTTGTGGGACAAAGGAGAGTATTAGTCAGGAGCTCCCTCAATAGATATATTTCCAGTAGGATAGCCTGCTGAGCCCAGGCATTTATTTATTTATTTATTTGATTTGATTTCTAGACCGCCCCCTCTCCCCGGAGGGACTCGGGGCGGTGTACAGGTACCAAATTAAAACCATACAAACAGTAATAAATTTGATTTAAATATCAGGGCTAAATGGGCTTCAAGGTTCTTTTGTATAAAATTATTCTCCTGGTTATTCCAATGCAATTTTCTTCATGTCAGAAATATAACTCAGAACAAAGGGAAAGAGCCATGTTACGGCTGTTATTAAATACTTGCAAATCAAGAATTTTTGATGATCTTCTACAAATGCCATCTATGCCACCAGCCTTGAAATTTTGGGCATGGACAATCTGGAACTACACTGCCTGCGGTCTGACCTAAGCATAGTACACAAATTGTCTGCTACAATGCCTTGCCTGTCAATGACTACTTCACCTTCAACCACAATAATACACGGGCAAACAATCGATACAAACTGAAGGTAAACCACTTCAAACTCAATAGCTGAAAATATGGTTTCAGCAACAGAGTAATCAACTCCTGGAATGCTCTACCCAACTCCATTGTTACAGCCTCAAACCCTCACAGCTTCAATCTCAAACTGTCTACCGTGGACCTCACCCCATTCTTAAGAGGTCTGTAAAGGGGGCATATATAAGCACACCATCATACCTACCATCCCTGTCCTACTGTCCCCATTTAATTGTATTACTTCCTTTGTTCATGTTTATGTTCATACCTATGCTTGTTATCTTGTACATGTTTGACAAACAAACAAATAAATTGTCTGGAGATGTAATAGAACTTCCAGGTTTATCCTCTGCTCAGCCATAAACCAAAAGATTCTATATTGTTCAGTAAAGCTACATTCATAATGTAGCTTAACCTACTCTTCAAATCACCTAAGGGCAGGATAAGAAGGAAGGCTGGAAATTCATTAAAGAGAGAGCCAGCCTAGAACTAAGGATAAATTTCCTAATGGTGAGAACAATTAAACAATGGAATGGCTTACCTTCAGAAGTTGTGGGTGCTGCATCACTGGAGATTATCAAGAAGAAACTGAAAAGCCATTTGTTCAGGATAGGATAGGATAGGATAGAATAGAATTGGATAGGATAAGATAGGATAGGATAGGATAGGATTGGATAGCAGGATAGGATCTCCTGCTTGATCAGTGGGTTGGACTATTCAAGGTGCCTTCAAACCCTATTATTCTATGATCGATACTTGTGATGGCGAACCTATGGCATGCGTGCCACAGGTGGCACATGGAGGCATTTCTGAGGACACATGTGGCGTTGTCCTGTCAGCTCCAGCACACATGCATGTGCTGGCCAGCTGATTTTCAGCCTTGATTTTCGGCCGTTTTTCGCCCTCCGGAGGCTTCCCTGAAACCTCCGGAGGGCAGAAAATCATCCAATGTGCAAACTGGAAGTTCAGGAATGGAGATATGCACCCATGCAATGCCCTCTTCCCGCACATGTGTGCACACACCCCCACGCATATGCAGAGGCCTCACTGAAATCTGCGGAGGGCAAAAAACAGCTCAAGGCGCCTCCTGGAAGTCCAGAGGCTTCAGTGAGGCCTGCTCGGGGGGGGGGGCTTGTGTGCGCATGCATGGGGGGAGGCATTGCATTATGGATGTGGGCACCCATGCACACGCAATCCCCCCCGCTCCCCCCGCTTTAGGCACCTCTCGACAAAAAGGTTAGCCTTCACTGATCCATAATGTCTTTTTGTATTCATCACCCCTTGCTTTAGATAAATAGTATGGAATCTATAGGCTTAAAATTACTCACTCTTCACAATGAATTCCTCAAGATATTTAAGCATTATGTATACTGATCCCCTTCCTTTTGGAAAGCAGGAGGGTGTGTAAAATTAGCATGATCTCATCTCAACTCCATCCTAAGAATATCTACAAAGTAATTTGATCAAACGCTTGAATTTAAACTGATTTGGCTCATGAAATAATAGTAGCTGCAATAAATCATTTTCTTGTAATATAGTACAGACTATTGCAATACCACTCCTGTAAGTGTGGAATCTAATTTCAGTTGCTACTAAATTTCTTTTTAAATGAAACCAAAATCTGAAGCAAAGCTAGAGAGGATTGCTTAGGTGAACACTGAAGGAATATCAAGGGGCCCGTTTGAAAAAAAAAAGTTCTTTATCAGATTAGCAAAACTTTTCTCATGGGATTCTGCACTTTCCTAAGCCTAGCATATGTCCTTTATAAAGCTAATCTCTTTAAAGTTGAATAACAAACAGATGCTATTATTCCAGACATATTTTCTCACCGTTGGGTTGCTTGAGATCTAACATATTCATGTTGAACCCAGATAATAAAGTTTTTTTTAAAAAAAAACCCTACTCTTTTCAGTCTTCTGTGAATTCTTTTGACTCCAGACAATTGATCTGAAAGATGCTGTTCTGGCAAAAATATCATTTGGTTTATGTGTACTCTTGCAACACACACCCATATTCATTATAATAAAACCTATAGTGAAGAACTACTAAAAACTCAGTGGTCATAAAAAAGATGGAAATATTGAAAAATCTACCTAGTACAAACTCTGAAGCAATTAAGAACCAGGATCATTTTATTCAGCTGTATTTTTCTTACACTGCTAACCAAATGCCTCTGATGTGCTTGCAGCCAGATTATTCTATGCTCATAATTGGGAAATGCTCGGCATTACCCACAATAGAGGAACGGTCGGTAAACATGCCGAAACTCACAAAGAAGCAACCTGGAATTAAGGAAAAACTTCCTAACACGGAGGACAATTGACCAGTGGAGCAGCTTGACTCCAAAAGTTGTGCGTTCTCCATCACTGGAGGCTTTTAAGAAGAGACTGGACAGCCAGTTCTTTGAAATGGTATAGGGCAGTGTTGGTGAACCTTTTTGGCACCAAGTGCCAAAACAGGAGTGCACATATGGGGGGGGGGGAGTGCCAGAAACCGGAGGTGAAGCTCGCTGGTGCGTATGCATGGGAGTACCAGAAACCAGAATAGAAGTAGAGCTTCTGGTTTCTGGAGTGTGTATCTGTGCCAGTCCCATGGTCTTCCAGTTTCTGGTGCGCATGTGCACGCAAAGACCAGCTGGCTGGCACGTATGCATGTGCTAGAAACCAGAAACTCAGATTCCCAGGATGCCCATGCGCGCCAGGGAGCTGCTCTTCCAGTTTCTGGTGCTCCACCATGTGGGAAGACAAGCTGGCCGCTGCGCATGTGCATCCTGGAACCAGGAAGAGCAATGGGCAATGGCTGGTGTGCCCGGAGAGATGGCTCTGTGTGCGACTTCCATAGGTTCGCCATCACGGGTATAGGGTCTCGTGCTTGAGCAGTGGGGTTGGACTAGAAGACCTCATTGTCCCTTCCAGCTCTGTTCTAATTGATTGAAAGAGGGCTACCTTAACTTCTTTGATTACAGAAAAGACAATGCCTATCTTTATGGATGATTGGAAACCCTTGTAGACTTTTTTTTTTTTTTACATCAATCAGGGAAAAATGTAGTTATGGCGTATAGTTTTGATGGTTAGGGTAAAAATGGATAATAGGAAAAAAACCCAGCTTTTTTTTAAATCATAGAGTAAAAGATAATTTTATAAATGTATTTGTATTTCCTATAGTGGAAGTCATAACCTTCTTTCTATTCCGTTCTATCCTTTCTGAATCTTTCTCTTTCCTCTCTTCTTCTCCCTCTTTCTTTGCCCTTTTGTTTCTGCATTAGTTTGGATTAATTTTATGTTTTCTAAAAACTTTTCAATAACATTTATTAAAAACAAACAAAATTTCCCTGGATCCTCATCATCAGCAGGTGGAGACTTATCTTTTGCCTATCAATATCCCCTGTCATTGTTACATGGAGGGGTGTTGTCCAAAAACATTGACTCTGGAAACTAATGTCCCTTAATCAACGTCTTCATGAACTCAAGAATTCCTTTTTAAAGCCATCTGAGTGAGTGGGCACCACTATATCGTATACAGTTAGTCCACAACGTATGACCACAATTGACCTCAGAATTAATGTTAAGTGAAACAATGTTAAGTGAGTTTCGCCCCAATTTACAACTTTTCTTGCCATGTTTGTTAAGTGAATCACTTCAGTTGTTAAGTGACTCCAGCTTCCCCATTGGCTTTGCTTACCAGAAGGTCGCAAAGGGGGATCATGTGATTCCGGGAACACTGCAACTGTCATAACTATGAAACCAGTTGTCAAGCATTTGAATGTAAATCACATGACCACGGGGATGCTGCTGACTTTTCAAGGACATATTAACAGGTGTGAAGAGAAAGGCAGATGGTTCCCCTAACAAGAGAACCTGTTTACATACAGCACTCTATGTGGGATCCTGGGGGTTGGGTTGGGAAATTCCTTGCTTAATATTGTGAACTAGAGAACTAGGTGCTAGAGAAATTCAGAGTTAGTTTTACCTCAGCAATGCCATGTCCTGTATTCAATAGGTTTTTCTGAAATAAAAATGATCCTAGACTTTTATTTTAGTACTGAAGCTGGATGTTGATAGTTGCAGCAGTTATGAGTGTGAAAAAGGATCATAGGACAATTTTTTTCAGTGCTGTTGTAACTTTGAATGGTCACTAAATGGACTGCTGTAAGTCGAGGACTATTTGCATTAATGAATTACAGTGATTAATTGTGGGCTGTGTGAAGAGAGTTTTGCTTGTGTCTTCTAAAGCAGTGGTCACCAATTGGTGGTCCGTGGACTACTGGTAGACCGTGAGAAAATTTCGGTGGTCTACAGAAAAATTATTTGCATTTTTTATATTGCACTAAATCAGGGTTCCTCAAACTACGCCCCCTGGGCCGGATACATACAATGAATGCTTGTGTTGCTGCAGAGAGTCTCCCCCTTTGGGGTCTTTTTGTGCAGGTCAGAGGGAGCAATAATTCCAAATTGGGGTCTGCTTCAACCTCGTGGTGAGGGGCTTTGGGTGAAGGCTGGAAGGAAGACTGCTGAATGAAACTGCATCATGGCCTGGAACTGGCTGACCATCTCAACCCAGTGAGCCTCCAGGGGCCGGTACCTGGCGTTGCACTCCCACAGGTCTTCCCTCTGCTTGGAAAGTCTACGCTCATAGTCCTCAGTGAGGTGCTTCTGCTGAGCCTCCTTCTCGGTCAGATCCAATTTGAACTGAGCCAGTTGTTTTGCCAACACTTTCTCACGGTAGCTGCTTAGCTCCAACAACTGCTTCCTGTTGGGGCCCTAAGGAGCCCGGGCAGGCAGACGAGGAGTGGCTTGGAGGGGAGGGGCGAGTAGAGGCCGGCAAGGTGTCCCTCAATGTGAGTGACATCAAGTTGGCCATGCCCACCCAGTCAAATGACCACCTTGTCACGCCCACCCAGCCAGTCATTAGGCAAATCATGTAAGTGATCCGCGGGATTTAAAATGATGAATTTAGTGGGTCCGAAAGGTTGGTCACCCCTGATCTAAAGCTCTTTTCAGTCATATTGGGTTCTTGTTTCAAAACTTTGAATTTCATCACTGTGGGCACATGGACCAGCCCCAAAGATGGTGCCTCTTGTAGATCACAGCTGATGAGCAGATATATTCGTTTGATGGGATGCCTGATAAATCCTGGGAACACAGTGGAGAGAGGAGGACCTTTACAGAAAAGATGCCTTGGTAGAGGAGATAATAGAAGTGTTAGGAAGAAATTCAGAGCAACGTCTCCTCAATTTCACTAAGTATAAGTTGATATGCGACAATTGATTTAGATGGCCTTCATGATTCCCTTACATTGTCCTACTAGCACTACAGATTTTCCAAATCAAGCAAGGATCTGTTGTCTTTTGGGAACGGTGAGCACATATAGTATTTTTAAAGCATGCCACGTACATTCTAAATGGGCACTATGATGGACTTGCCTATTCACCAAATACCGAATGAAACAATAAAGAAATAAAAGCTCACTCGAGTCAAATGTGGTCTCTAATCCATGTTTCCTTGGCAACTAAATGAAAGTTGTTTGCTATCTGTACTTTCCAACTTCTAACTTATATCCCTGGGATTTCGTGGTGATGTTCCAGCTAAGTATTCAGTTCAGTCCTGCTCAGCTTTTTAAGATCAAGTAAAGTTGATCAGATATTATCATCTGCTGTGTGTGTGTGTGTGTGTGTGTGTGTGTGTGTAGCCAGTTACACAATGCCTATTTGTCAAAGGCCAGAACTTGTTCCCTACTGTGATCTCTTGTTTTCTAATATTCACACTCAAGCCAGAATCTACTTTGTTCTCAAACTGTGCCCATTTCCTAAGCAATCCCTGGGTTGAAGCCTTTAATCATTTCCTAACAAGACATTTTAGGTGTAGGGGCAGTCATTCATATACAACCATTGTTTAGTGAAGGTTTGAAGTTGCAATGGCACTGAAAAAGTGACTGATGAGTGTTTTCCACACTTATGATCATTGAAGCATCCCCACGATCACATGATCAAAATTGGGATTCTTGGCAACTGGCATGTATTTAGGATGGTTGCAATGTCCTGGGATCATGTGATCACCTTTTGCAACCTTCTGACTGTTCTGACCCAGCTCCCCAAACACGACAAACCCACTGTATTTAAATCAATGATTCCTTTATTAGGAGCGCCAGCATCCCTGGCAAAACGTTTCTCCCTCACCACAGGCTAACAAGTCTGTCCGGCAGGGACATGAACAGTTGTCTGCCACATTTATTCACCTCCGCCCCTGCCTTCTATCCCCAGAGCTAGGGTGGGGCTTCACTAGCATCAGTGGCTCTTCCTTCCCAAAGATCAGCTCATGGATTTCCACTGCTCTCCTCTCCTCTGCCTTCTGTGCATCTATGTGTCAGGCACTGGACCCAGCTTTTCCTCCTCTTCCTCATCAGCCAACTCCAGACCTGGGGGCTGTTGACTCTCCATCTGAGGGCTGACAGAGGGCCCAGGCTCTCCCTCTGTCTCTCTTTCTGACTGCTCCATTCCGTCTTCCCGCTCAGAGCTCTCAGGTTGCCTTGATGCTGACCTTGATTCTCACGCCTCCTCCTCCTCTGATTTGGCTGCTGGAAGGGCAGGACTGTTACTAACTTAACAACCACAGTGATTCACTTAAAAATTGTGGCAAGAAAAGTTGTAAAGTGAAGCAAAACGCACCAAAGAACTGTCTTGCTTAGTAAAGGAAATTTGGGGCGCAATTGTGGCTGTACGTCGATTATATATCAACGTACGAACCCGGCATGCATCACATGAACACGTGCAATGCACACGCACATGCATGCAGCGTGCACATGCGTCCTTACCTCTTGTGATGCCTCAGCGAGCCTCCGCAATGCTCCAGCTGCTCTGCGGAGTGTCACGCAGGTGTTGTGAGCTCAAATACAGGTAAGGAGCTCGGGCAGGTGGGTGTGCCCTCCAGAGCACCATACCGGAACGGTACTCGGTGCTCTGGGCACCTGTACCGGGGCGTACCGCCTGCAATCCACCACTGTCTTAATGTCTTTTTGACAAGCTGTTGCAGTGAGCTCTGGGGCTTAGATCATTTGAGATGAGTACTCCTAGGTCCTTGACAGAATGAGGGTTGTCTACGAAGTTGTAGACTGTTGATTGAAGGGGAAAGAGGGAAAAAGACAGAAAAAGACAGGTTTATTAAAACTGGATCTGTTTTGACTGCTGAGATTAGAAGAATTAGTGTCTATGCTGAATGTACCAGTTTTGGCTTTCCAAAACCTTGGAACAAGAATGGGGCAAAGAGCCTAAGAGCAGTCGGTAGTCCCAAAATGAGAATAATTACAAGAAAGCCTGTAGTTTAAAGATAGACAATTAGAAACTGGCATTCATCCAGCTTCTATAAAGTTGGCTGGTTGATAAGGGCAGCAAAGCACAGCTGTATAGTAAAATTTCAGTTAGTTTATTTTAAAAAGTAGCTTGCATTGTGGCAACAACTAATACTCAAATCAGAACAAACAAGAAAAACAAAAAGTGCATAAAGATAAAGGTTTACCTCACACATATGTGCTAGTCGTTCCTGACTCTAGGGGGTGTTGCTCACCTCCATTTCTGAAGACATCTCCGTGGTCATGTGGCCAGCATGACTAAACACTGAAGATGCACGGAGCACTGTTAGCTTCCCACCAAAGGTGGTTCCTATTTTTCTACTTGCATTTTTACATGCTTTTGAACTGTTTGGTTGGCAGAAGCTGGGGCAAGTAACGGGAGCTCACTCCGTTACCTGGTGCTAGAGATTTGAACCGCTGAACTGCCAACCTTCCTGATCAACAAGCTCAGCCTCTTAGCCACTGAGCCACCGTGTCCCTAGAAAGTGCATAGGCTGAAGCTAAAATTCAGAGAAAAAGTCTATCTGCTGTACATCAGATCTCAAACTGCTATCTGGCAGCATAATTTTCAAGTTTGAGTCACACTGTACAGACACAGTCAGCTTAATGTTATGTGCTACTAGAGTTGTAAGTGGGCAGCTTCCCTCTAGAAGAAGGCTGGTTTTGCTTTCCTTGGGCAATATTTGAGGTGCCGGTGATGTTTTGTGTGCTCAATAAAAGAGGACAATGATGATCCTCAAAGGAGCATATGATGTCCATATTGGCTACCAGTTGTTCTCATACACAGTGTAGAGGTGGCATTTGCTTTCAACTTACAAGTTCTAGATGGTCTGTGTTAGATATTTACATAAACCGCTGTAGTCTTCACTCAGGTCCGCCACTAGGGCGGGAACAAGGGGTTGTTCTGATTGGACGGGAGGTCTGCCAGCCCCCTATAAAAGGGGAGCTGCAGGACCCCATAGCAAGCTGGATCACTTCTACTTAACTAATAAAAGCTGTATGTCACTACCGTCTGAAGTCTGTCCTCTCGTTGCCCGAATCTAACAGTCTGGGACTTTAATAACCTTGGATCTATCAGGATCTCATTAAATCCCATTGTGAATATAGCCTCATTTTTTCTGAGGTTCAGTTTGCTGCACCACCTCTTGCCTTCGATTTCAACTTTCAAGAGTTTATTTGATCCCAACTCTTCTTGCCCTCAGGAAAGGAGTCAAGACAGCCAAGCCTTTTCCAATTTAATTACTTCATGGTTGATTTTAATGGCTTGATAAGCTTTTAATTGTTTTATGTTTTATTTCTTGCTATTAGCCACTTTGAGTGCCTTTTGAGCAGAAAGGCAGAGTACAGATCAGAGTTGTTTTATTAGTGGCATTCACTGTAATGATGTTCTTTCTTTTGTTCAGGCTCACGGGTTAATGCAATATGTGTTATGGTACAAGGTGGAATATTTCTTAAAGAAGAACAAGAACCAACACACACACACACACACACAACCTTATTTACTGCCCTTTATGAGAGATTGTTAGTTGTCTGAAATATCATAGATCCTGGACTGGGCATCTCAAATAGAGTTATTGACTGCTTAACAGAAGGACTATGGAGATTCTCAATCATTCAGATCCTGGTTGTCACAAAAGTACTTTTTTTCCAAAAGGCAGCTGGACTTTTTTTTTTCCTTTTGAAAAAGTTTTTCTTCTCTTCCAAGAAGCTTCTTCAGTTCACTGAAGGCTTAATAGAAGGGGCTCCTGATGTCTTGAAGAGCCTTCAGAGATGGGATGTGAACAATGGACAAGGAGGCTGCTGTTTGCCTGCTAAAGACATCAGTTGTCACATTAGATAACTTTCCACAATTTATTTATTTTATTTATTTATTAATTCAATTTATAATAATAATAATAATATAATATATTTATTTCTTAGCCGCACCCTCTCCCGAAGGACTCGGGGCGGCGTACAACGAAACATACGAAATAAATATGTAAACAAAACAAACATATAATAAAGACATACACTGAAACATACACAAGGAGGAGGTCGATTAATAAAACAATTAAAATACAGTATTTAAAACCCCTAGAAATTAAATATAATTAAAATACCCAGTTAAAAACCCGTCAGGAGCGATATGGTTAGATCAGAGTTGAGCCAGGCCAGCTGCTTGAAATAGGTGGGTCTTCAGCTTAATACGGAAGGAGCGGAGGTCAGAGGTATTCCTAATATCCGGAGGGAGGTCATTCCACAGGGCTGGGCCCGCCACAGAGAAGGCTCTACTCCTAGGCGCCGCCCCACGACATTGTCTAGCGGACGGCACCTGGAGGAGCCCCTCTCTGTGCGAGCGAATTGGTCGCAGGGATGTATGGGGCAGAATACGATCCCGCAAGTAACTAGGTCCTAAGCCATGGAGCGCTTTAAAGATAGTTATCAAAACCTTGAAACGCACCCGATAGACCACAGGAAGCCAGTGCAGCTCGCGCAGGAACGGTGTCACATGGGAGTACCTAGTACTCCCCATAATCACCTGTGCGGCTGCGTTCTGGACCAACTGCAGCCTCCGGGTGCATTTCAAGGGAAGCCCCATGTAGAGAGCATTACAGTAGTCCAAGCGAGACGTCACCAGCGCATGAGTGACTGTGCGCAAGGCATCCCAGTCCAGTAGGGGGCGCAATTGGTGCACCAGGCGAACCTGGTGGAACGCCCCCCTTGCCACGGCTGTCACATGGTCATCCATGGACAGCCGGGCATCCAGGAGGACGCCCAAATTGCGCGCCCGCTCCACGGGGGCAAGATGAATGCCCCCAATGGCCAATGATGGGATTAATTGGCTGAACCGAGGGGCTGGTACCCACAGCCACTCCGTCTTGGAAGGGTTGAGCTTGAGTCGGTTGTCATCCATCCAGATCCGTACGGCTTCCACACACCGGGACATCACTTCGATGGCCTCGTTGGGGTGGTTCGGGGTGGAAAAGTACAGCTGAGTATCATCAGCGTACAGATGGTATCCCACCCCGAAACCACGGATGATCTCACCCAGCGGCTTCATATATGTGTTGAACAGGAGTGGCGAGAGGACCGACCCCTGTGGCACCCCACAAGTAAGGGGGTGTAGGGTCGACCTCTCCTCCCCTGCCAACACACGCTGCGTCCGGCCAGAAAGGTAGGAGCCGAACCACCGCAAAACGGTGCCCCGGACCCCCAACCCCTCCAGCCGGCGCAGCAGGATACCATGGTCGATGGTATCAAAAGCCGCCGAGAGGTCTAATAGGACCAGGATAGAGGAACAACCTCTGTCTCTGGCCCTCCAGAGATCATCCACCAACGCGACCAAGGCCGTCTCCGTGCTGTGACCGGGGCGGAAGCCGGACTGGCGCGGGTCTAGATAATCATTTTCCTCCAGATGCCGTGGAAACTGGTAGGCCACCACACTCTCTACAACCTTCGCCAAAAAGGTTGGAGACAGGACGATAATTGGCCAGCTCCAAAGGATCCAGGGAAGGCTTCTTGAGCAAGGGTCTCACCACCGCCTCTTTCAAGGCGGCCGGGAGAGACCCCTCGCTCAGCGAGGCGTTCACTAGGTCCAGGAGCCAGCCTCGTGTAACCTCCCAGGATGCCAGTACAAGCCAGGAGGGGCACGGGTCCAATAAACATGTGGTGGGTCGCAGTCGTCCACGCATTCTGTCCAAATCCTCGATGGCAACCAAGTCAAACTCCTCCCAGGTCGATTTCTCAAGACTCGCCACGGACGTCTCCATTGGACCACTAACAGGGACCCAATCCTTCCGAATTTGAGCGATTTTATCCTGCAGATATTTCCCAAATTCCTCTGCTCTACCCTGTAGAGGGGCCTCCCGCGGCCTCTGAAACAAGAGGGAGCGGGACACCCGAAACAGGGCGGCAGGGCGGTTCTCTGCGGATGCAATGAGAGTGGCACAATATTGGCGTTTGGCCACTCTCAATGCCACAAGGTACGTCCTTAAATGGGCTCGTGCCTGTGTTCGATCAAGTTCGGAACGAGAGGATCTCCAACGACTCTCTAGACGTCTCTTGCGGCATTTCATCACCCTCAGCTCCTCGGTAAACCAAGGGGCCAGGGTGGATCGTTGCCGCCGGAGAGGCCGCAAAGGCGCCACCCGGTTCAAGGCCCCGGAAGTCGCATTATTCCACGCGACCACCAGGTCCTCTACCCGGGGGCGGGTCAAGGTTACAGGAGGTGGCCCAAGCTCCGTCTGGAACCTATCTGGTTCCATCAGGCGCCTGGGGCGGAACCATCTAGTGCTTTCCGGTTCCGCCTCCCCGCAGCGGGAGGTAGCACCAGGGAAGTCAAGACGAAGGAGTGAGTGATCTGACCATGACAGGGGAGTGATGGTTAAGTCCCCTCCTCCCAGATCACTCAACCACTGGCCAGAGACAAAAACGAGGTCCAGAGTGTGTCCTCCCTCGTGTGTCGGGCCCTGAATCATTTGAGTCAGGTCCATGGCTGTCATGGAAGCCATGAACTCCCGAACCCCCTCTGATGCTTCTCCCATCGATGGCAGGTTAAAATCCCCCATCACTAAAAGTTTGGGGGTCTCAACCGCCACCGATGCGATCAGCTCGAGGAGTTCAGGCAGGGCCACTGATGTATAGCGAGGAGCCAGGTATACTATCAGCAGGCCCAACTGTCTCCCAGGGCCCCATTTCACAACAAGGGATTCACATCCGGACGTCTGTGGCGCAGTAGACTCCCTCGGCTCTAAGTCCTCCCGAATAATTACTGCCACCCCACCGCCCCTTCCCTGAGCCCGGGGCTGATGAAATGCTCGGTAGCCTGGTGGGCACATTTCCACGAGGGGAAGACCTCCCTCGTGGCCCAACCAGGTCTCCGTTATTCCCGCGAGGTCCGGCTCCCCCTCTAAAATTAGATCGTGAATGAGGGGGGCCTTGTTAACAACGGACCTCGCATTGCATAACAACAGCCTCAGGCCCTGGGTCTGTAACTCTTGACCACCTAGACCGCGGGGATTGGTACAAGCAACCGGGTGTAACCAGCAACCACGGTCTCCCAACCGACTATAAGTTCTTAATCTGTCCTCGTATCTGCCCCTCCCTGCGACCGTTGGAATTAAAGAGCCCTGTATAGGAATGATATCCTCCCCCTCCTCCTCCCTTCCGCTCCTTCTGCTCCCTTCCGCTCCTTCTGCTCCCTTCCGCTCCTTCTGCTATAGGCCGCTCCCTCTCCACCAAGGGACTCGGAGCGGCGAATCATTGGCATCCATCAGTCTCAAAAGACTATGGTATCGTGTCCTGGAAAGAGGTCAAAGCTGGAGTGTCCTCTCCAGAGCACAAGGCCTGGGTAGATTAATATGGAGGATAGACTGTTACCCAAGCAGCAGATCCCCCTTTTCCATGTCGCTGAAATAGTCCAATGGAATGGCAGAGCCGATACGATTAGTTCCAGCTGCATCGCAGGAGTTACCAGAACGTGGTTGTACACAGTCACGAACTGCTTCCGGGACTCCGGCTCTGGATTTTGCCTTGAGGTTGACTCCTGAAGCTTTTTCCAGTAGTGGATATAGCCACAAGGCAGTGTAATCAGAGTTCCCCTTCTCTGAGAAGATGGTTCTGCTGTTTTATCTGCCGTTGGGGCGTAAAGCCCTCTTCTGCCTTCAAAACCGTTCACCGTCTTCTCTTGTAACTCTGGAAAGGGGCCCTTAAGAGGTGCTACCAGCCAGGCCAGCTGGACCAAGGTTTTTTAAGGAGGTGTTACTCCTCCATTGCTCACCCTTTGTTCTGGCTTATAACAGGCAACTTTCCACAAGAGATGTGAAAAGGAGAGGAAAGAAATGAAAGCAGTAATCATGGACAATATTCCTCATTTATTATTATTTGTATCTCCTTCCTTTATTTTATTTCTTTTATAAACAACTCAGAGACAGCGAACATATTGAATAGAATAACAGAGTTGAAAGGGACCTTGGAGGTCTTCTAGTCCAACCCCCTGCTTAGGCAGGAAACCCTATACCATTTGATACCACTTCCTCCTATTATATGGCCTATAATAATATCTAATACACCTTCCTCCTATTTTCCCCACAACAACAAAATTGTGAGGTGAGTTGGGCTGGGATAGAGTGATTGTCCCAAGGGTTATGAAGTAGTTACAGTTGGAATGCTCCCTCATCCTTGTGGTAAAGATTCATTTGTTTTGAAGTAAATTGTGATGACTCCCCCAGACACATGCCCAGCAGCGGTGGGTTCTGGATCCCATCGCAACCAGTACGCTGCGACAGGGAGGATGGCCACCTCAGGCATGTGTGCTGTACACGCATGTACACGCCACTGCCCTGTGATGCCCCAGCTGCTTGGCGACGTCGCGCAGGCACCGTATGCTGTGTGTGCGTGCACAATTGGCCCATTTCCCTCAAAAAGCGGGCAAGCGGGTGGGCCCAATGAACCACTGTTCCGGTATGGTCGCCACTGCTCCCAAATGCCACCAGTAAGCCCGTACTGGGACATACCACCCGGAACCACCACTGATGCCCAGGTACCTCTCCAGATGTCAGCTCAAAGGAGGATGAACCAGTCCCAGGCACATCAGGATGGGATTGGTTGGTGGCTCTGAGCAGCCAGCTGAGAGTGATTTGGCTGAAGGACAGCAGCAGCAGGACAGCCCTGAGGTTTCAGGTGGGGAAAGCATGTAGCTACAGCCAATCAGTGCCTTCTCATCTGATCCAAGAACACATAGGGCAGAGAAAAGGCAGGAGCAGCGGAGATCAGCCAGATTACTCACAAGGAGGCAGCCTCACCCTTCTTGATGTATTGCATCAGAAGCTGGCTATTTAGCACACTAGACTGATGGAGATGATGCTGTGTTCATTTCCTAGCGGTGTGTTTCTTGGTCCTTGTGATTCTTGCCTTGCCTTAAGAATCCTCTTGTTTTGTGGATTTAATTTTGCCTGATAGATTTGTCTTATTTTCAAAATGTTCAAGCGCCTCTTGAATTCATTGGCCATTGCTCTGTAGCCATTGCTTTTGGCTGGACTTAATTGGGACAGTTCTGGGTTTCTGGTGAAGGGAATTACTGGGGAACATTATTAAACCTAATAAATCACTGTTACATATACATATGAGTAAGCGGGACAGCACAACAATCTACAGTGCTAACTTAATTTCATGGCTGAAAATGTTAACTATCTACAAAATTCAAGGTTAAGTCTGGACAGTGAAGATTATAATCAAAGCTTTTCAAGTACTGGTTCGTGTAGGCTTACCTCCTGATTTCACCTACTTGTCCACTTTTCCTCTAGTAGCTCAAGATGGGATGTATAACTCCACTATCTCTATTCTCCCACCCCCAATTCACAACAAAGTCTTGTGAGTAGTTTGGGGTCTGAGAAAGTGATTTGTCAAGAGAGCATGACTGAAAGTGGACTTCAACTTGAGTCTCCCTACTAGCGCACTAGTCCACAAGCCTTGACTGCTAAGCCACATTAACTGTCCGTGGCAAAAATAAGGGTATGGGGTAGAAAAAGATGAAAAAAAAATTAGGAAAGCTTACCAATTTCCCCTTCTGCCCATCCACAGATTGTTTGCCAAGATTGTTGTGCTTCGAAGACAATCCTTTTCGATGCCTTCTTTTGGTTTTAGTGAACAGTGTAACTCTGAAACTTTTGTTTCAGTCTACTTGGTGTGAAGCAGAACACAAGTCTAAAAAGCTGAAAGATATTTAAACAAGATTGTATGTCCAGCCCCATGAGAAAGCCTTGTGGGGACATTTGTGTGCATGTCATCATATACTACTCATTATACTGTGTTTAGATCTGATTGATTAAATGGGAGGCAGCAGTCTTCAAATTAACCTGGTTTAATCTTAAGTTCAAAGTAATTATTTGCTGCAAAGCATCCCGGCCTCTTTTAGCTAGGAATGGCAGAATCAATTGTCCACGGTGGTATAAATTGCTTCTGTTCAAAAGGCTACTCACTTGCAAATGCTAGGGACCAATTTAGAGCCACTGTATCTCATCAGCAGGAAAGCATTCACTTCAGATCTTTGTGCCCTTTGTCTTGACGTGGACTCTGATATTATTCTTTATTTATTGTTAGCTTCCCATGGCTGCAGTACCCTGCTTGAGGCTACGGACAAGTTCATATCTCATCACTACGCCTGAAGGTTATTTACTTGGGGTTGGCTTAGTATGATTCATAAACTCAGGATCCATGGGTTATAAACCACAGTTTATGGCTGAGTATGCGGTGGGATCCCAGAACCTGTAGCTTAAAAAATCATGATGAAATCTGTTAGCATAAGAGGCAGATCCAGTTTATTATAACATGTCTTTGAAGAGATGCATGTTTTAATTTGAAAAAAACCACACCTTCATATGACCTCCCTTCAGCACACACACTCCTAAGCAAAGAGTAAACAACTGTTGTGTGGCCAGGGGATGTATGGATAGATAAGACAAGACCAGACATTTTAGATCACCCATCTCACTGACACAGTGACTTAATGGTGGTTAAATATTTTACATCAGGGGTCACCAACCTTTCAGACCTCAGGGACCACTAAATTCAATGACTGTCTGGGTGGGCAAGGTGGTCATGTGACTGGGTGGGCATGGCCAACTCGATGTCAATCACGTCAAGAGGCACCTTGCCAGCCTCTACTCTCCACTCCTCGCCTGCCCACCCGGGCTCCTTAGGACCCCAACAGGAAGCAGTTGCTTGAGCTAAGTAGTCACCCTGAGAAAGAGTTGGCAACACAGCTGGCTCAGTTCAAATTGGATCTGACTGAGAAGGAGGTTCAGCAGAAGCACCTCACTGAGGACTGTGAGCATAAGCTTCAAGCAGAGGGAAGACCTGTAGGAGTGCAAGGCCAGGTGCCAGCGCCTGGTGGCTCAGCTGGCTGAGATGGTCAGCCAGTTCCAGATCATGATGCAGTCCCACTGGAACAAGGAACTCCGGCTCTTCGCCACCAGTGCCGCTTCCCTCCAGCATTTGCCCAAAGCCCCACACCAGGATGCTGAAGCAGACCCCAAGTCAGAATTTCTGCCCCCCCCCCCCGACCCATATGAAAAGACGTTGAATGGGGAGACTCTCTGCAGCAACACAAACATTCATTGCACGTATCCGGCCCAGGGACCATAGTTTGAGGACCCCTAATTTAGTGCAATATAAAAAATGCAAATAATTTTCCTGGGGACCACCAAAATTTTCTTGCGGACCACCAGTGCTTCATGGACCATGCTGTTTTAGATGACACTATTTTTACTCATGGAATTCCAATGTCACAAGAAAGAATGGAATGAATTTTGGGCTTCCTTTTTCACTTTAAAAGGGATCGAAACATAGATTTCACCACATTAAGGTTAATCACACCCGTTTTCTCTAACAAAACTTTTAGCAAAAAATAAATAAAAAATAAAAATCATATCAAATCTTCCTGTGGCTGCATTTTGAAGCTACATGGAGATTACAACTAATAAGTGTGAGACACAGTAAGTTACTCATTCAAGGCTTACTATGTTTTCCAAACTCTATTATGGCTTGTAAACCTTATTTACTGTTTTTCCCCCTCCTTCTTTCGATCTGATTGTGAGAAACTGCCTGGATAAGTTCCTGAAGTTTTCTTGGCAAGGTTTTTCAGAAGTACCGTATTTTTTCGAGTGTAAGATGCACTGGAGTATAAAGCGCACCAAGATTTTGAAGAGGCAAATTAAAAAAAAAAGTTTTTGCACTCTGCAGACCTCCCCAAAATGGCCTATTTTTTTGCAAAAGTGGGCCCATTTCCCCCCCCCCCAAAAGGGCATGGATAACCTTTAGGAGGCTTGTAGAGTGCTCCTGGGGGTGGGGTGGGGGGCAAAAATGAGCAAAAAGGCCTAACTTTTGCGAAAACAGGCCCTTTTTGTCAAAAAAGGACATGCATAGACTTTAGGAGGCTTATAGAGTGCTCCTGGGGGCTGGGAGGGGGGGCATAATTGAGCAAAAAGTCCATTTTTCGGACATTTCTGCCCTCCCCAGCTCTCAGCAGGATTTTGAAAGTCTCCTAAAGGCTATGCACGGCCATTTTTGCAAAGCGGGTGGGGTTTCGGGAGGCAAAAAAATGTTGTATTCAGTGTATAAAACACACCCAGATTGTCAGCCTCTTTTTTTAGGGAAAAAGGCTTATACTCTGAAAAATATGGTAGTTTGCTACTGCCTCCTTCCTAGGGATGAGACAGAAGGACTGGCCCAATGTCACCCAGCTGACTTTGTGCCTCATGTTGGACTAAAACTCAGAGTTTCCCAGTCTGTAGAGATTCTCAGTCATCCAGGTCATGGTTGTCCCAAGGGTGTTTTTTTCAGGAGGCAACTGGACTTTCTTGTTTTTCTTTGAAGACGTTTTGCTTCTCATCCAAGAAGCTTCTTCAGCTCTGACTGGATGATGGGGAATGGAAGGATTTATATTCCTTGCAGACAGCTGGTCACTTGCATCCTTTCTGAGGGGCGTTGAAGCACTTGGAGGTTGATCTGTGTTAGGATGAAAAATACTAATGCCATTTGGATGCAAGTGAATAGGGAGGAATACTTTGGTTAACTTATTTATTTATTTATTTATTTATTTATTTATTTATTTATTTATTTATTTATTTATTTATTTATTTATTTATTTATTTATTTATTTATTTATTTATTTATTTATTTATTTATTTATTTATTTATTTATTTATTTATTTATTTATTTATTTATTTATTTATTTATTTGTGCTTCTAGACCGCCCCCTCTCCCAGAAGGGACTTGGGGCGGTGTACAGTCCATAGAGAATATCACAAAAATACAATAAAAAATTAAATATTAAATATGTACAGTTTGGAGGAGGTTAAAATGCAATTAAAAGAACTGTACAAAGCTGAATAAATATAATTTTTTAAAATCCCTAAAACGGACACAACAGATTAAAAACCCTAAAATAACCAGATAATAATACATTTGCCAGGAGGGACAGTTGTAATTATGCCAGGCCTGCTAATCGGAACAGGTGAGTCTTCAATTTTTGCCGGAAGGAGCGGAGGTCAGAAGTGGTTCTAATGTCGGGGGGGAGGTCATTCCAGAGGGTTGGGCCCATCACAGAGAAGGCCCTACTCCTTGGTGTCGCCCGTTGGCATTGCCTAGTGGACGGCACCAGGAGAAGTCCCTCCCTGTGTGAGCGAATTGGCCGCAGGGATGTATGTGGGAGGATGCGATCCCGCAAGTAACTAGGTCCCGTGCCATGGAGCGCTTTAAAGATGGTAATCAGCACCTTGAAACGCACCCGAAAAACCACAGGTAGCCAGTGCAGCTCGCGCAGGAGAGGTGTTACGTGGGAGTACCTCGTACTCCCCATCACAGCCCGCGCGGCTGCGTTCTGAACCAACTGCAGTCTCCGGGCGCGTCCCAAGGGCAGCCCCATGTAGAGAGCGTTGCAGTAATCCAGGCGGGACGTCACCAGCGCATGAGTGACCGTGCGTAGGGCATCCCGGTCCAGTAGGGGGCGCAATTGGCGCACCAGGCGAACCTGGTGGAACGCCCCCCTCGCCATGGCTGCCACATGGTCATCCATTGACAGCCGGGCATCAAGGAGGACGCCCAAATTGCGCGCCTGTTCCACAGGGGGCAATTGTTCGCCCCCTATGGCCAGCGATGGAATCAGCTGGCTGAACCGAGGTGCCGGTAGCCACAGCCACTCGGTCTTGGAGGGGTTGAGTTTAAGTCTGTTGTCCCCCATCCAGACCCCGACAGCTTCCAAACACTGGGACATCACTTCGACAGCCTCGTTGGGGTGGTTTGGGGTTGAAATATACAGCTGAGTATCATCAGCGTAGAGGTGATACTCAACCCCAAAACCACGGATGATCTCACCCAGCGGCTTCACATATGTGTTGAACAGGAGAGGCGAGAGGACCGACCCCTGTGGCACTCCACAAGTGAGTGGCCTCGGGGTCGACCTCTGTCCCCCTGTCAACACACATTGCCTCCGGTCGGAGAGGTAGGAGCCGAACCACCGCAAAACGGTACCTCCGACTCCTATCCCCTCCAACCGGCGCAATAGGATACCATGGTCGATGGTATCAAAAGCCGCCGAGAGGTCTAATAGGACCAGGATAGAGGAACAACCTCTATCTCTGGCCCTCCAGAGATCATCGACCAACGCGACCAAGGCTGTCTCTGTGCTGTGCCCGGGTCGGAAGCCGGACTGGCTTAGGAACCTGTTGCAGTGATCTGGATGACTGAGAATCTCTACAGACTTAACTATGCAATTGTGGATGAACACTCTTTGAAAGGTGTTGGAGTAGGAATAGATTTCCAGAGGAAAAATTGCAGACTACAGGAACCAGGAGAACTACTCAGGTGACTCTGAGGACATAGATAAACTTCCAAGTGCTACAACAACCCTCTAAAAGGATGCAAATGACCAGCTATTTGCAAGGAATCTAAATTCTTCCCAGTTTTTAGTCTGGTGCTTTAAACACTACACCAAATCACTTATTATTTAATATGTACCAAATGCAGCCCTTCAAAAAAATTATCGCTTGATTATTTAAATGATCCCAGCAGATTCTTTGCTTTCCCAAATTCTTCCTCCTTTAAATTTACATGTAGGAGAATTGTTTCCTACTCTGTTTCCCTGAAAATAAGACTCCCCGGATAGTAAGCCCAATCAGGCTAAAATAAGCCCTCCTCCAAAATAAGCCCTCCTTGAAAATATTGCAACACAGCAGCAGCCATGAGGTGACCACACTCACCGCCTCCTGCACCTCAAAAATAATAAGACCTCCCCGAAAATAAGGCCAAGTGCTTATTTCAGGGGAAACACTATTTCTACAGCTTTTCTCTAACTTTGTAAGCACAATTTAAACTTTCAGATACCACACAATTTTGGCCGTGGGATTTCTGTACAGCCTTGAGATGAGCACAATTAATGGAATAAATATAACCACTGGAGACTGGGGGCCGGGGTGGGTGAGTGGGTACCATGTCATTTGTTATGTTGCTTTTTAAAATAAATTCATGGCTGTTCTTATTTGATGGGAAACCAGAAATTAAGGTAGCTTCCTGCACTGATCTAGCATGTTATATTTGCACGGGTTTCCTAGGCCAGTTTTAAATTATTTTGTTTACTTCTTTAGCTTTAAATGAAGATGGTTTTTCCTGTTTGTTTAGATGAAATTGCCTTTGAGAACAGCATCTTTGTTTATTTCTAATAAATTGCCAGTCCCCAACTTTTTTACCTCCCCTTACAATTGTGCATATAAACCATGCTGCGGCTGTAAAATTTGCTGCCACAAGAAGGAACCTGTCAGGTTGTATGATTACATTTCTGTGTGAGCTTTGAGCAGGGACCCAAAAATAATAATATTGTCTTGTGCTTGGAGGGGATCAAATAACCTGGAATATCTTTACACTGCTCTTTATCCAGGAGCATTTTTAAGGTCTTGTCAACTGGAAGCACAGAGTTGATTTCACGGTTGGCTTTTGAGAATGTGATTTGCCAAGCTGCTGTGCACCTCAAGGGCCCACTTGAAAAAACTGGCACAGGCTGGTACAAAAACTGGTACTCTCCCTGGCTAAAGCAGATGAGTAAATGGATGGACAAAAGTAAAATATTTTGTTTGGTTCTGTCCTCTCCTTAACATGTACCTGTTTTTCTTTCCCTCTTTTGATATGAAAATGCTGCTAATGCAGCATCTTGCATATAAAATCGGATCAGGTCACTGGCATATACTGACATGATCAGTTAACAAAAATGCACACAATGGAAACAGATCCAAGAAGCCCACCTACTTATTATGCCCACCTCTTCCTCTCCTGCATGATAATGCAAGATTTCTAATGTAAAGGCATACAAACTTGATTCCTCATATTCCTATACAGTGGGACCTCAGGTGCCGACCGTAATCCGTTCCAGGACATTGGTCGGCACCTGATTTGTTTGTGACCAGAAACTAGACTGACTGTCCATGCGCACGCACAAAATAATGGCGCAGAAGGGAATATCACCACAGCTGTGTTTATTCAGCACCTGAAGATGTGTTTGTGACCTGAATGCAACATTTAGTGGATTTTTCGATTGGCAATTGTTCGTGGTCTGAGCCGTTTGGGACCCAAGGTCCAACTGTATTTTTGTATTTCTGGGGTGTGTTCCTCCGGTTGTTGGTAAGAGTTCAACCCAATATTTTCTGTGATAATACAGGTAGTTCTTGACTTACTTTATTTAGTGACCCTTTGAAGTTACAACGGCAGTGTGGGGAAAAAAATGATTTATGAGCATTTTTCCCGCTTACGACCACTTCAGCATCACGTGATCAAAATTCAGACACTTATCAACTGGTTCATATTTATGCCAGCTGCTCATCAGAGTCATGTGATCGCCTTATGTGACCTTCAGACAAGCAAAATCAATGGGGAAGCCAGATTCAATTAACAACCTTGTTACAAACTAAATAACTATAGGGATTCACTGAACAATTCTGGTAAGGAACTCACGTAATAATTGCTTAGCAACATAAATTTTGGGCCCAATTGGGGTCATAAGTTGCCGATTGTCTGCAAGTGAATGCAGGAATTGAAGGTAAGAAACATCTGTAAAATGTGAGTTGTAGATGGACAATGCCAAGGCATTATTTAGAAACATTGTTATTCTTTTCTCGTGGACAAATAATTCCTTGTTTTCATGTGTAAGCTACTCTTTCCTTCCTCATTGGTGCTCTGTATCCAGGATGTCCAATTCTAAAGTCAAGGTAATCCAGGCTTCCCTCAGTGTATCTATTGTTTCCCTTAGCTCTTTCTATTGTTCTGCCTGTGAATAAGGATTGACAATATAGCTTACATTCCGGGCACATCTAGATCATAGTTGGAGGAATTGGCAGAGATGGCTTATCTTTCAATCAGAAGTGCAGGATTAGGATGCAAGAAGGGAGCACAGCCTGAAAGTGATCCCTTGGGGCTGTTTTTCCAAAACATTCATTAGGGACAAATAAATTAGTCTATTTCTGCTCCATGCAACTTTCACATACTTTCATGTACCCGTGTTTCTCTTATCTTATTTTCTTTTGATCACCCAAAAAACAGATAGGCCTTTTTTTTTTTGGAGGGTTCTAATTATTGACTCACCTCGCATTGGTGGCACCTACAGCCCCATCCACCAGGAGCCCGCTGCTGACCCACTTCTCCTTCGGCCGCTTGCTGCCACTCGCACGCATCGCCCCAGCCTTCTTTCTGTTTTTAGATGCCTGCCGGAAGGCATCTGCAGCCGATAATAGCTGATAACAGCTCTGTTATCGGTTGCAGGTGCCTTCCGCAAGGCATCTGAAGGCAAAACAGAGGCCAGGGCAATGCGTCCGAGTGTCAGCAAGCGGCTGCAGAAGAAGCGGCCGCAGAAGAAGGCAAGGCAGGTGTCAGGGTGTGCAAGGCCCGGTAAGGAGGGCAACTCCAACCCTCATCTCCACCCTAGCTTACATTTTACTTGTGTGCCTCAGCCCACCCCCTACATCCTGGGGTGGGTAAGGTCTTAATTAGGACTAATTTTGTGGGTGGGGCTTAATTGGATCACATGTGCTCAAAAATGTGATAGGGCTTCTTTTCAAGGTGGGTTGTCTTTTTAGAGAAACATGGCGCAAGTTCATTATTTTTTTCTTTTTGCATTAATTGGTGGTTTCATTTTTTTAAAAAAATGCAAGAAACATTACTTAATAATTCACATGTTAAAATAGGATGTCAACCCTGAAGCTGACCTGACCGAAGCCATCTTGGACGCTTCAGTGTTGCCACACTGGAGCTGAGGGATAAGGAGGGGGGATTTGAGATAGCTGGTATTTTGTAACCAAAACAAAATACTTTCTCTTGGGAACCAAGGACATTCTCACACATGGCAGAGGAAGGTTGAGTGATGACACCAGGCAACCAGACAGTGCCATGATTGGACCATGTGACCGATTGTTTTGAGCAAGTGACAAAACTTTTACTTTTAATTAGGTAAAAACCACAGGAACCTTCTTCTGTTAAGTACTGAAGTTCCCTACCATTGACTTGCATTGATGGTTCCTGATTGGCTAAGACGCAAGTAGCCTGCTGGCGGGAGAATCAAGCCACCTGATTGGCTAAGCGTCTGACAGCTCTAGCATAAAAGAGCTGTCAGCTGTCATTTGCTTTGCTGTTTGCCGGTTCGAGGTTTGCCTTACATTTTGAGCTGTTTGTCACTGTTAATAAAGGTTGTGTTAGCTTCAGCCTGCCTTGCCTCAGTCCCTGTCTGCCTCGTTCTCCCTACAGAACACCTTCAGAGTCAATTTTCACCAGATCTGTGCCAGTATGATATACCCTATTTTTTGGAGTATAAGATGCACCTTTTTCCCTCAAAAAAGAGGCTGAAAATCTGGGTGCGTCTTATACACCGAATACAGCATTTGTTTGCCTCCTCAAACCACGCCCCTTCACCAAAATGGGTGTGTATAACCTCTAGGAAGCTTTCAGAATGCTCCTGGGGGCTGGGGAGGGCAAAATGAACGAAAAATGGGCTACTTTTTGCTCAATTTTGCTCCCCCAGTGCCCAGGAACATTCTGGAACCCTCCTAAAGGCTATCAATGTCCTTTTTGTTGACAAAACCAGGCACATTTTTGTGAAAAACAGACCATTTTTTCCTCATTTGGGGGGACCCTCCCCCCAGGAGCACTCTACAAGCCTCCTAAAGGCTATTCATGCACCTTCTTTGGAAAAAAAATGGGCCCGTTTTTGCGAAAAATGGTCCGTTTTTGGGGCGTCTGCAGAGTGCAAAAACTTTTTTTTTTTAATTTGCCTCTTCAAAATCTTGGGGCATCTTATACTCAGGTGCATCTTATACTCCGAAAAATATGGTATCCAGTAAAGCTATTCTTTGAGGAATCTACCTGCCTCGAGTTTTGCTTGCTGTGGGACTATTACTTGGAACCCTGACATAGGACTTTTTCAAAATATGCATGTCTCAAAGTATTCTCTTATAAACTGGCATTTGTTTTGATATTTTTGTATCTAAGATCGTTTGCATTTGTTGGAATGCAGTGTGTATTGGATAAGTATCAGAGAAGTCCAGAGTTTTGAGATCTGGTCATTCTGTATCAGAATTTACAAAGTCTGAATTACCTAAGCATCTGTAGCATTGAACCATAATGTGAATGCCAACATCTGGATCAAACAGATCTTTGCTCATTTTCTACTTGTTTAGCATTCATGAGTGTAAAAAAATGCTTAGCGTTCTCACTTATGAAAGGGTATTAAATTAGCTTTACACTAATTTTAAAAGTACTTCCAGACATTTGGCACAAAGCAATCCCCTCATAGTGCAACTGGTTCCTAAGTTAACCAAAGTATTCCTCCCCACTCACTTCCATCCAGATGGCGTTAGTATTTTTCATCCTAACACAGTACTTCAAGGACCCTCTAAAAGGATGCAAATGACCAGCAAGGAATATAAAGCCTTCCATTCCCCACCATCCGGTCAGAGCCTAAGAAGCTTCTTGAATGAGAAGTGAAACATCTTCAAAGAAAAACCAGAAAGTCCAGTTGGCTCCTGAAAAAAAAATCACCTTTGGGACATCCTAATCCAATCTAAGACCATTTGAGCTTCCTCTCATGGTGGATCTCTACCAAGTTGTTTTATAAAATGTTTGGTTGGATAGTTAGCATGCGTGGTCTGTCTTCTTTGCCCTTTCAAGCAATAGCAGTTTAGATTTGGAGGGGAAGTAGCTGAAGGAATAAAGTAAATTTAGCATTAAGTTGTCTCAATGCCATACGAAGGTGGAGCCAACAAAGATTGAAACATTGATTTTGTGCGGGTGCACGGACTGTACCCGTGCCTGCATGCTCTCACTTGCTATAGAGGTGTGTTAACTTTAAATGAGAGGTTAATCCTATCAAAGTGAATTGGATTTTTATGGACTTAAAAGATAAGCGTTTACATGCTTGTAAAAAAAGGGAACTCTGAATTATAGTTCTTTTACCCAGCAGCCTTCAAAGTGAGCATGGAAGTATTGTTGAACAGCAGTGCACTATATCTGTAGCAGAAGAAATGTGGTTTTGGAGAATTGACATAAAATTCCTGTTGATTTCATTTGACTTTACACAGAAATGCTCAAGTTTGGAGTATTGGCCTTGGCAGTCTTAATTTCAAATTGCCACTAAGCTTTGTGGTTATCTTTTCAATTTATCCTACATGCTCAAATATATTTCAGTGCGTGAATGTTTGTGCGCATACATGCACTATATGCCCACTTAACCTATAGTTGCCTTTCTTCTGCTTAAACTCATTTTCCCCTTAATGTCTTCTAAATGGCAAGAGGAAATAATTGATCTCGGTTTCTTTTATAGTGTATAGTTTTCATGTTTTCACCTCTAGTCTTTTATGAGGGATAGTTCATGAGACATAGCGAGATCTATTGGCCTCAGCATTTGTGCATGTACATTCATCAAATACTTTTCTATAAATTATTGCATGGAAATCCATTGTGTTTAGTAAGGTTTTCTTTCAGAAGGTGAATTGGGGGGAAAAACATGGATGTGATGTGGGAAGAATGAAGGAAACTTCATGTATTGATCAGAAGGAAATCTATTGCTGTAACAGAAACAAAACTTTTTTTTTTACAGATCAGCCTGATATTCTTCAAATATATTTTCTTCCTCTTGATTTATCATCGCTGAGATACAGTGCAACCAAAATCATACATCTCTCTTTGAGTCAACATATTTTCCTCCATACCTTCTGACTCATGGAAATTAAAATGTTGGCTCACATTGATGATTTGAGTGTGTGAGAACATTTTTCTTCATATAAGCTTAATTGACAAAAACGTGGGCAGGTTTTAAAAAAGACATCTAAAAAAATATGTTGGAGCTTCGTGAGATGAAAAGGAATCAACTCAAAAGCCGTGGTACGGTAGTTAGGGTGGTTTTTTTGGGGGGGGGGAATATGTGTGAGGGAAAGATTCAGAGAGAAAATATTTCAGAGTTTTGAAGAAAAAAGGGAAGTAAAGATTATGATGGATATCTGGCAAATGTCCCCTGCTTGATCAGATTCAACATCTGGCTCTCGCAGGATATGGGATGGATCTGTATTTATTGAAGTATCACATCTCTAAAATATTTAAGGTCTCCTTTGTTGTTCATTTCTATGAATACTGCATTTTGCATTGCCTTTCTGAACTGTCTCTATTGCTGTGATGGCGAACATATGGCATGCATGCCAGAAGTGGCATGCAGAGACTTCTGTGTGGGCATGCGCACCGTTGTCAGCTGCTCTTCGGGAACACCGGAAACCTGAGTCTTCGGGTTTCCAGTGCACACATGTGCACTGGCCAGCTGATTGTGTGCATCAGAGTGCCAGAAACCCAAATACAAGGTGGCCAGCGTGTACATGCGCACAGGCCAGCTGGTCTTCGACTTTTTGCCACTCCGGTACGGCATGGATGTGTTCTGGTTTGGGCACTTGCTGCCGAAAAGGTTTGCCATCACTGCTCTTCATGTTTTTATAGATAGTTGTGAGCTACCTAAAGGTGCTTTTTTCAAAAGGCTAGTGTTTTTTTTCCCCCTGAAGACGTTTCACTTCTCATCCAAGAAGCTTCTTCAGTTCTGGCTGAATGGTGGAGAATGGAAATATTTATATTTTCCAGTAGAGTGGAGGGAGGGGTCACTGAAGGGTTATTACAGCCTGATTGGTCCATTTGACTGAGAGAAAACTTCTTAGCCTTCGGCTTCTCCCGTTGGCTCCCAGTTTCCTCTCAGTCAACAAGGTCCAAAAGACTCTAATTTGGTTCCCAGTGATTGTGAGTACTAAATTCAAAAAATTAATTGGTTCAATTGGACACTTTAAATCAAACAAATTACTTCGTAAAATAGAGCTGGCCCGATAGGACAAGCTATCGCAGTCCTAAATAGGCAGGGAAAGCAGCGCGGAGCAAGGCTCTTCCCTCCTTACTCCCTGCGGGCTCTTTTCCCCCCCGACTGATTCCTGGTGACTCGGGCGTGCCGGGGGGCTTGCAGCTCATTTATCCTCCCCCGAGACGATCTCCTTGCCTTGAAGCCGCAGCGCCGGCGGCCCTTTGCCGCGCGTGAAGACCGGCAGTCATTAAACGAGACCGCGCCGTCTCTACCGAGTCGGCGGTGCCCTCGGCGGCGGCGCGTGAACGAGACCGGAGCGCCAGCGGCTCTTGCCGGGCGTGCAGACCGGCGGAAGTAGCTAAAGGGCCGAGATTACTTGCCTTTTTAAACGGCGAGCCCTACAAGGTGCGGGGGAGGCAAGCGGCAGGCTCGGGCGCCATTTTAAACGGCCGCTCGAGAAGAAGACCAGCAAGCCTCAGCGGCGGCCATTTTGAACACGTGTTGGGCCTAGCCCTTCCACCCTCTACCGAGCCTCCGCCATTATTCAAGCTCAAGTTGAGAGTTTCTCCCAGCAGGAGGCTTCTAGCTGCGACTGCTTCTTCTTCTGTAATCATCGGAGCACGTGAGTGGGGCGATGGCAGCGAGATCTGAGGCAGCTCAAACCGCAACTCCCCAGGCCCAGGAAGATAAGTCAGGCCCCACTGCCCCGGCCAGGCCTCGTGTTTCTAGGCCTTCTGCGGAGGATCGTCCCTCCAGAGCCCTACAAAGGGATGAGCTTAGGCGTTCCAGGGCAATCGAGAAAGCGATTGAGAGGGCAGAAAAGAAGAAGGTCAGGGATCCCAGACCTAGATCTAGATCCCCCAGACCTGAGGCTCATAGTCATTCCCCTTCTGTCAACAGGGGGTTCAGCCCTTCCTCTCCCTCTTCCTCTTCATCCAGATCGGTTAGGAGTAAAGAACGGGGGGCTTCTCCCCCTCCCCCATCTTCCCCTGGGACAGGGGGCTTGGATAGAAATGATCCTTTAGAGGGCCCCTCTGCAGGCCCCTCCCGTGGTAGGAGATCCCACAGGGATTCAATTCCTCATGACTATGATTCTGATTATGACGAGGAGGATCTTGAACACCTCCCTGAAAATCTAAAAAGATTAATTTCTGCTGCCATTTCCAGGGGAATAGCTCAAAGAGACAGACCTTCCCGGCATAATAGGATTACTCCGTTCAGCAGGGCCAGGTCTAGGAATTCTTCCCCCTCCCTCATGAGCGAGGTCTCTTCTAGGGGGGAGGCCGGTCGTCAAGACGACTGGGGTTTCTCTGAGGAAGAGGATGCGGCCACTGATCAGCCCACCTCTTCTAACTTATTCATTCAGGCCATGTTTAAACCCCTATTGAAGAAGGCTAGGAGAACCACCAAGGTGGGCACAGGGGACCCCACAGTGCCCCCGCCCAGGGATCCAGACATGGTGATGTTCTCAAACACGGCCACCAACAAGGAGGAGATCCCTGCTCCTCCTCTGTTCTTGGAGGTGGCCACCAGTCAGTGGGCCCGACCTTCGAATTTTTCCCCCCCTGGCAGCAATGATAGGCGGGCTTATAATATGGAGAAGGCCTTTTTACAGGCAATTCAACTTCCGGCTATAGACCAACCCATAGCTGCCCTGGTCTCATCCTCCCCGGTGGTCTCCGGGGATGCTGCGGACAAACTTAAGCCGGAGGATAAGAGGGCGGAGCTTACCCTGCGGAAAAATTATAAGGCTTCCGCTTGGGCAATGCGGGCGGCGGCTGCCGCCTCGTATTTTAATCGCACAACAGTGATGTGGCTCCGCCAACTCCAGGATCGTATCCCGATCCAGGATGATCGAATCCATCAAGACCTGACCAAAATTATGGCGGCCTGCCAGTATTCGGCCGACGCGACCTTGGATGCCATGCGTTTTGGCTCCAGCGCCTTGGCCACCTCTGTGGCCTCACGCCGGCTCCTTTGGCTTAGAAATTGGCAGATCGATAATAAAGCCAAATGGGATTTGATAGCTGCCCCCTTCACGGGTCCAAATTTGTTTGGGTCTGCCCTAGACCCAATTCTAGTGGAGAATAAGGACAAGAAAAAGGTAATGCCTACCTCCACTAAGAAATCCGAGACGCGCAGTCACCCATATCGCAGGCCTCCTTTCAGAAACTATGACAGGGACCAGGAGTCCCGTTTCCAACAGTACAGGCAGGATAGGCCATTCAATAGACAAGGCTTCCAAGACCGCTCCAGATACCAGTCTCAGTCCAAGCGGCCCTTTCGCGGGGGGGGCGGCCGCCCCTTCCGCAGAGGGAAATGACTCAAATCCGAGTCATCCCATAGGCGGCCGCCTGGCGTTATATGCGGACAAGTGGGACCAGATTACAACAGACGGTTGGGTCCGGGCGACCATTCGCCACGGCCTAAGGCTAGAGTTCCTCTCCTATCCCCCGAGGCGCTTCAAAGTCTTCTCCCCATCCCGGGATCCGGAACGCCGTCATCTCATGGACCTCGCCGTTTCACACCTTCTGGAAATCAGAGCGGTGGAGGTCGTTCCGGAAACGGAGAGGGGGCGGGGCTACTATTCAAATCTATTTGTAGTCCCGAAGGCCTCGGGGGGTTGGAGGGCTATTCTCGACCTGAAGCGCCTGAATCAGTATCTAGTTTACAGGCGCTTCAAGATGGCCTCCCTAAAATCGATCTTGCAGGGCATTCGAAAGGGGGATTACATGGCCTCGGTAGACCTGACGGAGGCCTACCTACACATCCCCATCCTTCGGTCTCACCGTCAATTTCTGAGATTTTCCCACAAAGGCAGACACTATCAGTACCGGGCCCTGCCATTCGGCCTGGCCTCGGCCCCTCGGACGTTCACCAAAGTCCTGGCGGCACTGGCAGCTTACCTGAGATCCATCCCAGTCAGGCTCCAGTGTTACCTGGACGACGTCTTAGTGCAAGCAGGGTCTCTTCCCAGGGCCAGGGCAGACCTCCAGCTGACCATCCAATGGCTCCAGACACTGGGCTTCTCAGTGAATTTCCCCAAGAGCCATCTATCCCCATCCAGACAGATTCTGCACCTAGGGACAGTGATAGATTCCCAGTCGGGGTGGGTCCGCCTGTCCCCAGACCGCTTAGACAGTCTGACGCAGTTGATCAGGTCAATCAGGACAAAAAGGTCCGTTTCCACCCTGACATTATCACGACTCCTGGGGAAGATGGTATCCTGCATAGGGATAGTTCCCTGGGCCCGCCTGCATCTGCGTCCCCTTCAGTGGGCCTTAATACCAGCCCAAAGGAGAATGTTGAGCAACTCTCTCCGACCGCTTCGCTTAACGTCGGAAGTGAGACGCTCGCTCAAGTGGTGGATGTCCCCAGCATTGCGACAGGGGGCCTCTATTTGGGAGCCGGAGAGAGTACAAGTCACGACGGACGCGAGCCTTTACGGCTGGGGGGCCGTGATGGGGTCCGAAATGGCCCAGGGACGTTGGACTGCCTCGGACCTCAGACACAATATAAATTGGCTCGAACTCAAGGCCGCAAGGCTGGCCCTCCGGACTTTCAACCGCCAGCTACAAGGGCGACATGTCCTACTACTTACGGACAATGTAGCGACGAAAGCTCATGTAAACCGGCAAGGCGGGACTCACTCCCGAGCCCTCTGGCGGGAGGCACAGACATTATGCCTATGGGCGGAGAGACACTTGGCCTCCATTGCGGCAGAACATATTGCGGGGACGTCCAATCACCAGGCAGACTGGTTGAGCCGGGCGACTCTGGACAACGGCGAGTGGCAGCTAGATCCAGAGTTGTTTCGGAAGATCTGCCTCAGGTTCGGCAACCCCCTTGTGGACCTGTTTGCCTCCCCCAGCAACACGCAGCTGCCGAGATTTTTCACCAGATTCAAGACCCCAGCTGCGGAAGGAGCGGATGCTCTCAGGACCCGGTGGCCTCCGGGTCTCCTCTACGCCTTCCCTCCCCTTCCCCTCATTCCCAGAACCATTCGGAAGGTAGTCACAGAGAGGGCTTCCGTCATTCTGTTAGCCCCATATTGGCCGAGGAGACCATGGTTTGCGGACCTGGTCCAGCTCTCGGTCGTAGATCCCTGGAGAATTCCACCGGAAGAGGTAGTCTTGTATCAGGGGGTCTTAGTTCACCCAGAGCCGCAGTGGCTGCATCTGACCGCGTGGCTCTTGAGAGGGGATTGCTGAAACGGAGGAAGCTGTCATCGGGGGTCATAGCCACCTTAGAGGCAGCTAGGAAACCGTCCACAGTGAGGATCTATAACGCCACCTGGTCGGCCTTCGCGAAGTGGTGTAGCCCCAGGGGGGTGGATCCAGCCAGGGCCACGGTTCCAGACGTTCTGGAATTTCTTCAAAAAGGATTAGAGGAGGGGTTGTCCCATAATACCCTCAGGCGGCAGGTAGCGGCCCTATCCACTATATTGGGAGGGGAGGGTCCCTCTACCCTCTCTCGCTCTCCGTTGGTGAAGAGGTTTCTTAAAGGGGCGGCCAACATCCGTCCGCCTCCGGTCCATAGGTTCCCTACATGGGACCTTACCATCGTCCTGAAGGCACTGACGGGGTCTCCCTTTGAACCGCTCAGGTCGGTCCACATGCGCCTCCTATCACTGAAGGTAGTATTTTTAGTGGCCATTACATCGGCCAGGCGTATCTCTGAGCTGGGGGCACTTTCTGTCAGAAGCGACCTTTGCATGATTCACCAGGACAGGGTGGTATTGCGTTTAGATCCTTCGTTCATACCGAAGGTCAATACTCTGTTTCATAGGGCCCAGGAAATTGTCCTACCAAATTTTTGCCCCAATCCAACAAGGGAGAGAGAACAGGCGTGGCATCGGTTGGATGTACGCAGGGCCCTCCGTATTTATCTGAAACGGACGGAGGGCATTCGTAAGACCGAGGCGTTGTTTGTCTCGTTTCACCCAGGTTCCCTAGGCAATAAGGTCTCGTCTTCAACTATTGGGAGGTGGATCAGGTTGGCCATCGTTGAGGCCTATGGAGCCTCAGGCAAATCTCCCCCGTCGGGGATTACGGCTCACTCTACTCGTAGTGCGGCCTCCTCAGCGGCCTGGGCCACAAGGGCGCCCTTCGAGGACATCTGTCGCGCGGCCACCTGGGCCTCCCCTACTCCTTTCATAAGACACTACCGCCTGGACGCTTATGCCTCGGCTGAGGCATCCTTTGGGCGGAGGGTTCTCCAGCGGGTGGTGGCCGATCCTCCCCCTGAGACCCAGTCTTCCCTCCCTGGGACGTAGCGTGGGTATGTCCCTTCAGTGACCCCTCCCTCCACTCTACTGGAAAAAGAACGTTGGTCTTACCTGAACGTTTTTTTCGGGAGAGTGGAGGGAGGGGTCACTCTCCCACCCTAGTTAGATAGACAGGGTCTGGGAGGGGTAGGATCGGGTGGCCCGGGGCGGCTTTCCCTTGTCTTCTTACACCATGCAGACGCTGACCTGACATCGCGGAAACTGGGAGCCAACGGGAGAAGCCGAAGGCTAAGAAGTTTTCTCTCAGTCAAATGGACCAATCAGGCTGTAATAACCCTTCAGTGACCCCTCCCTCCACTCTCCCGAAAAAAACGTTCAGGTAAGACCAACGTTCTTTCCTTGCAGTCATCTGGTCATTAGCACTCTCTCTGAGAGTCTCTGAGGCCACTTGGAGGTTTATCTATGCCCTCGGGGTCACCTGAATAGTGCAAATGGGTGGGGAGCCTTCATGGAGCTCCTGAAAGGACTGTGTTGTAAACAGGAGATAGGTGGTGTCATATTCCTCTCCTTCTGTAGAAAGAGGAATATTCAATCTTAACGTAGTGGCTTCTTTGACCCTAGTTGTGAACTACCTAGTTCACATTATTATTATATGAGATGGATTGGCCATACAGGTACTGTAAATAAATAAAATAAATAAATTGGTTTACTCATCATTTAAATATTTTGTATGCGCTACATCTGTCAAAGGAACTTCGTGAGTCCCATACGGAAGGCTAAGCCTCTTTCAGTGCGCAAATATTGGTAAATTAATTTTATTCTCAAGGCTCCAGAGATTGGATCAGAAGTTAATTTTAGGGCACAACTTCTCAAACTTTGATTTAAAGACCAGAGAAGGTCTAGACTTCTGAATATTCAGAAAGATTTTGCAACTGTGTTTTATTTTTTTTCTTCTCCCATTGGAGGTTGAGATATTTTTACAAGGACTGCTTTACTGAATAGGTTATGGTTTTCATTATATAATATTATGGTACAGAGGCCCTCTAAATATTTTCCAGAAACAGAAGCCCTTCCCAGCAGCCCAGCATATCTTCATAATGCTGCTGTAGCAAAACACACATACACACAAACAAATAAATATACATATATATGTATATATGCAAACACTGTTTTCCCGAAAATAAGACCGGGTCATGTTTTCTTTTGGGGCTCAAAATAAGCACTAGGGCTTATTTTTGGGGATGTCGTATTTTTTTTCCATGTATAGGAGGCCCAATTCTTCTGTTTGGTCATAGGGGGAGGCAGGAGGCCGCTTGGTATGCTAGTGTCACCACCATGAGGCAAGGGGTTGGAGTTGCCTCACACATTCCACACCTGCTTACCTCAGAGCCCCTGCAGCCAGGCCATCCATGCCCCAATACCTGACTTGCCTTGCAGAGGCGGCTCCAGCAGCCCCATCCAGCAAGATCCTGTGTGGCCACCAGCCCACTTCTGCTTGCTCATGGCCACAACGGAGCAGAAGGCTGAGCAACACACTAGTGTTGTGACGGCAAGGCTGGGGGTGGAGCTGATCCACGTGCCATGGACTGGCTTGCCTCAGGCCCTTTGCAGCCAGGCCATCCATGCCTCGACACATGCCCTGCATTGTGCCCATGGCACCAATGTCAGCACACTATTCTGCCTTCTGCTCTGTTGTGGCTGCAAGCAAGCAGAAGTGGGCCTGTGTCCACGTGGGCTCCTGGTGCACATGGCTGTTGGTGCTGCCATTGTGTGGCAAGTGTTGGAGCGTGGATGGCCTGGCTCCGGAGGTCCTGAGGTAAACCAGTGCAAGGTACGTGAGGGTGACACACACACACACACACACACACACACACCTCATAGCCACAACACTGCAAGCAACCAGATGGAATGGGCAGCTAGCTGGCTGTGCAGGGTCTTAAGTAGGGTTTATTTGGGGGGGGGGGTAGGGCTTATATTATGTGCACACTTAAACATGCTAGGGCTTATTTTCGGGATGGGTCTTATTTTTAGGAAAAACAGTGTGTGTGTGTGTGTGTGTGTGTGTGTGTGTGTGTGTGTGTGACTATATACAGAAATGGAAGCAGTATGTTCCCTCCCATATTTGGGCATACCAGGGGTTGTGACACAATACATACCTATTTCCCTGGCTTAGCTGATAAAGGAGGAGAGTCTGTGGCTTAGTGGCTAATACATCTGCCTAATATGTAATACAGCCCAGGTTCAAAGGTGTCGAGGTGCGGAGACAAAAGATGACCTTGAGCTTCTAGAAAAAATTACAACAACACATTCCACAAATCTACTCCTTTCTATTCCCCCCCCCCAACTACTACACTAATGAAACAGCATACGGAAATAATAGAAAGTGTGGCAGGCCAAAGATCCTAAAAGGAATATAACTGCAGGCCTGACAGTGTGTGTGTGTGTGTAGTGCTGGCTTTGTTTCAGTAAGTGGAAAGATTGGTTGTGTGGTTGTATCGTGATTGGTAGATTGGTGCTGATTGGTGCTGGCTGTGTGTTTATTGTTGTTTCGTGTTGTAATGGCCTGGGTGATGGGTGGGGCTCATTTGTTGACTAGGGCTGGTGTCCAGATGTCTGGTAGGCTGGAGGTATCGTCACGTTTATTCATGTTGTGGGGGTGTTTCTCTATTTTGATAGCTTCCATAATTATTCTCTTGTTGCACAAGAGTTATACTACTGTTTCACAGAGACTATATCAAAATTGGGAATCACCATATAAACTGAAATATGTAATGATGATGTTCTATCATGAAGAGTTAACCTGGGATTTAAGTGGAAATGCGGGATCTTAGCATGTTGTCAGTGTTCCAAATATCATCCAGAAGTAAATTAGAGTCCAAGGCAGAGATTTCCCCACAGTTCCAATTTAATAAGACAGACATGTTGGTACATCTGTGGAAAACCCGAATCTGATAGCTTCCGGGGTTTCCAACCCAGTTGAAAGTTCATGAAGCTTTCAGATTTGGGTTTTCCACAAATGTACCAACATGTTGTCTTATTAAATCACCCACAAGTCCATCACATGGTCCAATCTTCCATTGCCACACTGGCATTTCCACCCATCCACTTCCGGTCAGGCTCAGAGGTGTAGAGACAAAAGATGACCTTGGGCTTCTAGAAAGGAATGCTTTATTTTGAAAACAAACACATTCTACTCCTTACTATTCCCCCTCCCAATTCCCCACTAATGAAACAGCATAGTAAAGAAAGAGAGAGAGAGAGTGGCAGGCCAAGGATCCTAAAAAGAATATGACTGCAGGCCTGACAGATGCATTTGTTGAAAGGGACTTTGGAGATTTAGTCCAAAGTCCCAACCTTTCTAGGAATCCACTGTAACAATATATATGACAAATGGTCATCCAGCTTTTCTTTAAATGCTTCAATAATGAAACTTTCCACCTTCCCAAACAGTCTGTTCTATTGTTGGAAAGCTCTTACCATTTCAAAATACTTTTTGATGCCCGATTAAAAAATCTGCTTCTTTATCATTTAAGCCTTTTATTTCTTGTCGGTTAACCAGACAAGTCTGCCGTGTCTTTTACACGACAAGCATTTCAGGTACTTGAAATCACTGTCACACTTTTCTCCATTTTTTCCTTCTTCTTTGTCAACAAGCAGGTGTAACATCTCACACAATCTCTTGTTTGTCTGTTTGTTTGTTTTTCTATGTGAAGTCTCATTTTATCTTGATTGTTTTCCTCTGGACACATTCCTGCTTGTCAATAGCCTTCCTTAAATGCGTTGCCCAGAACTGGACATAATATTCTTCGTACAGTCTGATCGTAATAGAGAGGAACAATAACAATGATAATAATTTATGTGCTGCCTGACTCCCAGCAACTCCCAGTATTTATATGTTTTTTACATTTGCTTTTGTTGCGTTTGTATCTCACTGCTGGCTCATGAACAGTTGCTGATCAACCAAATCATGCAGATTATTTTGGCATCCTCAATCTAATCCCTCCCATCCTCTGTGTGTGGGGGGGCCTTTGTCAATTTTTGACTCCTGGTGAGGGCCTGGACTAGTCCCTGCAATTTTCTTGGCAAGGTTTTTCAGGAGCGGTTTGCCATTGCCTCCTTCCCAGAGGTGAGAGAGAAAGTGACTGGCCCAAGGTCACCCAGCTGACTTAGTGCCTGAGGCAGGACTCGAACGTGTGGTCTCCTGTTTTCTAGCTTGATGATTGATCACACCAAATTGTCTCCCCTTCCATCAGAGGTGGTTTTGCCCCAGTTTGGGCAAACCGGTAGCAGCGGCGGGAAACTCCACCCACCTGCCCCGACGTCATCATGGATGCTCTGCGCATGTTCCCGATTCCAAACCTGTAGCAAAGATAAGAGGACTTCATGCCTGCCTCCCATCCTATCCTTGTTTTTCCAACCCAAATATATCACTTCCTGTTTGTCTCTGCTGAAATTGATTTTGCAGGTTTCTGGCCCTGTTTTTCAGCTTATCAGGAACCATGTGAATTCTCATACTTTGTTGATACCTCATTCAATTTGCAAATTTAGTAATCGTATTTCCTAATCTTTCATCCAAGTCATTATAAAAACATTGAACAGCACAAGGCCCAGGGTAGACGCCCTAAAACCTCTTTCCGTCTTGACATTGGAGCCATCAATGTACATTTATTGGGTAGAAATCTTATAAAAGGTTTCTTATAAGAGGTCTTTTTAAAAAATAAAAATAAAGTCAAGTTAGATCTGTAATGCCGGTTTGCCTGCATAAGTATCTTCTCTGCCCTGTGGTCAGACTGATAAGCAGTGATGCTTCCCATTATCGTTTTCCCCTCTCTCCTGAAGAAATAACATTGATTAAGACTGCACATTACATTTAGGATATGCATACAGAGATTGCTTTTTTTTATGTCCCTCTGGAACCCTGCAGGCAAAAAAGAGCATTTTGTATTTTTAAGCTTGATTACCTTGCTGTGGTCTGTGGCAGATAAACTGCAGTCGGTAACCTTCTTTGTTGTAAAAACAGGAATATTTTTTTTAATGCAAAATTAAAGTAAATAAACAGTAGACATCATCTCTGAATAAGAATGCATCATTGGAAGCAGGAATCTTTATTGTTAAGAAATGTTGCTGTGACTCAGCAGTTAGTTTTGATATTACAACTTATGTCCCAGCAGTTTTCAATTTCCATTTGTAAATTCCCTACCCCCCCCCCCCTCAATTTTAGGGCTTTTTAAAAAAAATAGCATTTGCTTTCTTCTGTTTTGTGTTCATGAGTTCCATGGCTTCTCGGCTTCTCAGCTTCTTCAGCAACATCACTTTTCCTCTACACCTTAAATGTAGAAGGATGGTGAAGATGATAACAATTTCTTGTATTGTATTGTATTGTATTGTATTGTATTGTATTGTATTGTATTGTATTTATTATGTTATGTTATGTTATGTTATGTTATGTTATGTTATGTTATGTTATGTTATGTTATGTTTGTTATGTTATGTTATGTTATGATATGATATGATATGATATGATATGATATGATATGATATGATATTATATTTATTATACTATACTATACTATACTATACTATACTATACTATACTATACTATACTATACTATACTGTTCTGACCCCCCCCCCTTTCGTCACCAAGACACTCCGACACAAAGACTCTTCCAGAGATGTTTATTGACATACAGGTTCCACCTTGGCAGCAATCCAGCCTGCCAAGGTCAAGATAACACTCTGGGCAGCAATCCAGCTACCAAGCTCCAGATAATCACCTTAGCAGCACTCCTGCCTGCCAAGGTCCAGGGAACAGATTGGCAGCAATCCAGGTAAACCCTTTGGCAGCAATCCAGCCTGCCAAAGTATGACACAGATCTGAGCTTCTCCAACTCCAATGATCAGTTGATTCCTGCAAAGGCTGTGTCCACAAGCAGTCCCTTTATAGTTTGGAGAGGAGTCTAATTATCAGCAGCTGAGAGCAATTACCTCCTGTAATTGCTCAATTGCTCCTTACGACGGGAAGCACGTCGGTAATGATCATCTAATAGCTTACTGCTGATGTCTGACTCACTGTCCTGTGACTCCTCCCCACTGCTCCAAGGCATGACATCAGGAGCCCCCTTCCTTTGGCTTTCACCACTGCTCCATGCCTCAGGCGCCTCCTGATGACCAACCAGCCTCTCTGCGCCCTGCTCAGAGTCGGAACCCTGTCCAGGGTCCTCCACATCTTCCTGAGCCGACTCCAAGGGACCCTCGCTGTCGGAGTCTGGTGGCAACTCCAATGGCTCCTGCTGGGCCACAACACTATACTATACTAATACTATACTATACTATTATTAATTATATTATTATGTTGATAACCCAGCGTTGCCTGGGTATTTATTTATAGGGGGAAAATTACTACACCAAACGTAATTTCTAATGTTGGAATTTCCCCCTTACCAGAGGAATCCCCCTTGTGGAGTACTATACACCTTGTCTGGTAGGTGGGTTAATCAGCCCTAATCAACAAACGAGCCCCACCCGCCATCCAGGCTGTTACAACACAAAACAACAATGGATACACAGCCAGCACCAATCAGCACCAATCTACCAATCATGATACAACCACACAGCCAATCAATCCACTTACTGAAACAAAGCTAGCACTCCACACACCCCCACCAAGATTTATAGAAAGACGGCAGCTCCGACCACACTTTAAGCCTAAAACACCAGCCTGAAGATGGCGAGTGAGACCTCGCCAAAACGTTGCCAAGACAATCTCAATCTTACACGGGAAAAGACCCGAATACAATAGAAAGTTTGCATAGAAAAAAACTTTTCTCTGTTTAAAAGGAGCACAGAGCATATTGAAGATACTTAGACTTGGGCAAAGGATGCATTTGTACTTGTCTATCAAATCAACAGTTGCTTTTATCAATTTTTTTCCAAATAAGATTTCATATTCCATGTGGTCCACCTCCCTTCTCCTCCTGGCCTGGGTAAAGCTGCCATCCTGCCACGGTATTAAATCAGAAACACTAGAGGCTACTTCCAAGGCATTAATTTAGAACAGCATGAGCATCTGGCCCATGAACAAACATTTATAAACCAGAAATGTCTTACTTTGATGCTTGTGTAAAATCAACACAGAGACCGCAGAGGCTTGTTTCAGTTCTGCTTCTGAACCTATTCCTCAAAGTTGGTTAGTATCATCCATAAAAGTAATATTGGGTGGGGGGAACCCAACCAGGTAGGTGGGCACTGCTATGTTACTGATATGCTTCATCCCACTTTGGAAAGAAAGCTTGGTTCTTCCAAGTTCCAAATAGATTTCTTTTTGACTTTTCTTTTTTGTTCCCATCAGGACGGGGATGGGCAAAATAATTGAAAAAAACAAAACACAAATAGGCAAACCACTGGCTCCTCCATACCCCGGTCCATTGCAAATGGATTGCACACGCACAAAAAAGAAAACAATCTGTCTCCTTATTATGCTGCAGGTACCCTTTGCAGCTGCATTATTCTCATCTCTCACTCGCTTTTTTTTTAAAGTCCTCCCTTCAGGGAGCAGCTTCTGACCTTTTTAACTTTGCTGTGATTAGCCTTCTTTTCCCAGTCTTCCCTGAACTCCTTGAGGGCCATTAGCCTTTAGAACGCTGCTCCTTGGAGGTACCAAAGCTCGAAACAACAAAAGTCAGTGATGCCATTCTTTCCAGCTCTCCCCAGCTCATCTGTGCACGGGGAAAAGAAAAAAGGAAAGAGGAGGAAGGTAAAGAAAAGACAGGGCTACATCAACAGAGCTCTGCGTGCCAAGGGGATCTGCAGAGGAACGATGCCAACAAAGCCCTTGGCATTGTTAGGTTTTTGGGCAAGTTAAGCTTTTCATTCAGTTCATGGGGTAAGAAAGCAGCAATATGTGCTCAGATCACAAAGGATTTTTTTTCCCAGAAGGCCAAATGGTTTAAGCATAAGTTTTTGTTTAATGGCATAGTTAAAGCTCCTTAAAATGAGTCTGTCTGTCTGTCTGTCTGTCTGTCTGTCTGTCTGTCTGTCTGTCTCTCTCTCTCTCTCTCTCTCTCTCTCTCTCTCTCTCTCTCTCTCTCTCTCTCTGTCTATCATCTGTCTATCATCTGTCTATCATCTATCTATCTATCTATCTATCTATCTATCTATCTATCTATCTATCTATCTATCATCTATCATCTATCTATCTATCTATTGTTATTATTATCTGTCTGTCTATCTGTCTAATTTTCTAGCTGTCTAGCTATCTACCTATCTATCATCTAGAAATCTAATTTCTGTTGTGAAATGGAGGAGGAATAGGAGAAGGAATAATATTCATCATCATGTCTACTTCTGGGACAAAATCATCCTCCCCACAGTCAATTATTTTATTCTATCCTATCTATGGGGTGGGGAAACACTTCTATGTGCATTCAGTAGATAATGAAGAATTTTCAATAAGAATCAGGTTACAAACAGATGTCTGTTTCTGTGCCAGGTGCTATTCACTCTCTTTTCCCCCATAATTTTATTAAAGGTTATGTTATATATGTATATTTTATACAATTATAGTATAAAGAAATACATTAAAAAATAAAAATAAAGAGGGCAGAGCAACTCTACCTCTTCAACGAACAAGTATAGTCAACATTAAGAACTTATCACTATCCTTTGAATTTTACTTTAAAGTAAAACCAAGCATCTCTTCATTCAAAGAATTCTATTTTCTATAAACTCATCTATAAAACCTCATCTTTCCTTATTAAATAGCCAAAGTCCATTAAGGGCTATCAGAGATAACAATGTATGTATTACAGATTGGGTTATTGTACCAAGTTTGACTCGTTGCCTCTTTAAACAAATGGAATAGAATAGAATACTTTGTCATTGTACGTATATACACAGTATACCCATACAACAAAATTCACATAACACCCAGAGACCAGCCCTAACACACATGACAATCCCCAAACACACCACCACTCACCAAAAATTCCCCACCCTGTGGGTTGTTGTTTTTTTTTCCTTATGGGAGAGGATCCTTTCAATCAGCATCAGAATCTCAAATCAAGTCCATCTGAGTTCTTGATCCCTGTGAAACTTTCCAATGCCAACCATAATCCTCCTCCTGCTGAATATCCCCCAAAATACAAATATTTAAGCATATAGTTAAACTGTTTTGTTTGTTTAAAGATTGAAGGAGAGTCATCCAGTGATCTCCAAAAAAAAACCCACCCAATCAGTCTGAAGTCTCTTAATCTTTAAAGTATCCTAAAGAATAAAAAGAGAAATCCAGAGGGATTAAGAAATGAACCACTTTTCCATATAGGCAACATTAGTTAGGTGGAATTCCCTGTCTCAAATCAATCACAAGCTGGCAGCAAAAACACAGTTATTTCTGTCCACTTGGGGGGGAAAAGGCTACTGTGTAGGGCACACATGGGTAATCTCATGCTTTCTCTTTAACTCCAAAGAGATTTCATCCACCTGATACCTGCTCTCAGGTGCCATTTCAGCCTCAATATGTGTTGCACTCTTTTAGAGGAATGTCAGTTTGCCATTATGGTTTACTGGAAGTCGCCATTCAGTCTCTTTATCAGAGCATAAGATGATAAGGAAAACCTTATAGTCTACTTGGTCTATCATCTCAGTACCATTGCCAACAAGATATTGAAAGGAAGTGCTCAGAGGACATGAATGTCAGCTTATTGACCTAGGTAGCTGGCAATGATGGGCAAATTGTGTTAGATATCGTAGATGACATAAAAGATATGCAGTAGCCATTGTTAGCCTTAACTTCCATGCATTTTTGTAATCCTGATCTTTTGTCCCTTGGTGTTCAGTGGTGACAATGGGATAAAGTATTTCTTTTCCCATTTCACCCTTGTGTTTCGTTTGTAAGTTTGAGGGTGAGTGAAGAAGAAAAATTGCCTATCCATTTTCTTTTTGTGTATAATATTATTCATGTCCTAGCTTACTCATTATTTTCCTAAACTGAAATGTTTATATTATGATAATGTTCCCTTAAAAAGGATTTTCGTATACCCCCTTTCTGGCAATTGGGCTATTATACCCAGCACACTTTCTGAGATGCAATGACTAAAACTTGCATTCGTTTTTAATAATGGATTTCCATTATAATTCCATTATGCAATCCATTTATAAATTTTTATAAAGGAATTAGGATATTGACATTTTCACTTTTAATCCCCTTTCTTATGATTTCCCCCAAAATGATTTCGCCTTTTTCATATCAGTTGCACAGAATAATGCATAATTCTAAAGATAAGTCCAGATAGAATAGCCCTATGTTGCTTTTTTCTGGACTGTGCTCTCAGTCGTATTTTTGAGTGTGAGAGAATTTACAATGGTACATTTTGCTTTTGTCTTCTTCAAAGCAGGCAAGGGCAAGATAAATTTGACTTATAATGGCAAGTTTTGCCTTGTCACCCGATAAAGCCAGGATCCTTCTTACGCTCTTTGTCCAAATCTGTGTCCAAATCTCTGCCCTTTTAAGGTGCACTCAATGATCTTGCTCTGGTCTTCCATACTTTATCTCACAAGGGTCATGTGTGGATAAATGTGGATAATCCTGTTTTAGGGGATCGTTGAGATGGAACTCTAAAAAACTTATCTTTTCTCGGTATACGGAGCTGATGTTCACTTGATGTAGCTTCCCTGAACACTTTTATCATCTTCAAGGGAGGGCTGTCTGAAGGCCCCCCATGTCAGACCTGAAAGCCATCTTTTACATTTGGGCCTTCAGGTCTGCCACATTTTCTACTGTGGGAAATCGGGAGGGGCGTGGGTGATGTATAGTCACAATAACATTCTTTTCTCAGAGAGTCAAGGGCATCTTGCCCTGCAGCTGTGAAGAGGTGACTGGAAGCATCTCCAGTTTTGGATAGTGCCTGATTGGACCATGGGAGGGACATGTGGGTGCTGGCCATGGACTTGGACTTTCTATTGGGTGGGGAAAAGCTGGAAACGTTCAGATTCGGGCTTTCCCAGATGTTCCAATATGACATCTCTAATAAAATGGAACTTTGAGGAAACTTAAGCCTCGGAGTCTTCTTTCGTTGTGTGTAGGTGGGTGTTACTTGGAATCCTGGCACCCAGTTTATGAAGACTTCTGAAAGTCTCTGTCTTTGGTTCTTGCCAACCAACTAACTAATTAATTTTCAGCTTAGGAAGTAGTGTGCTTGAGATCAAATGCTTGAGCATTTTCACAAAGATGCTGCTCCAAAGTACGGTATTTGTTTTTTTAGGAGTGAACTGAAATTACCGCAGAAACAAGTGGGTAACAATGTCAATGTTCAGTGTAATGTTAATATAGGATGAAGATGATTTAGAACACAGAATTACAGGGTCGGAAGGGATCTTAGAGGTCTTCTAGTCCAACCCACTGCATGAGCAGGAGAGCCTATGCTACTTTGGACAAATGGTTGTCCAATCTCTTCTTGAAAACCTGCATTGGTGGAACACTCACAACATCTGGAGACCAGTTGTTCCACTGATTAATGGTTCTCTCTGTCATTTAGCTTTTATAAGAATTCTGATGATGAGTGAAATATTTTTTTCCATACTGGCTTTAAGATAGATCCATGGGCCAAAAAATTAGAAAATGATAGTTTGGATTCAACAAGCATAGTAGTGACTCGTGCCTCAGAATGGCTTTTCATCCAACAGTATAACTTCAAAAAAAAATTGGTTTAAGAGAAGTGTTTCGCAGTTACATTTGAAAGTATGCCTTCTAATTGTGAGAATAGTCAAACACAGTAAGAGCTACAAAGATATAAACTCTTATTGTAGGTTCAAAGGGAAAATCAGGACATTAACGCCATGAAATGTTGCTCTGCAAAGAAAATCCCCTTTACATTATTTGATATTGGATTTAAAGATAGTTGGGGGGAATTAAAAGGGAATAGGAGATCATTAGAAATAAAATACAGTGTTTCCCCGAAAATACGCCAGGGGCTTATTTTCTTTTGCCCCACGAAATATGCCCTTGGGTTTATTATCAGGGAGAGCTTATTGTTTTGGGGCTGCCGGGCGGCTGCTCCCTTGTGAACTGGCTCCCGAAGAGCCGGGCACAGCCTCAGCGGCGAGGCATCCATGAGGTAACCATGCTCACGAGCAGCCGCCCGGCAAATCCCCTCTCCAGCCGCGAAGAGCGCCATTCACTGACCTAGGGGGTAATCCCTAAGGTGCCAAGCCATGTGGTGCTCTGCCCGCCCTCCAGCTCCCGCGGCTTTGCACATTCGGGATATCCCCTAGGTCAGTGCATGGAGCTCTGCCCGGCTGGAGAAGTGGGTTGCGCGAGCGCCTGTTCCGCCTGCAGCTTCACCAAGTACTTGCGCAGCTCTCCCAGGCCACCGCCGCTGGCTGCTGCTGCCCACCACCGCCCGCCGCCGCCCCGTTCCGCTCCGCGCATAACTTCCAAATCCAAAAATTGGGGCCGAGTGTTCTAGCATCGGCCGCTCTAGGACTGCTCTCTATGGTGGGCCGGCTGCTGGAAGACTCTGTCCGGAAGACTCTCTGTCTGGCAGCCAGCCCACCGTAGAGAGCACTCCTAGAGCAGCCGATGCTAGAACACTCAGCCCCGATTTTTGGATTTGGAAGTTATGCGCGGAGCAGAACGGGGCGGTGGCGGGCGGTGGCGGGCAGCAGCAGCCAGCAGCGGTGGCCTGGGAGAGCTGCGCAAGTGCTTGGTGAAGCTGCAGGCGGAACAGGCGCTCGCGCAACCCACTTCTCCAGCCGGGCAGAGCTCCATGCACTGACCTAGGGGGTATCCCGAATGTGCAACGCCACGGGAGCTGGAGGGCGGGCAGAGCGCCACATGGCTTGGCACCTTAGGGATTACCCCCTAGGTCAGTGAATGGCGCTCTTTCCAGCTGGAGAGGGGATTTGCCGGGCGGCTGCTCGTGAGCATGGTTACCTCATGGCTGCTTCGCCGCTGAGGCTGTGCCTGGCTCTTCGGGAGCCAGTTCACAAGGGAGCAGCCGCCCGGCAACTCTCCCCTTCGGCCAGGCAGAACGCCACTCCCCAACCTAGCGGTATCCCGAAGGCGGCAAGCAATGTGAGCGCTCCCCCCCGGCTCCTGCGACTTGGCGCTTTCGGAATAACGCTAGGTCAGTGAGCAGTGCTCTGCCTGGCCGGAGGGGGGGTTATTTTCGGGGGTGGGCTTATATTTTTGCCCACGCGAAAAATGTGGCATGGGTTTAGTTTCGGGACAGGTTGTATTTTTGGGGAAACACGGTATCTCTGAGCTCCGAAACATAGTTAATGGTGATGCATGTGGGGGGGGGGGGGAAAAGAGACAGTTTAAACAGCATTTGTATTGTTTTCTGAAGAATTCATACTTTGGAGTATGTTTTGGAGTTTAAGAAAAAAAGAGGATAAAGGTGATGATTTGACCCTAAATAGTGGATGTCTGCTTTAGATAACTGGAACATCCATCATGATTATAGCAAGACATCAGATCACATTCAGCAAGCTTCAGAAATGAACCCACAGATACACACAATCCGTGTTTTTCAATGAAAGATAATGCTTGATAATTGAGGCAACTAAAATTTGATTCAGAGAGGAACTGAAATTCAAATGAGCAGGTTATAAGACTGAAAGGGATGAGCTGAAAGGGATGAGAGAGGAATAAAAAGTAGAAAAATCAGAGATTATAGAATGGAGGCTTAAAGACGGGATGGGATATATATCTCTTTTAGTTTTATTCATTTTGGGACCTATTTTTCCAAAAATATCTTTATATTTATCCTGGGCATTTCTGCTTAATATTCAATTTAATCAGTTCCACATTAGTTTGCATTTCCGTAACTTTGCCTAATATACATGCTAACACACACTTTGTGTGTGTGTGTGTGTGTGTGTGTGTGTGTGTGTGTGTTTGGAGAGCTGCAGGGCTAAATTCAAGAAAGGAGAGTTGACCTAAGAAATTTTCCTCCTTGAGTTTCAATTTCACCCATTGATAAAACTGCAAAATTAAGGAACTTTGCTTTTAAATGCAAAGAAACAGTCTCACACCTTCCAATCAATAAAGTTGACCCATTTTTCATTCTTGCATTTGTAATATTTGAAACCTGTTGTGGGGAGACCCTTTTGTTTGTACTATAAGCGTTGGGTTGTTGCAGCTTTTGTTTCAATTGGGGACATAATTTGGTTTCGGTGGGAAATGTCATTTAGGCAAATTCACATAAAATTTCACTAAATAAATTTACCTCCCCAATTCTACAGTAAACTTAAAGGAAGGAAATATATTCTCAAATACAGCTTGCCTCCAGAAATCGTGGTGCTCCATTACTGGAGGTTTTTAAGAAGAGCTTGAACAGTCATTTGCCCACAATGGTAGAGGGGTCTCCTGCCTGAGCAGGGGGTTGGACTAGAAGACCTCCAAAATCCCTCCCATTTCTGATATTCTGTTACTTAAATAGGAAGCATTGTTAGTAAAAAGGTATATTTAACTGCAAGCATTCAGCTGAAGAATTACAAGAGGAGGAAGCTATTCATAAACAGCAGAAGTAGTTGAATATGGCATCCACTGTATGTTTTCTTTTTTATTTATTTTATTAATTGTGTTAAGCTGTCAAAAATCAAGTTGTCATAATAACTTTGAAAGGACTTAATAATGTTTGTTGAATTTCTTGTGAATACAAACCATCAGTGGCATTGTGGTTCTAGATACGTAGCTTTATCACTTTTTTGCTACTAGAGATGTTAACATTGCTAAGTTAAAATTTATCATCAGGAACAATAACCAAGTTTTGGTAAGTAGATTCTGATTGAACTGGTAAGCTGTTTGACATGGAACATTCATTCTGATGCCTATCGTGTGTAATGAAGGTCATCTCCTCTGCTTCTTCCTCCCTATTAGGTTTATAATCAATGAGGTAATAGAAGGGAATTAATTCTGTACTTTACTGATAAGGGTTTTTTCTTCAGTTCCCATAGTCAAATTAATGTCATCCGTGATATAGTGAGGGCATCTGTTCCCGTAATCACCTGCAAATCCCCAAAAGTAAACAATCAGCTGATTAACTGCAACCTGAGCACTTGTGGAATTGGATCATTCTATATTGTACTTATTTTATTTATTAAATGTGTACATTGCTCAATTCCCAGCTTTGCTAAAACTAAGCATATAATACCTGGACTACAACAATCCAGTTAGGATATCCATATTTTCCTGCTTCCAATTATCAATTGTCCTTCGACAAATGCCAGATGTTAGCTTTGATTGCTATCTCTGTTTCTATGATGCAGTAACCATTTAAACATCTCCAGTTGTTGGTTCCAGTTTAAAAAAATGCAGCCAAGCGTTATCAAAAATGTAGTCTTTTGTTTGCCGTTTGACTGATTGAATATATGTGTCAACTCATAAAGTTGCCATGCTGAGGAAAAGGGGTGAGTGCATTCCTTGCATACCTTCGGCTAGAGTTGTATTTCAGATTACTACAGCAGGCTTGTGAGGTGTGCACCTTGTTGGAGAATGTGATTAATGACATAGACTGAGAGGGAGGGAAGGAACAGGGATAAAGTTCAGCCATAATTCAAATGAGGTTTAGATCTGACTGCAATGGGGTATTGCCGAAATGGTGTTCCTAATAAATGACTGGTTTTCTTTTGAAACTTGAGCTCGAGGCTCATGAATCAATCGTTCGGAAACCTGACAATATGATAGTAATATGTAATGAAACAGATCGACTTGATTTTTTTTTAAAGTGAGAAAACTGAAAGCATCTGGTAGCAAACGTGTAACAAAATTAGCATGTCGTTGATATGCAGAAGTCTGTGCAAAATTTACTTTTGACACAGATTGTATGTGGGTTTTGTTTCAACTTTCTTATTTCTAGAAATCCACTTCTAAGGTGACTTGAGGTTTGCTGATGATGTAGATCAAGACCCTTAATGAAAAGTTTGCAAGAAGGCAAGCTGCAGGATCTTAGATGGTCAGCAATATAGATAACCAATTAAAGACTTACTGAGGTGGAAAAGATGATAACCAGACTCACCCATTTTTATGGGAGATTATTTAACTATTGAAGAGACCTCTCTAGATTTTGTATTGTCAGATTAAGGGGATTAAGAATTTTCTTGACATTGGCCTTGTCTAAAGATGTTGACTATAGATAAAGGTAAAGGTAAAAAGTTCCCCTCACACATACGTATGTGCTAGTCGTTTCCAACTCTAGGGGGTGGTTCTCATCTCTGTTTCAAAGCTGAAGAGCCAGTGCTGTCCGAAGACGTCTCCGTGGTCGTGTGGCCAGCATAACTAAATGCTGAAGGTGCACCGAACACTGTTACCTTCCCACCTTATTTTTTCTACTTGCATTTTTACATGCTTTTGAACTGCTAGGTTGGCAGAAGCCGGGACAAGTAACGGGAGCTCACTCCGTTATGTGCTGCTAGGGATTTGAACCGCCAAACTGCTGACCTTTCTGATCGACAAGTTCAGCATCTTAGCCACCAAGCCACTGCGTCCCTACAATGTATACAATTATATTAAATACAATGTATTACAATGTAATGTATAGCATGCCTCTAAACTTCTACAAGTGCCTTACTGGTATAAACATTGGTGTTTGTTTTTTATTACAACAATAAGATATGCAGGCTTTCTGGCTACTATTATCCTAAATATCCATTCCAGCTTGTTTATCTATCTACCTTTGAGAATGTATTTTCTCCACTTATTATTATTATTACCTGCTTTTGTTTAATACTGTAATATCATGATTTAATTTCAAGCTTGAAACCCTCAGGTTACTTGTCTGTCTCACCCCACTGGGATTGGGCTGGCCCTCTTATGCCAGCAGAGGAGGTATGTTGAGAGGCCCTTATTTTTTCTACTTGCATTTTTACATGCTTTTGAACTGCTAGGTTGGCAGAAGCCGGGACAAGTAACAGGATGTGCCGCTAGGGATTTGAACCGCCAAACTGCTGACCTTTCTGATTGACAAGCTCAGCATCTTAGCCATTCAGCCACCACGTTCCTTATAGATATAGATATGCACATATAAAAATATATTCAAGTTAATGTTCACTCCGACTAAAATAGGAAGCCTGTAATAATTTAGCACCATCTTCTGGATACAGAAATATGTTTCGGAAAAAAGAAATCTGAAAATAAGGTCTGTCTGAAAACTAAAAAGAAAGAGAAGGTGACTCCCTTTGATTGGTAATGCAAGGGAGTAATTTTAAAAGCATTATAAGTACAGGGGAAAGCTCCTTCAGGTTGAGCTTCATTCTGGAGACCGCATGGTCAGATCAGATGTTTTCATGGAAAAGGTAGCTTGCCTTTGCATCTTCCAAGATGTTTTTAGATACCACAGTCTACTTGTAGTCCTGGTATTCTTTGAGAGTTCGTCCTCAAAGTAAAAACCAGGCCTGATTCTGCTTAGCTTCAGAGAATTGCTAGACCAATTCTCGAATACAGCTCATCTGTATAGAACCCGCACTGCATATCAGACATTAATACAATTGAGTGAGTCCAGAGATATTTCATGAGAAGAGTCCTCCACTCCTCTGTCCACAATGAATAAATTATACCACCAGGCTTGAAATTTTGTGAGTAGACAACTTAGAACTATGCCATCTTTGGTCTGACCTAAGCGTAGTACATAAAATTACCTGCTACAATGTCCTACCTGTCAATGACTACTTCAGCTTCAACCACAACAACACAAGAGCACACAATAGATACAAACTTAAGGTAAACCGCTACAAACTTGATTGCAGAAAATACAACTTCAACAACAGGGAGGTCACTGCCTGGAATTCACTACCTGACTCTGTGGTTTCTTCCCCACACCTCCAAACTTTAACCTTAGACTGTCTACTGTTGACTTCACCCCATTCCTAAGAGGTCTTTAAGGACCGTGCATAAGCGCACCAATGTGTCTATCCTCCCTGTCCTACTGTTCCAATTTATTCGTATCCATTTCATGTATTCATAATCATGTTTATGCTTATATCTGTTAACTTATGCTTGCTTGATAAGAAAAAAGAAAGAAAGAAAGAAAGAAAGAAAGAAAGAAAGAAAGAAAGAAAGAAAGAAAGAAAGAAAGAAAGAAAGAAAGAAAGAAAGAAAGAAAGTCAACTAGGGATGCCAGTTGTTAAAATGCCAAGGGTACTATCAATTTCCTTATATAGTTATTTTGTGTTAAATAGAAAATATAATTGCTGTTACCGAAGTGTTGCCCTATTATTTTGGACATTTTTTGATATGTGATTGACTATTAATATAATTTTTGACATTGTTAAGTTACTTGCTGATGAATTCGTGCAAATTGTAATTAATTGCTGTTCAGTTAAACTAGAGAAATTTGATGAAATATGATCAGGCACACAAAGTAAAAAAAATCAAACATACCACCTCTCTAGAAATATATTAAACAAGATGGCAATGCCATGTGAGAGGGGAAAAATGCCATTGTGAGATTTTGTAAATGGTAGCAAGGCTTTGAAATGAAAACACTATATATTTTCTGCTTTTTATTTATGGGATAGTATGCTGCTTGAAGTTTTGTTGTGCTGCAACATAACAGTGAATATTTCATCCCCATTTCTGCAATTGATTTTGGGAGTAATTCTCAAATATTAATAAAGAGTTATAGCGTATCCAGTACATGAAGGCATGGCAACCTAATGGGGAGAAAAATCTAATCCCAACATTTTGAAAATAAGGGGCTCTTTTTACTGCTCTTGGTTAGATCTGTCTAGACATTAATTCTTCAACATTTTCTACTTGTCATTTTTCAGAAAATATATTAAAGGCAGAAGTGGTGGAGTATAATTAACATGGCATAGAGAAATGTAAGGAGTGGGGATGAGTGAAAAATGGAAAATAAAAACAGACCGAGATTCAGAAAAATCATTTCTAGAATTATGTTCTCACTAGATGTATTTTTCCCCCTTTGTCACGTGTTGTGGAATTGTGTTGCTAGACTGGCCATATGACTTAAAAGAGTCCCTTGGTGTCCTTGGTTTGAAGGTCTTTCTGATTCAAGTCATATTTAATTTCACGAATCATATGGTGTAACAGTCATCCCTCAACAGCTAGCATTTTAATACAAAATGGAACAAGCATATATATATATATATATATATATATATATATATATATATATATATATATATATATATATATATATATATATATATATATATATATATATATATATATATATATATATATATATATATATATATATATATATATATTTGTTTTCGTAGATTTTCACGGGTGTAGGTATGCTGGTTTTGTTGTATTCGGGTCTTTTCCCGTGTAAGGTTGAGATTGTCTTTGCAACGTTTCGGCAGGATCTCACCTGCCATCTTCAAGCAATGTGGGCTTAAAATGGGAACGGAGCTGCAGAAAGACGGCAGCTCCGTTCCCATTTTAAGCCCACATTGCTTGAAGATGGCAGGTGAGATCCTGCCGAAACGTTGCAAAGACAATCTCAAGATTTGAACCTGGGCTGTATTACATATTAGGCAGATGTATTAGCCACTAAGCCACAGGCTCTCCTCCTTTATCAGCTGAGCCAGGGAAATAGGTATGTATTTTTGTTACAACTCCTGGTACGCCCAAATATGGGAGGAAGCTCACTACTCCCTCTTTCTGTCCTTCGGCTCATTACAGAAAACCATCCAGGCAGAAAACCATATTTTTATTTTTAATGTTGCCTTTTTATATTTGTGTTGTATTTGTGCTGATAAATAAATGCCCATATTTGGGCATACCAGGAGTTGTAACACAAATACACACACGTGTGTGTGTGTGTGTGTATAGCATTTCTATTTACATTATTATAGCAATGATTTGTAAACTTGTATATATGCCTTATATATTAACATTGGGGAGTTTTATAAAGATGGCATTCTTTCTCTTGTCCTCTTTTCTGTGATATTTTTTAATGCATCACACTACATGCTGTGGTCTTAGAAAGTATTAACAACATTCTGATTAGGTTTTAGAGAATATCTTACAGTGATGTTAGGTAGGGAGTACCCATTTCCAGTAGATTAGGGGGTGCATTTTATCTTAATTTTTGTAAACAAATCCATTTCTTTATTTTGACAGGAAGATACCTATTTTTATCTTTGACATGTCAAATCAAAATACCTTTTGTGTTCAGATCATCATTAAGTGTTGTACCTTATGACTTCTGACGAATGTATCTTTTCTTTATGTATACTGAGAGTATATGCACCAAAGACAAATTCCTTGTGTGTCCAATCACACTTGGCCAACAAAGACTTCTATTCTATTCTATTCTATTCTATTCTATTCTATTCTATTCTATTCTATTCCATTCCATTATTAATTCTTTAGTCACTGAAAAGATTACACGAATCAGGTAAAATCCTATTTGAATCATTGATTTCATTTGGATCTGCAAACCATTTCATTTCAAATATTTAATATTTAATTTTATTTGGATGTCTGAACTGTATCTCTGAAACTAATCACATACTTTAGACGTAGCTTGTGCATTTAGGAAGAATCATCTAAATTATCAGAACTGATTCACTGATGTATGATTTAATTCAACAATTCAAGTCAACTGGCTGATCTGATTCGAAACTGATTTGACAGACGGGTTTTTCTGAATCAACTTCAAACTGAAGTGAATATTTGGATCAAATATTTGCACACCATTATATGTGATATGTGTTCAGCTTCAAAGGAACACTTAAATTGAATGAAAGTTCCATCAAAGTGCCCCGTCAAAGCAGCCAAATGCAAACACCAGTGTGGGAGGAGGGGAAATGATGGGAAAATTTCATGCCAGATTAACAATGCAAGAGTCTTGATCAAGGCAGTTAATGTTTCAGGGAGGCAAAGCACTTTGGCATTTTGAAGTGGTCAAGAGACCAATGGAGAGAAAGAAGAGGAGGAGATTACAAATGCATGTGTGTGTGTTGTACTGTATTGTGAAAACCTGAAGCCAACTCTTTCATTTTTTTCACCATGCTCATTGTCATTCTTGATATACCATCTGTTGCTTAGGCTCCTTACCATTTTTAATGAACTCCAACCCTGGACGTTTTTAAGAAGATGTTGGATAACCATTTGTATGAAGTGGTGTAGGATTTCCTGCCTAAGCAGGGGGTTGGACTAGAAGACCTCCAAGGTCCCTTCCAACTCTGTTTATTCTATTGTAGTCTAGTCTAGTCTAGTCTAGTCTATTCATCTTCCTTTTTGCTATCATAAGATGTATGCAATGGATCAGAGTATTAGAGCCAGGATTATTAAGGACATGCATACATACATACATACAACATATACATATATATGTGCATGCACACACACACACACACACACACACACACACACACTTATTCTGTTCTGTTATGCAAAATTCAACTCCTAGAATATCTTAGCTCCATGGCTACTGTTGAGATTCCTGTAAGTTGAAGTCCACATAACCTGAAGTGCTCAGGTTGAGAGAAAACTGACACATATACTTTGCGAATGGCTGCTCTATCCTCTAACTGGGCTAATATAAGAACATTCCTAGGCTAGATTAAAGGCCAAATGGAGCAAGCACGAAGTGTTTTATAGAAAGATATTGTGCAGTAAAATTTAAAGGGGGTGGGGGGAGAAGAGAAATGAGCTCAGTGCTTTGCTTGATAAAATAGAAATGAGACTCCCCTCACTTAGCAAATTGCAGCTTTATTTATTATTTATTAAATTCATTGGCTGTCTCTCTTAACATAGGGTAACTCTGGGTGGCTTACAGTCATAAAATTGTATCTATGTGTATACATTAAAATATAAATAAATTAAAAGCAAATATTAAAATCTAACGACACGTGGGAAAGGTGGGGGCAGAGTGGGGGAGTTGGGATCTGTTGTTACTCAATCAACCACTTCCAATGTGCTGTTTCTCCAGCAGGTCAACCTCATTTTGGGGTGGGGGGGGGGAGCAAAATATTCCAGAGGGCAGGAGCAACAGCAAACAAGACCCTCTTCCTGGACTCTGCCAGCTGGATTAATCGGGCCCCTCAACATACCTCCTCTGCTGGCACAAGAGGGCCAGCCCAATCCCAGTGGGGTGAGACAGACAAGTAACCTGAGGGTCAAGCTTGAAATTAAATCATGATATTACAGTATTAAACAAAAGCAGGTAATAATAAGTAAGGAAACAAGTGGAGAAAATACATTCTCAAAGGTAGATAGATAAACAAGCTGGAATGGATATTTAGGATAATAGAAAGCCTGCATATCTTATTGTTGTAATAAAAAACAAACACCAATGTTTATACCAGTAAGGCACTTGTAGAAGTTTAGAGGCATGCTATACATTACATTGTAATACATTGTATTTAATATAATTGTATACATTGTAGGGACGCAGTGGCTTGGTGGCTAAGATGCTGAACTTGTCTATCAGAAAGTTCGGCAGTTTGGTGGTTCGAATCCCTAGTGCGGCATAATGGAGTGAGCTCCTGTTACTTGCCCCAGCTTCAGCCAACCTAGCAGTTCGAAAGCATGTAAAAATGTAAGTAGAAAAATAGGGACCACCTTTGGTGGGAAGGTAACAGTGCTCCGTGCACTTTTAGCGTTTAGTCATGCCAGCCACATGACCATGGAGACATCTTCGGACAGCACTGGCTCTTCCGCTTAGAAACAGAGTTGAGCACCGCCCCCTAGAGTCAGGAATGGCTAGCACATATATGCGAGGAGGAACCTTTACCTTTATACATTACCTCAAAGTAAAGCCGCTTACAACCTGATTCAAAATATATTCCCATGCATTTAATGCCCTGATTTGCTCAAGTGGGTCATTCAAATCTCTGGAGAAGATTTGGGTAAGTCAGAAGAATAGAAGGCCAAGAATCAAATGGAGTGTTGGAGTGTAGTAATTATGGAAATGCCTTTTCTTTAGTCGAGGAAGGAAATGATAATTGTTTAAAAACTCAACCATGAAAGATTAAAAAATAATGGTTAAGGGCTTTAGAAGTGACAACTGACCTCCAATTCCATTCAATATTGCTCTGTCACAATCAGGAAGAGGAAGGAGCAAGCAAAGAATTTGCTGGCTGCATACTATTCAAACTGATACAAAGATGAACATTGGATCCAAAAGATGCTGTTCTTGACAAGGTAGCATGGAGAGCACTTGCCACAATACACTATAAAAACGATGTTGAGACTCTAGACAAAGTGCAGAGAATGGCAACCAGGATGATTAGGGGTCTAAAACATATGAAGAAAGCTTGCAGGAACTGGGCATGGCTAGTCTAGTGAAGAGAAGGACCAGAGGAGACAGTATAGCAAGTGTTCCAATATCTGAGGGTCTGCCACAGAGAGAAGGTGGTCAAACTGTTTTCCAAGGCATCCAAAGACCAGACAAGGAATAATGGATGGAAACTGATAAAGAAGCGATTCAACCTAGAAAGAAGGATATTTTTTTTGACAGTGAGAAATAGAACAGCTTGCCTTCAGAAGTTGTGGGAACTTCATCCCTGGAGGCTTATAAGTGGCATATTTTTTTAAAATAACTCAACTGAATCCTAGTATTATATTTTTGTCTAGATCCAACCCTTAATATTTTTAAGTTTACTTTGCTAGGTCATTTAAAATTTTATGTATCATTTTAGGTGATATCTTTAGGAAAATTACTTGACAGGCACAAAACTGGAAGCTTTCAAGGAGAGCCTGGACTGCCATTTGTCAGAAATGGTGTAGGGCAGCGGTAGTCAACCTTTTTCTACCTACTGCCCACTAATGGATCTTTCTTGATGGAAAAATTTCCTTACTGCCCACCAGTTTTTGCGCAAGTGCAGAATATTTTTTAGAAAGGAGGGTGTTTTTTTAAAAAAGAAATGTACATACATTTATCTTTTTATTTCTACTTTATGCATGTTTATTATGTTTTTAACTTTATAAAGTTTAATTAGAAAACAATAAAGTAAATTGAAATTAGCTTTACTAGTGATTAATGAGATATTTGAGGCTGATGCTGCGAGACTAAATATTTGATATCTGGTTTGATTTTCGTAAGGAACAAACGAAGGTTTCCTCTTTCGGTGCTTTTCCTTTTTATCTCCTTTATTTATCTTCCTTAGAGCTATGTACAAAAGTAAGGCTGAGCTAGTTAGCCCACTTATTATTATTAGCCAACAACAATTCTCTCCTGCCTTTTCTTTCTCCTATTTTGCAATTGCTCTGCTCCGCTTCTGCCTGTCCCTGCTATCAGTTTCTACTCGACTTCTCCTCCTCCTCCTTTCCCCACAACCCCACTCCCTTCTGGCAGTGATGATGTTACCCAGTTTGGTAATGAAATGTCTGTAAGAAAACCACCAAGCTCAGAAAGCAGCAAGGATCCCACTATCCCCCACCTCCTCTTTCTCCCTTTCATTCTCCTTTTTGTCTTTTCTGCTCCTTCCCCCCCCCCCAAGCTCAGAAAGCAGCAAGGATCCCACTATCCCCCACCTCCTCTTTCTCCCTTTCATTCTCCTTTTTGTCTTTTCTGCTCCTTCCCCCCCCCCAAGCTCAGAAAGCAGCAAGGATCCCACTATCCCCCACCTCCTCTTTCTCCCTTTCATTCTCCTTTTTGTCTTTTCTGCTCCTTCCCCACACCCCCCCCACCCCCTTCTAGCACTTCACCAGCTCAGGCGCGACCGGAGAAGTTTCTCTTCTCAGAAATGTCTTCTCGGGCTGCGCCCGTGTGATCTGAGCAACCACGTGATTCACCTCACTCACTGTTTCCCTGGCGACGGGACGGCGCTTCTCACATGCGTTAGTTCAAAAGGAGGTTTTAACCTCCGAAATCCCCACCGCCCACCTGGGACCAGGTTGACGACCCATGGTGTAGGGTCTCCTGCTTGAGCAGGGGGTTGGACTAGATGACCTACAAGGTCACTTCCAACTCGGTTAAGCCTAGAAAGTCGCCAAGAGTCGGATACGATTGAACAGTTAAACAACTACTGTAAGCATCTGGAGTTGATGGATCTTATCATTTCTCAGTCAAGTCTATATCTGGAAAATTACAAATTGGGTAGATAGCTCCCCCACCTCCCCCAGTACTTTATGCCACAACCTTCAGTTGGAACAATAATTGTTTACACTTGGTTTGTAAGTGATTTCTCCCGGTGGCTTGCTGACCCATGCCACTAAACATTTAGCCTCTTGTAGAGTGAGAGGTTGTTACCTGTCAAACTGAGATGGACAAGCAGTTAATCTTTCATCCAGCAGAGCTGTGCTCTGAAAGTTTGTTTATACTGGAATTACTTGAAATTTAAATTATATTAAAAAAACCTTGCTTTTCCTAAATGTCCTTTCCTAACTTTAAGCAACTTTGAATCAAGTGGTACAAGTAGTACAGTTAACCCTCAACTTAGGATCACAATTGAGCCCACAATTTCTGTTGCTAAATGAGAGAATCCTTAAAGTGGGTTTTGCTTCATTTAACAACCTACAACCTGGTGTAGGGTCTCCAGCTTGTGGGGGGGGGGGGTTGGACTACATCAGGGGTCTCCAGCCTTGGCAACTTTAAGACTTGAGGACTTCGGTTGCCAAGGTTGGAGAATCCTGGACTAGATAACCTACAATGTCCCTTCCAACTCTGTTAATCTGATTCTTTCTTGTCATGGTTGTTAAGAGACTCATTGCAGTTGTTAAGTGACATAGTTGTTAACGTGATTCAGGCTTCCCTATTGACTTTGCTTGTCAGAAGGTCACAAAAGAGGATTACATGACCCAGGGACACTGCAACCGTCTTAAATATAAACCAGTCGCCAAGCATCCACACAGTTGATCAATTGGGGATGCTACAATAATTGTAAGTATGAAAAATGGTCATAAGTCCCTTTTTTCAGTGCTATTGAAATTTGGAATGGTCGCTAAAAAAATGGTTGTAAGTCAAGGATTACCTGTATTATAACCTGTTTAGGATAGCCCCTAATTGCAGTGAAGAGGGAATGGGTAAGATGCATTTGAAGGGAAATGAAATAGATATGATCATCAAGAGGCAATTGGGAAGGCTAAAATATTGAGATAGCTAAAATGTTGAGTAAAGTGAAGAGATGATAGTGCAGGTGAAACACGAAAAATTAGAATATCGTGCAAAAGTTCAGTTATTTCAGTAATGCAACTTAAAAGGTGAAACTAATATATGAGATAGACTCATTACATGCAAAGCAAGATAGTTCAAGTCGTGATTTGTCATAATTGTGATGATTATGGCTTACAGCTCATGGAAACCCCAAATCCAGAATCTCATCAAATTAGAATATTGTGAAAAGGTGCAATATTCTAGGCTCAAAGTGTCCCACTCTAATCAGCTAATTAAGCCATAACACCTGCAAAGGGTTCCTGAGCCTTTAAATGGTCTCTCAGTCTGGTTCAGTAGGAATCACAATCATGGGAAAGACGGCTGACCTGACAGTTGTGCAGAAAACCATCATTGACACCCTCCATAAGGAGGGAAAGCCTCAAAAGGTAATTGCAAAAGAAGTTGGATGTTCCCAAAGTGCTGCATCAAAGCACATTAATAGAAAGTTATGTGGAAGGGAAAAGTGTGGAAGAAAAAGGTGCACAAGCAGCAGGGATGACCGCAGCCTGGAGAGGATTGTCAGGAAAAGGCCATTCAAAAGTGTTGGGGACTTTCACAAGGAGTCCACACACAGACGGATCCTGGACATGGGCTTCAAATGTCGTATTCCTCTTGTCAAACCGCTCCTGAACAACAAACAACATCAGAAGCGTCTTACCTGGGCTAAAGAAAAACAGACCTGGTCTGTTGCTCAGTGGTCCAAAGTCCTGTTTTCTGATGAGAGCAACTTTTGCATCTTATTTGGAAACCAAGGACCCAGAGTATGGAGGAAGAATGGAGAGGCACACACTGCAAGATGCTTGAAGTCCAGTGTGAAGTTTCCACAGTCTGTGTTGATTTGTGGAGCCATGTCATCTGCTGGTGTTGGTCCACTGTGCTTCATTAAGTCCAGGGTCAACGCAGCCATCTACCAGGAGATTTTGGAGCACTTCATGCTTCCTTCTGCAGATAGGCTTTATGGGAATGTTGACTTCATTTTCCAGCAGGACCTGGCACCTGCTCACACTGCCAAAAGCACCAAAACCTGGTTCAATGACCATGGGATTACTGTGCTTGATTGGCCAGCAAACTCGCCTGACCTGAACCCCATAGATTTGCCAAGAGAAAGATGAGAGACATGAGACCAAACAATCCAGAAGAGCTGAAGGCCGCTATTGAAGCATCCTGGTCTTCCATAACACCTCAGCAGTGCCACAGGCTGATAGCTTCCATGCCACGCCACATTGAGGCAGTAATTGCTGCAAAAGGGTCCCAAACCAAGTATTGAGTACATATGCATGCTTATACTTTTAAGAGGTCCGATATTGTTCTATATACAATCCTTGTTTTATTGATTGCATGTAATATTCTAATTTTCTGAGATAGTGGATTTGGGGTTTTCATGAGCTGTAAGCCATAATCATCACAACTATGACAAACTCAGCTTGAACTATCTTGCTTTGCATGTAATGAGTCTTATCTCATATATTAGTTTCACCTTTTAAGTTGCATTACTAAAATAAATGAACTTTTGCACAATATTCTAATTTTTTGAGTTTCACCCGTATACTGTGCATGTGAGAACATATAATAGCATAACATGAAGCTACTGGCACCGTACCACAACAGTGGTTGAAGACATCATGCTGGAGAAGACGAATAGATTACATCCCTGGTGAAAACAGATAACAAGAAGAGTCTGGTTTCTGCAGCTTCAAGAATGATAGCTTGACCGCAAAACCTTTTGTCTCTTGTTCAAAGCATTGTGTTGGGGCTTACAACACAATGTTAAAACAGCAGAGTTTTATCTGTTAAAACAGCAGAGTTAATTGCTTGCCTTTTGCTATTATTTATTAAAGGAAATGCACAAAGGCAAAAGAGGTGACTGTCAGATCCTATTTAGCTATAGCAAGGAATAGCATACAAATGTCTGCGTTCTTCCAAGAAACTCTCTCATCTTATCGAAACTCTTTGTTACCCTTTGCAGTCCCTCAAAAAGAACAAATATCCAAGGCAACAACTGAGGAATACCAAAGCCATAAGTGTGCAATGGGCTTTGCACATCACATTAATCCATAATGTGATTTATTTGCTTGAGTTTGTACAAACTCAACCATTGTAATTTGCAAAGTATGGTTTATGTTTCAAACTGTAATATAAATTCAGCCTGTAACATAATTCGCATAGGGCTGCCCTTCAGGAGCACTTGAAAGTTGTAGTTAGTCCAGAAAGTAGCAGGCAATAGAATAGAGTAGAGTAGAGCAGAGCAGAGCAGAGCAGAATAAAATATGATATGATACAATACAATAGGAATAGAAATAGGAATAGAATAGAATAGAATAGAATAGAATAGAATACTTTATTGACCAAGAATAGGAATAGAAGTAGAGCATAGCATAGCATAGCATAGCATAGCATAGCATAGCATAGCATAGCATAGCATAGAATAGAATAGAATAGAATAGAATAGAATAGAATAGAATAGAATAGAATACTTTATTGGCCAACTGTGATTAGACACACAAGGAATTTATGTCTGGTGCAAATTTTGGTTTTTCTTGTTATGATGCTTCAGTAGATTTCTAGATGCCATGGAAGGGGCTGAGCATTGTCTATAGTATAAACCCCTATATTACATAGGCTTCTTGTGGGACTGCCTTTCTCCCATTGCTCCTGCTCATTTCACCAGATCTAGCAAAGGCGGTATGCACTGGATCCTCTCTGTCAAGCAATGCCATCTTGCTGTGCCTTCTCGGTGGTAGCATCTTTCCTATGGGGCAGCATGTCCCCAAAGACCCAGATGACCCTGCCCAGCTTAGTTTTCTGCTGCCTACAAGGCATTGAAGATTTGGCTGCTCCCCTGGCTTTGGGATCAGGTGGAGATGAGCTCTGCTGTTATTCAGGTGCTTTTTTCTGTGAAAGGATTATTGTTTATCTTTTGGAGCCTAAAATTGTGAGATTTTTCTGTGTAAACCATCCAGGCTTACATGTGTCGCATGGGTGGCTGTATAAATCATATAAATAAATGATAAATAAATATTCCAATATAAGAGGATATAGACAACTCAGGACTAAACTGCAGAGCCTCTGGAGGTCTGTGAGCTTGGTTGTATGATTGTAGACATTTCACTACCATACTGAGTAACGTCATCAGTGTGAGGGTGGTTTTTCTCCCTGTCTATGAAAAAGAAACTACCAAAAACTACCACCAAGGAGAAGACCACATAAACAAGCAAAACAGGCAAGGCAAGCTATAGTAGACAGACATGCAGCAGACACCTCCCTCACACTGGTATTGTTACCTAGTTCGGTAGTGAAATGTCTATAAGGGGAAAACAATCTTTTTTGGAGGGAAAAGTTTGCTTGAAAGTCTGTAGAGATTCTCAGCCATCCAGGTCATGGTTATCTCAAAGGTGCTTTTTCAGGAGGCAACTGGACTTTCTTGATTTTTCTTTTGAAGACAGAGCTGAAGAAGCTTCTTGAATGAGAAGCGAAATGTCTTCAAAAGAAAAAACAAACAAACAAGAAAGTCCAGTTGCCTCCAGAAAAAGCACCTTTGGGACAACCATGACCTGGATGACTAGGAATCTCTACAGACGTTTAGCTATACAGTTTGGAATGAACACCCTTTGAAAGGTGTAGGAGGAGGAATAGATTTCCAGAGGGGGAAAAATGCACACTACAGGAACCAGGAGAACTACTTAGGTAACATAGATAAACCTCCAAGTGCTTCAAGGACTGGCTAAAAGGATGCAAGTGACCAGCTGTCTGCAAGGAATATAAATCCTTCCATTCCCCACCATCCTGTCACAGCTAAAGAAGCTTCTTGGATGAGAAGCGAAAGATCTTCAAAAGAAAAAGAAAAGAAAGTCCAGTTGCCTCCTGAAAAAGCACCCTTGGGACATATGTATGGGTTCTTGAAAATAAACTTCAGTGGGGTGTGAGCAAAATCTGGGCTAATTTTTGTTTCTTGGCTGATGTTTAAGAGAGACCTTGTGAGAAGAGACAAACATGTAAATGAAGTCTCAACATTTGAGACCTTTGGGATCCTTCACAGTATGAGATAGTCTTAACAGATAATTAGTGGGGGCTGTTAATCAAGTTTAACAGGTGTTGAGTAATGAACCGAGACAGGGCATCTGCTGTGACCATCCTCTCTTTCTTCCTCTAATCTGGTTAAGGAAACTGAACACCAATTGGAGTTTAAATTGCTCTGAAATCTGTGCCAACTTTCTATTTTCCTGCTGGATGCATCAGTCTTGTGATCACTGAAGGATGGTGACATTCACAACAAGAATACATAAGGAACCTGCCCAAAGTTCTAATAGTTACATATTCTGCATCTATCACCCTTGTATACAGAACATTGTGTGTGTGTTTTAAAAATAAAGCATAATGTCAAAGGCGTAAAACACACTCTCCTAACTATTCTGACTACTACTAACATTCTGACTATTATTAACATTCTGACTATGTGTCAGATTGGTCGTGCAATTGGCAACTCCAAATCTCAACTAACAAATGCTCTGTCCTACACATTGGCAATAAAAAAATCAGAACACCAAATATAAGTTGGGCGGAAACAACCTTGTAGACAACCCTCACTCTGTCAAGGACCTAGGAATACTCATCTCAAATGATCTAAGCCCAAGATTTCACTGTAGGAGCATTGCCAAAAAAGCATTAAGAGTTGTTAACCTAATTTTGCAAAGCTTCTTCTCCGGCAACATTGTACTGCTAACTAGGGCATACAAAACCTTTGCTGGACCAATTCTCGAACACAGCTCGACTGCCTGGAATTCACACTGTATATCGGACATTAATATGATTGAACGGGTCCAGAGATATTTCACGAGAAGAGTCCTCCACTCCTCTGCTCACAATAGAATCCCTTATGCCATTAGGGTCGAAATTTTGGCCTTGGCTAATCTGGAAGTGCGCTGCCTGTGCTCTGATCTAAGCATAGTATACAAAATTGTCTGCTACAATGTCCTACCTGTCAACCACTACTTCAGCTTCAACCACAACAACATAAGAGCACACAATAGATACAAACTTAAGTTAAACCACTCCAAACTCAATTGCAGAAAATAAGACTTCAGCAACAGAGTGGTCAGCGCCTGGAATGCTCTACCTGACTCCGTTATTACATCCTCTAACCCTCCCAGCATCAACCTTAAACTGTATACCATGGACCTCACCCCATTCCTAAGAGGGGGTGTGCATAAGCGCACCAGCATGCCTACCGTCCCTGTTCTACTGCCGCCATTTACTTCAGTGTTGGGTTCCTACCGGTTCAGACCAGTTCGGCCGCACCGGTAATGGTTTGTCGGCCTTTGTCACTGGAACTGGCAGCGACCCAGCTCTGCCATGCTCCCAAACCAGTTTTCCGGGTGGCACCATAGGTGCCACCATCTTGTTTTTCAGTTCTGCACATGTGCAGAACAATTTTAATTGCACTGTGCATGTGTGCGCAGTGCGCATCAAATGTATGTGCATGCATACAGCATGCAAACGAACAAACTGGCAGTAGTGCCTGCTGGAAAGTTGGCACAGATTTCAGAGCAATTTAAACTCCAATTGGTGCTCAGTTTCCTTAACCAGATTAGAGGAAGAAAGATTTACTTGTATTCATTTCCTTTGTTCATGTCCATGTTCATATTTATACCTGCTATCCTGTACATGTTTGACAAACTAATACATAAATAAAGTTGATCAACCTAAAATAAAGAAGTAAATCTGCTATGGATATTGGCTTAGGTGGCCTTTTTAGGCATTGACAATTCTGATGCTGGGGAAAATAAATTGAAAGCCAAAAAAAAAAGGACTATTTCCCACTTAGATCACTTTGCTAAAAGGTACTGACTACAGGAAAGAAATCTAGCTTCTTTTTCTGCCCCACTTTGGAGCTGTAGCCATAAAGGTTACTGTTGTATTTATTATGAGAAAACTGTAGTGGTTGTCTAAGGCTTTCCGGCCCGTGAGTGGAGTGCTGTTGAAATCATCCGAGAAGAACCAAAAGAGGTTTCTTACCAACGAGATGATGACTTCAAAAATGATTAGGAAGAAGTGCTCGGAACCTCTTTCTCTTCATTAAAGGCTACTTTTAAACTTGGGCATAGTGACTTTGTGCTTCTTCAATTAACAGCCTGTCTCTGAGCTTTTGCACAAACACGAAAAGGGGGGGAAATGCGTTTGCCTTAAGCAGGACATTAACATGAGCCTGTCTGTTGTTTGGATTTGAGGGAGCAGGTTTTTTTTCTCCCCGTTGAATTAAAAATAAAGAAAGGAAGAAAAAACTAAACAAAAAAATTAAAACCAAACAAAAGGATTTGAGACAGGGTCTCTGGCCAGGACAGTCATTTCCTGAAAGTGTAGGTACTGCCATTGGTACCCACTGGTGGGTCTTGTCTCTCAAAATTTTGCTTACACTTTATGGCAGATATAAATCTTAGATTAACCTTTGTAATTTAATTCTTAGCTCTTCCTCTTCCTCCTCACGTTTATTAACTATATCAAAGTTATTATGTTTTATTCCCTGCATTTCATTTTGATTTTTTCCCCTGTTTCAGCTTGTGTTCAAATATAGCTAATACTGCAAAAAAAAAAAAAAAAAAAGGAAAAGGAAAAATGAAAGAAAGAAAAGGCAATATGGCCTATCTAATTCTAATAATAAGGCTGATAATTATTTTAGCTGAAAGCTAAATGTCCATTATATTTTCCAACTATGATTTCATGGGGAAAAGAAAATAATTTCTCATCATTCTTAAAATGCCCAGCAAAGTTTTGTAAAGACAATAACCCATTTTTAAAAGAAAATGTTTACATGATATAAAATGTTTGATATGAATGTTCTTGTATGATCCTCTTAGATTTTATTTTTTTTACTGAATAGTCTAAATGCCCTTGAAAGGATAGTCTATCTTGAAAGAAATCAATTACAAAATAACAATAACAATATACAGCCTCTGTCCTCCTTCCGAAATAGAACACAATTGATTCTTCTGAGAAATTAATAGCATTTCTTTGATGGACCATGGATTCTGAATTCAAGGCCATCATTGCTGTTTTGCCAGTATTTATATTTTTCAGGAACGCAGAATGTCAGAAAGATGAAATTTTGTGCAAGTAAACAAAGGATCTGAGAGTGAGGCTGGCTATGTGAACTTTTCAAAGTTACTGGTTGGCTAAACACAAAGGTTAAAGATTGTTGAGAATATTTGTAGCTCGAGTTGTAGGGTTTGGCAGGAGTCTGCGGGTTTATCAAAGCCTGGCATTCTACCAATAGGTCTGTCAACCAACACATTAACGGAGAACCAGCGTACGAACCAATAAGGAAACGGATCATATGAACCAATAACCAACCACAGAACCGACCTTCCTTTCACCAGTTGAATTCCTCATCTCACAGCTACCAGTCAGGAGTCACAAAGTCACAAGACTAGAATCAGCCTTGTGATTCAACCAGTCTTGTGATTCAACCAGTCATAAGACCAGCCGATCACCCAGGACCTATCTAAACGAGCAAGACACTTCCCCCCCCCCCAAAAAAAAATGGTGAAGATGTTACCTAGTTTAATAATGAAACATTCGGGATCTAAACAGCAAGCTCGGAGAAGGGACCCCTGCCTAAATACAAAGGGTTGAGATGTTGGAGAATATATGTAGTTCAGGACTGAACTGTTGCATTCTTGGTGCACTTAGGTGCACAACGATGTTATTATCTAGACTCAGGGGTGGGATTGTACCTGTTCGGACTGGTTCGGGTGAACTGGTAGCTCCGTAGATCAGATGGGAGTGAACCGGTTCACTCTGACAAGCAAGTGCCCCCCCCCTGCCCCTGCGCTTTACTGATCTTTATCTTCTCAGCTGAGTCACGCAGCAGAGTGGATTGCTGCGCCTCGGCTGTTTTCCTCCTCAGCAATAATACGGAAGGTAACTATTCTCTAAACTGCGCACACACGCAAAGTTGTTAAGCTGGTATGATCCCACCCCTGTCTAGAGTGGGAGCAAAACATCTGCAGGAAAACAACCAGTCTCAAAGAACATCAACGATGCAACAAATGGTTGATTTGGGCTAACCCTGATTCGGTGTCTTCTCAAACGCTATTGCGAATTGAATACCAGTGTAAAATGAAGCTCCTAAAATTTCCTCAGAAATTTTATGGCACAGAGTAATTATGTTACAGCGGTACATAAAAATTGTTCTGCGCTACTACTAGACTGCACTAAAGTAGCCTTCCAAGAAATTCTCAGTTCATAAGAGCTGCTACAGGAGAAGAGATTAGGTAAGTTTTATAAGAAGTGAAGATTATATACACCGTAGACCGAATTGTTGCCATTGAATAGAAATCTTTCTTTCCTGAAATCCAGAGTATAATTTCCCTTGTGGTATCTGTGAAAATACTGTATCTCTCTGCTCAAAGAGTTTAAGGGAAAGAGAACTGTATAAACCATTTTGATAGATTCTATATATTACTTCCTCCAACACCACTGAACGTCAGTTCCTGGGTAATTCCTCAAGCTGATGTACTATATTGCATTTAATTGTCCAAAGAGCAAGGCCCCATGAATTCAATTCCCAGTAGTTGTTTGAATTTCATAGATAAGGTCTGGCTATGTAGATCCAATATAGCAGGGATTGGCAAACCTTTTAGACACCGAGTGCCCAAACTGCATGCGCAAACTGAAAGGTGCATGCATGCACGGTACAAGCGTGGACATGCACATGTGTGGACATGCACGAACATACGCAGCAGAGACCCGAAGACCAGCTGGCCGGCGGGAGGCAAGGCATCCCAACGCTGGCAGCACGGCAAGCGGTAAGATCTATTTCTTCCATGAGCTTCTGTTTGCAGGGAAACAGAAACTCAAGAAAGAAACGCCACAGAGATCTGACTTGGGGCGACTGTGCATGTGCCAGTAGAGAGGGCTCTGCATGCTACCTCTGGCATGCATGCCATATGTTCGCCATCATGGCAATATAGGATGAAACTAGCTATGTACTACCTGCCTTCTGATGATCAGTAGAAGCAAAAAAAAAAAAAAAAAAATACAATCCAGAATAGATACTGTTTAAAAATTGAGAACTTCAGCCAAATCCCAGGGTGAAATACATCTTGGTACACAAGGACATGATATAATGTAACATCTGTTCCTCTCTGCTCAGAGGACTTAAGAAAAGGTGGGCTGTATTTATCATTCTGATAGATACTGTGATAACTGCGTAAATCTTTTGCAAGAAAATCAACAACGAATAGCCTTGTGGCACTTTAAAAAATGGGGCAATCTTCTTCCTTTCACACCAGTCCTGTCTCCCAGACCCTCAGAGCTGGATGCTGTATATCAGGGAGAAGAAGATGCCAATTAGTTATAATCTTAATTCACTATTCAATCAACTGCATATCATTCATTAAGTGACTGTTCAAAATTACGACAACGCTGGAAAAAAAAGGTGACTTATAACTGACCCTTGCACTTATGGCTGTCGTAGCATCCCCATGGTCACATGATCACAGTTTGGTTGCTTGGCAACTGGCATGTATTTACAATAATTGCAGCTCAATTTTGTAAATCGCCATTTGTGCCCCCCCTCCCAGCTGGCTTCCAACAAGCAAAACCCAGGAGGGAGGGAGTTAGGTTCACTTAACGACCGCATGATTGACTTAACAACTGCAGTTATTCACTTAACAATCATGGCAAAAAAAGTTGTAAAATTGGCACAGCTCATTTAACAGCTGCCTTGCTTTGCAACCGAAATTCTGGTCTCAGTTGTGGTCGTAAGTCAAAGACCACCTATAAAAACTTTTGCCGTTAAGTGATTGAAAAATCTACAGTACTGTTAATTCAGGGCTGTCAGATTCCTGGCCTGTGGGCTGGATACGTCACACACTGGCCACTCCCACCCCCATTTTAGCTAAGGGGAAAAAAAGTCCCAATATGTCACGTGATGCTGCTGTGACGATGTGAGTTTGACACCCCTGTGTTAATGTCTTTTAATAGTCATTGGTAAAATTTCAGATGGCAGAGCCTGATCAAGAGACCCAATTGACTTTCCCCCTTCTTTTCAAATATTAAAAAGTCCACAGACCAAGAGTTACCCCAAAGTATCAACATTTACATTTTTGGCGATGTATCTGGGAAAACCCCATGCCATTAATGCTACACAACCTTGGGGAGATTACGCTCCAATATTTTCCCTTCCTATTCGTTGGCTATGTAATATAGGGCTAGGCAATGCATTTTTTTTCTAAACCATTTGTCCAAACAAATGGTGATCCTGACAAAATTTGAAATTGCTTTAAATAGTTGTAGATAAGTACTGTGTTTGGACACCCTTACATTGGGGATATTTTTTGGGAATCCAACCTAGAGGCTCCAGGATATACGTTTGGAGAGTTAACTCCATAACCCTGTGCTGAAATTTTCACTGTATTTAGTAAGTTTAAAATAAGTGGCATATTTTTAAAATAACTCAACTGAATCCTAGTATTATATTTTTGTCTAGATCCAACCCTTAATATTTTTAAGTTTACTTTGCTAGCTCATTTAAAATTTTCTGTATCATTTTAGGTGATACCTTTAGGAAAATTACTTGACAGCAACAAAACTGGAAGCATTCAAGAAGAGATTGGATTGCCATTTGTCAGAAATGGTGCAGGATCTCCTGCTTGGGTTGGAGTTGGATTAGATGACTGACAAGGTCCCTTCCAACTCTGTTAATCTGTTAACTCTGTTAAAATACTATAGATATGGAATGAAATTACTAAGCAATCGCCCTTAGGTAACACATGCCTTCCTTTTTGTTGCATTTGAGATATAATAGCTGAGTTTGCATTTATTGTCTTAATTTGCAAAACAGTTGGATATTTGTTAGCGATTTCCTTGGTTTATCTTTATGTTTTTATAAGGACGTATTAGTGTGTCTAGAGGGAGCTATTCCCATCAATTTAAGCTCATTAAAGCACCTAGTAAAGCTCCTTAGGAAATCTTTTACTATGCATACTAATTTATAATTCAAATATTAATATCTGGGTGATTTACTATGATTTTTTTTACTGTACCTGAAATATAGAAGGTGATAAGAGCTCACTATAAATTTGCCCTCCTTCCCAATCCAATCCAATTCAATCCAACCAACCAATTCAAGGTTTGTTAAGAACTTGCACGTAAATCTCCCAGATTGAAATTAACCTGTGATTTGTATAAGTAATCAAGCCTGATGCTTGTTAGTCAACAGATAGGGCTGTTGTCTGGACTTCAATTCCCAGAATTCCATATCCAGCCAGGCTATGGAATTCTGGGAATTGAAGTCCATATTTCTTAAAGTTGTCAAGGTTGAATTGAATTGAATTGAATTTATTAGATTTGTTAGCCGCTCCCTCTCCACGAAGGGACTCGGGGCGGCGTACAATAAATAAAAACACATATTATACAATTAAAACATTTCAAGGAAGAGGTGTCAAAATCGCATAGTACAATACATAGGAATAGTCATAATAGAATTAAAAATTAAAATACCCCAATATAAAATTACAAATTTAAAAGATTGCCAGGAGGATAAAGATGGAACTATAATTGAGCCAGGCTGGCTAGTTGAAAAAGGTGGGTCTTGAGTTTTGAACGGAAGGAGCGGAGGTTGGTAGTAATCCTAATGTCGGGGGGAGGTCATTCCAGAGGGCTGGGCCCATCACAGAGAAGGCCCTGCTCCTGGGCGCCGCCCTCTGGCACTGTTTAGTGGACGGCACCCGGAGAAGTCCCTCTCTGTGAGAGCGAATTGGTCGTAGGGATGTATGGGGCAGGATGCGATCCCGCAAGTAGCTAGGTCCTGTGCCATGGAGCGCTTTGAAGATGGTAATCAACACCTTGAAACGCACCCGATAGACCACAGGGAGCCAGTGCAGCTCGCGCAGGAGAGGTGTTATATGGGAGTATCTAGTACTCCCCATAATCACCCGCGCGGCCGCATTCTGGACCAACTGTAGTCTTCGGGTGCATCTCAAGGGGAGCCCCATGTAGAGAGCATTGCAGTAGTCTAGGCGGGACGTCACCAGCGCATGAGTGACTGTGCGAAGGGCATCCCGGTCCAATAGGGGGCGCATTTGGCACACCAGGTGAACCTGGTGGAATGCCTCCATGCCACGGCTGCCACATGGTCATCCATAGACAGCCGGGCATCCAGGAGGATGCCCAAGTTGCGCGCCCGCTCCATGGGGGCCAGTAGCTCGCCCCCAATGGCCAGAAATGGGATCATCTGGTTGAACCGGGGGGCCGGAAGCCACAGCCACTCCGTCTTGGAGGGGTTGAGCTTGAGTCTGTTGTCACCCATCCAGACCCGTACGGCTTCCAAACACCGGGACATCATTTCGACGGCCTCGTTGGGGTGGTTCGGGGTGGAGATGTACAGCTGCATATCATCAGCGTACAGATGATATCCCACCCCAAAACCACGAATGATCTCACCCAGCGGCTTCATATATGTGTTGAACAGGAGAGGCGAGAGGACCGACCCCTGCGGCACCCCACAAGTGAGAGGCCTCAGGGTCGACCTCTGCTCCCCTGCCAACACACGTTGCATCCGGTCGGAGAGGTAGGAGCAGAACCACCGTAAAACGGTGCCCCTTACTCCCAGCCCCTCCAGCCGGTGCAGTAGGATACCATGGTCGATGGTATCAAAAGCTTGAGAAACACTGAGAGAAAATAACATAGACAGATGAATAGACATCTACTTTTGTGTCTTTTTCTATACACTGTCCTAGTTTGCTTAACATGAGAAAACTGGGAGTGTACCAATTACTTGCCATTCTGTAGTGACTATTCATTAACTCTTATTATGCTGATCTATTGAAACACCACTGGCAATTGACATCTTGTCTAGTAGCAGCGATTTGCCTGCCTTATCTTCTGTTTTTTTTTTCTTTCCTTAAGATTTCTTTCCTCTTCATTCTCCTCTCCCCTCAACTCAGCAGTGTCTGTGATATGGTGGGGTGAAAGGAGTGACAGAAGCCATTCTCCTTTTCTATACATGCTATGATACTGCACACACATCGAAATGTATGGGAAAAAAATGGGGAAACAAAAATGGATTAGTGAGGTAGAATGCTTGCTACCTATTTATTATTCAAATGTTTATAAGTGGCCATCACATATATACGGTCAATTGAGGTAATCCTCAACTTATAAACCACAATTGGGACTGTGACTTCCATCGTTAAGCAATGCAGTCACGAAATGAGTTGTGCCAGATTTCAAAACCACTTTTGTCGCAGTCATTAAGTGAGTCATGGAGATGGTTAAGCAAATGACGTAATCAGGAGGGAAATCTGGCTTCCCCAATTGACTTTGATCATTGGGGGCCCTTGGGAAGGTTACCGATGGCAGTCACATGACCCCGGGATGCTGCAATTTTGATCATATGACCATAGTGACACCATGGTGGTCATAAATGCAAGGACTGGTCATTAGTCACTTTTTTCAGACCCATCATATGGTCATTAAATGAAGGGTCAAGGACTACCCACATATGGCACTGGACAGCTCACTCATTAAATACAATAACAAAATGAGCAATACGGCAATTTAAAAATGAGAAAAAAAACCCTAACATGTTATTTCTATAATATTTATTAGATTCCCTATTTATAATAGGGAATTTATAATAGAGAATGTTCCTGAAAATTGTCCTCATCTCCACAAGGGATTTTTTTTTTTAACTTTGAAGGTGGGAGCACAGCTAGAAAAGGACTAGATCAATTATAACTTTTGGAAGATAATATAAGTGATGTAAATGTTAGGACTTTCATTATAAGTTGCTACAATGAAATTCGAAGCTCACTCCTGAGAATTATGTGTATCTGTTAGTGATTTGATGGGTGCCTTAGAGAGAGACAAAAATATTGGTGGTACAGTTTCCTCTTTGACTGCTATTCAAAGAAAGTACAGGTGGTACTTGACTTACAACTGAGCCCAAAATATCTATTTATTAAGTGAGCTTTGCCCCAATTTACAACCTTTCTTGCCACAGTAGTTAAGTGAATCTCTACAGTTGTTAAGTGAGTAACATGGTTGCTAAGTGAATCCGGCTTCCCCTTTGACTTTGCTTATCAGAAGCTCACAAAAGGTGGTCACATGACCCCAGGACACTGGAACCGTCATACATATGAGTCAGTTGCCAAACATTTGAATTTTGATCACATGGCCATGGGGATTCAGCAACAGTTGTAAGTGTGAAAAAGTGTGTGAATCACTTTTTTCCGGCACTGTTATAAGTTCCAGCGGTCACTAGCTGTTTTAAGCCAAGGACTACTTGTACTGAATTGTCTTCTCTCACTTGGAGTTGGCTTCATGGTATGTCATGTAGTCCAATCAAAATAGCCATACGCCACTGTCAGGGGTGGGTTCTGGCAGTGTCTACTGCCGGTTTGCTCGTGGATGCGCCCCCTGCACGCGTTTGATGCGTGCTGTGCGCGCATGTGCAGAGCAAAAAACCAGCACTGTGCATGCGTAGAAACAAATAATAAGATGGTGGCGCCTATGGCACCACTGGGAAAAGCAATTTGGAGTCATGGCAGGCATGGGTTGCTGCCAGTTCCAGAGACCCAGGCTGCCAAACCACTACCAGTTTGGCCAAACTGGTCTGAACCGGTAGGAACCCACCACTGGTCACTGTAACTTCTCCCCATTTACAATATGCTCTGTGGACCGAAATTGTTTAGGAGCGACTTTCTGTTAAACCCAAAACAGAAAGAAAAAGTTGCTATCATAAACAATAAATTCACCATAGCATACAGTTGTACAGAGAACGCCTGGAGGAAAACATTCAGCATTTTTTTTCCCCTTTAAAAAGTTCAATCCGTCACTGTTTAGCATCTTCGCTCTGTGATGTGGTGGTGTTTTTTCCCCCCCACCAACCCAAGCAATTTGCCTGAAATGACAGACCTATTTTTATTTGGTAAAACAAATTATTTCATCCAATTCATGCAAGGGGTGTGTGTGTGTGTTGGGGGAAGGGGGAGTGTTGGAATTGTTGTTTGTAAATGTTTTTGTACTTGATTTTTAAACTATGTTATGGATGTCGCACAAGTCCATTGATCAGTGTAGATCTAAGCCGAGTTTGAAGTAGTTAAGAAAGCAGTATAATTACCAAACAAATCACCTTGGGTTTGCCTCCAGCACTCCCACTGCTTCTGAAAATATAGACAAATGAAAAGAGCTAATAGGCGGAATTGATTTATTTGAAGTGCTGTCTGTCTTTTTCACTTTCCTTCTGATAACGGGGAGGTTGTGTCAGGCTTGTCTCCAGATGTCTGAGTGGAGGTATAAGAGGTTTTAAACCATGCCCTGTCTGATTGCATTTGTCTGGGGCGGGGTGGGGGGGAATAGAATAAGATTAATCTCGCTACAATGATATTTAGCTCCTGAGAGTATTTTCATGGACAGGAGAGAGTATTTCTCCTGATCTTTTTTTTTTTTCAACAAATCTTTTTCCCCCTCCATTTTCATTCTGCTCGGGATATAAGAATGGGAAATGAAGATTGGTTGGCCTCTGCGTGCCGTTAATTGCCTTTCTGTTAGCATCTTGCTTTAATTTAAAATCCTGGGATTAATAGCAGGGAATAGAGAGGGCTTGAGACAAATAATATAGGAAAGGTTTTTCTTCCGCGGCATGCCAAAAAAAGAGTTGGTGGCACAACTATCATCTTGATCTCTTTTGATCCCACTGCGGATGCCCCTGGCTGTTTTTTGGTTTGCCAGTGTGTTCTGCAAAGCATATTTCTAATTACAAGCAAACAAGACACTACTACCCTGTTTCCCTGAAAATAAGACCTCCTCAGATAATAAACCCAATCGGGCTTTTGAGCGCATGCACTAAAATAAGCCCTCCCCTGAAAATAAGCCCTCCTCAAAAATATTGCAACACAGCAGCAGACATGAGGTGACACACTCACCGCCTCCTGCACCTCAAAAATAATAAGACCTCCCCGAAAATAAGGCCAAGCGCTTATTTTGGGGGTGAAAATAAAATAAAACCCTGTCTTATTTTCAGAAAAAACATGGTACATCTGGGTTTTTATTTTTCCGTTTTGTAATGGCTTAGGGCTGTGTCCTATTTTTATTTTTTTTGAAACTTTAGACTTTTGCTTGCATTGTTTGGCACCCCACATTTTCCCTGTCTAATTCTGTCTTGTTAGCAGTTTTGCTGATATTTATTTATTTAGTCATTCATTCATTCATTCATTCATTCATTCATTCATTCATTCATTCCTCTTGTATTCTGTCGTAATTCTTTGGAGACTCCTTGCAATTAACAAGTAATTATAACAGTAAACATCCGTGATAAATTGAGAAAAAAGTAATAATCTTATTAACACTCGTTTATGGCATGCAACCTATAGTCCTGGAATCAACGCTTCAAATGAACGCAACACATTTAGGTATTGCCTCAGTCTATAAGACTCATAGATATAAGACTGAGCCTACAAGAGCCTAAGGCTGGGAAAGGAGTGTCAGCAGTCGCTTTCTCTCTCACACAGCAGGCCAACCAGTCTGTCCGGCAGGGAGATGAGATATCTATTCATCTCTGTCCCCTGCCTTTTATACCCAGAGTTAGGGTGGGGCTTCGCTAGCAGCAGTGGCTGTTCCATCCCAAGGACCAGCCCATAGATTTCCACATGGCTCTCCTCTTCTCTGCCTTCTGCACATCCATGCATCAGTCAGGACCCAGCTGTTCCTCCTCTTCCTCATCAGCAACCTCCAGACCGGGGGGCTGTTGATTCTCCATATGAGAGCTGCTCCTCTCTCTCTCTCTCTCCCTCTCTCTCTCTCTCTCTCTCTCTCTCTCTCTCTCTCTCTCTCTCTCTGACAGCTCCATTCCATCTTTCCCCTCTCAGATTTGCCTTGATGCTGGTCCTGACTCCCACGTCGCCTCCTCATCTGACTTGGCGGGCAGAAGGGGTTGGCGGCTGCCAGGCCACAACAATGCCAAGCTGCAGTCCATTTTGATTTAAGCAATTTTTATCAAACTCGCATATTTGTACTACCCTTCTTTTGTGATCAAGATAATATGTTATATCTTCAAGGTCATTTACTCTCAACGTGTAAAGCAGACAAGTAACTTGATGCTACTTAACTGTCATCAGCCAGGCGATCTCCAGGAATGACCAGAGTTATAAAAGAGTGCCAACTTTTCTACCCTTCTTATAATAATAGGTAAAGAATCAGCAATATCAGAGCCAATCAACTTGTCTCTCTTTTCAGCTAAGGATATTATTCTTCTTCTTTGGGTTCATGCTTCTTTTCCTAAGCCCATATAATTGTTTGTAAAATAATCACTTATTGAAGAACTAGTTGTGGAAAAAGTATAGCTTAAAATTTGATCTGGGATTTACAGCTTAAAGTATGTATGCTTCATTATGATGATTAATTTGATAAGATGTATGTTGATTCAAGGAGGACAGTTCCATTTTTAAGGATGTACTAGGGTTGTGCTGGATGAGATTATTTTTGAGAAATGCATACAAATACCAACTGTGTATGTGCGCATTAATTCATAAGAAATTAGATTAAATGTTAATATCTACTAAAGGAATGTATAATTTTTAAATAAGTGAAAATCAGTTTTTCCATTTGTTATTTTTTTTATAATACAAAGAAATGCACTTTTACTTTTTCAAATATTGCAATATAGCTCCTGGCTCCAAACTCCAAAGAGTACACAAATTTGAAGAAAATGCACACATGGGACACATTCAAACATGCAATGGCTTATAAAAATATTTAAGACAGGTGAACACAAATTGTTTGTGCTGGAAGAAAACTCATATGGAAACATGAAACTAAAATAAGATTTAAAATACTAAAAACTAATGGAAACCATATTTGATAGACTTGAGTTTCCTTCCTCCCCCAATTAAAAGTTTAAGTTACATTATTGGGTAAATGAGTGCTAAGAACTGTGTAATCTGGGTATGAACCTCTATGTACTGGAATAGTAACTGAATCCATGAGAGATGCATCAAATTTACCAGAACACACCAAGCTTCTGGAGTTGTGCAATTTCTTTGTGTATGCTTCTTTCAGATTTGGCTCTTGAGATGCTTGTATAGAGATTCTGCCTGATCCTTGACAATTTGAAGTTTAAACCATTTGATGTTTGCAATTTTATTGGGACTCAAGCTTGTTAAATGGGACTATTTGTGATACAGTCACCCTTGGATATGACAGACATCCAAGAAGCAAGTGGAAAATCTAACCAGATGTGAGTGATAAGTCAACAAATCCAGCATAATCATTTTATTTTGGCAGTGGGTATTCCTGCTTCTTTCAAATTACCTGCAGGTGGCTAAGCAGCAAGAACATTAAGCAACAAATTAATACATTTTCAAAGTGACAAAACAAAACCCCAAAACCCCCAACAACTGAGTAATAACAGTAATGAACGAAACTATAATACTTCTAAGCCAATTTAAAAAAGAGACTAAACTATAAAGTAAAGCAATCAAGTGCCATTAAAAGTACGGAAGTATGAAATGATATGCTGTTGAATGCTTAAAATATTATGAAATGGGTGCCAAGTGAAGATAACGTACTTAACCAAAAAAAAAAAAAAGTTGTGCCTTCAAAAGGCCTATCCGTTCGGTAGATATTTGCCAAACCGAAAATGTTTTTTTTGTGTGTGCTTGCTATATGAGTGTAGAATTCATTCCCAAACACTCTGAGCAGATAATAATAATTTTAAAAAAATCAGAAAAAAAGAATTCCTCAAATAAACAAAGAACAAAGCAATCCAAAGGAATAATAATAAAAAATTCCAACGTAAGAGAACACAGAAAAAGCTGCAAAATCATGTGTCCACGATGCATCGAAAAATTCACCGCAAGACTTCCTTCTGGGCCAGGTTTTATTTGTTCTCCTGAAACCCAGGAGGGAAGCTGATAGACCAAACCTCCCTAAGAAACGATACATTCTGAAGAGGTTCTTCACAATGAAGTGTTTCAGAATAGATTCCTAAATAGAATAAATTCCTAAATAAATAGCAATTGCTGGTCCCAGTTGTATTGGGTAACTGAAGGGCTACCTTGCACTGGGAAGTCGCTCACCTTTCACTTTAGAGGTGAAAATTGTGGTTGGATTTTTTTTATTTTTTATTTTTTTTTGTATTCTACAGCAGAATTTCTCAACCATAGCACATTTGAGATGTATGGACTTGATTGCTAGGATAGAGAATTCTGAGATTTGGAGTCCATACATGCGCAGAGACAATTTCCTTGTGTGTCCAAACACACTTGGCCAATAAAGAATATTCTGTTCTGTTCTGTTCTGTGCTATGCTATGCTATGCTATGCAATGCTACGCTACTCCTATGCTATGCTATGCTACACTACTCTACTCCTATTCTATGCTATGCTATGCTATTCTACTCTACTCTATTCTGCTCTATTCTATTCCTTTTCTATTCTATTCCACTCTATTTTACTCTACTCTATTCTATTCTACTCTACTCTATTCTATTCCTCTGCCAACGTTGACAAATGCTGTCCTAGAAGATATTCCACAGGCCCTTGATGAATAAATAAAAGATTACTATTCTGCCTGCCTGCTGGCATAAATACTCCTGTTGACCTTTCTGGGGTCCATTCTCCAATTGCAATAGCCCAGTCAAAGATTGCACCCCATGTGTGCATTTGTCTTTTGACACTCCCTTAAAATGTGAAGAAATGCATCTCCACCTTGCACCTGGGAAATTTCTTTTCATTCATATTATTTCAACTTCTGGACTGGAAGCACAGATCCATCGTATCAGAGATTTAAATTTAGCCATGCTTCTGCACCACTGGTTCTCTTTCTTTCTTCCACCCTCTTGATTTTCTCCACTCAACTATGATAGGATAATTTGCATAAAACTGACAGGTAAATCCTTGCTTTTTAGAGCTGTGTTTGACTTGGATCCAGCCAATGAAACTCATTGGTTTATAAAACTCTTCTCATTCTTTTTAACTGTACTCCAATCTTCTGGGGTTTTCTTTGGTGGTGGTGGGGTTGCATTTACATTTGCGAAACTCTAAATAACAATTCCAAATTGAATGAACTAGATTCAATTTACCACTGTACAAGTTAAGACTAAATCCCTAAGCGGCAATCAATATTGGAGTAAGAGGCTAGCAAGGCGCTGCTGTGCCTTGTAACACCTTTGATAGGAAAACGTAAAAGCAGATTCATCGTTTTCTTTCCATTATAATGCACCCCTCCCACCAAGGTCCAGATGGCCCCTTCTCTGCTGTTGTGTAGAGGTCTTCAACTAGGCCTTGACTCCCACCGTAACCCCAAGTCTAGGAGAACAGCCAGATCTTCTGAAACTTTCAGGGTGTCATCAGGATGAAATCTGTATGGATTGTTGTTATTGTTATTATGTGCTGCTTTCATTATAATGTATCAACTCCATTAAAAATGGGCTGCTGAATGCCCATATACTGCCAGTTATATAAATGACCCTACACAAAAGGTGCCAGGTTTTGACCTTCCTCGCCAGCATTGGTCAACGCTGAACAGGCTCCGTACCCAACATGGTGTCTTCCAGGACTCATTGTTTAAGTGGTGTCTTGTCTCTACCCCTCAGTGTGACTGTGGTGCTCCTTGACAAAATATCCATTACATTGTGTCCAAATGTCCATCAAGAGCTTACACCGGCCCAGTGTCTGATTTTTTCAACATAGACCACCCTGTCTTTGAATGGTTGGGTGGACTGGACATTAACATTTGAACCACTATAAGTCCATGTTACATATAAGCCATATGCTAAATAAAGGAAACCCATTAAAAATGGAAAGAAGAAAACAAAACAAAAGGCATTTGTAAAGCATCTGTATATGAAAACTTGGGTGGGGAGAGAAATTTCCAAGTGTTTAAAGACACAGCCATACTCAAGAGAAAAAAATTAGGGAGGGAGCAGAGAAATCTAGCTTGAAAATTGAAGGATCCAATCTGTCAGTCACCAGAACAAGAGGTTTATTCCTCAGAGCTAAAACCTCTGGTTCCGGTGACCCAACCACATTGGATCCTGCAACATTATCCTGGGACATGTATGTTTGCTTTCGTTCTTGAAAATTGCCTAAAAGTTTCATATAGGTATCAAATTCCACTGGGGGTGGGAAATACTCTGACCCATATTTATCAAAACGAACCAATATTCTTCTGAACCCAACTTTGCAGTAGGAATGGAAGTAGTATAAAATGGTTTTCTTGCAAATGTTGAACCAGGAGATTATGATTGATGGATTATTCATGTCAGAAGCATCGTTATTAAAGTTGTGTATGTAGGTATAGATACAAGCATAAACATAGACAATTTAAAATGTTTAAAAGCCTAATTTAGGGGATGGTTGCCCAGAAGCCTGCAGCTTGCATTCTGTTTATTATTATGATTGATGATACGAAAGGCAATCAAACAGAAGTCAACGTGATCAATAGACTTGTGTTACTACTTTCAGACCTGGAAGCCATCTTTTACATTGGGCCTTCAGACCTGCCACATTTTCTGCTATGGGAAAATTGGAGGGGGGATTATATGGAGTATGGGAGATACATATATAGTCAAAATAACATTCCTTTCTCAGAGGGCCAAGCAGAGAGTGTCTGATTGAGAGTGCAGCTGCGATGGTGTGACTGGGAGGCATCTCCAGTTTTGGACGGTGCCTGATTGGACCATGTGATGGACATGTGCGTGTTGGGCAGGGATTTAAACTTTAACTTGGGTGGGGAAAACCTGGAAGCTTTCAGATTCGGGTTTTCCCAGATGTGCCAATATGACATCGCTAATAAAATGGAACTTTGAGGAAACTCAAGCCTCGGAGTCTTCTTTCGTTGGGGGTGGGTGGGTGTTACTTGGAATCCTGACAACTACTTTCTTTCTACTTCAGAATGTCAGCTGTAAGCTTGACCATGGCTGATTAGTACCAGATCCACATTCTGAATGAAAAAGGTCAAGGTGATTTGTGCCTTCAAAAAAAATAAAAATGACACTACGTACATCTCAAAAACATTGAGGTCACAAAAATAATATTTGTGACTGGGTAGTCACAGTAACCTGCAACCCTGGGGTTGCTAGAGAAGCTCTCATTAAGAGCTTGACCACCTCCCAAAAGTCTGCTTGAGGGCCCCTTGATAATGCATTGATAACAACAAAGAAATGTTTTTTGTAGCCTTTGTGGTTATGTAGCATTAAAAGCAGTGGTGGGATTCAGCCAGTTCGCACCGGTTCGGGAGAACCAGTTGTTACCTTTCTGAGCAGTTTGGTGAACTGGTTGCTGGAAGAAATCATTAGGGCAGAGAACCGGTTCTTAAATTATTTGAATCCCACCACTGACTAAAAGGTAGCCATTTGCCTCAGGGCAAGATTTATACCACTTGTAATATATTTGAGTTTTTACTTCCATGTTTCGTCTGCATAGAAGACCATTGAGAAGAAGCATGGCTCGCTAAGGAAACTCCATATAGATGCTGAAAAAGCAGTTTCAATTATGCAGCGTCAAAGGCGGCCATTGACTTAAACTAAATGTGGAGTGGGCCTGTTACCCCGGCAGAAGGTAAAAATGGCTGATGAGACACATTCCTGTGAAGAAAACATTCAAACAAGTGCCCTTTCCTGTAATGAATAATGTCACCGTGATAGGAGAATTGTGATAGGTTAAAAAAAAAAAAACTTGAAAAACATTGTTGGGAAAGAAAAAAAAAACCCAGACACTTCAATGTGAAGCTTGTTATACGATTATGTCACTGGTGTGAATGTTGACAAAGTGATAGATCAGGAGCATCAACAACTGTTTGTCTTGAAAGCTGGGAAGGGAGAATCCCTTCACTACATTTCTAATTCTTTCTGAAACCCTAAAGGAGAAATGTCATAGATCTTTATAATACTGGCAAAAAAATAAATAAATAAATAACATAAGCTAGCCAGAAGGCCATTTATACGGGCACCTATCATACAAATATTGTGGACAGAAGAAAGTGCACTAGATAAATAAGCTGATTGTTTTGACCTAGGTTTCTATTTCTCTGTCATAAGTTGGCCTGACATTTTGGTCTCCATGTGACTTTCTGTGGTTTTTTTGTCACCTTTTCCTTTATGCAGTTGATGGAAGCTCTGACAAACCACTTTATCTCCTCCATTGTTAAGACAATAATCTCCTCTTGAGCAACATTTTTTTCAAGCATTTCAGCCCTCTCCCTTGCATCCTAATCACATTGCTCCATGCTTACCTAACCTTTCATTCACACATTCTCTACTCTTTTCAGCCAATGGATTCCACATTGCTAAATTTACAGAGCTTAAGGAAGTCCATACTACCTTTTTGGACAGGAGAATATGGACACCTCCTATTTTTGACGGTATCACCTGGTTGCCCTGTTTTGGCGTAGCTACCGTTACTACTGCTCCTTCTTAACATCATTCTCCTTCCTCACATTTTCCTTTGCCTTGTCTGCCTTTTGATTGTTCAGCTGTGTCCCAGATCCAGATGGCTGGGTCAATTAGATCAAACAGCTGGACCACCCCAGGTTATCTCATTGGGGCAGTAAAAGTAGATTGTAACTCAATCCATTTGGGATGAGCTTTCACTCGGTGGTAGAGGATATGCTGGGCATGTCCACTACGTCACACCACCCGCCCTCCCCCCCTTTGTGTGTGTGTGAGAGAGAGAGAGAGAGAGAAGCACAAACACCGGTCTTCAAGAGGAAATGCCAACGAGCCCTTTAAAGGGAAGCCTTCTGGGATACAGAAGCGACCCCAGGGAGGACGGGACGGGGTGGGGATCTCCCTGCCTGTGCACGCACACACACTCCACGAAGGTCTGGGGCACAAAATTGGAGGGTCCCCGGGCAGGAAGGACGTCAATGGGAGAGAGAGAAAAAAAAGGTTGGTGGGAAGATGGAGAAAGAGCAATCTCACACCAATACACCTGGACTCCGCTTTTGTTCCTTGGCAAGGGAAAATACTTTTTTTTCCCTTCCTGCTCGTCTCCCTTAACTCTCTGTGCCACCATCCTGGCTCTCCCAAAGTGAAGCGAACCGCTGTGAGATTAAAAATCACTGCGCAGCAGTTGGAAACTGCTGCGTGGCATTTTCTTGTCACGTGTGCGGCCGCACAGCCACACAGCTTAGAGGGAACATTGATCCCATCCCATCCCATTCTATTTTTTGCTTTCTAGAATATGAACATGAACCTAGTTATATAGAATATAGGAAAGCCCAATAGATTATCAAGCTTTTGTGTTGAGTAACTCATAACCATTTTCTTATTTTCATGCATGGTGTGGGGGTTATTATTTTTTATTGTTCATATATTGGGTTTCTATTTTTGTAAGCTGCCTAGAGTCACTGAGAATGAATGGGTGGCCATATAAATGTCATTAAATACTTTTTTTAAAAAACTTGATTTTTTTGGCTCTTATTTTCACTGGCAATGACCCCTGTCAAGTACCAACTACATACTTATGGGGCTGGGCATATTCCAAAACTCTAAATACTTAGATGGAAAGAAGTCTTCAAATTGCTTTAAATTTGTACCAGCCAGTTAATTATGGTAGGAATATTGCCTGTCTCAATGCGCTATTGTCTCTGATGTAGTATTTGGTACAATAGGGAGGCAATCAGGCGCACAGTCAGTCCTTAGTTCCTGGCCACATATCAGGCATTAGTCAAAGGCACTTATGAAATAATGATTTTAGAAGAGCAAAATAGCTAAGTTAAAGCACTAACTGTTCCTGATGGTTCTTTAACACACTATATCCACCTTCTTTGCTTTTTCTCTTTCACCCACAGCGTCCTAATATACAGGTGGAAATGTCCTTGTGAAATGTTTTTGCCCTTCTCTTAAATGTTCATTCAAGACACTTCGTCTTGTTCGGTTTCTTCTCACTTAAACAAAAGGAACTGAGATAGTCTTGGCATCAGGCGACAGTCAGGAAAAGCAATAAAAACTTTCCTTTTATTTGCCCTTGGGTGGATGATCCCTGAGAGACAAAAATAGACAGGTGCTAATTTCAAAGCTTGACTTTCAAAGACATGTTCTTGTAAGTGTGCCAGCATAATAGAAGATAAGTTGTGTATTTTTTTTAATTAACGGATTACATGAGTTGGGTTCACACATTGATCCATGGTTTGCCTAATCCATGGTTTATTCAGTTGGCTAGGCTTGCACATTATGGTATTCAAAATTGCAATTTAGTTAGTTTACTTTATTGGTTAGCCCTTGGGCCATATCAAAGTGCAGCGTTCCAGTCACAAATTATTACTAAAATCTGATTTAAAAAATTAAAATAGAATTGGGATAACATATGATTTAAAATGAAATTGGAATAAAATATGATTTAAAATGAAATTGGAATAAAATACAGCTTAAAATGAAATTGAAATAAAATATAATAATTTAACATACAGATAAATAAAATATGATAAAATTATATTTTGGTATCACCTCTACAATCTACCCCAATCAGTCCCATGTATGCTGATTTCAATCAAACCATTTTGCTTAAGTACTCTTGTCAGGGTTCCAAGTAATAACCCCAAAGCAATCAAAACTCTGAAGCCTAGAGTTTCCTCAAAGCTTAATTTTATTTGGGATATCATATTGGCACAGCTGGTGAAAACCTGACTCTGAAGGATCCAGGGTTTTCCCCACCCAAATCAAAGTCTAAAGTTCTTGCCTCCCAGGTCACATGTCCACCACATGGTCCAATCAGGTCATAGTCTCCACTCCAGCTGCCTTTGGTCCATGCCCTACCTGGTAGAGAGTACTTGGCTCCCACAAGAAAGAGTGTTGTTATGGCTACACATCCCCCCAGCTATCTCTACCTCCCCCCCTTATGTTCCCACGCCTCCACCAAGCCTCTCTGTGGCAGCCTGAAGATGCACCCAAAACGTTCCTTCAGGGCTGACAACTGTGCTGTGTTAAATATTATTTTCAGATTCTGGCTACACATAAGGTAAGTTGTTTTGATCAGAATGCAATTTGTTCATTTTGACTTTTGGCATGTTTTGGTTTGTAAAATCTGTTTCATTGTAGCTTGCAGAGGTATCCACAGGGGAGAAGCTGTCAAAACCATGGAGATGATGGCTATGGCCATAGGATCAAAGCCCTGGTTTTTTAAAGGGTGTGTATCAGCGTTCCAAATATCATTCAAAATTAAATCAAAGTCCAAGGCAGAGCTTTCCTCAAACTTCCAATTTATTAAGAGAGACATGTTGGTACATCTGTGGAAAACCCGAATCTGAAAACTTTCTGGGTTTCCCACCCAGTTGAAAGTTCATGATCTTGCCCACACACCCACAAGTCCATCACTTGGTCCAATCTTCCACTGCTATGCTGGCAGTTCCACCCATCCAGTTCCAATCAGGTTCAGAGGTGTAGAGACAAAAGACAACCTTGGGCTTCTAGAAAGGAAACGGTGTTTTATGCTAGACCAAATTACTGGTTTCAACAAGCTACAATGAAATACTGGGTAAATTTTCCCTAGAATTCTGGGTAGACTGAGTTGAACTGTAACTGGGTTAAATATTTTCACTATTGGGAATGGACCTAGAAATTTTGGGCCCAATTTCTTGCTAGGCATTCTTAATCTTATGTATTTGGTAGATACAAAAACTTTGTCCCCCGCACGAAAGGGGGGTTGGAGCATGCGGTGTTTATCAGCTTGCTTCTTGTAGGCTTCTACTGCATCTGCTAGAACTTTCTTTGTATTTTCCCATCCTTTCTTTAGCGTGTCCATCCATTCATTCAGAGACATGGAGGAGGGAGTTTCTCCAGGCAGCTCAGGCATGGGAACAAATTCCATGCCACTGGTAATCTGGAAAGGAGTTAATCCAGTGCTGCTGTGGATCACATTGTTGTACGCCACTTTGGCGAAGGTTAGCAAGTCCGACCAATTGTCTTGCTGATAGTCCACATAACACAGTATGTATTGTTCCACCATCACATTGGCCCTCTCCGCTGCGCCGTTCGTGCTGGGATGAAATGCTGAGCTGAGTCCTTGTGTGGACCCGATGGATCTCAGGAACTCTCTCCAGAACTTGGCAGTGAACTGAACTCCGCGGACTGAAATGATCCTCTTGGGCACCCCGTGCAGGCAATAAATGTGTTTCACAAACATTTTTGCTAATTTCTTTGTGGACGGCAATCCTAAGGAAGCAATGAAATGTGCCTGCTTGGAAAACAAATCAATAACTGTCCAGATTACTCTATTACCGCTGCTGGCTGGGAGCTTGACGATGAAGTCCATTGCGATCTTTTCCCATGGTCCGCTAGGGCTGGCCACTCATTGTAGTAGTCCAGGGGGCTTCCCCGGCTGTGTTTTCATCATTGTGCAGGTAGCACAGCTTTTTATGTAATCTTCCACCTCTGATTTCATCTTTGGCCACCAAAATTGACCCCTGGTGAGGTGGAGCATTTTTAGGAATCCAAAGTGGCCTCCTAGTTTCGCATCATGATTTTGCTGTAGAACTTGCAGCCTCAGTCCCCCAGGGATGTACAGTTTGGACCCCTTCCAGGCTAAGCCACTATTCATTGTTAGGATGTCCTTGTTTACCCCTCGTGGAAATGTGCCCACCGGGTTTCCGTGCATTCCATCAGCCTCGGGCCCTGGGTAAGGGTGGTGGGGTGGCGGTAGTTATACGGGATGGTCTGGAACCGAGAGAGTTCACTGTTCCTCAGATACCCGGTTGTGAATCCCTAGGTGTGAAATGGGGCCCAGGGAGGCAGTTGGGCCTGCTGATTGTATACTTGGCTCCTCGCTATACATCAGCGGCCCTGCCCGAGCTCCTCGAGCTGATCTCAGAGACAGCGGTTGAGATCCCCAGGCTTTTGGTCATGGGGGACTTCAACCTGCTGTCGACGGGAGCAGCATCTGAGGTGGCTCGGGAGTTCATGGCTTCCATGACAGCCATGGGCCTGACCCAATTAATTCAGGGCCCCACACACGAGGGCGGTCACACACTGGACCTTATTTTTGTATCTGAACAGTGGACGAGTGATCTGGGAATAGGGGACTTAGTCATTACTCCCCTGTCATGGTCAGATCACTCATGTCTCCGGCTCGACTTCCCTTCCGCTACCCCCCACCGCGAGGAGGCGGAGCCAGCCTCTCCAAGCTGGTACCGCCCCAAGCACCTGATGGAACCGGATAGGTTCCAGACGGAACTTGGGCCACTACCTGTAGCCCTGACCCGCGCTCAGTCGGAGGACCTAGTGGCCGCCTGGAATACGGCGGTGGCTGGGGCCTTGGACCGGGTTGCGCCTTTGCGACCTCTCCTGCGGCAGCGATCCACCCGAGCTCCTTGGTATACCGAGGAGCTAAGGGTGATGAAGCGCCATAGGAGACGTCTAGAGAGCAGGTGGAGATCCTCACGCTCCGAGTCTGATCGAACACAGGTAAGAGCCTATTTACGGACCTACCTTGTGGCATTGAGAGCGGCCAAACGTAGACATTGTGCCGCTCTTATTGCGTCTGCGGATAACCGCCCTGCTGCCCTGTTTAGGGTGACCCGCTCTCTCCTGTCACAGGGGACGCGGGGGGCACCCTTGCAGGGTAGAGCAGAGGAGTTTGGGGAATATCTGCAGGACAAAGTCGCTCAGATCCGGAGCGGATGGGCCCCCTCCAGTGGGCCGGACGAGCCGTCAACAGTGAGTCTTGTGAGACCATTCTGGGAGGAGTTTGACTCTGTTGCCCCCGAGGATTTGGACAGGTTGCGTGGACGGCTGCGACCCACCACATGTTCAATGGACCCGTGTCCCTCCTGGCTGGTACTGGCATCCTGGGAGGTGACACGAGGCTGGCTTCTGGGCCTGGTGAACGCCTCATTGGGTGAGGGCTTCCTACCAACTGCCTTGAAAGAGGCGGTGGTGAGGCCCTTGCTCAAGAGGCCTTCACTGGACCCAATGGAGCTGGCTAATTATCGTCCAGTCTCCAACCTTCCCTTTTTAGCGAAGGTTGTTGAGAATGTGGTGGCACAGCAATTTCCACGACACCTTGACGAATCCGAATATCTAGACCCACGCCAGTCCGGCTTCCGACCCGGGCACATCACAGAGACAGCCTTGGTCGCACTGGTTGATGATCTCTGGAGGGCCAGAGATAGAGGTTGTTCCTCTATCCTGGTCCTATTAAACCTCTCAGCGGCTTTTGATACCATCGACCATGGTATCCTATTGCGCCGGCTGGAGGGGATGGGAGTCGGAGGCACCATTTTACGGTGGTTCGGCTCCTACCTCTCCGACCGGTCCCAATGTGTGTTGACGGGGGGGCAGAGGTCGACCCTGAGGTCACTCACTTGTGGGGTGCCACAGGGGTCGGTCCTCTCGCCCCTCCTGTTCAACACATATGTGAAGCCGCTGGGAGAGATCATCCGTGGTTTTGGGGTTGAATACCATCTGTACGCTGATGATACTCAGCTGTACGTTTCAACCCCAAATCACCCCAGCGAGGCTGTCGAAGTGATGTCCCGGTGTTTGGAAGCCGTCGGGGTCTGGATGGGGGACAACAGACTCAAACTCAACCCCTCCAAGACTGAGTGGCTGTGGCTACCGGCACCTCGGTTCAGTCAGCTGACTCCAACGCTGGCCATAGGGGGCGAACAACTGCCCCCTGTGGAACGGGCGCGCAATTTGGGCGTCCTCCTTGATGCCCGGCTGTCAATGGACGACCATGTGGCAGCCGTGGCTAGGGGGGCGTTCCACCAGGTTCGCCTGGTGCGCCAATTACGCCCCCTTCTGGACCGGGATGCCCTACGCACGGTCACTCATGCACTGGTGACGTCTCGCCTGGACTACTGTAATGCTCTCTACATGGGGCTTCCCTTGGGACGCGCACGAAGACTGCAGCTAGTCCAGAACGCAGCCGCGCGGGCAGTCATGGGGAGTACTAGGTACTCCCATGTAACACCGCTCCTGCACGAGCTGCACTGGCTACCTGTGGTCTTTCAGGTGCGTTTCAAGGTTTTGACCACCATCTTTAAAGCGCTCCATGGCATAGGGCCTAGTTACCTGCGGGATCGCATCCTCCCACATACATCCCTGCGGCCAATTCGCTCTCACAGGGAGGGGCTTCTCCTGGTGCCGTCCACTAGGCAATGCCAACGGGCGACACCAAGGAGTAGGGCCTTCTCTGTGATGGGCCCAACCCTCTGGAATGACCTCCCCCCCGACATTAGAACCACCACTGACTTCCGCTCCTTCCGGCAGAAACTGAAGACTCACCTGTTCCGACTGGCTGGTCTGGCATAATTCTTAACGTCTACCTCCTGGCATATATGTTTCCTACTGGTTTTTTGGGGGACTTAATTTTATAAGACACTGGGGTTTTAAACTTTGTATATTTTAAATTATTTATTTAGCAATTACAGTTCTGTCTATTTTATCCTCCTCTTATTTATGTATTTATCCATTTAATAATTTTTAATTGTTATTATGTATGATGTTTTTGATATGGACTGTACACCGCCCCGAGTCCCTTTTGGGAGAGGGGGCGGTCTAGAAGTGCTAATTAAATTAAATTAAATTAAATTAAATTAAATTAAATTGTTATTGTTGAATCATGGGTCTGCCAGGAGTGCCGTTTTCAGTGTTGTTGTCAGCTTATCCTGGCTTCGGGTGGTGACCTGGGCCGCCTTTTGGTGGGAGGAAGAAATGATGGGGTGAACAACTTATTCCTTCTTACTGTCATACTGCGGTTTTCTTGACAAACCATCCACTAATAAGTTCTTTCCTGCAGGGATGTGTTTAATTTCGAATTGGAACCTTTGGAAGTAGTGTGCAAGTTCATGATCTTGCCCCCACACCCACAAGTCCATCACATGGTCCAATCTTCCACTGCCAGGCTGGCAGTTCAACCCCATCCAGTTCCGGTCAGGCTCGGAGGTATAGAGACTAAAGACGACCTTGGGTTTCTAGAAAGGATTTTTTTTTATTTTGACAACACATTCTACTCCTTACCTCCCAATTCCCCATTAATGAAAAAGCATAGTAAAATAATAGAGAGTGTGGCAGGCCAAACATCCTAAAAGGAATCGGCTGCAGGCGTGACGTGTGTGACACACATGGGAAGAATGGGTCTTCCATTGCAAAGCTCTACCTACCATCTGCACCTTTTCACTGGATTGAAATAGGGCATGAACATTGCACACTGCACAACTTAGCAACTCATGATCATATAACCAATGCTTATACAAATCCAACCATTCTTTAAGTTGTAACTTCCTTTGATTTGCAGGGGTTGTATTTATGGTTGGTCTTTTACTTACTAATGGATGCTTAACCCCATGAGAAACTGCAAAGTAGAAGTTATCCCCGTGCTAGGTTTTGTAATGTTTTAAAGTAATGCCTTCTAATCTTTTTAAACATGAGCATAGGACTGAAAGGGCTTATTAAAGATAATTCTAATAATAATGCATAGGGCCCTGTCAGTAGAAATTTGTTCTGAGGTCAGAAACATTCCGCTAAATTTAGTCCACACTAAAGATATATGTTAAATATTACAGTTCAAGCAAAAGAAACCATTTTATATAATACCGAATCTAAGATTTCTCGGTATGTGTAAATGCTAATTTAAAAATGACTGTGTGCATCAAGAATTATATTCAAGTTGAATGCTTTTAAAGATGTGTTTTAATCTTCTTAGTGTCCATAGTAAATTTAAAAAAGTTGTTATCAGGCAAGGAATTTTTGTTTTTTTTGGTCATTTTTTGGTCATTTTTTTTTGGTCTCCTTTTCAGTACCATGCAACAATTAATTTAATAACGTAGGCAAACATTGCTACTTGTTCTTAATGGCTTGGCTAAAAGCAATTGATAAGAGAAAGGTTAGGAGACAGTCATATCTCATGATGTCCTTCAGACATAAGCAATATTAGTTCAGGATGATGATGATGGCTGCAGGAGGAACATGTAGAGTCTTAGTAAGCTACGTTTCCATTTGTGTCTGGATGCAAGAAGCAAGTCAAACAGGAAGTAACATGAATCCAGGAAGCAAGAGCTAATTTTAAAAATGCAGAATGCTGTTTCTTTTGACTCACCTACACATACAAGTACAAATAGAAAGGACAGAAAGCCACCAAGCTCAGAGAGCATCAATCTGGACTACAAATATTCCCTTCTATGATATATAAAGTACAAACGGAAATGGATTGGTTATACAGCAAATATTGCAGAATAGCCTGCATGTTATAGAACGGTGATGGCTAACCCTTTACATCATCGCGTGCTGACCCGCATGCCGGAAATGGCATGCAAAACCATCCTACCTGGACCGCACAACCTTGCTGGCCTTCGTGTGTGTGGGAGCACCAAAACCCAGAAGAGCAGTGTTCCGATGTGCAGGTGTACACCGGCATCCGAATTTCTAGTTTCCAGTATGGGCAAATGCCCAATGAACACCTGGCCATTGTGCATGCATATGGTGGAAACCCACAGGTTTGAGTGCCGGCATGTGCATGCATGATGGAACACTGCTCTTCTGGGTTTTGGCATTCTTTCGCACATGAAGGCCAAGTGACCGGCGCACATGTGTGCATAGGAACATGAAAGAGGAGCCAGCGAGGCCGCACATCCCGCATAGGATGGCTCTGTGTGCCATTTCCGGCATGCGTGCCATAGATTTGCCACCACGGTTATAGGAGCTATAACAAGGTTGCATTAGGAAATAGTGAGCCTTTTGGGCACCTTGTCAAAAATTCAGAAAATCCCTAACTTGACTGTGCTAAGACATCTCACACAGAGACAACACATTCACACACAGAGACACATACAAACACACATTATCACCCATGGACAAAAGAGAAATAATTCATAACAAAGAGTAATACATTAAATTACATTTATCATTTAATGAATAAATACTCACATAATTGTAAATAATCTTTGGAATGCCTATCTGAGGAAGCTCTGGGTCACATGAGGCCTGGAAACTTCAGAGAATGCTCTTGCATAGCCTTGTAGCATCCAAAAAGTGGGGGGGGAGCATATGCCCCGTGTTTGTGTGATTTAGGGAGGTTCTAGAGGCTGTGTGAGAGCAGGATTCTGCTGGCATGGATGTCTGGTGTGCTACCCTGTTTCCCCGAAAATAAGACCTCACTGGATAATAAGCCCAATACTGTGCACAAAGCAAACACAACTTCTTCATTAATGCAAAGAAAGCTTGGATGTTGGCGTCCTTGTTTTAATGCAAATAATAATTTAAAAATAATCATTGTACTACTTGTCTTTCCAGTCTGTAGCTCATTTCTGATTCATTCTTAATTCATTTCTAATTAAAATAAGCCTTCCTCCCTCCCTCCCTCCCTCCCTCCCTCCCTCCCTCCCTCCTTCCTTTTCAGCCTATTATTGTATAATCTGTCTTTAGAACATTGACCTTGACTTATGGCTTATTCTCTGTGATGGGCCCAACCCTCTGGAATGACCTCCCCCCCGATATCAGAACCACCACCGACTTCCGCTCCTTTCGACAAAAACTGAAGACTCACCTGTTCCGTTTAGCCGGCCTGGCCCACTTATAGTTTTATTCTACCTCCTGGCAGATATTTTAATTGGGTATTTTTAGGGTATTTAAATATTGCTTTTAATTACTTTACTTCAGATATGTACAGTTTCTTATTGCCTCCTCTTTGTGTTTGTATTTTCTATTTATTGATGTGTTTTTATTTGACTGTACACCGCCCCGAGTCCCTTTGGGGAGAGGGGGCGGTATAAAAATCTAAATAAAAGTAAGTAAAGTAAGTAAAGGCTAATAAAAGAGTAATTCCAAATTTCTTTTTCTTTCCAGAGCAATAACTTTAGTTACCTTTGTGATGCTATGCGATATAGAGCTGAGTGCCTTTCAGCAAGGAAGGGTTACATTTCCTTTCGCTATTTTAGATTTTTTAGAAAGTATGATTTCTCTTTCTCACTCCTTGTGTTGACATATATATGTATGTATGTATGTATGTATGTATGTATGTATGTATGTATGTATGCAGTGACGTGCAGTCAGGTGAGGCAAGTGAGGCACAGCCTCACCACTCTCATCATGAAAAAAAAAAGTAAAAGGAAAAAGCTGAGCTAGTTGCTGCCTCACCGAGGATGACTCTGCTTAACCTCACTGGTGCTCTCCCTCCCCAAATGTAGTGACTTCCTCCCCAGGCCCCCATTCATTTCTCTCTCTAACACACATAGCTGGATAAAACTATATAAAAATCTAGCCCAGCTTCACTAATTACAAGTTTGAAAGGCAACGTGGCTCCACCTGCAATCAAACTACACTTGGGGAGGGAGAGCACAAGCGAGCACTGAGGAGACCACAGGAGGAGGCAGGAAGCCAGGCAAAGAGCCATGCTGTAGTACACACACTTCCCCCCAGCCTCTTTCTTTTGGAAGGCTCGGCTCGGCTCGGCTCCCCTCCTCGGCTTCTCTGCCTCTCCTCTCACCCCAGCCTGCCAGCAGGAGGTGGTGGGTGGGCTTTATTGTGTTCCAGGCATTTCCCACCCAGACAGCAGGCTGCATTTGCAATGGTGGAGGTGTTTGGGAAAGGCAGCAGGGGAATGGGGTGGTGGTGGCAGAGGAGCTGCTTTCAAGCCACTGGAAAAGATATCCAATCCAACTTTTGTGTGTGTGTGGGGGGGGGGTTGTTTGAGAGTGAGTGAGAGAGGGAAGTGGTAGGAGAGATAGTCCAATCTAACTTGTGTGTGTGTGTGTGTGTGTGTGTGTGTTTGAGAGAGGGGGAGGAAGGGAGAGAGGGAGGAAGGAGAAGAAAAAGAAAAAGAAAGAAGGAGCAAAGGAGAAAAACAAATGCTGTCGCTTTAAATTGGAACTGAGCATGCCTGGCTGTGGAATTCTGGGAGTTGAAGTCCACAAGTCTAAAAATATTTGAAACCCAGCACTGTGTCAGTGCCTCACCAGTCATAAACCTCACCGCACGTCACTGATTCATTCATTCATTCATACATACATACATACATACATACAGTGACGTGCCTCCTCCTGTGGTCTCCTCAGTGCTCGCTTGTACTCTCCCTCCCCAAGTGTAGTTTGATTGCAGGTGGAGCCACGTTGCCTTTCAAACTTGTAATTAGTGAAGCTGGGCTAGATTTTTATATAGTTTTATCCAGCTATGTGTGTTAGAGAGAGAAATGAATGGGGGCCTGGGGAGGAAGTCACTACATTTGGGGAGGGAGAGCACCAGTGAGGTTAAGCAGAGTCATCCATGGTGAGGCAGCAACTAGCTCAGCTTTTTCCTTTTACTTTTTTTTTTCATGATGAGAGTGGTGAGGCTGTGCCTCACTTGCCTCACCTGACTGCACGTCATTGGTATGAATATATATATTCAAGCTTTTTTAGCTTTTCAAATGAGAGGAATTTTATGATTCACCAGTTTTTTGAGCACACTGCAACTTAGAAATGAGGCTTCTACTTTTTATGTAATTTAGAAATGAAAAAAATATACAGCACTTTCTGCTAAATGTTAGTTACTGAAGGAGAACAATTTCTTAATTTTACTTTATGAGCCAATCACATACAATGATAATAATTTTAAATTTATATGTGGTTATGTTGTATATCATTTTTTATTTAAAAAAACTTTATATTTTACACTATTTTTATATTCGATCGGTAGTTCCTTTGCTTGGACATAAACTTGAGCCATTTGTACAGCTGAGATTCTTTAATTTGAAATAATATGGGCCGTAACAATTGCATTACATTGTATGCCCTTCTGTAAAATGGATATACTGTAAAAATCCGTATTGGAATATTGCACATTTAGATTGGGATGACAACATCTTGGACTGCCTTTCCAGTAACACCAGGAAGTAAAGTCATTCCTTTTTTTGTCTTTTTTTTCTTGTAAAATTTTTATTGGTTTTTTACAAATGTTTTAGGGGAAAAGGTAAATAAGTGTAGAAAAATTTTGACAGCTACATCATGGGGGGGGGGGTTAGAAATCCCCCCGAATCTCACAACTTTAACCAAAAGAAAAAAAAAAGAAAAAACATCAAAATTTGAATAAACATTGGCAGCTTTTTGTTTTTACATTCAATCATCAATATATTCAATCATCTTTTGTATCACTTCCGAGAGTTACATTATAACCACAATTGCAAAAATGTTTCAACTCTTTTTTGTGATCTGAATCTTCTAACTGTTGCGTCCTCCCCCCTATCTGCTGCTAGAGCTGCGGCCCCTCCCTCCTTCACATCTTGTGTACTGTCCCCTGTTTGATCTAGGAGGGCACTCTTTTTTTTTCTTTTTACAACCCTGCAGATAAGTCATTCAACTACTTTAAAAAACTGAATATTGGTTACACCATTTTATTTTATAGTTGATTGGAGAACAATCCATTTAAAACTGTTTTTCCCCTTTTCTAAAAATACCCAGAATCTCACTGCAAAGTAAAAAATGTTGCTTTCAAGACAGTGTTTCAGATTCGGGTTACCAACATAATCCAAAGGGAGACTCCCCGCAAGAACTGAGACACAGAACAGGACAACGGCATCGCCCCACTCCCTTACATCAAAGGCACCACCGATAAAATCAACAAAATTCTCCACAAAACACAATATCAAGACAGCCTTCAACACTGACCAAAAAATAGCCAACATCTTAAGAAACCCCAAAGACAAAATCCAGCTAGAAAACCAAGGAGTCTATGAAATACCATGCAAAAACTGCCCTGCAACATATATAGGACAAACAAACAGGAGAATAAATGAACGCATCACAGAACACAAGAACACAGAAGAAAAAAACTTCCTCCCTTTTCCAGCACCTTCAAGCTACAGGACATGAAATTAATTTTGAAGGAACCAGGTTAATCTCCAAAACTGAACACTTCAACAAGAGAATAATTATGGAAGCTATTGAAATAGAGAAACATCCCCACAACATGAATAAACATGATGATACCTCCCACCTACCAGACATCTGGAAGCCAGCCCTAGTCAACAAACGAGCCCCACCCACCACCCAGGCCATTACAACATGAAACAACAACGGACACATAGCCAGCACCAATCAGCACCAATCTACCAATCATGATACAACCACACAACCAATCATTCCACTTACTGAAACAAAGCCAGCACTCCACACACAAACACACACACCCCAAGATTTATAGAAAGACAGCAGCTCCGACCATGCTTTAAGCCCAAAACCCAGCCTGAAGTTGGTGAGTGAGACCTCGCCGAAATGTTGCCAAGACAATCTCAATCTTACATGGGAAAATACCCGAATACAACAAGACCAGCATACCTACACCTGTGAAAATCTATGCAAACAAATTTCTTATCTCTATGGGGAGGAAACCTTCCTGCTCACCAATGATCCTACGAGAAACTTGAAGTCCAAAGAGCCACAATCTTATGTAACCTCACATTCCTACGCAACTGCCGAGACAAAAGCCTGATCCCCACAAGCTTCCAACTAAAATTCCATTCTAAAACCTCAGCCACCGAAAGGATCCTGAAAAGAACTGAATTAGCCCTAATCAGAAACAAACTGTACAAGAAAAGATTCCTACTAGACCAAACAAGCAGGGACCTACTCACTCTTTACCTCAAACTGAGCAACAAAATCCACCCAGCACTCTGGGACAAATCCAAACAACTAGCCCTCTGGAGAGCCGAAACAGAAACCTCCTACAAGACAGACAAGCACACCAACAAACTCCACAGTCTAGAAAAACAACAGAAGCCCAACCCCCCTCCACATCAATTCATGAAACAAACAGTACACAATATATCAGACAGAACCCTCACCACAGCTGAAACCAATGTCCTTTCCAGAGGATTCAATTTTGCAGTCGCCCGTAAACGAATCCCCACTCAAGACATCATATGCGGAGTTGAAGCTACACTTACCAAAATCAACCCATATGAAGCCAATAAAATCGGACTTGCAGTCAGCAACGTCCTTTGCTCCAGTAATCCACCCAGAAGCAACTTACAACAACAAGAAGAAAAAGCACTCACCAACCTGAGGAAAGACAACAACATAATCATTCTCCCAGCAGACAAAGGTAACGCCACAGTGGTGATGAACACGTCTGACTACCAAGCCAAATTATCCAACCTACTCCAAGATCCCGCTTACAAACCTCTAAACACAGACCCCACCACCTACCTGGAAAAAACCACCAAATCCAAAATAAAAGCCTCTGCCATCAGTGAAGAGATCCAGCAAAGAATCATCCCCAGAGAGAAATCTTCCAGATGCCCCAAGCTCTATGGCCTCCCCAAGATACACAAAGAAGGGATACCACTCAGACCCATAGTCAGCTCCATAGGCTCACCTCTACAGAATCTTGCCAAATTCCTTGCCAAACAACTCCAACCCTACGCAGAGTCCATCACCTCACACGTACAGAACTCACTCCACTTCATAGAAACAATAAAGAAACAAAACCTACAATCCAGCGACCTACTCGTGAACTTCATTGTCATATCCCTCTTCACCCAAGTGCGTATAAAAGAAGCCTTGACAGCTATCCAGAACAAACACAACTCCCCTAAACACATACTTCATCCATAATGAACAAAGATACAAACAGATAGAAGGAGCACCCATGGAATCACCCTTCTCACCCGTCATCACAAATTTATACATGGAACATTTTGAAACTAACGCCTTAGATAAATCTGGACACAAACCCAAACTCTGGCTTAGATATGTTGATGACACTTTTGTGATTTGGCCACATGGGAAAGAAAAACTGGACAACTTCCTCACACATCTCAACAGCCTACACCCCAAAATACAATTCACCATGGAAATAGAAGCAAACAACCAACTTCCCTTTCTGGACGTCCTAATCTACAAAAAACCCAATGGCTCCCTAGGACACACCATCTACCGGTAAAAAACACATACCAACCGCTACTTAAACACACAATCCAATAACCACCCTGCACAGATCAACTCTGTAGCCAAGACCCTCATCTCCAGAACCAAACGCCTAGTTGACAAAGACAATTACCAACCTAATCCAAAAGGGAGACTCCCCCGCAAGAACCGAGACAGAGAACAGGACAATGGCATCGCCCTCCTCCCTTACATCAAAGGCACCACAGATAAAATCAGCAAAATTTTCCACTGCCTTCAGCTTGGATCCATGCTTTTAAAAACAACTGGAAAAGCAGCAAGGCATAAATGCCGTTTTGGAAAATAAAATACAGTAACATTTGAGAACATGCTCCCTCCTAGAACGAAAGGTTATAAACATACTTTTTTTGTGTGAAATCAGCAAGATTTTGTTCAGCTGATATATACAAAAATCTGATTTTGGCAGAGCTCAATAAATTCAAGATCAAGTGTTAAACTGTCATCAGAATTCAGTTTCTTTTGCAAGTATTCTGCAGGGTGCATTTACAAGTGAAAAAGATCACTGCCTGCAGTGATGACAATATATGGAAAGATGATGATGAGGATCAACTATTTTAATTGAAGTATTATACTGCTTAATAATGTGATTTATCCAATACAATATTTCATTATTATATCAAAATGACCAGAACATTTTTCCCTGTCATTTGAGCATGAGTCAAGTATTCAGCTTATATTGCATGCATATGAAAGTTTCTTACAGATTTGAAGGATATGCTTCAGGAAGATAAATACACATTAATAGATTTTTTTAAATTTTATTTTTCTTCAGGTTGCTATAGACATATGCCAGAAATTAGGGAGAGCTGTGCTTTAATTGGAAAGCACATTTATTACTCACTGTGCTTGGTAAACTCAAATTATTCTCAATTTGCTCTTCTGTATCGTATAATTGAACAAAAATCTAAGGTTGATAAGTTGCAATTACATTGATTTCCATTTTGCTCCTTGGGTATTTTTCAGTATGACAGGGATGGTAGCAAATGTCACTTTCTCAACAATTTGCTTTTCCAGTGTTGTAATTGCCAGCTAAACAATCCTAATATTGTATGGAAGTGTTCTCTGCAGAGAAGATGAAAAGTGACTAAAACCCGTGAATTGTATTCCTGCTCTTATCATAGTTTCTCTGAGCTCTTTTACCTCAATCCAGTTGCAGCAACCAACATTTAAAAATGAATTTCTGGTTCTTATTCTGTTGTATAAGGTGGGATACTATCCTAAAAAAATAATCTGTGTTTCAGGGAGGGTTCTATAATGTCATTCCATTTTCATGTCCTGAAATGAAGATTATACCATATTTGACCTCTGAAAAGATCTTATGAGTGCATAGAGGTATGAATACAATAATTGTCAGGGGCTCATTAAAGCAACTGCACCTTCTGTTGATGCTTAAACCTGGAAGAAGGCATGACTGTTTTAATGAGCCATTAATAATGCTGCATTTGTGTTTATATATGCTCCAAAACAACTCTTCAGAAACTAACCCAAAGAATTCCACAGGCTTACCTGTCTCTCTTTTTCCTACTCACACTATATGTTATCCATAAAGTCTTCATTTTCAAGGCACTGAAAATATAACACACACAATTGCATATGCATACTTCATACCGTCTCTTTATCTTGTACTTGTGGTTTTAGAATTGCATGATAGGAGAGTCAGGAAGAAATTCAGTATTACGATTAATAAATATTCGGAATTCACTGCAACAAGGACTGAAGTTGCCACTAGCGTACATATGATGGACAAATTTATCAGTGAGTGTTAACCTAAGAGAAAAGTGGAAAATTAGGATTGGTAAATGGCCATGTCCACATTTACAAGGAATAGATTTTTAAATATCTTTTTGCCAGAAAATGACTTTAGGAAAGAGTGTTGAAACAGTCTGTGAACTTTCTAAAAAAAAAATAAGGGAACCTTTGCTAAACTATAGAATAGATTGGTGTAGTCCAGTGGTCGGCAAGCCGCGGCTCGCAAGCCACACGCGGCTCTTTACACATTTTAATGCGGCTCTTTCTGTGTGCCGGGCGCTCGCTCCCCTCCCTCCTCTCGGGCACTTCAAAACAAGCGCCCCTTTCCCTTTTTTCTTTTCGACCCACAATGATTAGGGAGGATCCTGACGTCGGGCGGGGACGAGAAGCAAGGAGGCAGAAAAAGAAACGGAGGCTAAGGAGCTTCCCCCCACCCCCTCCCAGCAAAAATCTAACCGGGGAGCCGGGCGGGCAGTAGCAAATTAGCCGATCAAGCCGCTTGCGTGATCGGCTAATTTGCTACTGCCCGCCCGGCTCCCCGGTTAGATTTTTGCTGGGAGGGGGCGGGGGGGAAGCTCCTTGGCCTCCATCTCTTTTTCTCCCTCCTCGCTTCTTGGGGCTCCACCAATGGGGGAGTTTTAAGAGGTAACAATTGGCTGTTTTAAGACTGGTGGACTTCAATTCTCAGAATTCTGGGAGTTGAAGTCCACCAGTCTTAAGAGCCAATTTTGCAGATTCCTGCCTGGGCTAATATGATTGATGCCCTTGGTGGACTTCAATTCTCAGAATTCTGGGAGTTGAAGTCTACAAGTCTTCAAGCTGTCAGGTTTGAAGACCCCGGGTTTTTTTTTTCCTAAAGGGTTAGGGATGCAAGGATCTTGTAACTTGACAGCTTTAAAACTTGCATGCTTCAAATGCCAGAGTTTATTGAAACTAAAAACAGTGTACCATCCTATGTATTTTCGGTTTTAAAAATGTGGCTCTCAAAATAAATTTCAATCGTGGTTTTGGCGAGATTTGGCTCAGTTGAAAAAAAAGGTTGCCCACCACTGGTGTAGTCTAACTTGCACATTTTGTGCAGTAGTTCAGTTTGAAGTAGTGTCGGAGTTCACACATTTTCTGTGGTGGTGTAATTTTTATGAAGCAGCCAGAAATAGTTCACTGCAAACGGACTATAATGGGATGCCGTGGTTTTGTTTAATTACATTTTATTGAGCAAAGCATTGTGGTCTGATTGATAGGTAATGCAAAACCATAAACCTTGATTTTAAAACTACTCTAGCTGGTGTTCAACATCTTGCTAAACCACAACCAAACAAACCATCTTAGCAGAAAAGGCAAACCCAGTCAAGAATTGAATAGATATGAACCATTAATTTTGGTGCCCGATTGGAGATTTGAGCTCATGTCTCCTGATCTTATTACATGACTATTTCCAGATTTACGGGGAATAGATTTTTAAATATCATTTTGCCAGAAAATGGCTGAGTGTCGAAGTAGCCTACTTGTGAACTTTTTTAAAAAATAAGGGAACGTTATGCTGAACTACAGAGTAGATTAGTCTAGTCAAACTTTATTTCATTGAGGGCCACATCAGTGCCACCCGTGATCCTGCTGAGTTCCATTTTTGGCTGTGAAGGCCTCCTGCAATCCTCTGCCAGTGAAAACTGAGCTTGGGAGGGCTGCGGACTGGTCATTCACTGTTTCCAGGTTGGCCCTGCAGGCCAGATCTAAGCACCCCGTGGGCCAGATCCAGTCCTTGGGCCTCAAGTTTGACACCCCTGCTCGGGAGGTGGTATTCCGCCAGTTTTGACCGGTTCTCACGAACCGATAGCGGAAATTTTGAGTAGTTTGGAGAACCGGAAAATACCATCTCTGGCTGGCTCTGCCCCCATCTATTCACTACCTCCCAGGTCTCAGCTGATCAGCTGGGTCTTTTTCTGTTGCCCTGCACAGGAGAATGGAGCTGGAAAACAGGTTAGTGGAGTATTTTGCAGTATCCTTCCCCTGCCACGCCCATCAAGCCACATCCACCAAGCCATGCCCAGCAAGCCACACCCACAGAACCAATAGTAAAAAAATTTGAATCCCACCACTGCCCTTGTCTAATCTAACAAGTCTTTGCTCATAACGGGTCATACTTTAGTTTGAAGTAGCATCCAAGTTCACACATTTTGATCACAAACAAACCATCTTAGCAGAAATGGTGAACCCAACCAAGAATTGAATAGGTATTAACCATCAAGTTTGGTGACCGATTGGAGAGTTGAGCTCATGTGTCCTGATCTATTATATCATGTTGGCTTTTGGTCCTCTGATGAGTTTCAGATTCACTGCATCATTCATTCTCCCTCGCTGTTTTTTATGGTGCTCCATAAAAAAAAAATGGTGCAATCTCAGTTAAATGCAAAATATGTTTTCTGATAAGTATTGCTGTCTGGGGGAGGTGTAATGGGGGAAAAAACTAGCTCCAATTAAAACGTGCTTACTTAGGATGACAGTTACTTGAAATATGGCTGCATTGTAAAGACTTCATTATGAACCATGTACTGTATATTAAATGATAATTGTGTCAAGGGCTAATTAACTTTCTCTCATAGGTGAGTTTGATAGGTCACTTGTGGCTCAGTCTACCTTGTTTATGCCTGTCAATTTCAGAAACAGCTTGGCTGTACAAAGAATGTGGAATGCCTTTAGCTTTACCTATATGAGGATATTTCTTATTTTTATTTTTATTAGCTAGCTTTGAAAAGCTTTATTATCCATTGTCATTCCAGACACGATCGGGAGATTGACAGAGCTTGGTTTTGTAAACACAATGTGGCTCTCAATGAATGAGTCCCTTACTTTCAAGGTAATAATTTCCAAACTACGTCTCCGGTCGTATGTTTCCCATTTTGCATTTTCTGGCGAAACAGAAAGTGAATAAATTCAGCTTAACAAGCAATCTTGCGTTCGGAGGGAGCCCACACAAACAAGGGACTCAAGACCATTGCAGAACCAAAAAACATGCAATCAAGTTGAATCACTGGTCAGAAGGCTGAAATTCTCAAGGTTATATTAGTTTGAGACAAATGGTGGTGTAATATTTCCCTCAATATACCACTTTCTAATCTCCATTAGGGATGACTTGGTAATTTGCCAATTTAGATGGTAGTATAGAGCATGGAGACGCATTTTGTTTTCCCCTTAGGTTTGGCTCTATCGGCTTTATTTTTCATTAGGGGGATAAAAAGTGATTTGATGGCCGAATGTGCAGGATATTCTGAAGGAGAGAGTGAGGAAAAAAGCAAAGAGCTTATTCCTTTGGAGGTGTCATTACGTGTGGTGACTTAATGTGGTGCGCCTTCCCAATCACCCCATTCAGCCAAACAATTTTTTAAAATTATTTTTATTATATCAGCTTAGCCCAACTATATGCTTTTCAGATGCGATAGCTTACAATTCCAGTCAATTTCACCTGTATTTACACTGTTTTTAGGATTTGTTGGCTAAAAATTGAGGAACAATAATTTATGAAAGGATAATTTAGACATCCCATGAAAGCTCTTCCAGACTCTCTGTCATCCCTGTCTCTCTCTATCTGTCTTTGTCTCTGTCTGTCTCTCCGTCTGTCTTTCTGTGTGTGTGCATGTGTGTGTGTGTGTGTGTGTGTGTGTATCTGTCTTTGTCTCTGTCTGTCTCCATCTTTCTGTCTTTGTCTCTGTCACTGTCTGTCTCTCTGTCTCTGTCTTTGTCTCACTCTCTCTCTCTGTTTTTTTCTCTCTGTCTTTCTCTCTGTCTCTTTCTGTCTCTCTGTCTTTGCTCTCTCTCTCTCTTTGTCTCTGTCTGTCTCTCTGTCTCTGTCTTTGTCTCACTCTCTCTCTCTCTCTGTTTTTTTCTCTCTGTCTTTCTCTCTGTCTTTTTCTGTCTCTCTGTCTTTGCTCTCTCTCTCTCTTTGTCTCTGTCTGTCTCTCTGTCTCTGTCTTTGTCTCACACTCTCTCTCTCTCTGTTTTTTCTCTATGTCTTTTTCTCTGTCTCTTTCTGTCTCTCTGTTTTTGCTCTCTCTCTCTCTCTCTCTGTCTCTGTCTTTGTCTCTGTCTCTCTCTGTCCTTCTCTCTGTCTCTTTCTGTCTCTCTCCGTCTTTTTCTCTGTCTGTCTCTCTGTCTCTTTCTTTCTCTCCCTCCCTCCCTCCCTTTCTCTCTCCCCCCCTCTGTGTGTGTGTGTGTGTGTGTGTGTGTGTGTGTGAGAGAGAGAGAGAGAGAGAGAGAGAGAGATTGTACATGGTTCTCTTAATTTATCCTACAATAATAACACAGTGAACCAGGATGAGCCCCAAACATTGAAAAAAGTGACAACCTAAATCTATGTCTCTTCTTTCCGAATCCAAAATGGTAACCACTATCCAGGTAGTCCTTAAGTTACTACCACAATTGAGCCCCACATTTCTGTTGCTAAGTGAGCTAGTTGTTAAGTGAATTTTATGACCTTTCTTGCCATAGTGAATCACTGTAATTGTTAAGTTAGGGATACAGTTGTTAAATGAACCTGACTTCTCCACTGACTTGGTTCATCAGAAGATTGCCAGTGATCACATGACCCCAGAATCAGAGGTTGCCAGTGATCATATGACGCCAGAATCACCGATTTGGACTGGTTCACCCGAACTGGTAGTGAAAATTGTGGACGGGTCCACTCTATACCGTCTTATTTAGGCACTTTTTCAAGCCAAAGTGCATGCGTGGAAGGCCAAGCTTATGGGTGGATGGGGCGCGCGCGCACACACCCACATTTGCGAACCGGTAGGGAAAGTAAGTGAATACCACCCCTTCCCAGAACACTGTAGATGTCATAAATATGTATCAGTTAGCAAGCATCTGGATTTTGATCATGTGCCCATGGGGATACTCCAATGATTGTAAGTGTTAAAAATGACATAAGTCAGTTTCTCTATGCCATTTTAACTTCAAACAGTCACTAATAAACTGTCGTAAATCTAGGACTACCTATATGTTGGAAAGCATTCATAGCTGAACGTATGTCTGAACATATAATCCATTGGGATTTTTGGTGAATTGGGTCTATGGCTAAATCTGACTTGATGAAACATTACTAGACTCAAGTAGAATGATTTCAGAAAGAGAAAGTACAAATTCTGTATGAAAAAGTATTAGAAAATAGATTAATCTCCCAATAGAATCAATGTAGACATAAGGAAAGATTATGTGGAATCTGGAACAGAGGAAAAAAAAACATGCTATAGAGGATCACAAAATTGGTTATGCTATCGGGAAATATTTTTTATAATGGCATTGTTAAGTTGAATGCCTATAAGAGAATGATACTTATATGATAAAGAAATAAAAATGAAATTAGGATGCAAGAAAAGCTTCAAGGAAGACTTAAATGAGATCATCTAAATATAGTTAGGCTTGCAGGTATAAGTACTGTAAATGGGAAAAAATGTTAAAATATGAGCATGATTTTCTTATAGAGTAACTGTGCAATTTGTTTAATGTCAATGTGCAGTCAGCTACCTGTGTCTAATAATTGGAAGAATGTTATTATAGGGGAAAGACGTAACAAGAGTGAATGGGAAATCTACAGTGAGATTAGGTGGTTAAGCATCTAAGAGGAAATTTTTGGAAGAATTGTGATTGAAAAGGTTCTAGTGAGGCCACTGAATAATATCTCAGAAGTGCATTGTGACTTATGCCAGAGTAATGATGTGAAAATCACATTTAATTGGAGAAAAGTTTCCATAAAAGGAACACTGTAGGCATGAATTATGAAACATTTTGCACAAATATGGAACTCAACTTTGGTTACAGGTTGCTGTAAGAGTACCATATGATAAAGTAAAGCAGAAAAGAAAATAAATACTTAGTGAAAGTTTCAATATTGAGCAGGGAAGGAGCTAAGAACATGGGGATATTCTCTTGTGTTTATGCATTTATCAATAAATTTTTCATTATTGCTTATGGCGACATTAATGCACATATGTATTTTTGTGCAGATGATTCGCTGTTGGCTGTCAGCCCAAATTATTTGCACTGACTATTAGATAGGATAAACAGTATGATGAGGAATCTGGATCTTGCAAATTAAGATATCGAAAACCGAGGTAGTATCGCACCTCGTATGGAGTGAACCATTTCAAGTTACACACAAATAGCATAAAACTTCAGAAAGCTAGAGAGCCAGTTTGGTTTAGCGGTTAAGTCTAGAAACTGGGAGATTGAGAGTTCTGTCTGAGTTTATTGCAAACATCAAATCCAGAAGGCACACACAGATAACTGATTCAGCAGGATTCATTAACTTCTCTTTCTATATAATATAATACATGAAGTAAATATACAACACCAAGAGTGGTTCTTCAGTTTCAGATCAGAGCAGCAGACAGACAGGTTTAGTTCTCAGCACAGACTAGTTTCAGTTTCAGAGCTCAGAGCTTAAGACTACATAGGTGAGCCACGCCCAAGCTCTGAGCCATTTGGCATGGCTGTCAGTTACCAAATAGTTCCCATTGGCCGACCCATTTGCCATGCCTATACATTGGCTGACCTTGTTACCATGTCTCTGCCAGTTCATGAATATTCTGACAAGTACTACTCCCACCTCGACCATAAAGACAGCTGGGTAACCTTGGGCCAGTCACTTCTCTCAGCCCAAGGAAGGAGGCAATGGCAAACCACTTCTGAAAAACCTTACCAGGAAAGAAAGTACAGGGATTTGTACAGGCAGCTTCTGAGAAAACTGATGAGATTGTGTATCTCTTGGTAGAATGTTTGGTAAAGATGTACAAGGTGTGCAAGTGTTGGCAAAAAGATATATGCTCCATTACAATGATTTAATGTTTGTCAAAAGGAATGAAAATGATTGTGTAGGAATAGATTAATACGTATCTGAAGCAATCATGTCAATATATCAGTCATATTTTATGTGACTAAAGGCACTATTAGGTTTTACTTCCAGAGTCAATGGCTATAGAATAGTAAAAAAAAGGAGGAGTTGTTGCAGATTTTACTCCACTTGTCCTTGCTGACTATAGGTCATCTCCGATTCAAGGCCATTGAATGTCCAAAGATATTTCTACGGTCATGTGGCCAGCATGATGTCACAGAGCACTGTTACCTTTTTTACCAAAGTGGTACCTATTTATCTATTTGCATTTGTATGTTTTCGAACTGCTAGTTTGGCAGGAGCAGAGGCGAGAACGGGAGCTCATCCCCTCACGTGGAGCTTGGGTCTCAAAATTGACAAGCCCAGTGTCTTAACCTTGCTGCCCCTCTAAAGAATAGTAACTAATAAATTTAATTTAGCGATATTAAAAATGTTATAAATTTGATGTTGACGATCGCGATGATAATCACAACAATAATGATCATGTCATGATCATGATGACAAGGATGACATAACTCCTTTCGTATGGTAGCTTGGGACATGAGCTTAGTGAATATATTAAATATTACAGTGTGTTTTTTTAAAAAAGAACCTTGCATGGCATCGCATAAAGATGATGTACAAAAAAATGACCTTAAAAAGCAGTATTAGGCAGCCGAATATACGGTCTTGTCACCTATTTCAAATGACTGCTTGGCTTTCTTTTTAAATAACATTCCCCATTAGGGCCAGTGCACATTTCAACATACAAATGCTTTTATTTATAGCATATTATCTAGGAATGTTCTATAGTTAATGTATGATTAATAGTACTTTCCACTTTACTCCCTGTTACATCATAACCCAGATATGAAGTATTGATTTGTATTCCCCTACAAATGCTCATGTGTAAAGCTCAGCAATTAATCTATGACTTCCAAGTGCGGATGTCATATTGCTAAGGGAATGCTCACTGCTGCAGGGTTGACATTACTCTTGATGGGAACAAACCATGAAGTTATTTTCACTGGGTAGTAAACTATTTCTGCTCTTTCTAAGAAACAGAATGCTACCCATGTTCAGAAATCAATCTTGGGAGATTGCTGCCAGTGTTCCTTCTTATAACTGATGACAAAGGTTTTGGAGAAAATGAAAGTTGCTGAACGCATTATGGCAAAGCGTCCTAGCAATTTAAAATTTACTTTTAAATATAGAAAGTGATAGGTTGCCCATTTGTAAAATATGCTCTACATAGCCTATCAATGACATAAGATGCAATCCCTATGATATAGAATGGTTGTTTGAATGTGCCATTAGATGTTATAAAATCATAACACAAACCAAACAGACAATGGTTTTTTAGTATGATTGAGGGAATTATACTTGGCCTTCTTGTTTTTCCTATCTTCTCATGGAAGAGGATCATGAGTTCACCCTGGAAATTTCATCATCTCCTTCTCTGGATTGCTGACCTGTGATGGGATTCAGCCAGTTTGGGCTGGTTCCAGTGAACCAGTTGTTAAATTACTGGCTGGCCCCATCCCTTCTTGCCCTGCCCCTTCCAGGAGTCTCCACATACTCCATTTTGGCTCCCAGATAAGGGAGTGAGGCCTACTAGGCCCAAAACAGGGTATGTGTGTGGGGTGTGTGTGTGTGCAGCACGGCCCCTCCATGGCCTGTTTTTGCTTCCAGGAGGCTGCAGGAAAGTCTACTAGGCTCAAAACAGAGTGCTGGGGTGGTGGAGCATGCCCGCTGCCCTGGACCAATTTTTGCTCTGGTCCACCTTACACAGCCATACATTGCAACTGAGAAAACCATAGCCTTGACTATACACTCTTTTGTTGTCAGGGCAATATCTTTGCTTTTTAGTATGCTGTCTAGTATGCTGTCTAGGTGACCTTAACGACTCATTAAAAGAATGCAAATGACCAGCTGTCTGCAAGGAGTATAAATCCTTCCATTCCCCACCATCCAGTCAGAGCTTGAAGAAGTTTCAAGTAAAACTTCTTCAAAGAAAAATCACAAAGTCCAGTTGCCTCCTGAAAAAAGCACATTTGGGACAAAGGACTAGATGGTTTCATACGTTTTCACTAACATCTAGCGCTCCTCTATATTTGATAGTCCTGAATATGCTAGAACAAGACACCTTCCCCAAATACGAAAATGAGCAACACTGGCATTAAAGAAATATATTTCTTCTGGTTTAACTTGTTCTTATTTTATTTTTAGAGTTTTTTTTAAAAAAGGATTGCTGTTTTTTTTCCTAAATTAACCCGCAAGCTACATCTTAGGTAATATTCATCCTAACTTGGGGCAAGAAGGATGCCATTTGCTGCTCTACCTCCAACATGAACATTATTTTGGTTGGCTGTGAAGCCAGGCAAATCTTTGAAGAGAGAGTGAAAATATAATGCATGTGAAGAGGTACTTCGTTTTTGTTCTCTTGACCTGCAGAAACATCTTGCAATTTGTAGTGTGCTCTTTAAAGAATGTGAAGTGCAATCAGACTACTTTGCCACTGATTTTTCTTTTTTTTTAAGTGACAAAGAAAGCCATTGAAAAGCTTTTACACTGGAGTGTAGTGTTCCTGGAGCATCAGAGTTCTTTTCTATATTTAAAATAAAGAGCCATTTTAACATTTGGGAGAGGTGAGAAACACTGACAGTTATTTTCCCTATGCCGAAAGGTTATCCTTGCTCATATCTTTTTTTTTCCCCAAGTGGGTTTCCATGGAAAACTTTTAGAAGAGTATCTTTATGCATAAGATTTGCCACGACTGTCTGAAGATTTGCGGTGGAACTGGAAAACAATGTTTTCTTTGTTTGTTCAATTTCTCTGGCTGCCCATCTCATTCAATGACTCTGGGAGTCAGAAAATACATTACAATAATTTTTTAAAAAAAAAATTAAAACAATAGAAGCAGAAAAAGCAAATAAAAACATTAAAACATCAAATTCAGCATGCATAAGACGTGGTGCCTCGGTGGTTAAGATGCTGAGCTTTTTAGCCACTTCTTCTTTCAGTCAGAAAGGTCAGCAGTTCGGCGGTTCGAATCCCTAGCACCACATAACGGAGTGAGCTCCCATTACTTGCCCCAGCTTCTGCCAACCTAGCAGTTCAAAAGCACATAAAATGCAAGTAGAAAAATAGGAACCACCTTTGGTGGGAAGGTAACAGTGTTCCATGCACCTTCGGTGTTTAATCATGCCGGATATATGTCCATGGAGACGTCTTTGGACAGTGATGGCTCTTTGGCTTTGAAACGGAGATGAGCACCACCCCTTAGAGTCAGGAATGACTAGCACATATGTGCGAGGGGAACCTTTACCTTTAAGAGCAAGACATTTGACCAGTTAGTGATATAGCCAGGAAATGAGACCCTTGGCACATTCATCTCATATCAGTAATTAGCATTAGATTGGATTATGTGGTAATATTGATGAAGTCTTAAGCTCTGGGACAAATGTAAGGAACTTAAGAACTTTCCATTCACAATGTCTATGGAGATTCTTGATCATCCAGGTCAGGGTTGTCTCACAGGTGTTTTTTCAAGAGGGGTCAAAGAGGCCATCTGTGTCAAAATTGAACAGCCCTCTCTCAACAGAGTGGGAGGGATATGACAACATCTATCTCCACTCTACAACACAGTTTTTTCAACAGTTCCAAGAAGGCTCCACACCCATTTGCACCACTCAGGTGACCCTGAGGATACAGATAAACCTCCAGGTGGCCTCAATGAACCTCTAAAAAGATGCAAATGACTAGCTGTCTGCAAGTAGTATAAATCCTTCCATTTCTCCACCTCCCAGTCAGAGCTGAAGAAGATTCTTGGATGAGAAGTGAAACGTCTTCAAAGAAAAACCAGAAAGTCCAGTTGCTTCTTGAAAAAACAACTTTGGTATTTCCATTCACAATGCCATGTACTGGGAATCAGTAGACACAGTGGAAACTCTTCCTACTCAATGGGATTGGAGACTGCAGGTAATACTGTAGTTGTGTTGTACTCCCCCTCTAATCTTGATTGATTGATTGATTGATAATGTGCTATCCAACTCTTAAAGATCATATAGATCGGGGTGGGCCACCATACCCCCTTCATGATCTGTGGACTTCAACTCCCAGAATTCCTGAGCCAGCCATGCTGAAGTCCACAGGCCTTAAAGGGGGCATAGTAGCCCACTCCTGACATACATACTAGAACTTAATCATACATGTTCTCAACTACTGACATTCTAGGGTTAAAGTGTCAATGAACATGTTTTCTCTATCTCATATGGCCCCTAGCAATCTCGAAAGGAACACAGGCAGAGTAACCTCCTACTTCATCCTGGTAACCATTCCAAATGAAAACTTCCTGTAAAGTCTTTCAACAAAGATTCAACTGAAGTGTTAAGAGAGGTTAAGGGACATTTCACTTCCCAACAAACTCATATTTATATCCTATTTAGCCTGAGGGCTTCTCTATAAGCTAAAAATGATTCCAAAATCTCTTAGCAACTAAAAATCATTTCCCTGTGATGGAACTTTACCATGGGAGAGGGGGTGGTCTATAAATTAAATTAAATTAAATTAAATTAAAATTAAATGTAAAACATTCCCCCCTCCCCCATATCTTTATTTTCCCATCACTCTTGTTTGCAGACTTTTTATGGTAAAAGGAGCATCAGGATTGTATCTTCAGCACCAAGGTCAGCACAGTTGCTTTAGTGTAAGGATGTCAAACTCGTGGTGTCACGTTGCCATCACATGAAGTTTCACAACATTTTTTATCTTCGCCAAGCTGGGGTGGGCGTGGCTTGCTCAAGATGCATCCAACCCACGAGCCACCAGTTTGATACCCCTGCGTTTAGTGAGTTCTCATTTTATTCAGATGCTTCAGTTCCTTTAAGACCATTTTCTTGCTCTCAAGTTCTATTCCAATAGAAAACAAGGTAGTCTGCATTTGTGCCAGTACTTCCTATTTTCTCTTGTCCAGTCTGAGTTTTCTGTTCTCCCCAAGATGGAGAAGTATTTGCAGTAGAAACCATACGTCTGTCTGTCTGTCTGTCTGTCTGTCTGTCTGTCTGTCTGTCTGTCTGTCTGTCTGTCTGTCTATCTATCTATCTATCTATCTATCTATCTATCTATCTATCTATCTATCTATCTCTAAAACTCTATTATGACCTTTAACTGGACAAAACAGTACATGGTAGGGCAACATTTTTTCACTCAAGTTACTTCAGGTAGCTTAACTTACACGGTGTGTAAAAAAAAACTGGGACCAATGACTCCCAAGGAAATGAAACTTGGGAAAGTTGTAACTACTTCAGTGCTATTGGCTGCTGCAGTCATGTGATCTTCATTTTCAACATTCTGTGACAGTTTTCCAGGCAATCCAGCAATCCCTTGTCCCCTCACTCACTCAGCAGCAAACACTTACCTGCCTGATAGAGAAAGGGAGGGAGGGAGGAAGAAAGGAAGATTTCCAATGTTCCCTGCCAGATTCTCCCAAGAAACCTAATGGGCAACCTAGCCGGAAGTCAGAATTTGCTCCTGCCTCTGCTGCTTTTTTTTTTCTTTTTCTGTCTGTTCTAGGTTATATTGTTTCTCTGCTTAGATAATGATGATCCAACGTGGCAATAGTTGCTAAATAACTTCTAATTTTCTAATAGATTTGACTTTAGATACACATTGCTTTTGTTTACTACTTATACAACAGTGTTCTTAATTAAATTGATTTGGACATGATGACATCTTCGCAGAAAAGGCCTTGCTTCTTGCCACCAAACGATGGTTTTATATCTTGCTAGGTCTGCTGTGTTAGAACCAGAGACCTTGAGCTATATTCCATCTTCAAGAGCACCAGAGAGTTCTGAGTTATTCAGGTTAAAGTGGCTCACACTACTTGCTCTTACAGTGAAGAAGTTGACAGGAAGCTCAGCTCAAACAATAAAAGAAAACCCTGGGAATCTGAATGTGCACTTTTGCTACCTTACAAACCAGAATGCTGTAACTGAACTTAAGCTTGTTTGCAACATTTTGCTTTAACCCTGAGGTGGGCAACTGATTGAAATAAGGGTCCATGTGTCTATAGGCGTGTCCTCCTGCCCTTGCAAGTGCCAGTTATGTTTAACACCATTCAAAAAAAAAAATGAAAAACCTCCATTCCTCCAAAACTGCATTTAATAAAAAAACCAACTCCTTACAGTCCATGGCAACCAAAACTAGCCTCTAATGAGCTCTACCTGGTGGCCAACATTAGTCAGCTTCCAAGCTACAGACAACCTTATACTCCTCCAGAATTCACAGAAATAAGGAGAAACTTTCTGACCGTGAGAACAATCGACCAAGGGAACAGAAGTTGCCCTCGGAAGTTGTGGGAGTTTCATCGCTTGAGACTTTCAAGAAGAGATTGGACTGCCATTTGTCAGAAGTGGTGTAAGGTCTCCTGCTTGAGTGGGGGGGGGGGGATTGGACAAGATGACCTAAAAGGTCCCTTCCAACTCTGTTAATCTGTTATATATATATAACATATAAATGGCTGTGTGTTTGTTTCTGTTTGTTTCTGTTTATTTGGATTTATATGGCACCCTTCTCCAAAAGGACTCAGGGTGTGTGTGTGTGTGTTCCAGCATAACTCTGGAACGCCTCAAGCAATTTCAACCAAACTTGGTACACAGATGACTTACTCTCTGGAAAAAAAATACTGTGGGGGTAAGACACCCCTAACATCCCTCGGGGTGCATGTGCATGTGTGTGTGTGTTGACACACATGTGGCACGCAGAGCCCTGTCTATGAGCCATCTCCCAGCTCAGCTTCACTGTGCATGTGTGAGGTGCGGGGGGAGAGAACACATGCGCGGAGTGCAGGGGGAGCACAGAGATGTGTGGCACGAGCCCCCTGTGGCCCATTTTGCTCCCAGGAGGCTGCAGGGAGGCACGGGGTGCAGGGGGTCCTGCTTGCATGTACACGGGGAGTGCAGGGTGTGTGTGTCACGTTGTACTATAGATATAAGTGATTTGTTTACCTGTCTAATATAGAATTAGGATAAATAAATACCCGGGCAACACTGGGTTATCAGCTAGTGTATGATGAATTACCTGATCTAATTTCAAGTGGGCTAGGCTATCGGACAGATGGGCAGTGGGATTCCTTTCAGAGTGTGGAAGATCTTTTTATTACTGCCATGGGTTTTTCCTTGCTTGCTTATTTTTTTAAAAAGAAATTATGAGTTGAACAGCCTTATAAATGTAGAAAGTGACTTAATAGGGTAGGCAAAAATAATGAGAAGATAATTAGTCCTTGCTAAGAGGGCTTTATATGATAATCAGCACACTGAATTGCACCCGGAAGCTTAGCAAGAGAGGGTGTACTTCACTGATAGTGATGTCAAATAGATCAACCGCATTATGTCCTGTACTACTTGCACTGCTGTGTTCTGGATCATCTGCAGCTTCCTGAGGACAGCTCCTTCTGTAGAGTATGTTGCAAAATCTAATCTAACTGGTCAAGGCAGGAAGGACCCTGAGCAAATCTTCCAATTCAGAAACTGATTTAATTGAAACATAAGAGAAGATTGTGCAGAGGTCTGCCAGGAGCAGGAGTCAAACGTTTTGGAGAAGCCCTAGTTTATACACAGGTTCCAGGTAGAGGAATACAACCCACCAAAGATGGAAACTTTCCAGATCATGGATCTGGAAAGCCCAAAACCGACAGGGTCTCAAGACTTGTAGGGTTTAGTCAAAACCCATTCTTTCCCATCTATATTTCCATATAACCTCCAGACAGGAAAAGCAAGTCACTCTAAACCCATCTTCTACCAATATCTTCCACCAATATCTTCCACCAAATCCAAATCTGACCTTTCTCTTTCGTTATTCAAATAATGAAGATTATTTTAAAAAAATGGCCATCCAACTCTAAGCAACTCAGAATAATAAAAACCCAATAGAAACAATTAAAAAGTAATAATCTCTCCCTCTTCCAGTGACAACAGTCAAATGAGCCATTTATTTTGGTCTAATTTTCATATCTGCATACTTCTAAGAATAATGGTATCCCTTTGAAACAGGGGTACCTCATTTGAAACAAATGAGCCATTTGTTGGGCTTCATCCCACTCTGGGTCCTCAGGCCCATTGGCAAAGCCTCCATGGTCTTGTGAAAGAGTGTCAAGGTGGAGGCCAATCTTACCTCCGTGGGGATGGTGTTCCACTGGGAAGGAGCCACCAAGAAGGAGGCCCTTCTTCTTAGTCCTAATAGACTTTCCTAGGAGAGGAGACCTGTAACATTTCCTGCCTCCCAGCTCTGAGGGGTTGGAGAGATGTGACTGGGAAAAGACGATCTTTCAAATAATTGGCCCCAAACCATTTAGGGCTTTGAAGCATTTTGAATTGGACCCAGAATCAAATCAGCAGCCCATGCCTGCTCCCACAGAAGAGGTGATACATGTGCACATATAGGCCTGCACAAAACCACGTGGACTGTCGTATTCCGAACCTACTGAAGTCTCTGGATACATTTCAAGGACAGCCCCATGTAGAACGCATTACAATAGTCCTGGGTTTGGGTAAGCTAAATCTGTAAGGTACAACAACGGATTTCTTTGTTATTTCTTCTTTACTCCTTAAGTCATTCCTACAAATGTTCAGTATCAAGTATCACTTTTGATCTTTGATTCTCTAAAGCAGCGTTTCTCAACCGTGGCAACTTTAAGTCCTGTGGACTTCAACTCCCAGAATTCTCCAACAAGCTGTGCTGGCTGGGGGATTCTGGGAGTTGAAGTCCACAGGACTTAAAGTCGCCAAGGTTGAGAAACACTGCTCTAAAGAGAAATATTGTATTATGTCTCCTACTACACAGTGTCCTTCACATACTCTTAGTTCTCTTTGCCAAACTGAATTGGTCCCGAACTCCGCACCAATTTCACGCTCATTTTATTCATTAAACAAATTTATATAGCTACCCAACTCACACATAGGTGATTCTGTGTGACTTATACAATTTTTTAAAAATCCACCATATAATTAAAACCTAAATAATAATAATAATAATAATAACAACAACAACAACAACAATAACAATAACAATAACAACAACAACAACAACAACAACAACAATAATAATAATAATAATAATAATAATAATAATAATAATAATAATACTTTGCCCCTGCCTTCCATGGCAACAACACCACAATCAGATCAACCTCTTGATCATCTCCATTCCTGGCCCATGGGCCCAGTGATAAAAACACATTTTTAGGGCCTTTCAGAAAAGCAACAGGCTGGAAGGCCAACCCTAACTTGGGGAATGATGTTCTATAAAGAAAGGGTCACTCTGCAGAGGCTCTTACTCATGGGCCCAACAGATGACAATCCTTAATCAATGGGACCTGTAACCTGCTTTGCTCTCTTGATCTGGTGGATCTAATGGGTAACAGGCGGTCCTTCAAATGACCCAAACCCAAGTCAGGGAGGACTTTAAAGGTGATAACCACCACCTTGAATTCTACCTGGAAGAAGATTGGCAACCAGCGCAGCTCCTGAAAAAGAGGTGACACACATGCAAGTTGAAGCTTGCACAAAACTGTTAGGATCACTGCACTTGGTGTTAAAATCATGGATGTTTATATCTGATGCCTTCAACCAACAGTCCATAGTCTGAATCCATCCTTTTTATTTAATTCTAAGCATTGAGTATTCTGACCTAGGTTTCCCCAGCAGCACGAAGCCAAGTCCTGATAATTTTCTTTAATTTAAAGTGAATTCCTCTCCAGTAAAGTCCCGGCCCACAGTCTTTCAAGATCGTTAACAATTACCAGCCAAGCCGATATCTTTCAGACGCTGCAATACTTGGCAACAATGCAGGAATGAACTAATTGTCTCCTGCAAACATTCCTCCCCTTTTGCTCCTCTTTATTCCCTATGGGAGGGGCCATCCACCATCCACCTGTGGCCTTACGCCCAAGTCGACCCTTGTTCCTTAGCTGTTCCCTTCATCTGGCAACTCTGTGCATGCAGACACTGGGAACAGGCTCCAGATCTCCATCAGCCTCACTGATGTCTGACTCCGAAGGCAGCTGATAACTGTCTGACTGCCCTGGCTCCCTCTCTGCCTCCAACACAGAGCCCTCATCAGAGCCTTCCTCAGACTCCAGGACAGCCCCATGTTTCTCCTGAACCTCCTCACACTCCAAATCCGCTGCCAGCTCTGCGGGCTACAATATCGAACCCCTGCAGTTTTGGACCGGGATTTTGAATCTCTGGGGTCAACCTATAACCTACATGAAAATTGATTTTTTTTCCAACATGCCACATATATGCTGCTTAAATCTTAATTAGTTGTCTACAAAAACATTATCTTCAATTATATTAAACTCTGTGTTCAGAATGTAAAATTCCATTGAGCTGGGTTGAAAGGGAGAGAGAGGAATGCCTTATTACTTGCTAAGTCTCATGGCCAGAATCCCTCTCTGTGGAGTGACAAGCGGGTGTACATTTTGATAACATTCATTCACTTCCTAGTTATTTTCCTGATTAGTAATTTTCTTAATTCAGCCATATGGGATGCAAATAACCGGGGACGGGAGGGAAAGAAGGAGGATGAAACCTGCCATTTATAATTTTAAAAAGTGCTAGTGAGTGTCATGAAAATTATCCAAATAAGGGGAGGTTAATTTTTCCTCCCTCCCCCAGACAGTTTTAAATAGGCCTATTAATTTGAAAATGCTAAATCTGTGAATACTCTGTTTCCCATGGCAGCAGCCAGCTTCAGATCGTTTCTCTCCAGATGTGTTGGGCTAATTTTTCTATCTGGATAGCTTCCCTTGAGACAATAGGGCCGTGATGGTAAACCTATGGCATGCATGCCAGAGGTGGCATGCAGCGCCCTTTCTGTGGGCATGTGAACCGTCGCCCCAGTTCAGCTCTGCTGCGCATGCACGCGTGTCTCCTGCCAGCCAGCTCGTCTTCGGGTCTCGGCCATGCATGCATGGGGGGGTGGGGAGCATGCGAGGGGTGCACACTCGTGTGGGAGCATGGGGTATGCAAGGTGCCTATGCCTCATGCAGGGGGGCAGGGAACATACAAGGGGTGCACTTGCATGCGCAAGAGGTGAGACACATGCAGGGGCCCATGCGTGAATGTGCGAGGGGTGGGGAGCATGAGGGGGCTCACATGCTCATGCATGGGGGGCTCATGCATGAACCCCGCACATGCATTGCATTTTTGTTCAGACAGGCATTTTGGGCACTCGGTCTGGAAAAAGTTAGCCATCACTGCAATGGGGTGTTGAATCCAGCACATCTGGAAAGCATCCAGTTGGAGAAGGCTACCCAGCCCCCAGTTCTTTTTTTAATCTAACAATGAATTTAAAAAAAAAAAAAGATCTCCCAGTGTGGGGAACAGAGCAAATCTGAAAGAGCAATTTACGGTTTCCCTGTAGACCTGTCATCGTTTAAATGATTCCCTAAAATGACTCGTTTGAGAATATATGGGATGCTACCAGCCTTGATTTATATGAAATCAAGAAAAGTGGGAGAGGGAAGTTTGCCTTTTCTCTCTCCCTGTCATTTCTGCCAGCCCCCATGTCCTCTACTAGCAAAGGTGTTTTAGGCATTTGACATTCTAGAGAGAGATTTGGGGAATCTCACTGACAGCACTAGGTGATACGTATGTCTATAAACCCAGGGCTTTTGAGTCCTAAATTGTTTTTATGCCTTCAGTACAGGAAAATACTTCTGACAATGATGATTCCATTTGAGCAATCATGGTCACAAACATGAACTGCATTCCCAACTGTCCAATAATAGTTATTTAGTTATTTATTTAGTTATTTATTTAGTTATTTAATTAGATGAATGAATGAAAGGAATGAAAGGAATGAAAGGAATGAAAGGAATGAAAGGAATGAGTGAATGAATGAATCAATCAATCAATCAATGTGAGCAAGTTCTCTTAATCCAAGGGTGGGTGCAAATGATTCACAAGTCAAACCTGCACAAATACCCCATCAGCCATGGATTCCTCCTGTTCTTTCAGTAGGTCTAGGAGTTCAAGAGATTTCCCCAAATTGCATACCAGTTGTGACTGGGGAGAGACATCCTCAGGCAAAGTTAAGATTGGCAAATCACCAGAAACAGGAAACCAAAAACTACTCGTTCTTGCCAGGAGTAAATCTCGCCTCCCTCATCTAATCCCCAATAGCCTCCAGGTACTGGGAAAGGACACTGCTGTCAAGATTCTGACAGATGCCCTAATTAATTCATGAGTCTCGAGCCAAGTTTCAAAAGGAATCCAATGATTTATGAGGAGCAGCATGTCGGCATCTACTCGAAGAGATCTTCTCTGGTGCACATAAGTTACAGCCCACCTTTGACTCTGTTCCCCCCCTCCTTTCAGTCTGTGTCATTAATCACATTCTCCAACGAGCTACTCCCGCGGGCTTTAGAGACGCACTTCTCAACCCAGCTTTGGTAATCTGAGATTCAACATTTTAAGAAGGTATGCGTGAAATGTGATCCCCCCTTGCTTTCAATGGCAACTCGAGAGCAGACTAGAAATGCTTTTGCGAGTTGACATTTATCTCCAACTTTGTCAAGTCATCTCTTAATACAGATCAACAGATCACCTGTCTGTTGGTTTCCCTTCCACAATTTATTTGAACAAATTTCCAATTGATTCCATGCAGATTAGAATGTGCGGGAAGGACCAAGGGCTAGCAATCTGGAGGACTTCATAGTAATTATTCTAGTCTTAGTATGTCAGCTAGCTAATGAAGCCCAGAAAAGGCCAATATACCTAAGCTAGCATAACAATGAGGGGCAGCTAAGCAATGGAATGGTATGTATTATCTAGTTAATGCCAACTCCTAGTGACTTAGTAGACTTTCCCCATTCTGATTGTTCTCCAGCCTGGTCCTTCAAATTCTCCAGGCTAAACTGTCCAGCCATTGGTGCGGTAATTGAATCCATCCAAGTTGTTCTTTTCTTCTCCTTACTTCCACCTTTCTCAGCATTATAGATTTTTCAAGAGCTAAGTTTTCACATAATGGGTCTGAAAAAGGATAATGTGAATGTGACTATGTGCCTCGAGTGAGAAATCTGGATTCTTTATCCATTTGGTGGCCTTATCTAATTTGGAGACTGACTTCTTCTCCTTCTACTTTCCTAAATGGCATGCTAGAATTCTGCCACTTTGCTCAAAACGTTATCTTGGGTTTTCATTTGTCAGTGGTCACCTATGAACCTGGTATGAGATAAAAAGCTTTGGAAGGAAACAAAATTAAGCTCATATATTTCCAAAAGTTTTCCTTAAAAAAAATAGCTTTCTTACTTTTTAAAATAATGATGGGACCTCATATAGATATAAGAAATAACCATAAGGAAGGTATTGTAGAGGTAGATTCAGCCATAAGGAATGGAAATGACTCTGAGATATTGAGAGGGATGTTTTCAAATGTAAGAATATTTTTTAAAAATTGGGGGGGGTGTCAAAGGAAGCAAAGGGAATTATATATTGCATCTTCACATTCCAAATAGCAAACTCTGTTGGAAAGATATTTAGCTTCTGATATATAGCATAAGGGACATGGTGACTCAGTGGCTAAGACGCTGAGCTTGTCAATCAGAAAGGGGAGCAGTTCAGCGGTTCGAATCCCTAGCGCCGCTAGGAGGGAGCTCCCGTTATTTGTCCCAGCTTCTGCCAACCTAGCAGTTTGAAAGCATGTAAAAATGCAAGCAGAAAAATAGGAACCACCTTTGGTGGGAAGGTAACAGTGTTCCATGCGCCTTTGGCATTTAGTCATGCCGGCCACATGATCATGGAGACATCTTTGGACAGTGCTGGCCCTTTAGCTTTGAAACAGAGATGAGTACCGCCCCCTAAAGTCAGGAAAGACTAGCAGGTATGTGTGAGGAGAACCTTTACCTTTATATAGCATGTGGTTTTCATGCAGTATCCATTCTAATAGAGTATATTAAATAATAGGCTTTTGACTGCTCTTTTGGCTTTACTAGCTAGTGAAATTTGTTGAAGTAACTGTCATAAACATTTGTTGTTTCCATATAACTGACATATTCAGACACTGCCAATCTACTGGCTGGGGAGTATAAGTCTTAACTTGGCTTACTACTGGCAGAACAAACTAAACATTTTGTCTCTTTGCCAGTCTATGGAGCTTAGGTTAAGGGTTAGAACAAAGGACGTGTTTTGTAACAAATACACTTATGTTTAGAGCCAGCATATTTGAGGAAGAGTCATTCCTAACACCTCCTAAACTTTACCTCCAACAGTTGATGAGCTTTAATCTGTATCAAATCTAGCTCAATGATTTTTATGAAGGATCAGATGATTGTAATAATAATAATGTCTAAAGCAGCAAGTGTCACACCAAAAATCCATGAATGGCTGGAATAAAAGGAAGGTAGCAGTAGATCAATGAAAAGCATTGGTTCTGATTGAGTTTTTAAAAGTATGTTTTTGCATAATTTATTCCTCACTGAGAGCCTGACCTATATCTCACTTGATCCTAATGTGCAGACTTGAGAATTTGAGTTGAACTTCTCCAGAGATATTGGTGAGCTAAGTCAGCACTTCTAAATCATGTTTTAATATTCCGATCAAAACCCCGTAGACTGTCTGCAGTAGCAGACAGAGTAGATGTGGATTAGTATGAATCCAAGTGGAAGCTGGCAAGTATTATCATTATATATTGAAATTACCTTGAATTCCAGCCAAAGTTCTCATATTTGATATCTAGGATGAAAAAAGTCAATGGCATCAGCCTTGTTAATGGCTTTCTCTAAACTTAGTAGGAAACATTGAGCTGGATTGTTGCTAGCTAAAAGAGCCAGAAGCTTTCTAGGAATTGCGTCTGACATGAATTTGTTTTAGTGTCTCCTCCAGAAATACTGACACATGCTCTAGGGCACTCTGTGGCACCGACAGATGCATTTTCTTTCTTAGGAAAGCTTGTACAATGCACTTTTGTTCATTGTAGGAATGTGCAAAGAATTCCATAATAGAGCGATTCAAGTAGAGAGTTGAAAATTGTCTAGCTTTGGAATGGACTTATTTTGAGGTCACAATATCATCATAACATTTAGAAAGCCCTCTTTTCAGAGTTCGTTCACTTCCGGAATATGTAGAGTGGTATATTTTGTAGTAAGAATTTTGTGTGACGGAAGATTTTGTCCATTCTTGGTTAAGAGGGGGAAAACATCCCGTTTTTGTGTATAGCAATAGCACTTACACCAGTGATGGCTAACCTTTTTATCCTCGTGTGTTGAAATCGTGCGCACATGTGCGTCAGCACACATCTGGGTACCCACACCCATAATGCAATGTGCCCTACTCCCCTGCGCATTCGTGCACAACCCTCCCACTCTCCCCACCCCTGTGCATGCACTCGACCCCCTGCACCTGCACGTGACTCCCCCGTGCCCCGTTTTGGACCTAGCAGGCCTCCCTGAAGCCTCCTGAAACCAGAAAAGTGGTGTGGGGCCCCCCACCCCTTGCTTGCGTACACATCTCCTGCATGCGCAGCAGAGACCCAAAAATCAGCTGGCCGGTGGGAGGTGTGCATGCATGCATGGTGGAGCTGACCTGGACAATGGCTCACGTGTCCACAGTTAGAGCTCCGCGTGCAACCTGTGTCACTCGTGCCATTGGTTCGCCATCACAGACTTAGACTTATATACCATTTCATAGTACTTTTACATCCCTCTCTAAGCAGTTTACAGAGTCTGTATATTGCCTCCAACAATCTGGGTC